>NC_047122.1:48431407-49631407 GCF_902500255.1 Thalassophryne amazonica
CAAAAGCTGGTCGTGCTGTCCAAAACCGCATTCCTGCTTTGGGTGCTGTGGCTGGGGTACCTTCTCTTAGCACCCTCCTCTCTCCCTTCCACTCTAGAAGAGGTGGACCAGCATCTACTGGCGCAACAACGTTCCGAAGAGGAAAGTGGAGCTATCAGGGAATTCGCTCGGCCAATCTATGTGAAACCCCCGCCAGACCCCAATGCGCCAGGGGAGTGGGGTCGAGCTGCACACCTTAAACTCACCCCTGAAGAAAAGAAAAAAGAGGAGGCCAGTGTGGAACAGTATGCTGTTAACATCTATGTCAGCGATAAGATTTCCCTCCATCGGCACATCAAAGATCACAGGATGTCTGAGTAAGTTGAGCAAAGAAAGAATGTTTGAGAAGGGAAGATCCATCATTAGTCAACAAGGCAGTAAAGAGCCATTGGAGTATTTGTCATAACAACATCTTTCCACTCCTGTAATGTTCTAGCCAAATAGAAAGGTGTCTCAAAGTGACACTTGCTCAAGAACTGTTCTATGCAACAACTTATAATTAAATTTAAACTCATTTTTTCCAATGAGTAATGTTTGGTTTTGTCTTGACAAAAAAGACATTTGTGTATGTAATGTTTGCTTAGTAAAATTATATAATTAATACCAAAGTCATTACAGTTAATATCCCAGAATTGATGTCTGTGATGTTCAGGTCGCCGATCCATATTCCTTCAGAGACAATCCATTGTTGAAGGTCAAACCAAAAGCTTTGCACTGTTTCACACAAAAAGAAAAGATGGTCCAGCAGGTCTTCAGTTATAGCCAGTTCCCGACATCCATTTGGAATCTCTGTTTTAAAAATTCCTTAGTTAGATAAATTTGTTTGTAATTTTCAATTGGAGTTCTTTCGTCTTTGGTGAGACTGGGAATGTTAAATATTTACATCTAATCTTTTCTATTTTCTCCTTGCCAAAATCTTTAAGAATATAATCTCTGTTGGGCCAATTTTTGAGACAGTTATTAAGTAACTGTAATGATTGCAATGAGCATTTCAGGATTTTGTAGAGGACCTGTTTTGTTTGAATTTGATTCATAAATAAATAAATTATTATTATTATTATTTTTAAGGAGATGCTGTTGTCTCCTTCAGGGAGGTGGTGGCGTCATGGTTTGCATGTGATTTAAGAGGTTTTAATTTGTCATCTGATGGTTAATAATCACATTATTTTGATTGGTTTGGGTGTACAGAGTCAGTAAGCAGACGAGTGTCAGGCGGTGATTTTTAGGACTTTCTGTAATTTGTTATGAAATAACGCTGAATTTATGTGGAAATGATTGTTGTACAGAAGCTTCCGAGATCTGTCGCTGAGATAGATGATGACTGGAGTGAAGTTTTAAGCAGAAACGAGGTGATAATCGCTTAACGCCGTCGTCTCTGACTGACTTCCGTGTCAGGGGAGGGCTGTCAATCAAACCTAGCTCTCCAGAGACGGCCAATCACAGCAGAGCCAGTGCTGACCTGGTTCCCTCCCCCATAGTGCCATAAGTTTCAAGCGAGCGAGCAGAAATAAACTTCGCCTGAGCAGAAATCAACTTCGCACAAGCAGAAATAAACTTTGCACGGGCAGAAATCAAGTTTGAGCGGGCAAGGGAGATTAATATCTATATGCGTGAACGCATTTTTTACGCGAGTGGGGTTTTGTCACTGATCTGATGCCATACTGCTGCATCAACAATAAATCACTCAGTAGAGATTAATTTGTGGTGTTACTGTAAGCAGTGCTCTCACAACACCTTGCATGTCTTATTGAAAGTGATATAAGCAGCTCTTTGGAGCTTGTTTCTTGCAGAGCCGTCACTATCTAAACCTTTGATATGGGCAGTTTAGGGCAGAGGTTGAAGATGTCCTTCAGGTGTGCCTCACCTTATTTTTTAAGAGGCTCCCTGATAAAAAAAAATCCAGATGGAGCATCTCAGTGTTATGAGACCCTGTATTTGGTTGTGTAAAACCCGTGTTAAAATTGCATAGTGTGTTTTTAGCACCAGCTTCTTATTTTGCATTCTTATTTGCACTCCAAATGTACTAAATTAGTGGCATTGTTCACTCTGTGCCACGTATCCTGAATTGCATGCTAAATTAGACACGGAATACACCCACGAATGACGAAAAACAGTTTTCCCAGTAAGATGTTTGTATTTTCAAGGTGAGGTAGTAAAGTAGCTTTGAAGTGTTGACTGAGCTGGAGTAACATCTTACAAGGCTGAAAGTAAAATTCTGCTTATCTTAAAAAGAATGCACAAAAAAGACAGAATAACACTGTTCTGAATCTGTTTTCCTACATGGAACAATACTTATACTGAAGCTATAACCAAGGCTCCTGGGGTGGATGAAGTCCGTCCTGAGTACCTTAAGTCTCTGGATGTTGTGGGACTGTCTTGGCTGACACGCCTCTACAACATCGTGTGACGATCGGGGACAGTGCCTCTGAATTGGCAGACCGGGGTGGTGGTCCCTCTGTTTAAGAAGAGGGACCGGAGGATGTGTTCCAACTATAGGGGATCACACTCCTCAGCCTCCCTGGTAAGGTCTATTCCAGAGTGCTGGAGAGGAGAATTCGACCGATGGTCGAACTTTGGATTCAGGAGGAGCAGTGTGGTTTTCGTCCTGGTCGCGGCACACTGGACCAGCTCTACACGCTCCATCGGGTGCTCGAGGGTTCATGGGAGTTCGCCCAACCAGTCCACATGTGTTTTGTGGATCTGGAGAAGGCGTTCGACCGTGTCCCTTGGGGCACCCTGTGGGGGGTGCTCTGGGAGTACGGGGTCCGGGGTCCTTTGCTAAGGGCTATCCGGTCCCTGTACGACCACAGCAGGAGCTTGGTTTGCATTGCCGGTAATAAGTCAAACCTGTTTCCAGTGCACGTTGGCCTCCGCCAGGGCTGCCCTTTGTCACCGGTTCTGTTCATTATTTTTATGGACAGAATTTCTAGGTGCAGCCAGGGTGTAGAGGGGGTCTGGTTTGGGAACCACAGAATCTCATCTCTGCTGTTTGCGGACGATGTGGTTCTGTTGGCTTCGTCAAATCAGGACCTTCAGCGTGCACTGGGGCGGTTTGCAGCCGAGTGTGAAGCGTCTGGGATGAAAATCAGCACCTCCAAATCCGAGGCCATGGTTCTCGACCGGAAAAAGGTGCTTTGCCCTCTTCAGGTCGGTGGAGTGTCCTTGCCTCAAGTGGAGGAGTTTAAGTATCTCGGGGTCTTGTTCACGAGTGAGGGACGGATGGAGTGTGAGATCGATAGACGGATCGGTGCAGCATCTGCAGTGATGCTGTCGCTGTATCGGACCGTCTGTGGAGAGAGCTGAGTAGGGGGCAAAGCTCTCAATTTACCGGTCGATCTACGTTCCGATCCTCACCTATGGTCATGAGATTTGGCTCATGACCGAAAGAACGAGATCGCGAGTACAAGTGGCCGAGATGAGTTTCCTCCGCAGGGTGGCTGGGCGCTCACTTAGAGATAGGGTGAGGAGCTCGGTCACTCGGGAGGAGCTCGGAGTCGAGCCGCTGCTCCTCCACATTGAAAGGAGTCAGTTGAGGTGGCTCGGGCATCTTTTCCGGATGCCCCCTGGACGCCTCGCTGGAGAGGTGTTCCGGGCACATCCCATTGGGAGGAGGCCCCGGGGAAGACCCAGGACACGCTGGAGGGACTACATCTCTCGGCTGGCTTGGGAACGCCTTGGGGTTCCCCCGGAGGAGCTGGGGGAGGTGTGTGTGGATCGGGAGGTCTGGGCGGCTTTGCTTGAGCTGCTGCCCCCGCGACCCGACTCCGGATAAAGCGGAAGAAAATGGATGGATGGAGGGATATAATCAATAGTTCTGACTTTGAGTTTAAACAACAAAAAAGGATTGTGTTTTTTTTTGTTCATATTTGTTTATGAACACAATATATCAGTTCAGCTCCTCATTGCACACAATGAAATTGCTGCAAGAAAAGTTTTGATTGTACTGACGCTGACGTTAACTTGAACCTACAATAATTTTTTTTTTTTTTTTTTTTGCTTCTAATCATAAACACGCATACAACTGGGTCAGTACTGTGCCTAGAGCTGGGTACCGGGCAAGACGTCATGATATAATATACAAATAATGAATGTTTATGAGTTCAATGGTACAAATATTTCATGGAAATGGAATGGAATGAGATTTATTGTCATTGTCATTACAAATGCAACAACAACGAGATTATGTTTACACTCCAATTACCTCATGAGGTGAAAGCTGGAACACACGAGCAGAGTTCGCCGAGTTGAATGGTACGTTCCAGCTTTCACCGAATTAAATATTCGTTCCATTGAAAGAATGTAAAAACATTCATTATTTGTTTTATATGACGGCTAAAATAGATCCCTGTAATCTGACATTTTATTAATTTATAAACAACAGAAAAGGGACTTGCATTTTGGTGTTCCACTGCTGCTGAAGTCGAAATTGTGACGCGTAGTCCAGTGATGCTGTGCACTGACTTCGGACTTCCATAAAAAAAAAGGGAAAAAAAAAGAAGAATTAGCAGGGTCAGTTAGCTCGTTGTCCCCCGCGCGTGCACACACAAGCAACCGGGTCAGCGCTTGTGCGCGTGTGTACTACCAAAAAAAGACTGTACATCCTGCAGCGAAAAAAAAAAAAAAAATCACATCAGAAATGAGTCCAGCTTTTCATTCTTTCTTCCTGCTAACAGCCTCCATACAGCACAGTGGATTTGTTTTGTGTGTGCGTGTGTGTGTTCAAGAATTAGCAGCGTCAGTTAGCTCAATCAAATCATCGTGTTGTTGTCCCCCGTGCACACGCACACACGTAACCTCATCGGCGCTTGTGCGCTCGTGTACTACCAAAAAAAGACTGTGTACATCCTCAGTGCAGCGGAAAAAAAAAATCACGTCAGAAATTAGTCCAGCTTTTCATTCCAACTTCCTGCCAACTGCCTCCAGACAGCACAGTGGATTTGTTTTGTGTGCACGTGCATGTGCGTGCGCATGTGTGCAGAATGCAATGGTACCAAACGTATGGAACCACATTTGCAGTCTAAATGGAATCAAGCTGCACTCTAAATGCATTGTAACACAAATGGGATGAATTAATCCATGTCATGTGACATACAAACCACCAAAGAAATGACAAGGATCCACTCAGCCATTATATAATATATATATCATGATACATGAGTTCCATCCATCCATTTTCCAAACCTGCTTACTCCAACTAAAGGTCACCGGGGGGGTGGGAGGCTATCCCAGCAGTCATGAGGTGGGGTACACCCTGGACAGGATACCAGTCTATCGCAAGGCACGAGTTCCAATACATTGCAATATGGTATGTAGTTTTAACTTGCATAGTTTACTGCAAATTTAAAGATGGATCTGAGAACACATCTTATTGTGTACCACCTAGGTAGTCTAATATTTACATTATACTGATAACCCAATTTGATTTTAAATTTCTATTAAAATTAATTAGACTAGCATTTGTATTACACAATGGTGCTCAGAGGAGACAACACATATCCAAATCATAATATTTAAAGCCATTATTAAATTATAACTACAAAAAGCATGAATTAAATATTTTATATTCTTACCATATCATCACCATAAATCAGGGATGGGCAATCATGTGCCATGAAGGGCCAAGACACTGCAGGTTTCCCTTTCTACCAGTCACCTCAGCAGGTGATTTCATTGATGATTAGGTGTTTATGTTCAGGGAAGAAGCTCATCAGCAAACCCACCTGCTGAGGTGATTGGTTGCAAGGAAAACCTGCACTGTCTTGGCCCTTATTAGCCACCCCTGCCATAAATAATCGCAACCCACTCTAGCTCCAACACGTCATCTTGAAAAGATGAAGGCACCGCTCTTATATTTTCTGCCATGATGACCTCTGAAATAATGCCAGAAGTGATGAGCGCTGGGCAAGGGCGTAGGTTTGGTCTCAGCTTTGGTAGGGACAATACCACCCCCCCCCGGCCCCCCTGCCCACCACCACCACCCCCTAACCCACTCATACCATTAGACGCACAAGTACAGCATAATACATAACATATGACGACATAATGCTGAATAATTTAACACTTTATTTACAATATTAAGCGTGTAGGCAAACAAACAAATAGCTTAAATAACAAAATTGCACCCAAAATCACGAATCTATTCGATAGGCCTACACCTGAGAGAACAAGACAACAACAAAATACTTGTGGAGCTAACAAAAAAAAAAAAAAGTTTTTGCAACCAAGATGTATAATTTATTTTCTTCATCAATAATGCAGTTGTAGGTATCTGGCAACCTAATTTAAAAAAAAAAGGGATTTCCAATGATATATATGGTGTATTACGGTAAACGAAGCCTGTGATGTCATAACGCAGAGGAAAAACACGGAAGTTTCACACTAATGCGCCACTGATTCTCATTACCGTAAGTTCTCATGTAAGCCCTCACTCTGAAAAATTTAACACTGACAGCAAGCCAAGAACCCGTGCTTTCCAACAGCATGCTATATGTTGCATATATTACGGTAAAGTGCGTTCGGTGACTTTTGAAACGAGGCAAAAGTATGAAAAAGAGCGCAAAAGTGACAAAAAAGTACAGAGACAGACAGCAAACATAAATGTAGTAATTTCTGAGGAAAAGGCAGGATGTTAGTGTCATTTGTGAAGGTGTGTGTGGGTGTGCAGTTTATTGTAAGTGTGGCGCACAGCATTGTTCGCAAGCCCTCCACCCCGCCCTTCTTGTTTTTCTGCACCGGAGCAGTGTTGCCAGATATGAAATATGAAACTATCGTACCAAAACCTCAAAATTATCGTATTTTGGGAGAAATGATCGTACACAAACAAAACGCATACAACGTAGCTATTTTAGCGTTTTTTTTTTTTTTTTTTAATTTCCAAAGAATTTTATGTCACATTTTTAAACAGTAATTATAGTAATGGGGAAACTAGAACGCACTACTAGAAAGATTTTTTTTTTCTGTGAAGGGACACAAACGTGTTAATTACCAGACTAGAAAGAGTCGAATTCAACCTCGAGGTCGCTGTCGTCATCCGATGCCATGGCCACTTGTGCAGATTTTGTTGAACACAGAAAAAATGTTGACATCTCCATAAGGAACTTGAACTTTTTTTATTTTTCTTGTATATCTCTTTGCTCTTGTGTTTTGTTCATTTGTTGTTGCATTTGTTGAAATAAAGTTTAAAAAAAAAAAGATGTTGGTTGGGGAATCTTCCTGTCACGGCACAGATTGGATGGGAACTCATTACTTTGTATGGAGAGGGGGCGGGCTTTCAAATGACGTTGTCCCGGGCAGCCAAAGCTGTGTGTGTTGTGACTTTGATGCCGCCTGAGTGCAACGCCTGCAAAATGATTCTTGGGTGTCAGAGAGAGATGCGTGTTTGGGCAACCAACTGAAATTATCGTACATATTGGATTTTTTCCCATTATTGATCGTACATCGTACAGATGGCAAAACTATCGTACAAATACGATAATTATCGTACATCTGGCAACACTGCACCAGAGCCACCCATCCTCTGCGCTCCGGGACCTCCCACTTTATAAATTAAGCACTGCCTGCCACGAGATGCGCTTTGTTTACGGCCATGTGAGAAGAACATGAGCCAATGAAATTGCAACATGGGTAACCCTGTCATTCTGGCACGTCGAAAACACAAAACGTGACGACTAAAATTATAGTATCGAGTTCGCAAAAAAAAAAATAGTGAATGATTTTGTTATATAAACAAAAATGCTAAATATTGGTAGGGACTATTTTGCCATCCCAAAATAATGGTTGTGACTTGTCCCTATGGTCCATATGCAAACCTACGCCCCTGGCGCTGGGCATTGGGAGCCAACCAGCATATGAGCCCTACAGCGACATCTACAGGAATGGAGGTCGTAGTAATCATAGGGATTTACATTTCATATCCATTTAAGATTATTCTTTCATGAGCGGTGGACAATTCATACAGGATCTTTGAAAAACAAAATCTCAGTACTTGGCTGTATCATTTTATTTATTTTTCAGACTGATTTGTTTTTGGACTGCACAGCCCATATTGTGGCATGGCACACACACATCAAGCCGCAAAAGTACTAAAAGCCATACAACCTGTTGAATGGCTTCTTGTTGTACTATATCACTGATTCATTGACATGTTGGGTCTTCGTTTTCTAGCTGCTCTGTCATACTTTTTGTCACAATACTTACATGCTGTTGTTCTCCAGCTTTAAGATTGTTGCATAAACAAACCTGTTTTCCCCTCCCTGATTTCTCTCTTTAGAAGTAGATGTTTCTGCCTCCCCCCAAGAGCACTGCTGTGGTCCCACCCCATTCATATTCTGTCAGCTGTCTTTTATCTTTTAATAACTGCCGTCTTAAAACAAGACAAACCAGACTTTTCACATTCTCAGCTAACTTAGAGTGATATTTTTGTAAGCATGTGCTGCATGTGTGCACTGGTCTTTACGTCGCACACAGTCATTAACGTTCTCTTTTTGGACCCTTTCCCACCTATACAAATGTTCAACAGATGCCTAAACAAGAGGTTTAACTACCGGCGCTTACCCACGACGTCGGTAATCATAGCCTTCTATAACGAGGCCTGGTCCACCCTGCTGAGGACGATTCACAGTGTACTGGAGACCACACCTGCCCTCCTGCTGAAAGAGCTCATCCTCATTGATGACAACAGCGATAAAGGTGTGCCACTCAGTGCTAAAAAAAAAAAAAACAAGAAGTCTTTTAGATAGAGAACCTGCATTTAAGTGGATAAACCAAATGTCAGTTGTGCTCTGATTATGGAATTAGGGTAAGATGGATATTTGACAGTAAGGTTTGAAATTCACATGCAGCTAGTAAATATTCTTTAGAAAAAGACAAATCACATTACACAGTTTGACATTTGTAATAATTTCTTGAGATATATATATTATATAAATAATGAATGTTTATGAGTTCAGTGGTACAAATACTTCCTGAGGTGAACCATTGAATGGTACTTTGCAGCTTTCACTGAATTAAATATTTGTTCCATTGAAAGAATGGAAAAAAAATTCATTATTTGGTTTATATAACGGCTAAAATAGATTCTTGTCATATGATATTTTATTAATTTATAAACAACAGAAAAGGAACTTACATTTTGGTGTTTCACTGATGCTTTGATGTCAACAGTCCAACATGAACTTTAAATTGGAGACCAAAAGTGTTCTCAGTCAACTTGAAAAAACAGTTAGATAGTTCAAAAATAATTGCGACAATGTAGTCCGTGATGCCATGCACTGACTTTGTGTTCGATACTTCCAAAAAAAAAAGAAAGACTTCATGTACTTCCTCAGTCCAGTGAAAAATCACGGCAGAAATTTGTCCAGCTTTTCATCCTAACAAATCTTCATGCCTCCAGACGGCTACAGCGTAGTGAATTTGTTTTATTATGTTAGAAGAATTAGCAGTGTCAATTAGCTCCTTCAAATCGTCGTCCATCAGGAAAACAAACTCCACCATTTTTAGCTAAACAATGCCCCCGGTAGTGTGCACATGTGCGGTGGTCGGGGAGTGCAATAGCACATTTCATATAGCACCAAAATTACATGCTAAAAAAAGAACTATTGCACGGTCAATGAAACGCAGCGGCAAATGATACAGTAGTTTTCAGAATAATAGTAGTGCTATGTGACTAAAAAGATTAATCCAGGTTTTGAGTATATTTCTTATTGTTACATGGGAAACAAGGTACCAGTAGATTCAGTAGATTCTCACAAATCCAACAAGACCAAGCATTCATGATATGCACACTCTTAAGGCTATGAAATTGGGCTATTAGTAAAAAAAAAAAATAGAAAAGGGGGTGTTCACAATGATAGTAGCATCTGCTGTTGATGTGGCAAACTCAAATCTGCTATGTTCAAACTGCTTTTTTAGCAATCCTGTGAATCACTAAACTAGTATTTAGTTGTATAACCACAGTTTTTCATGATTTCTTCACATCTGCGAGGCATGGAGTCAACCAACTTGTGGCACCTTTCAGCTGTTATTCCACTCCAGGATTCTTTAACAACATTCCACAATTCATTCACATTTCTTGGTTTTGCTTCAGAAACAGCTTTTTTGATGTCACCCCACAAGTTCTCAATTGGATTTAGGTCTGGGGATTGGGCAGGCCACTCCAAAACATTAATTTTGATATGGGCATGTTTCTCCTACTATGGTGTTGGGCCTATATATCGCATACCAGGTATCATGGATCAGTTTGGATATGTCTAAATACTTGAAGAGGTCATGTTGCCTTTTGCTGAAGAGGACATGTCCTTGAAATGGGTGTTTCAACCAGACAGTGACCCCAAGCACACTAGTAAACGAGCAAAATCTTGGTTCCAAACCAACAAAATTAATGCCTCGCAGATGTGAAGAAATCATGAAAAATTGTGGTTATACAACGAAATACTAATTTAGTGATTCACAGGATTGCTAAAAAAAGCAGTTTGAACATAATAGTTTTGAGTTTGTAGCATCAACAGCAGATGCTACTATTATTGTGAACACCCCCTTTTCTACTTTTCTTTTTACTAATAGCCCAATTTCATAGCCTTAAGAGTGTGCATATCATGAATGCTTGGTCTTGTTGGATTTGTGAGAATCTACTGAATCTACTGGTACCTTGTTTCCCATGTAACAATAAGAAATATACTCAAAACCTGGATTAATCTTTTTAGTCACATAGCACTACTATTATTCTGAACACTACTGTATACAATCTTAAATGCTAGTTTGCATTATGTACTATTTAAAATATGTTATGTAGCTACATGTTGTTTCTGTGTTTATGGTAGAAAGTGTGAACTGATGCCTGCAGACCGGTACTAACTTAGAGAATGATCCTACCTACCTAACCTCTGAAACTGGATATAGGAGTAGCTGGATAATGGAATTAGAGTATTCAGGCCCAGTGAGTTCATCTGTGTGTCTCTTGAGACGTTACACCATAGCGATGGCTTCAGTGTGTGATGAACTACATGTCCTCTTCTCTGACCACCTTGACTGTGGAATGCCAGACATGCCGCTCTGAAACCACAAGGGTTACTGCAACTTTTTGTTTTCTACAAGCAGGTTTGGCATGTGTTGTTGGAGCTCACGTGTAATAAAACTCCATTAGCCGACATGTCATTATTATAAATGTGCCTAAATTAATATTTTTGACACTGAATCAAATAGGTAATATCAATCAGGTTGTTCTTGCTGTTATTATTATTGCTCTTCTGTGACTGTTTAGTCAATTTAGACAGAAAATTTGCCGATTGTTGTGATGACAAACACAAGAGCTTGTAGACAATATTGCAATTAAATTCAGTTGGCAACAAATATTCCAAAATAAATGCTTATGTTCTCTGTATGGCTGTGGACAAAAACAAACAAAAAAAGAAAGACAAATGGGGAATAATGCTACTACAGATGATGGATTTGTGTTTGTTATAGGCTACCTAAAATCCCAGCTGGCTGACTACATCAGTAATCTGCGACGTGTACGGCTCATCCGCACCACAAAACGGGAAGGGCTGGTTCGGGCACGTCTCATTGGTGCCACCTATGCTACTGGTGAAGTACTGACATTTCTAGATTGTCACTGTGAGTGCGTTACAGGCTGGATTGAGCCTCTTCTGGAAAGGTGGGTTGGCTGATGTAGATGTTTTAAAACAATTGTAAAGTGAAATTGAAGATGGATAATTATTAGTGAAAATGAGCTAAAAGAGAAAGGTGTCATCTCCACATTGCAAATTCTTGAACATGCTTGTTGTCAGTCATTGTAACTTTTTTGTTATTTTAAGGTTAAGTCATCTATTGCCACATTGTAGACACTGTCTACCACCCAGGTAGACAACCAGTCCAGCCCCATCTCTCAAAATAACCATCTGTTTGCCATTCCAAGTTGATATGTAGTTGTTTTCCAGTGGCTGGGGCCCTCAACACAGGGCACCTGCGCCCTGGATCATGCTCATGTCATAGATGACATTTCCTCACATTGCAATTACTATGCTTCATCTGAGTCTCCCTGTGTCACTGTTCTTGTGACATAGTCATTGCAGCCCCACCCAGGTTTCCTCCAGAGACTTAGTACCAAAGACATCCTGTTATTTCCTTTGGCTACTAGTTAGTGTTGTGGTCTCATAACCATACAAGAAGACTAGAAGAATCAGGATACTAAAAATTTGGACCTTCCTTCTCCTGCAGTGGTGTCAACATCACCAAACACCTTTGTTCAGTGATCTCATAACTCACTAAACTCTTTCCAGGCATCTCTCGATCTCAAAAGCCAAAAACTCAATCGTTCAACCAGTTTTACACGTTTTTCTGATGACTGACTCAAGCAAGTCATTAAAAGCCTCGGTCTTCATCCAGTTGAAACCCCAGACAGATGAACTTCTCACTTAGCTTCTCAAGTGATACAATCAGGGTATCCACTGATTCCACAAAAAAAACAGCATAATTTATAAAGTCAAGGTCAATGAATCTTTCTTCACTGACAAAGGCTCCCAAGTCACTCAACTCCACAACTGTATCTGACATCCATCTGCACAAACATTAAACAGAACAGGAGCCAGAACACTTCCCCAATGAATGCCAGAATTCACTGGGATCTGCTCAGAGATTCTTCCTTATCACTCTCAGATCCTGTGTATTCATAAATTCTCAGGATGTCCAACAGAGCAGAGCAAGCGAATGAAATGCTTTGGGAAAATCAACACAAGCTGCAAAGAAGCACCACTGATAGTCATGCTTATGATCAATGTTTACGGGAGATAGGCGTCGTCACACTTTTATTTCAAATAAGCTTAATTTAATAAACCACCATGTGACAGATTGGCGTCCTGACCAGGGTGTAACCTGCCTCACACTCTATGACTGCTGTGATAGGTTCCAGCCCCCCCCAACCCTTAATTGGAGTAAGTGGTTGTACGTGTGCGTGTTAATTTAATGAACCAATGTACTTACATAACTGAATCAGACTACTCTCTGGTTTATCGTTTTTACTTTTGTATTGTTGGACCTATGCACATTGGAAATGGATGTCAGGCATACCTGTTCCTCATTGTTCATGTGTAGCTAACAAAGGGTAAAAACAGATCTTAAGCTCCTTTCACACTAGGCTTACGTAGAGTTGCATTGTGCTGTGTATCTAGTTGCACGCAGGGAGAGAGAGAGAGAGAGAGAGAGAGAGAGAGAGAGAGAGAGAGAGAAAAAACCGTGTGCGCAGGTGGGAGAAGCTTTGCTCCATGATGCTACAGACTGCCTGGACATGCAGATGGATTAGATACATTGGAAAAAGTCAGAATACATTATTTCCAGGAGTTAATGGACTTTATTTAATGTATCACAATCATGAGAGAACTTAAGAAGGTGAAAGCACCATGGAGCTGTAGTCAGCAGTCACGCTCGTGATCCGTCCATGAGGAGTGGACGGTGGACATGTCCTCTTGCTGGCCATGCCTTCGTGAGGAGTTATACTGGGTGCGGAAACGTCCTCTCGCTGGCGATCGGTCCATGAGCAAGGGTTAATGGACTTTCTTTAATGTGCTACAATCCTGAGAGAACTTGGAAGTGAAAGAAAGCTGCAGAGCTACAGGGCAATGGCACATGCAATCCATCCATGAGGAGTGGACGTGGACATGTTCTCTCGCTGGCCATCCATCCATGAGGAGTTATACTGGATGTGGACATGTCCTCTCACTGGCGATCGGTCCATGAGCAGGAGTTAATGGACTTATTTAACATGCCACAATTGTGAGAAAACCTGAGGAGGTGACAGCAGAGTGAGCTGTAGCTGGAGGTCATGCGCGCGATCAGTCCGTGCAGAGTAGACTGTGGACGTAGACATGTCCTCTCACTGGTGATCCGTCTGTGAGCAGTGGACATGGCCATGTCTTCTCACTGCCAATCTGTCCGTGAGGAGTTAGTGGACATGGATGTTTGGTAGCTCGCCTTGTCTTCTTCTGTGGTTTTGAAGCTTCACTGCCTGCAAAGTCCAGCAGGATGAATAAAATCTATCAATGCAGGTATGTACTGATAAAAAAAGGAAAAGGATTTTTCACCCTCGTGTAGCATTGTATACAACTGCGGAGGCATGGTGTACAGTAGCGCAGTGTTGTGTGGAGTTACATACAGTAGCGGAGTGTTGTGTAGACTGCGTGGAACACTGTCTGTGCTCTACATTGACAGTCTGCGAAAAAAATCAGTTTAAATTTTTTGTGTCCATTTCGCTAACCCCTTGGCGTCCCTTTGCATCCCTCAGTGTATTGCCAAGTAGGGCTGCATAAACTCGGCGTAGAGCTGTATTATTCAGCGTAGTTGGTACGCCGCATTACGCAACTCTGTTGGCCCCGGTGTGAAAGGGCCTTTAGGGGCGTCCCATTGCTGAATTTTGGCCCTGATTTGTAGACAGTTGGGCATCACAGCAGGAGACTGCCCTTAAACTAAGAATATACATCTTGAGCACCACAAATTAAATACACAGTGAATCAAAAGAAGTCTCAAAGCCAACAAAGTGTACCCTGTGTTCCAAGGTGGCCTTGCACTTTTTTTTATTATTTCCTTCTCTCTCACTAACTTCCTATTTCTTGTCATTGTGTGTATTTAGGATTGCCCAGAATGTGAGTACCATCGTGTGCCCTGTGATTGACACGATTGACTGGAACACCTTTGAGTTTTATATGCAAACAGAGGAGCCAATGATTGGGGGATTTGACTGGAGACTTACCTTTCAGTGGCACTCTGTCCCCAAAGCAGAACGCAAGAGGCGGAAATCTCGCATTGACCCCATCAGGTGATAGTTTGATACTTCAAAAGGTCAGCTGCTAATGCGTGGCCAGGGACCATCCTGTAGCGCTGTTCTCTTAACTGATACTTCTTCAGCATGTTCAGAATAGTTATGTTTAATGTACTGTACCAGCACCTTGTTTTAAAATACAAAGTGAAATATTAAGTTAATTCAATTTCATGAGGCTGCAAGGATGCACAGCAAAGAGGAAAAAAGTGAGTCGATAGACCTTTTAAAAGTATTATTGAGGGCTTTTAAGTAAATGGCTTAACTGTAGTTAATGTAAGTTATTTTATGGAAATATGAAGATTTTTCTTGTTCAGTTTGAAACAAAAAAAAATCTTTGTATTTTCATTGAACATATTTTGGGGTTGCTGGTTCACTCTGCACATGAATGTCTCCAAATGTTTGTTTTGTTTCTCCTTTTCACTTGTATAAAATTACGTTCAAATCCTGACTTCACAAACACTTAAAAAACATTTTATAATTGATGTAATCTAGTTTTGATGTTTTTTTTATAGTCACTAGTTTAATACCGTAATGAAAACCATTTGCACTGCTTTGACAGTGTGGTGCTCCAACCACCAGTCATTTCATAAGATTTTTAAAATTTGACATCTTTAGATGACACTAACGAAAAAATTACAAAATGAGGGCTGGCTTCTGATCTTGACCTTTGTTTCTGATCACTTGTCTTTGATTCTGGCCTTTAATCCTGATCACTGATTTTCAATACTGATTGCTGAGATTTGATCCTGATTTTATGTTGTATTTGATCCAGATCTTTGAACATGTATTACTTTGACCCAGACTGGTGAGCTTTGAACCTTGATAAGAAAGTTATGACTTCACCACTGGTTGTTTTTTTTTTTTTCTGTTTTGCTTTGATCCTGTTATCAGAATTACAGGAACTAATCAGCAATCTGGATTAAAAGATTGATCAGGATCAAAGGAATCAGAATCAATGGCCAAGCTTCAAAGACAGGTTCCACTCTTTAATCGGGATTAAGGGAGTTAGACGTAAAGATCAAAGGCAGGATCAAGATAAAAGAAACCACAATCAAAGATCAAATCAAATCTGCTTCTTGATCCAGAGCCACGGCAGAATGTAATCAGCTCTTTCTTGATTCAAGATCTACTTCTCCACCAATTTTCACTGAAATCTGTTCATGTCCTTTTGAGATGTCCTGTTGACGATGTAGCAAACAAACAGGAACAAAAGTAGTATAACTGTTTGCATCATTTAGGACTACAGAAATTGTATGTGGGTACACTACAGAAAGTGCAATCCTGTGTAGACCTCTACTTGAGTGCTGTGTCCATTATGCACTTGCATTATGATTAGTTTATTCCTTCCAGATCCCCCACTATGGCTGGTGGATTATTTGCTGTGAGCAAGTCCTACTTTGAGTACCTTGGCACATATGACACAGGGATGGAAGTGTGGGGAGGAGAAAACCTGGAGCTCTCGTTCAGGGTGAGTTGAGGTTTCCCTCTAGTATCACTTTGTTATAAGAAGACTGACAGTTAATTAACATATTATAAATTTATCTTTAATATGCTTTGATCTTGCATTGCTTTGTTAATACAGTAACTTACTCATAGTGGTAGTCAGTGTGTTACTTTGCTCAATGCTCCACAGTGCGATTAATGAACTGAGGTTTATTGCCAAAGGGAGTGTGTTTTCATAGGGTGTTCACTCCATGTTCCTTTGATTAATCTAACATTTTATCTTTCATGAGGATAGTCCAACAACGTGGGTGTGTGGTAATTGCGAGAGACACGTACTTGTGTCAGATCACAGTGAGACATGGCATCTGAAACTGCACCCTGCTATTGGCTGAGACCTTGCTGTGTCACTGGTGTCACTTTTCACTTTGCGTCATTCAAATTAGCACAGATTTTAGGCTATGTGCAAGTGTGCAGAGGCAGATAATGAAAATTGTGAGTGTGTATTCATAGCGTTTGCATAGTTGTAGTATGAAGACAGATGGGTTATTCCTGTAATATGCATGACAAAATAAAACTGCTTCTCGCTGGGACTTTTTGCTGTGCATAATTTATGATTAGTGAATGGTTTATGATCTCTGCCTTTGGAATGTTGAAAATGGGACATAATAAAATATTTGGAAAGCTGAGCTAGGAAAGTTTGTCATGTAGGAGGTGCAAAGCTTTTGATCTATGATTGTGATTTTGTCTTTTGTAATTGGAACATACTTTAGCTCAGACAAATGTTGAGGAATCAGTTTTTCTGTTTTGTTTTTCCATGGTGAAAAATAAAACAATTATACAAAGTAGAACAAAACTAAGACTAACTAAGAGATTAAGATCCAGGCTTGCAGTGACCTCTTGGACTTGGCCATCAGAAGTGGATCTGTATGTTGTGAAAGTGTTGAACTTGTAGATGCATTCACATATCTCAGCAGTGACATTTATGTCTCTGGATCCTTGACCTTTAAGATTGGTAGATGCCTGGGATGAGCTCATGTCATGAGGTCTCTGCACAGAGGTGTTTGGTGATGCACATATCTTTGTAGGAGAAGGAAGGACCAAGCCTTTAGGGTCCTGGTACTTCCCATCTTGCTGAATGGTTGCAAAACTTGGGTGCTACCCAGTGACATATGGCAACAACTCAATGCCTTTGTTACTGTGCATCTTTAGATGTTCCTTGGATACCACTGGAATGATTTTGTGTCAAACGATCGGTTACTTATGGAGACTCGGGTCAGGAGTATCACTTGCATTGCAAGAGAGTGTCATCTTTGAGATTCTGGCCATGTGGTACATTTCTTTGTACATGATCCAGCATGCAGATGCCTCAATGTTTTGGACACCAGTAGTTAGAGAAGGCCAAAGGGTTGCCCCTTCTTCACCTGAATGTGGCAGGTAGATTCAGATTCAGACCTTCTTATTTAAACCAAAATGGGCTGTTCAGTGTGACAGTCTTCCCAAATTGCATAGTAAAGGCATAGCAAGTAGTTGCATAGTAAGCAGGTCTTTACTTTCAAGAGGTGGGGATGGATGGGTTGCTTGCCTGGGTGGTTGGCAACCAGCACCTGGCTCAGTTTCATGGAGTACTGGATCTAGCACTTAACTTGAACATCCATTTCATGTTTGCTTAGGGTTCTAACAGTCTATATGTAGAGGTGATCACATATCTATGCTGTTTATGCCTGTAGCTTCCATTATT
This sequence comes from Thalassophryne amazonica, assembly GCF_902500255.1. Taxonomy (NCBI): domain Eukaryota; kingdom Metazoa; phylum Chordata; class Actinopteri; order Batrachoidiformes; family Batrachoididae; genus Thalassophryne; species Thalassophryne amazonica. Next base: position 48,449,434 of record NC_047122.1, read on the forward strand.
TATTGATTATTCATCATTTTATCCTTTTAAAATGTAATAAAATACCTGAATTGTATCATAACATTTACAGAAATCATCTGCCATATGTCATGTGTTCAACCCGCTCAGGTGTGGCAGTGTGGTGGCAGCCTGGAGATTCTCCCCTGCTCTCACGTTGGCCACGTGTTTCCTAAAATGGCTCCTTATGCACGACCAAACTTCCTTCAGAATACTGTACGGGCTGCAGAGGTTTGGATGGACTCTTATAAACAACACTTTTATAACAGGAATCCTCCAGCCAGAAAGGTAGGCTTGTTTATTAAAATTAAAGATACAGAATTTTTTTTTTTTTTTTTACATTTATATATATCTTGCCAGCTTTACATGTACATTTTAATAGACAAGAAGTGTATCTCCCGCTTGAGAGACTCACATATATTGTTCACAACAAAACTGATGGATTTTTGGACATTTGGCAACTGGTTTTAAGCAAAACAAATCTCACATAAACTGAAATGCCCTCTGACTTGTTTGTATTCCTGTGATTTTGGACTGTGGACCTAGTTGTGATTGTACTACACAATGTATATGATATTAAATTTTATTTTACGTTATCATTATTATTATTATTATTATTATTACTACGTTTCTGCTGAGTATTGGTTTATAAGTTTGTTCTTGTAAAAAAAAGGGGGGATTTAACATATGTATGTGAATGTAATACACATTACAACCCCATATAAAACGATAAAAAAAAGTCAAGAAGTGTATCAGATGGCTGATGTGGACTGTGACTTTGCTGTGGACTTGTATGTAATTTCACACAGCATATTTTATTAGATTTATTGAGTTAAACTGGTCAAGACACATGACAGCATGTTGTTCAGTGTGTGTGGGTGTGTGGTTTTTTTGTGTATTTACTGGTGGGAGAAATTACACCTGTCCTTTGTATCAGAGAAATACCGTTATATGAGAAAACCAATAAAATGTGAACGCTCTAGTTACTTAAGGTGTGGTGCACCACCTCAACACAGATGTCACCTTATTTGCTTTCTCGCATTTTCATCACGCCATTATTGCAAACATGGGCTAAGATGATCTTGGCCAGGATGTAAATATTGACCCACAGTTCAGTTATGACTTTTTTGAGTTTGACTTTTTGTTTTTCCTGCATGTGTGTTACGGCAATTCAGGTCAGAGATCTTCTTTCTGTATTCTGTCCCCTGCATGTTCATGTGGGATCTGATGCATGTAAAGTCTTCTCCATTCCACTGCAGCCTCTTATTATTGTTTTATGAGTTTTTAGGGGCTTTAGGAGAAATACTGTATTTTATTATATGGTATGGGATTTTGCCAACTTCTGATTGGCCCATTTGCCACTTTCTGAGCTGTACCACATGCCGAGTTGACCGCTGGTGAAGCTGAGTAGACCACTCGTGTGAAAAGAGTACACCTCGCGTGCAGCGTAGCGCTAGCTAATCGAGCGACGCCTTCTATCGATAACGACCAATCAGATAATGCAATACAACGCCTACTTTGGCTGTTAGTTTGTTGACAAGATGGCAGAAGACAGGTTTGCGTCTGTTAGCGAAGCTGGCTTAAAAAAAATTTTACTCGAAAAAGATGTGAAGAACACCCACAGAAATACAACCTGTTTTGCAAGTACGTCACTGAAAAGGGACATGCGCCCAGCTTTGAAACTTATGACAAATGGATGCTTGACGGAGTACTCGGTCGATTTTACGCGGAAGCTAGACAGGCGAATGGCAAACTTTTTAAGAAAACAAGCCTGATGACTCTTCATCATGGACTTAACAGGCATCTCCAGTCGATCGATGGGATGTCAGTTGGTGCAGTATGACAGTAATAATAGAGTTGAAACTTGAGATTGATTTTTCAGTTTTAGTATGTTTGAAAAACTCCCAATTTTCTTCTTTACCATATAATAAAACAGTTATAGACTTTTGATGAGGTGTACCCCTGATTATGAGGTGTACCCGTATCACGGGTACACCTCATCAAAAGTCTATAATTGTATATAGTCAGTGTTGGTGTTAGATTCTTCGGATACATAGAAAATGTAGCATTTATAGCAAAAGACAAACGTGTATATTGTAATGTGTCTAGTAAAAGTCAGACATTAGGGACATTCAGGCAGGAACTTTGGAAAGACTACTCATGCTCATCATTCTGTTGGTCACACTGTAGGAGAAGTACGGCGATATCTCAGAACGGCTGCTGCTGAGGGAGAGACTGAAGTGCAACAGTTTTGACTGGTATCTGAAGAATATCTACCCTGATTTACATGTGCCAGAAGACAAGGAGGGCTGGCATGGAGCTGTGAGTGTCTCCTATCCATATCATCACAGCTATCTTTTATTTAGTTTTTATAAAGCTGAAAGGTGATTACATCAATTTAGTTCGTGAGAGATGCCTTGGAACTGTATTCAAACACACATGTTCTGAAACCAATAGGGAAACATGTGGCAGATAGATAAAATTATTTTTTTTTTAATGGGAAAGCTGCTTCCGAACAAACAAAACCATTGTTCAAGTCACCCATTTAGACTTTTGAACTTTCCAACAGAGAATGGTTTGCACATAATTCTTGGGTGACAAAATCTAAGCATTTACAGCAGATTTGTTATGTATCGGTAAGCTGTTTATTAATATATATGAATTATTCATACTTTTCACATGGCTTATAAATCATTTATGACGGATCACTGTAAAGTGGGACGGTTCCCTTAAAATAATTGTTTAGGGCTCCGAGTGAAGCCATCGCTTGTTAACAAAATGTATCTTGCAATGGGTTTTTGGGCTTTAACATTCAAAAATATAACATCTTACAATATTGCCATTTGTTTCCCATTTGAGAAGAGTAAATTTGGTTGTTTTGATTATTTTGTGTGTATGGCAAGGGCACACAAGCACTATTGTGAATTCTGAATTAGCAGTGTTGTGACCTCAAGCTTGTAACATTGTGAGTTTAACCTGAGACCCCAGAGCAGAGAACGGTTGTAGTTGGAGCAACGTTCAGGATACAACAGAAGATTATTTCATACAGCAAATGCCTCCAAGTGGAAACACACAGATAGGCAAGCCATAGCACAAGACAGTGACTCAGAAAACATCAGCAGATCAGTTTGCAATACAACAGTGTCCTTGAGGGAATAAACAGTCAGGTAAATCAGTAGATCAAGCAGATTGTCGTAACACTGGAGGCAATCATACCATGCACTAAAGCTGAAAGTCAGCAGGCTAAACTCAAGGAAGGCAGAATGGCACTGAGTGAAAGAAAAGTGACCGTTAAATAGTGGATGAAAAAATTAGGTAGAAAACCAGAACATCTGAAATTCTGTGAACAGGAAGTAAGGCCACTAAAAAATACAAATATGTTATGTGTCGGACGCAGCCCGGAGAACCGACCAGCGTTTGAAGGACCCAGTATAAAATAAGCAGAGCATGGTACAAAGGATAACAGAGTTTAATGAACATAACAGTGATGTGAAAAAATATAAAAGTGTGCGGTCTGGCGTGGTGGTTTTGCGGTGCGCTCCCAGCAGCGCCAACGGTCCGGAGCCAGAACCAATTTGGACCCAAGGACCCCGCCGACACCCCCCAGGTGGCCGCGACAAACCGAGTCTGTGAAAGAAGGAATCATTATGTGAGTCCACACTCAACACACAGAGAGAACGCTCAAAGGTGCACAAACAGCAAACACTTCCTGGCTTAATTACTAATCAGCTTCCCACCCTGCAGGCATGGAACATCCAGTTCACAAAACTCCGCTGCAGTGGAAGCTGATTACACTACCAACATACAGCTCAATATAATAAGGTGTGAGGGACACCACATTTACTGACTGTATAAATGTTAGTCACAAAATCTAACGTACCTCAGGAAGTGTGCTGACGAGCGTGAGACCTCACCCCCTCCTCTTTCACAGACCATGCATCAAACCTGGACGTTCTCTGCATCCACTGATGATGAGATGGCTCCCGAGACGACAATCTCACCCGTCTGGTCACAAGGTCGAGTCTCTGGCAAATACACACTGTGTACTCCAGTCTTAAATGCCACCATGTTCCAATCCATTGTAGATGCACCACAGCTGTGAGTCCTGACGAGCCGCAGGTGATCAGCCTCAGGTGATCAGGGTGAGGTCCTGATAAACTCAGCTACACAGCCACTCAGTCCCAAATGCAAGCCACCTGGAAGGAAAAACAAAAGACAGGACAAAAGACAGAAACAAAAAGGCAGCCAGGCCCCCCCAGCCATACAACACAAATAGATCTGATAGAGTAAAAGCATAAAGAATAATTAACATGGAAGAGGATTTCATGAGGAGGACTTGCATAGAGACAGTGGACTAGAGAGCATGTTGCAGGTAGCTCAGTGGATAAGGACTTGCCCTTCCAATATGTAGACATGGGTTTGAATCCTGTTTGTGTCCTTGGACACAACATTTTGCCCATTTTGCCCAGTTGTAAAATGGGTCCCACCCTTGGCTGGGAAATAACATATGATGGCCTGGTATCCTGTCTAAGGGGATTTTTGGACATTTGTCCACTTTACGCCATGGAAACTGGAGCTAAGTCCCAGCCCAATAGACCTCAGGGCCACTAAGGACTTACTTATGAATAATTATTACGTAGGAGCAAAGCTGGAGAGCGTGAGCAGAATCAGACTCTCAAGAGTTGAGCCTGATAAAATAAAAAATAGCTATTTATTTGGCGTTATATAGGTAATACTTGTATCTGATGAAAAGTCAATTTAACATCACTCAGTTTGTGTTGCTGTAACTTCTCGAATGCAAAACGGTATAGTGCATAACTTTTTATTGCATTTATTACCCCTTTCTACCAGGTTCATAATTTAGGGATGCATTCACAATGTTTGGACTATAACGCACCAGACCACAGTGCCACAGGAGCCCAACTGTCACTGTTTGGTTGCCACGGCCAGGGAGGCAACCAGGTAAGGTTCAGCATTTCACCGTTATTCTATATTCAACAATTTAATTTTGTTTCATACAGTAGTGTTCAGAATAATAGTAGTGCTATGTGACTAAAAAGATTAATCCAGGTTTTGAGTACATTTCTTATTGTTACATGGGAAACAAGGTACCAGTAGATTCAGTAGATTCTCACAAATCCAACAAGACCAAGCATTCATGATATGCACACTCTTAAGGCTATGAAATTGGGCTATTAGTAAAAAAAGTAGAAAAGGGGTTGTTCACAATAATAGTAGCATCTGCTGTTGATGCTACAAACTCAAAACTATTATGTTCAAACTGCTTTTTTAGCAATCCTGTGAATCACTAAACTAGTATTTAGTTGTATAACCACAGTTTTTCATGATTTCTTCACATCTGCGAGGCATTAATTTTGTTGGTTTGGAACCAAGATTTTGCTCGTTTACTAGTGTGCTTGGGGTCATTGTCTTGTTGAAACACCCATTTCAAGGGCATGTCCTCTTCAGCATAAGGCAACATGACCTCTTCAAGTATTTTGACATATCCAAACTGATCCATGATACCTGGTATGCGATATATAGACCCAACACCATAGTAGGAGAAACATGCCCATATCATGATGCTTGCACCACCATGCTTCACTGTCTTCACTGTGAACTGTGGCTTGAATTCAGAGTTTGGGGGTTGTCTCACAAACTGTCTGCAGCCCTTGGACCCAAAAATAATAATTTTACTCTCATCAGTCCACAAAATATTCCTTCATTTCTCTTTAGGCCAGTTGATGTGTTCTTTGGCAAATTGTAACCTCTTCTGCACATGTCTTTTATTTAACAGAGGGACTTTGCGGGGGATTCTTGCAAATAAATTAGCTTCACACAGGTGTCTTATAACTGTCACAGCACTTACAGGTAACTCCAGACTGTCTTTGATCATCCTGGAGCCGATCAGTGGGTGAGCCATTGCCATTCTGGTTATTCTTCTATGCATTTTGATGGTTGTTTTCCATTTTCTTTCATGCGTCTCTGTTTTTTTTGTCCATTTTAAAGCACTGGAGATCATTATAGATGAACAGCCTATCATTTTTTGCACCTGCGTATACGTTTTCCCCTCTCCAATCAACTTTTTAATCAAACTATGCTGTTCTTCTGAACAATGAACACCCCCTTTTCTACTTTTTTTTTACTAATAGCCCAGTTTCATAGCCTTAAGAGTGTGCATATCATGAATGCTTGGTCTTGTTGGATTTGTGAGAATCCACTGAATCTACTGGTACCTTGTTTCCCATGTAACAATAAGAAATATACTCTAAACCTGGATTAATCTTTTTAGTCACATAGCACTACTATTATTCTGAACACTACTGTACATATATCGCATCTCTTCTATCTCAAATCCTCCTCTTGCTTGGTGGAACATCTTTTTTAAAATGCCGACATTTTCTGAATTCTAGAATGAGCTGCCACAGTTGATTCAAGCTTTATTTGCTCTCTGCTAGTGTGCCCAGTTTGACTTGAATCTAATGCTGCATTTACACATAACGATGGCAAGTCACAAATGCCACAAAGTATAGATTCTTGGCCGCTGATCACGAATGTGATGATTCGGGGCAGAGGCGTCAGGTGTCCTCAGGAACTGCTGCAACCTGTTACCACACTTTGCAGTTAATGGCACGTGTTGCTGGAGAATTATCAGGAACCATTACGCACGGTCAAGAATAATGTTCCGCATTGTTGCGCACTATCGCACGTAACAGCGCATTGTTACGTTCTGTCTCGTTGTGAATGAGTCGAATTGTCTCCACACACATCCCCATGTTCATCCAACCGTCAGTTGCTGAACAATTCAGTTCGCTCCAGTTTGCTCCTCAAAATCCACAGCAGCAGAACTTTGTGACTGCATGCTTAGTTGGGCTCTGTGCCATGGAGTGTCACAGAAAGGAGGAGGAGACTGAGAGAGCCAGATGTGTGGCTTCACACAACTCTCGTCTCACTCATTTTCCAAGACATCAGGCACAGCAGCAGCAGGTGGAACACCTGCAGGAGCGCGTTGAGAGCATTGGAACAAAACCTTTAGCCGACTTGGCGTCACTGTCCTTCTTCAGCATACTGCAGCAATGAAACTGAATGTGGGTGAAGAAGGGTTTAATTGTGTACACGTCAGAGAAGATTGCGGTCACGCTCTATTAAGGATCACCACTAATCAACGGATCAGCACGCTCAGTTGTGACCTCCACGACATGAGGTGAAATGAGGGTGGTGCGTGACATTCTGGGAAGTTTTTTTGACGGCCAAAAACATGCTCCACAAAAATCACAAATATCACGCACCAACACGTACTCTTAAAGGTGCATTTACACATAACCAAGACGCGTTACGAATGTCATTTTTCTGTCATTCGTGACACATTTCTGACATTCTTAATGTGACTTAACGCATCTGAATAGGTTTCTTAATAGTGCGTGTTGGTGCGTGATATTCTTGATATTCGTGGAGCATGTTTTTGCCTGTCAAAAAATCTTCCACGAATGTCACACTCTACCCTCATTTCGTCTCACGTCCTGGAGGTCGCAACTGAGCGTATTGATCCGTCTTGATGAGTAGTGATCCTTAATAGAACGTGACAACGTTCGTAGTGGTTCCTGTGATGGTTCTTGGAGCCCAAACTGTCACGCGTTATTACGAAGTGACACGGAAACTGTCAAGTTTTGACACGACTTGTAACGCGGCGTCACATTTCACTGCGCGCCATGACGGATCAGTTTTCTGTCACGTGCGCACAATTAAACTCGGCTCCAAATGTTGTTCCACAGTTCCTGCTGAAGCTCCTCAGGACGCCCATGCACGTGTTCCACCTGAGCGAGAGACTCACGTGCAGCCAGACATCTCTGCACCTCCTCCAGTCCGACGGAGGAAGAAGCGCGCGCACAGTTAAATCCTGCTGCACCGCAATCAGTTTGATTGCTGACACCAAGTCGGCTAAAAGCCTCATTTCAGTGCTGCTGCAGGTGTTACACCTGCTGCATGTGCCTGATGTTTGGGGAAATGTGCGAAACGAGAGCAGCATGAAGCCACACATTTGGCTCTGTCCGTGTCCTCCTCCTCTCTGCGCCACTCCATGGCACAGAGCACAACTACGCATGCAGTCACAAAGTTCTGAAAAACTGAAGCGATCTGAATTCGGTTGGATGAATATGGGTGTGTGTGTGTGGAGACAATTCACCTCGTTCACAACGTGACAGAACTTAACGATGCGCTGTTACGCGCAATAGCGCGCAACAACGTGGAACATTATTCTTGACCGTGCGTAATGGTTCCTGATAATTCTCCAGCAATACGTGCCATTAATTGTAACGTGTGGTAACAGGTTACAGCAGTTCCTGAGGAGACCTGACGCCTCTGCCCCGAATAATCACATTCGTGATCAGCGACCAAGAATGTGTACTTCGTGGCATTCGTGACTTGTCGTCGTTATGTGTAAATGTAGCATAAGAAACCTATTCAGATGCATTAAGTCATGTTAAGAATGTCAGGAATGTGCCAAGAATGACGCAGATATGACATTTGTAATGCATCTTGCCTGTGTGTAAACCATAATAAAGGTGACAACCAGGTTTGGTGGATATCAAGTACAATGTGTGTTGTAGTCCAGTCACAGGTACTTCATACTGACTGCCTGTCAATGCCCATGTGTGATTGCTGCTTTAGCAACTGTGAAGATGTATATTTAATGTGGAGGTCAGAGAAAAGGTCCTTTCTGTGAATCTCTAGCCCATCTGATCGGTCAGATTACCTCACTGATGTACTGCATCGGGTATCTGCAGTCAGACAAAGCTCCATGTGTGACTGAAAATCTATGTGTTAATGGTTCCCTCCTGAAACAAAAACCCGAGGGCCCTTAAGCACCTTCCTCACCCTCTCCTTTCTCTGGCACACACAAGAACCACGTTCTGTTTAAAAGATACATGAGCCTTGCTGGCACAGTGAACGGTGCAGCCTGGGTAAATAAGTTTGAAGCCAGACAAAGTGGCCCAGAGTGAGTCTTTTATTATAAGCAACCATTTGGGCTCTAATGTAGTAGAAAGATGGATGGGAAGGTATGAAGATGAATTACCTGACCCTCTTAGTAGACAGTCTGGAGAGGGCTTTATTTTATCCTGATGGGCTGGAGTATTGAAATGGCACCACAGCGGGAAAGTTGACTTTTTGTTCACGATTGTTTGATTATCTGAAACACTCTCAGACAAGATGTTAGCAAGATTTGAGCCCACAGCAGGAAGTAACCAATGGTTTAATATTTGCACTATTTTTGAGTGGGGCACGACAGCACTTCCTGTTGGCAAGCTGTTCCAAAATAGTTAAAAATGCAAGCTAAAAGTAACACAACATTTTTCCTCAGACTAGTGTGACATATGCAAGTAGATTTTAGTAATAAAACAAATGTTACCCCAAAAAGAAAACCACTTGAGGATTAGGCACAATATCTTTGACAGCTTGGACAACTAAGCTAAACATTGATATTTAGCCAAACTAGGGGTTGTTGGACAGGAATAATGTCCATCCAGTCAGACAGCATATGCATTTGGAAGGATGACCACAAACCACTTATCCACTGAGAAAGTAACTCAATGCCAGTATGGGGTCCCCTGCCTCTGGGCCGATATATAGGTTATGAAATGTTTCTTGCAGACTCTGTCTGCTGTCACGTCTTTTGCTTGATTATGGTACAAAGTCTTCCTGCATTCAGATGAGCAGTTTCTCCTTGAAAAATTTATGAAAGTATCTTAACCGTCCCTTGTGACGCTCATGTGAAGTGTTGTAAACACTTTCTCAAAGTCAGATTAATGAAAGTACCACCAGGCCTGAAAAAATTTCAGGGGGCAACATTGTCGAGGCTCAGACTATGACAGAGCAGGAGTTTAAATTCCTCAGTCACGGCTGCTTTTCCACTTTGGTCGCTGTCCAAAGTCAGTTTTAAATGGAACCAATGGCAATGCTGCCAAGTGTTTTTACAACTATTCCTCTCTCCCGCACTAGTACTTTGAATACACATCTCATAAGGAGATCCGCTTCAACTCGGTAACAGAGCTGTGCGCCGAGGTACTGGAGGGAAACACGTCCATCGGAATGATGCGTTGCCCTCACGACACGGATGTCAAGCCAGCCAGTATCATCTGGGAGTTCAGAGATGTACGCTGTGCACACACTCACTCTCTCACTCACTGACTACGTTTAAATGCCGTTAATATTGGGGTTAGGGTCAATATTCCGGTTTCTGAATCATTAGGAATAACCCACTTACATGCTTAAGCAGACAGAGTTACTCCTGTATACATGGTCATTGGTATCATTTGGAATATCCCCATCTAAACAGCGACGCACGTCTTCCACCGGTGCTTGATTTGGTCTGGCGTTCGTGCAAATCCTGCTTCGTGTAATCCTGCTTTGTGTAAAACCCCTCACTACACACTTTTCTCAAACTGGCATTAACATTTTCTCATTTTTCTCTCCTGCGGGCTGCCTCCGCATCAAAACAGCGAGTGTAGTCTCTGGACATGTTGCCAGATTTGGCACAGCTCCGCACAGCAGAGAGGGGGGCGGTGTGAGTGGCCCGCTGCGGCGTTTACCGAGCTCGCAGACTCAGTAAGCACATCGGAGGCAGAGCAATCGCGGTGATGCCGGTGCTGCAACCGGCCCGCCTGATAAGGACGCAGAACACAATGCACTGTTTATCTTTGCTTCTGTGGTGTCCGGTGGGCTGCTCGCGCCGCATACAAGTAGTTGCCGTACTCAAAAGACCAAGATTCCTTGCGGATAGGACATGCGCAGAACACAAAATAATGTTCCTTTCTATGGGGATATCCCGATGCGCGTTTATACGACCTGATATTCAGGTTAGAAAAGGAGTAACCCAGGGGTCTTATTTGGGTTTTTAAAAACCGGAATATGAGCATATTCTGTTTTTTGTGGGCGTTTACATGGTCGTGCGCAACTGGGTTATTGCTAATGTTCCAGTTATGAAAGGGTTATTGGCTGCATGTAAACGTAGTCACTGTCAGTTTCTCTCCCTCTCTTTCCTCTATTCTCTTTTCCTTCTCATGAAAGCACCTGTGCCTTAGTCCCTGCAGGGAGGCTAATCTTACTGTTTGAGTCCCCTGAATCTCCCTAACCCCTGCTTGCCTGTGTTACAACATCAGCCACTGTCACTGTGGTCAGCTTTACTTCACCCTGGGGATTACTTTCCTGATATTAAATGCCTTTTTTACAGGTGATGCAAGTTGAAAAGCAAGAATTGGCATTGAGCTGATTGATGGAAATAGTAAACAGCTTCCAAAATTGTAGCAGTTGTCATATTAGGTACCTTTGAGAGTAAGTACGTCCCTTCAGCTGCTCCTTTGTTTTCACTTGGGGTCACCACAGCAGATCTTAGGTGGATCTGCATGTTTATTTGGCACAAGTTGGCAGAGGATGTCCTTCCTGACACCACATAACATGCAGAAATGTGACAGGGGTGAGGTTTTAACCAGGAACCTTCTGCACTGAAACCAAGCACACTAACCACTTGGCCATCACCCCTGATTTTTGCTACATCATCTAATTTTCTAAAATTCTGTTCTACCAAAGTACAAATTGTTCTAAAACCTGATTGTTATAATTTGCACTAAGTTGTAAGACAATGCTGGATGAAGGCAGCATGATGGACAAGTGGTGAATGCGCTTGCTTCCAAAACAGGTTACTGTTTAAAGACCAGAGGTGGAAAACCCCGGCTTCAAAAAGTGAAAGATCTATCATGTATTGATTGTACCTATAGTTCGTCTACCTCCCTGAAACATTTAACTAATTAGAATCAGCTGTTTTAGTAGATGGATGCAGTGGTGGGCACAGTTCTGCTAACTGCTAATTAGTGAAGCTAACTTTTTTGTTAGCGGATTAGCGTTTCAGCTAATTTTGAAAACCATCAGCAGACCAGTTAGCTTCCACTAAATTTAGTTGGTCGCTATTTGTTGTGAATTACACTTCACAAACAGAATTTTCAGTTTTGCAAATGCCTTTTTTTAACAAATGAAAAAAAAAAAGGAGCAACAGCAGGCAGTGTGCATAATGACAGAAGCTCTGGCTCGTAGTTCATTTGGGGTTTGTGATCACCTTTGATTTTACTGAAAGTTAACTTTTCAGTTAGTAGATTAGTGGTTATCGAAACTAACTTTTTGGTTAGCTGTGCCCACCACTGGGTGGAACAAATACACTCACTGGCCACTTTATTAAGTACCCCTTATTAGTACGTGTTTAGACCCCCTTTTGCCTTTAGAACTGCCTTAATTCTTTGTGGCATAGATTAAACAAGGTGTTGGAAACATTCCTCAGAGATGTTGGTCCATATTGACAGCATCACACAGTCACCCATTCAACCAGTCTGTCCATTCTCCTCTGACATCAACAAGACATTTTTGTCCACACAACTGCCGCTCACTGAATATCTTTTTTGGACCATTTTCTGTAAACCCTAGAGATGGTTGTGCGTGAAAATCCCAGTAGATCAGCAGTTTCTGAAATACTCCGACCAGCCCATTTGGCACCAGTAACTATGACATGTTCAAACTCAGTTAACTCCCCTTTCTTCCCCATTCTTATGCTTGGTTTGAACTTCAGTAAGTCTTCTTCACCACGTTTAGATGCCTAAATGTATTGAGTTGCTGCCATGTGATTGACTAATTAACTATTAGTGTTAAGCAAATGAACAGTTGAATGGGTGTACCTAATAAAGTGGCTGATGAGTGTACATGGTAAGATGTTTATTTCTGAAGCCGGGGTTTTCTGCCTTTGTTCAAGACCACCTGTGCTCATTCTCCAAGCAATATGGTGTTGTGTCAGATAACTGCTGTTCACAATCTCCATTAACCTGATACTTTGTAATATATATTTATTAGGAGCACTGGGTATGAATTTATCCTTTTTATACTTTTACACTTGTTTATATTTATTTGCTCGAGAGCTCTGCATAAAAATTCATATGTACGTAAACCTTGCGTGCGAGTACAAATGGCAAATAAGGTCTCAAATCTAATCTAAAGTGGTGTAAAACGTGCGCCAAATCAACATACAGATCCACATCAGACTTGCTGTGGAGAACCAGAGCAAAAAGGAAGAAGCCAAAAGTTATTTTTGAATGGGGGGGTGTAATGATGCAAAATAATAAACATCAAATCCCAACAATAAAACAAAATTTTGTACCAATAAGAACATTTAAAATTAAACGTCAAGTAAGAGCTAAACATACAGACCGCAGATACAGTTAAAATAAAACTACAAACTGAATAATAAAGAAACTGGCAGAAAATGCTAAGATTAGCCTTAAAAGTTTCAATTAAAGTCAACTTTCTAATAGCAATGGGCTAACTATTCCACAATGATCATCATTTGCTGAATATTAATATATTATGCTCATGTGTTGAGCATAACATAATGTCCAGTTACTGGTTTTACTTTTTGGAGATGTGATGTTACACTTTTGTGTATGATGAGGTCCAAAGTGACAACACATGAGCTGCAGCACCAAGCTTCCAGCCCCTCAGATTTAAATAATTCTAGTAAATGAATGAATGAAAATATTTGGCTTTTGGATTGTGTGCCTTTTTTTTAATCTACTCATTTATCCACATATTCATTTTAAAAATTTCACACATTCCTTTCTATTCATATTTCTTTTTTCCTTTCTTTCCATACACCAGTGTTCACTAAATGTCTTTTAAACACACTTCTCAGTTTCATTACTTAAAAAATATAAGACCAGTTAAATTGGCGTCACAATACAAGTATTCATAGTTCCATTATTATCCTGTCATAAATCTACATTTTCTTTCTCCAAATTTATAGGACGGGACCATCTACCATCCTCGCTCGGACATGTGTGTCACAGCCTTCTACACGTCAGAGGGTCGCACCGACACTCAGATGAGGAGGTGCACCCCAGGGGACAGAAACCAGCAGTGGAAGTTTGAATGGTAGTAGAGGAAAGTACGAAATGTCACAGGACGCTGCAAGTGACCTTTTGACCGTCATGCAAATACAAGAGCGCATTCTTCTTCGCTGCTGCAAGCACTCTGAAATGTGGTGGAAAGTTACTTTAAGACAGTTATTCACTCACCACAGTGATTTTGATGCACGTCAGTGAGGTGTGATGATGTAGAATGAACGAGAACTGCAAACTCCCCCAGAGGGGAGTGTTTTAAAACAAATCTGCTGTGGCCTTCATTTTTTTATTTTATTTTATGTTTACATGTTAAAGTGCCTGCAACCCAAACAGCATCCAGCCCAGCACACACACACCTGAAGTGTCATTATTACATTTTTATTTGTTGTATTCAACAACATGTAAGCAGTGAAATCGACTGTGCTGTACACGACGAAGTGCCTTTCAAACAACCGGGTCCTTGAAAACTAAATGCTGAACAGTCGAGCGCCACACAAAGTTACCTTAACATGCAATTTATATTCATTATTTTAAAATAGTTTCTTGTACAAGTGATCAGAAAATATTTATCAATGAGCTGCTTAAAGATGATGTGTCAGGGATGTAAGAACTACACACAATACTGTTTAGCAGTATAGAGCCTTCTGTCTCCAGTTTATAATTCAGAAAAAAAAAAAAAAAAAAACACCTTGGCATTTCTACTCAACAGTCCACCTGCTGTTGAAATATTTGTTGTAAGAGAACTGTATTACTGAGGACTGCTCATCACAACTTGTCATTTCTGTGGTCCATTATGGTCAATAAGATGATGGCATATTTAATAATCCCGCACCTGATCATTTAGGCTTTTTAAATTGTAAATTAGGTTTGGTTTAAAGGACCAATGGAAGCTTTTATGGAGCACCTCTAAGACTACTGACAAAGCACAAGCAATCTTTATTACTTCTCTGATGAAGAGGGAATGGATGGATGGATGGATGGATGAAGACATGTTCCAAGTAAACTTGAAAAAATTGAATGAATTAAAAAAACCTAATCACAGAACAGTCATTGTTTTACTATGTGAGCACAACAGAAAGCAAAATGAAGACTTAATTAAACCAATGTAGAGGATGACTGTAAAACATACCAATTATTGCTTAAGTTAAGTGATGTTTAGCAGTGTACACATATATCTAGCTCTCCATTTTGTGGTGTTGTGCATCTCCCTCAAGCTTGCATCATCTACAAAGAGGCCTGGGAGTTTGAGGGTCCTGCACATTATCTTAGCTCTTCAAAGGACTGCACTCCTCTCAAAGGAGACATCAGATGTTGGACCTGGAATCTGCCAGAATCATTCTCTCAAATTGGGGGTGGGTGTCAAAGCCCCAAGTGTAGCTATTGTAGTTTTCTTCCTACAAGCCCTAGTACTTCTCTGTCTTCTCATACTTTTTCTTTCTGATGTTGCTGTTGCTTGGAGTTGCCACATCTAACACAACTGCCCTTTTCTGCTCCTTCTCAATTACCACTATGTCTGGTTAGTTGGCCAGCACCTGTGTGTGTGTCTGGAATGTTAGGTAGGTCCTACAGCACCTGTTCTCAGCCACATTCGGTAGCATTTACCCACTTTGACTCTGGCAGCTCCAGATGTTCCTGTACACTGTCCCAGACACTTGCTTGTGCCTCTCAGTCCAAGACGCCACATAGTAGCATCTTGCACCCTGCCACCATGTGCTGGACTGTTTCAGGAGAATCACCACAAAACCTGTACTATGGGTCTTGTTTGCTGAAGCAGACCTGGTGCTCAAGGCCTTACTTGTGCTGCCGTGATCACAGCCTCTGTTCTGTCCTTCAGCCCAGCCTGGCCATTGGTGTGATTTCTTGTTGTTACCCATCCCTTCTATGTGCCGGTGGTACATTTGATGGACAGGTCTGCTCTTCCATGACTACGTCACTTCTTTCTCACCACCCTCTGTCTTCTACTGCCTGAGGTAATCTCCTCACTGTTTGTCCCTAGGGGCCAGCTTCTGGATATTTTCCTGAATGCTCTTTGTTTAATCTGGATAGAAACTTATTTGCCCACCAATTTCAATTGTCGTCACTGCATGCTGAACTTCTAGTAGAATCCGTCATGCATTGTATGTCTTGACATCTATCTTTTCTATCTCTTACGTTGGCTATTTTGTTTTTTGTTTTTTTACTCCAGCAAGGTATCTGATGACAGGTAGGGCAAAGAAGTTGATGGCTTGGATGCTATTTTTACCATTGAGCATTGGGTGTTACACCCTATATCTTGAACAAAACGAAATATCTTGTGCTTTTTACTGAATTGTGAGGGAAGATTTATGAACTAAAGCTACTTGATTTAAATGCAAAACATTTTCAGTCTTTTGGCGACACCTGCTGTTTGGAAAGCATAATACTGCAGAGTTAGGAAATTATTTGATCACATATTCAGTGCTGGAGTTAACATTGTACTTTGGATTCCTTATCTCTGCAGGTTCAGATGCATATAGTTATGATGTCATTGACCACATGGAAGGTATGGTTAAGTGTGGCTTTCAATTACAGTGGCTATAAAATGTAGTCAGTCCTACTGGGCATTCAGAGCTCTCTGTGAGCCATCAACATTTGGTAAAAAAAAGTACACAATTTGATTATTATATCTGTTCATTCATTTATTATGTTTTTGTCACAAAAACAAGGAGTCAAAGTGTCTGGGTGTGCGGTTGTCCTTGATTGAGACTGAGATCCAGTCTTTCAATGACTGTACTCTGCCATTAAAAATGTGTGTGTATGTGGTGAAAGTACGTGAACCTTGATTCACTTACCCCACCACTTATCATTGCAGGATACGATACGAAGGCAGTACAGATAAATGGAGTGCACTGCAACTAAAACAGTAATGGTCACTGTAACATCAACATACTACAACCTCAATTCCAATGAAGTTGGGACATTGAATACAACAGAATACAATCATTGTATTCTGTTTTTATTTACATTTTACACAATGTCCCAACTTCATTGGAATTGGAGTTGTAATTAAATGCAGACATTGTCAGTCCTCAGTACAACCACATTCCTAATCAATCACTTGATCACCACCAACATCATATTATCAAAGAAACATTTCCAACTAGCATTTGTACAGCCAGCTGGTTTTAGAATTCGCTAAAGTGTCACCTGTCGCCAATGGATGACAGATTACAATTTAAAGTTTCTGGATGGCTCTCAGAAGCCTCCAGGGAGAGAAGAATGCCACCAACCTGAAACTTCTGCCCTGTGGCCTAAAGAGCTTAAGTTTGAAATATTGTGCAGACAATAAAATGTCACAGAGTTCAACATAAAAACTTCTAGGATGTCTCTCGTGGGAGAGTCTTTGATGTGTGACTTAGACAAAAACCAAGCTTTTTGTCCTCCAGATCAGACACCATATTTAGTGTGGTACAAACAGCTCATCATCAAAAAGACACCATCCTAAACATGAAGCATGGTGGTGCCAGCTTCATGCTGCAGGGCTTCTGCATGCCCCAGGAGATTTGCTTCATCAGAGGCTATAATGACTACAACAGAGTACAAAGACGAAAATCATTCAGCCCGAAACATTTTGTAACATGGAAGACAATGTGCTCATGTACAGTGTACAGACAAATCTACACAGGAATGGCTTCAAAACAGCTTTGTTATTGTGAAGGAGTGACAGAATCCCACTGGGTATATGTGACTGGAGTTTGGGGAAAAAGGCTTTGCTCATGGAACCTGACAATTCTGCAAATAACTGATGCAAAGCTGATACATTTATATGTGTATATAGACTATTTCCGGTTAATGCATTTGCCCTAACTGGTGAGTGCAAAATGTTACCCATCAACCTGTCCTAAATGAAAGTGCCCTCATGCATTAACATTGATAATTGTTTCTCTTGATACATGACAAGGCCAGCCTACCGATATATTACAAGTATCTTGTCTCTTTGTAGTTTTCATAATATGGGTGCTCATTCAAATATCACACTCAAATTGCCTTCTTGCCTTGAATGAGTGCACCTTAATTATTTAGCATTTTAATTTGCCTAATCTTGCATTTTGTGTCAAATTTCATCTGTGATGTGGAGATTCGCTCGGTGTCACTTTTGCAGGACAATATTGTCTCTACAGACATATAATTGGTAATTTTATGGCTTATAGTGTTACAGTGCGTAATGAAAATGTATTCACAGCACTTCACTTTTTCCATGTCTTGTAATGTTACAGCCTTATTTCAATATGTAAATTCATTTTTCCCCTCAGAATTCTACTCACACCCCATAACGACAACATGAATTTTTTTTTTAATTTTTGAAAATTCATTAAAAGTAAAAACTAATAAATCACATGTACGTAAGTATTCACACCCTTTGCTCAATACTTTGCCGATGCACCTTTGGTAGCAATTACAGTCTCATGTCTTCTTGAATATGTTGCCACAAGCTTGGCGCACCTATCTTTGGGCAGTTTTGTCCATTCCTCTTTGCAACACCTCTCAAGCTCCATCAGGTTGGATGGGGAGCGTCGGTGCACAGCCATTTTCAGATCTCTCCAGAGATGTTCAATCAGATTCAGGTCTGGGCTCTGGCTGAGCCACTCAAGGACATTCACAGAGGTGTCCTGAAGCCACTCCTTTGATATCTTGGCTGTGTACTTAAAAATGAACAGTTGCCCCAGTCTGAATTTACGAGCGCTCTGGAGCAGGTTTTCATCCAGGATTTTTCTGTACATTTCTGCATCCATCTTTCCCTCAATACTGACTAGTGTCCCAGTTCCTACCGCTGAAAAACATCCCCACAGCATGATGCTGCCACCACCATGCTTCACTGTAGGGATGGTGCCCAGTTTCCTCCAAACATGATGCCTGGGCATTTATGCCAAAGATTCCAATTTTTGTCTCATCAGACCAGAGCATTTTGTTTCTCATGGTCTGAGAGTCATTCAGGTGCCTTTTGGCAAACTCCAGGTGGGCTGCCATGTGCCTTTTACTAAGGAGTTGCTTCTGTCTGGCCACTCTACCATACAGGCCTGATTGATGGATTGCTGCAGAGATGGTTGTCCTTCTGGAAGATTCTCCTCTCTCCACAGAGGAATGGTAGAGCTCTGACAGAGTGACCATCGGGTTCTTGGTCACCTCTCTGACTAAGACCCTTCTCCCCAGAAGGGCCTTAGTCTCCACTCAGTTTAGACAGGCGGCTATAGCTCTCGGAAGAGTCCTGGGGGATCTGAACTTCTTCCATTTATGGATGATGGAGGCCACTGTGCTCACTGGGACCTTCAAAGCAGCAGAAATGTTTCTGTACCCTTCCCTAGATTTGTGCTTAGCGATGATACTGTCTCAGAGGTCTACAGACAATTCCTTTGACTTCATGCTTGGTTTGTGCTCTAACATGCACTGTCAACTGTGGGACCTTATATGTAGACGGGTATGTGGGCCTTCCAACGCATGTCCAATCGACTGAATTTACCACAGGTGGACTCCAATTAAACTGTAGAAACATGTCAAGGGTAATCAGTAGATACAGGATGCACCTAAGCTCAATTTTGAGCTTTTTGACAGGCTGTGAATATGTACATGTGATTTCTTAGTTTTATCAAACAGCATCAGTAAATGAGCTTTTACATTTGAAAATCTAAAATCATATTAGTATTTTATTTGTGATCAGAACTTAATGAAAAGATATTTCAAAATATTCTGCTGCCTTACCACTGATGAACTTGGTTGTTCTAGTTAAATGTATTCAATGTTTCAAAAGCCAGTAATAAAACTTCCAGTTGAACAATTACACTTTCAGGATAAAAGTATGAAAGGTGCATTTTAATTGCAAAAACTCTGCAGGGACATGAATAGTAGTGCTCTGGGTCACCACTGTAGACCAGTTATAGATCTGCAGTGAGACTGGCTCAAGTTTTACACTGGATACTCTATTGATAAAACTCCAATTCCACATAGAGCGACTTCCTCACAACTCTCTGTGCTCCCAAGTGGATTACCAGCCAAGTACCAACCAGGACAGAGCTGAGATGGGATCGTGTGTACAGATGTTACAGTTAAGATATTCTAAAATGAGCAAAAATAACATTAGTACATTGCTAAAAGCAAGCACCTTGATTGGTTTGTCTAGCTTTATTTTATGTTATGGTAATTTTGTGCATTAAAAGATGCTACTAATGTCTAAAATTGTAGGCTTACTGTTCATCATCACCTGTATTTATCAGAACCCAAAATTTCAGCTGTGAATATGTAGTAGTATTTATGAAGTTTCTTAAGGAACATTTTCCAACCCATGAACTTACTGACTCCATTACTTCCATGCTTGCCCTACTACTTGCAGTAGGGCAAGCATTATAATTTAAACATTTTAACATATCCTGAATTTGCAGCAACTAAAGAAGTTGGAAAACAAGCACCAGTAGCCTTTGTGGTCACGTGAACCCTGCTGTTAGTGACAAGGTTTCACAAGCAATTGGATAGGTGAATGCCTTTATTTTATGTTATGATTAATGTGTATGTCGAAAAGTGTCAAAATGGCCCAAAATAGGAACCCAAAATTGCAGAGGTGAATATGGTTGTCTCCCTAGAGGGGTCTTCCAGGAACATCCAACTGGGAGAAGGCTCCGGAGAAGACTCAAGACAGCCCGGAGGCTGATTTGGGAATGCGTTGGGATCCTTAGGAAGAGTTGGAGGACTTGAGCCGAGGATAGGGAAGTGTGGGATGCTGCCACTGTGACCAGGACCTGCATAAGCAACATAAAATTAATATGCAGTCATTTTTGTTGGGTTACTTACATAAATTTTGTGTACAGTCTGCTCTGTGTATCCCTAATCAGGTCAGATCTCCTAAGCAAAGCAAGACTATAGGTCCTAGTTAGTTAGTACTTGGCTGAGAGACCTGTTTGGAAGACCAGAAGCTGTGTGTGTTTCTCCAAGTAAAGCTGGAGTTGGGTCAGGAAGGGAATCCAGCATAACACTTGTGGCTCAGCTGTGGCGACCCCACTGGAAAGGTCAGCAACTTATAGAAATTTTGTGGATCTGCTGATTGACTGCATTAACCCTGAATTTGAAATCATAGAGTTGGAGGAATTAAAAGTGAAAGAGTACATTAAAAAACACACAAAGAGAAAATGTAGTCTCTCCAGTGGGTAAAATTTTCAGGCCATTTGTGTGTGTATGCTCTGCACTTTTTTTCGTCTTTTATAATCGTTTTATTGTGAAAATATAACCAACAGAAATATGGGCGTTTAGTCCGAAACTTGACAGGCGCGAGCGAGCGACTTCTGGGTTACTTTACGGGAAGTAAAGTTATGTTCTATGTTGTGTTCCTCGACTGGTGACATTTTAGATTTTTGTAAAGAGGAAAATGGTGCGCGTTGTATTTTTTTTTTTTTTTTTTTTTAAACAGCGTGACTGGGTCGACAATCATTTAGGTTAGTTTTTTGGAGTTTTTCTTAACTAAACGCAGTTTTTACGTGACCTAGATTCCTTGAGGATAGATGTCTAATCCGAGGAGATAAAACAGGATAATCCTTTGCACACTTTACTTCAACTCACCGAGCAGGACTGTCGAACTTCTGATCAACAAGTGAGCAGTTCCTCCTCTCCGACATCTTTGAAGAAATACAAATTCATTAAAAAAAAATGATTGGCGGCGCGGGATTAAAAATCAAGAAGGTCACGTGACACGCGAAAGAGACACTTTCTCCCCCCACCCCCTCCTCGCGCCAGGTGTGCGCGAGCCTCCGGGAATGAAAGTTCCTTCAGAGCGCGAGGACGCGACATGGCAGTCTGCGGGAGGAGGCATCGAAAAAAGCCACTTCTTTTGCTTTTTGCCGCCTGTTCTCTGGGGTTTTTAATTTTGTTAAGGTACAATTCCGAAGACCCGCGCGAGCCGAGCCGACAGGAGGCCTCCGAGGAGCTGAACGACGACGAGGAGCTGAAGAAACCCGTCTACGAGAAACCACCGCTGGATTTAAATGCTCTGGGCGAACTGGGAAAAGCTGTCAAACTCCATCTGAAGGGACAAGCGAAACTACAAGAAGAGGAGAGCATCAGAAAGCACCAGATTAATATTTACCTGAGTGACAGGCTGTCATTACACCGCAGGCTTCCGGAGAGATGGAACCCGCTGTAAGTACTGGAACTTTACCTACACGAATGTCATCATGACATTGCTGGATTTCAAAGATTTCTTCCAGCTGTTCCATTTCTGAGTCAGAGTGATTGTGCAACGCATTTGTTGGGAAACTGTACACAAGAAACCAGGTCTCCTCAGCAAATGATTGTGGGGTGATAAAATAAATACAACTGGAGGGACATACTAATGCAAAGATGCAGGTCTTCAATCATATTAATCCCAGTACATGTTCCACTCACATGACATGTTGAGGTAAAAGGATTATTTCATGAGAAATTGTTGAAAATGTTCTCACAATGTTTGATTCTGTGTCCATGTCCCACAACCTCCACCATGTTTCATGCAAATCACGAGTAAAGTTTTGCATCATCCTGGTGACAAACCATCCAACTCTACCAACAAATACGGGTAAAGACATGACCCATTTTGTCCTCAAACAACTCTGCTCTCTTTCTGTCACAGTTGTAGAGAGCTGAAATATGACTACCGGTCCTTGCCAACGACCTCTGTGGTTATCGCCTTCTACAATGAGGCCTGGTCCACCCTGTTGAGGACTGTCCACAGCGTGCTGGAAACATCTCCAGACATCCTGCTGAAGGAGGTGGTGCTGGTGGACGACTACAGTGACAGAGGTAAGAGCAACAGTGGAATGGACTAACAATAGGGACAGTCTTGTGTGATTGGCAGTAAAATTACAGCGCCACAAAGGGACACACCTCAACACGTGTCAGCCATTTAATTGTGGGACAGGTAGAAAGCAAACAGATTAGGAAAGGTGTTTAAGTGTTTGAACTTCAGGCAGGTGGCATAAATATTATCCGCATACAGGTTGCGTTAGAGCTCACTTCTGGAACATTATTTCCTCCACATGAGTATGTTAAACTGAAAGGTTCATACGCTCAATAGTTAACCACAAACCAAGTGAGTAGTGTTTCATAATTTTTTTTTTTAAATTAATTTTAAACCACAGGGTTAGGATTAAGATTCTCTCTCTTTTTTTTTTTTTTTGTTTAATAACCCAGACAGTACTTAAGGCCCTCAGACATTTTAAGGGAGTTGTTCTAAATCTTTCTGGTTTAGGAGGCCTGTAGATGAAGCAATGCTCTCTGTCCTTCCAACAAAACAGTCTGTTGAACAGTCAAACGTACACCTTCTTATATTGTTTTTCAAAGTTGGCAATTTTGTTTGTTTTCTTTATTTGGTTTGTTCCATAAAGACATGTGGAATTATAACTTTGATTTTCTGTGCCGACTTATTTATTTCATATTTTTTCAAGCTCATCTGAAGGAGCCATTGGAGAAATACATTGCAGGTTTAAGAAAGGTGCGTCTCATTCGGGCCACCAAGAGAGAGGGGTTGGTCAGAGCACGATTACTAGGGGCAACCATTGCCACAGGTGACATATTGACCTTCCTGGACTGTCACTGCGAGTGTCACGAGGGTTGGTTGGAGCCACTTCTCCAAAGGTAACAAGAAAAAAAAAAAAAAAAAAAACTGCATGAAACGTGAAGACTGTATAATTGGTCCATAAGTATTAGGACAGTGGCAAAAACTGCAACACAGGAGGCTTGAAATGAAGCAATCATGATGTTTGTCAATGTAGACTTTCAACTTTATTTCAAAGGGTTCAGAAAACATGCTGCATTAACGATTAAGGCCTTACTACCATTTTTACAAACCATAAGTAAATGAACAAACTAACATTTAGACTTGCTGTTGTCAAGGTATCGATGCATTGGCATTTTCAAGTTGCTAAATATGTCTTGGGCATAATTAGTAATGACAAAATGTAAACAGTATGACATTCTATATAGTAAATCTGTCTGTCTTAACAGTATTTCTTGCATTTAGTTTGTCCAATTACTTATGGCCTCCCAAAATGGAGGAACTGTAATTCTTCAGTATTTTTTGGGGAACCCTTTGAATTAAAGCTGAAAGTCTACACTTCAGTCACATCTTGACTGTTTAATTTCAGCAACATTGTGATGATGTATGTTGGTAAAATTTTGTGCTGATGTATGTTGGTAAAATTACAGACATTGCCACTGTCCAAATACTCATGAACTGGACAGTACAAGATGATGGACATTGATTGAACCAATCTGTCAATGGTTGTCATTTCTTTCCATCCAGGATCAAAGAGAACCCCTCAGCTGTGGTGTGTCCTGTCATTGATGTGATTGACTGGAACACATTTGAATATTTAGGCAACCCCGGAGAACCTCAGATTGGAGGATTTGATTGGCGGTTGGTTTTTACTTGGCACATAATCCCAGAGCATGAGCAGAAACGGCGGAACTCGCCTACTGATGTCATCAGGTGTGTTTTGATAAATAATAAACATAATGATAGCCATAAATAGGTGGAGGTGCAGCTGGTGCTGAGACAGGTTGGCATTTTTGTCCTACTGAAATGTGCTTTGTGTCTGTCATTTTTGTGCTAATGAGGGATCAGATCAGGTGCATACACATGGAAATTCTGTTTTATATGTTGAGCTGGACCTTTGGAAACACTTGTTTCCAGTGCAAAGTCACATTCTGTTTTTTGCAAATTAAAAAAAAACCCCACTAAGAAATCACGCGTACATAAGTATTCACAGCCTTTGCCATGAAGCTCAAAATTGAGCTCAGGTGCATCATGCTTCCACTGATGTTTCTACAGCTTAATTGGAGTCCACCTGGGAGTGAATTCAGTTTACTGGACATGATTTGGAAAGACACACATCTGCCCAGTTGACAGTGCATGTCAGAGCACAAATCAAGCATGAAGTCAAAGGAATTGTCTGTAGATTTCTGAGACAGGATTTTCTTTGAGGCACAAATTTGGGGAAGGGTACAGAAACATTTCTGCTGCTTTGATGGTCAATGAGCACAGTGGCCTCCATCATCTGAAAGCCACTCCAGACATAACTGGACCTCTACTGCTTTTATTTACAAAATGCTTTATCTCAATTACATGTATAAAGAGACATTTTTTTTTTTTTTTTTTTTTGGCCCTATAGAGAGGTTGACAATTTTTTTTTTTTAATTCAGGTATTTCAGCACAAAACATTTGCTGTCAAGATGTGTAATACATGCAACAAAGTTGTATGCCAGGGAGTGGGGTTTGTTTGCAACAAGTAGATCTGTAGATTTATTACTATCCTGGGGGTCTCGTTTGTTTGTTTGTTTGGTAGATAAATACTCACTGTAAGGTTGCCCTGTGCGTGCTCATGGATACAGACAAAAACAAAATCCCAAATATATGAATCTGTCTCATTCGACATGATGGATTAGTGGTTGGCACTGGTGCCTCACACTAAAAAGGTAGTGGGATAGATTCCCGCCCTTTCTGTGTGGAGTTTGCATGTTCTCCCCATGTCTACGTGGGTTTCCTCCAGGCACTCCGGTTTCCTCTCATAATCAAAAACATGCTTATTTAGGGTCTACTTCTTTCTCTGCCCCTGACCAAGGCAGAGTCTACATCTGGAGTTGGTCCCCGGGTGCTGGACTGTGACTGCCCACTGCTCGCAGTGGTTGGATTGTGTCTAACTGTAACTGGAGTTGGTTAAATGCAGAGGACAAATTTTGTTGTATATAAGTATAAATACAATAAAGGCTGTATTCTATTCATAGCATATAATATGAAAGGACATTTTTAATGTAATTGTCCCCTTTCTCTCCAGGTCTCCCACTATGGCAGGTGGTCTCTTTGCCGTGAACAAGAAATACTTCCATTATCTGGGGACTTACGACACAGGCATGGAGGTGTGGGGAGGTGAGAACTTGGAGTTCTCTTTCAGGGTGAGAGCAACACATTTTCACATGTGCACACCTGTAGTTTTTCTGGTGTACATTATCGGCTTAATGCATCGTCTGTTCAAGAGCTTCTTGCTGCATCCCATGGAGCTACAGCATTCACCATTCTAAGGGTGTTTAATTGCGTTTACAGTCTGATGCCATCTCTGTGCAGAAAACCACACTGTAGTTCACAAATTAGTTAAAAAAAAAAAAGGCAGTCGGATCTGTTTTCTTTGTATTTATCAAGACTGATCAGCTGATCTACCACAGTCCTTGTTAAATGACAAATGCATCTAAAAGCAATGACTCCAGGTCAAAAAGCTAAAAACTTCATTTGCAGTTGTGAACTTGAATATTCCTTTTCTACAGTAACAACCTCCCAAAAGAACTGACTAAAGATACAGTTCTCCAAAAACAAAACTGTTTTTCTTTCCAAACCCTTCAGCAAGGCTGCGCATTGGCTTTCTTGTTTTTACTGATTGAGTCATGAGGGAGAGGCTAACCACATCCTCTTGTTGGTGTTGTTGATGTCCCTTAGATTTGGCAGTGTGGGGGCAGCCTGGAGATCCATCCGTGCTCCCATGTGGGCCATGTTTTTCCTAAAAGCGCCCCTTATACACGGCAGAAAGCTCTGGCAAACACGGTGCGTGCTGCTGAGGTGTGGATGGATGAATTCAAGGAAGTCTACTACCATCGGAGCCCCCATGCACGACTGGTAGGTCTAGGTTAGGTCATGTTTGTGTGATTTTAAATATTTGCCATCAAACATTTTCATTCAGCAAACAATTCAGCTCATAAACTGGCTGAATGATGTTTTTAAAAATCGTTTGTGAAGTGTTGTGACGGCGGCGCATGCTGCAGCTGCACTTATTTACAAAACTGTCTGATTGATTAATCACTTGATTTCACAGCTGAACATGACTATTCTAAAAATAACATGTATATACACACACACACTGCACTCTTACAGGTGTAAAACCTCCTCTGATTAAATGACACTTGGGATACATGATCAGGAGACACCCTAGGTGATGGGGGTGGGTTCACGGCGTTCCGGTGTGTGATTACCACCTTTCCATGTCATTCAGTGACATTCGGGTTCGCAGCGTGCAATGGTACAAAATGTACGGAACCAAATTTTCATGGTAAATGGAACCATATTTGCACACTAAATGCAACGCAACACAAATGGGATGAATAATCCATGTCATGTGACATACAAAGCACCAATGAAATGACAAGGAACCACTCAGCTGTTTAGTATTATAACTGTCATGGATTAACAGGTTGTGCTGCTGTATGTTTTCAGTGCAGAACCATGCATTGATCCTGTAGCCCTCTGAATTTCAGTGTTTTACACACAACATCCTTGTTTGAGTATTGTTACAATAATGTAATAACCATGTAACAGCATTTGTGTTCAGCCTAATATTCTTCACATTCTACACCATAAAGCAGTACGGCCTGGGGTGAATTGGGATGCAAATAAAATTTTTAAATTTTTGTTTCTAGGAGTCCTTTGGGGATGTGACAGACCGCAGGAAACTTAGGGAGATGCTGGGCTGTAAGAACTTCAGGTGGTATCTTGACAACATTTATCCTGATATTCACATACCAGAGGACCGGCCGGGCATGTTTGGAATGGTAAGAGCATATTTGAATTGCTAGTTTTATAACTTATGTTTTAATTTGTAATGATCTGAGCAGGATGGGAATGAGGCTTCTGAGCAAGTTAAAATTGAAAACATAGTAAGTTCCCACTTTGGATAGTGTTTCCAGTGTCAGATAAATGGTAGGTGTTTAACGATACGTCGCATATCGTGACAATTGTATTGTGGAGGTTGTATGAAATATATATATAAATGAGCATTGTGATACTACTGAAAGTCAGCTAGTCCATGTTAAAAAGAATAGCCTCTGGAAGAAGCATATATATTTATAAAATATGCAAATAGGAAACAAAATCTATAATCATATATTAAAAGTAGGTGCGTGTATAACTTTGATCTGGGGAGAGCTGACATTTGCCTTGGGTATGCTTATATATTTTGGGTCAAGGATGAATGTGCCAAAACAGAATGTTGATAGGACTCTTTTTCTTTCTTTTTAGAGAAATTGCGTAACAACATTGGATGTTGATAGTTACATTCTGGGCTCACGCCATTCCAAATCATTATGGAAACTTTGCATAATTTATTACCACCCTTGAAACATATCAGCTACCTATTTTATAAACACTACCTAATCTAGAGCCCCTGGATCCCCACAGGCAATGCACTAGTATACAAATAATGAATGTTTGGTGAAAGCTGGAACATACCATTCAATGAGGCCTCGTTGAATGGTATGTTCCCGCTTTCACCGAATTAAATATTTGTTCCATTGAAAGAATGTAAAAACATTCATTATTTGTTTTATATAATGGCTAAAATAGACCCTCGTCATTTTATGTTATATTAATTTGCAAACAACAGAAAAGGGACTTAGATTTTAGTAGCTCCTCAGTGCAGCGAAAAAAAAAAAAGTCGGAAATGAATCCTGCTTTGGTGTGTCACTGTTGCTTTGACAACAATCCAACACAAACTTTAAATAGGACTCCAAAAATAATTCTGACGATGAAGTCCACCATGCCGTGCATCAAATCGTCGTCCGTCAGCAAAACAAACTCCGCCATGTTTGTTTTAAAGCAAAGCGCCACCCGGCTTGTGTGAGCGGGAAGGAGCTTGTGCACACGTGTACTACCAAAAAAATAAAACTGTGTAATTCCTCAGTGCAGCGAAAAAAAATAAAAAAAATCACGTCAGACGTCTTACAGCGCAGTGGATTTGTTTTGTGTGTGTGTGTGCACGCTTATTTGCGTGTGAGAGCAGAGTGCAATGGTACCAAATGTATGGAACCAAACTTGCACTCTGAATGAAAGCAAATTGCACTCTCAATGCAATGAAACACAAATGGGATGTATAATCCATGTCATATCATGTCACACAAAGCACCAATCAAATGACAAAGATCCACTCAGCTGTTATATAATTGTAGTTAATACCTCCAGAATAATTTTTCTTTAGTCTTAAATGTTCAGCACTGATTAAATTTCTGTGTATTTAGTGTGAACACTGATGTAATAATATATTGTGATAAGTATATCATGATCTGTATTGTATCATGGAGCCAGTGTATTGTTCTAGCTGTAATAGCACCCCTCCTCCTTCCTTTCTTATTCCAGCTGAAGAATCAGGGAAAGGTCAACTACTGTTTTGACTACAATCCTGTAGATGAAAATGTTATAGTGGGACAACGTGTCACTTTGTATATCTGCCATGGCATGGGTCAAAACCAGGTACTGGATGTTGGTCTTTCAGGCCATAAGCTGACATATGATCAGACAACAATGTGACATTATTTATATGAAAGGATTGCGTTTGAAAGTACCCCCTCATCTCCTCTGGCAGTTTTTTGAGTTCTCCATGGATGGTGAGATTCGCTACAACACAAGAGAACCTGCTGGTTGTGTCGCAGGCGACAACATTTCGACCTACTTGACTATGCAGCGGTGTAAAAAACGAGGGGAGCCTCAACCAGCGCAACAGAAGTTTGTCTTCCGAAAGGTCAGTCATTCACGTGCTCTCATTGCTGTTCTTTATATTGTCATTTGGAGGTGGCGCAAACATGGCAGCCAGAAAGTAGCAGGATTTTGTTGACCCTGAAGGAGTTTGCTGTTGCTGTTTTGTATCATAAGAGGTGATGATTTGTCAAAATATTTTGCGTCCCACACAGCAGTTTCTTTTTGCATTTTTTATTTCTTCACCGCTTGTCTTCGGGTAATATTGAGAACCAGATTCTCGATATTAGCTTCTTGCTCTTGTTAGTCCTTGCTTTTATATGGAAAAAAAGTGAACGTTCAACTTTTAATTCAAGAAGTTGACCAAAAATATTACATTTGTCATTTAAAAATGATATATCCTCCTGACTACCAGGTATAACCTCCTGACTAGTAGTGCACTGTTTGTATTACTTAATGCAACATAATACTGATGTAAGTCCAGTACATATTCAGCGACTTGGAAATGTTGAAGTACCCATCCTCTAACATGTATAAAGAAAACTGGTTTGATGATTTGTTTTAAAAACAAGCTGCGTATTTAGTGTGTCCAATTACTTGTGAGCTCTTAAAATGGGCTGCCTATATTTCTGAATAGCTAATGTGATATTTTTGTTCAACCGCTTGAATTAATGCTGAAAGGCTACACTACAAACATGCTGTTTCTTTTCATCTCCATTGTGGCGGTGTACAGAGGCAAAATGTCAAATTGTCAGTCTCTCTATTTTTTTCTAACTCAATTTTTTGTTCAATTTACAGTATTCCTCTTTGCAAATTTTGCATTGCTGCACAAACAGTGTTGACTTTTAAGGTGCTGATGCAATAAAACAAACTGATGCAATAAAACAAACTGGAGCCTCGAGAAGTAAATTGAGCAGCATCTGCCACAACATGAACCTCATGCGTACCACTGATGTCAGGTTCATTGTAGAGCCTTTCCAGTGGTGATGATCTCTAATGTGCCGATGCCAAACTCTATAATTCACTAAGTCACACAGCAGCACCTTGCTGGATATTCCGTGCACATGTGGCAGTTGTTTAGCAGTGTGTTTGGTGTAGTCTCACAACACTGGCATCAGTTGCTAAAGCGTGCTATCTAAATGAAGACGGAACAAAGAGGAGGCAGCGGCTAAGTCAGTTGAGGGAGGAAGGAGAGATGATGAAAGAGCCAAGTTTAGAAATGGAGATCAATTAGGACAAGAAATTGAAAATGTTCACTCATCAGCGATACTTGATATTATAACATTGTTAGCAATCAAGCCTCTGTGTGTTCTGCTTACCTTTGACATTTATTTTGTATGCGAGAAATCTGTTCCCCTACCAAATTGCTGAAAAAAAAATGCATTATAAGTTGCCTCTACCTGTAGCAGAACTTAAAATGAACCTGAACTGCATTTTTCCAAGACTTGAAGCTGTTGTTCTCATGTTTTTCTTAATCTAATTAAATTAATAAAAAAGGAATTTATTTATTTTTGGTAACTACTAAAATTTTATTCCTTCGTATTCAAGCAAGGCATTCTTAATCTTATGTTCCCAGTTTGATCAAAATTTGCCTTGTCTTAAAATTTTTATGATTTTGACTCATATGAGTCAGCCACAAGATTCCATAACGTGCTGAGAAACTCTTTCCCAGCATGCTGTTCGGTGATCAAACTGCACTGCTTCGAAACATCATGGAGCAGAAGCAGCATGGTACAACTTTGTTTCTGACTGAAAATTAGTAAAAAAAAAAAAAAACACTTAAAATGGAAACGTAAAGCCAGGCTGTGTCAGTTCGCCTGTCCTTTTTACTCTTTATACTAACGATTGTATTAGCCACTTTGGTGGAAACCATGTTTTTAAGTATTCTGATGACACTGGCATCCTCAGTCTGCTTCACAAAGACTCAGATCCATCACTGTACTTTAACGAGGTGCAGTCTTTTGTCCACTGGTGTGATGCTAATTTTCTTACCATAAATGTAAAGAAAACTGAGAAGATGATAATTGACCCTCGCTCAATTGGTGATCATACCCCTCTGGTATTTCATGATGAAGAAATCAGTCAGGTCAGCTT
Organism: Thalassophryne amazonica; assembly: GCF_902500255.1. Classification (NCBI taxonomy): domain Eukaryota; kingdom Metazoa; phylum Chordata; class Actinopteri; order Batrachoidiformes; family Batrachoididae; genus Thalassophryne; species Thalassophryne amazonica. The sequence continues at coordinate 48,480,937 of NC_047122.1, forward strand.
TTACAGGTATCTAGGCATTTACTTAGTAACCAGTTTAGCTGGGAAACATATGTCAATAATTTATGCAGCAGAGGGTATATTTTCTGCGCAGACTCAGGGTGTTTGGGGTTGATCAGAACATCTTGTTTCTGTTTTATCAGGCTGTTTTGGAAAGCATTATCCGGTATGGGATGACATCTTGGTACGGTAGTCTCTCTGTCCAGTTAAAATCTAAGATTGCTCGTATGGTGAAGACTGCCATGAAAGTTGTAGGGAGGACTGAAAACCCTTCCCTGCAGTCCATGTACAACCCCTGGCAAAAATTATGGAATCACCGGCCTCGGAGGATGTTCATTCAGTTGTTTAATTTTGTAGAAAAAAAGCAGATCACAGACATGACATAAAACTAAAGCGTCAAGACAGAAAACTTAAAGCAATATGTCTCAAAAATCGAAAATGCACAACAAAACAAATGAGGAACGAATGGGAGGAAACTGGAGTCAACGTCTGACCGAACTGTAAGAAACCGCCTAAAGGAAATGGGATTTACATACAGAAAAGCTAAACGAAAGAAATCATTAACACCTAAACAGAAAAAAACAAGGTTACAATGGGCTAAGGAAAAGCAATCGTGGACTGTGGATGACTGGATGAAAGTCATATTCAGTGATGAATCTCGAATCTGCATTGGGCAAGGTGATGATGCTGGAACTTTTGTTTGGTGCCGTTCCAATGAGATTTATAAAGATGACTGCCTGAAGAGAACATCTAAATTTCCACAGTTATTGATGATATGGGGCTGCATGTCAGGTAAAGGCACTGGGGAGATGGCTGTCTTTACATCATTAATAAATGCACAAGTTTACGTTGATATTTTGGACACTTTTCTTATCCCATCAATTGAAAGGATGTTTGGGGATGATATCATTTTTCAAGATGATAATGCATCTTGCCATAGAGCAAAAACTGTGAAAACATTCCTTGCAAAAAGACACATAGGGTCAATGTCATGGCCTGCAAATAGTCCGGATCTTAATCCAATTGAAAATCTTTGGAAGTTGAAGAAAATGGTCCATGACAAGGCTCCAACCTGCAAAGCTGATCTGGCAACAGCAATGAGAGAAAGTTGGAGCCAGATTGATGAAGAGTACTGTTTGTCACTCATTAAGTCCACGCCTCAGAGACTGCAAGCTGTTATAAAAGCCAGAGGTGGTGCAACAAAATACTAGTGATGTGTTGGAGCATTCTTGTTTTTCATGATTCCATAATTTTTTCCTCATAATTGAGTGATTCCTTATTTATTTATTTTTTCCCCTCTGCTTGGTCTAAAAAAGTAACTTACTGACTACCACATTTTTTTTCCCCTGATTTCTTATAGTGTTTCTTAAAGCCAGAAAGTTGCCATTTGAAATGACTTTAGTTTTGTGTCATGTCTGTGATCTGCTTTTTTTTTTTCTACAAAATTAAACAACTGAATCCTCTGAGGCCGGTGATTTCATAATTTTTGCCAGAGGTTGTATGAACAGTCTGTTCTCAAACAAGCACAGCGAGGTTTGTCGGATCCTTCCCACATCCTCTACTCCGAGTATGAACTCCTACTGTCTGGTAGGTGATACAGAATCCCTCAATGTAGACTGAATTGCTTTAAGAACTCATTCGTGCCCACGTAACAATGGTTCCTGGGGTAGGTAGTAGGATTGTGCATTAATGTCATGGTGGCATTGCTATTCAGTGTTATTTATTCATTGTCATTCACTATATTGTCAGCATTTTCCTTTTAACCATATGTGGGAGACAGCTGTGCAGTAGGGTTATGTCCAGTTTAGATATGTGCAGTATGCATGAACCATCTGTGCAAGACTGTTGTGCAAAAGGGGTATGTGCAATATTGGTGTGTGTATTAAGTTATATGCAATATGCATGAGTTATGTAACTATGCCATGGCAGTTTTATCAGTGCAGCTCTTGGAGTCCAAGACAAACTTCCCGGAGGGGACAATAAAGTGTATCTTATCGTATTTGGAAAGCACACCATATAAAAGCTGCACTAATTTTACACAAACGTTTTGTTGGATGCCTGCTGGATCAATAGATGGCGCTCATAAAGGTGTGTAGTATCAGGTGCCTGTACTAACATAAGTTAGTCAGAATGTTTATATTTGGTTTGCTAAAAATGTGTCAGTATGGAGACATTTTTTTAAAAAACGTATCTTATGTATTTTTCCTATTTCTAAGGTAGAAATTCCAAGCTCCCAGTTTCCATCAAATGCAGAATGAACTTCCTCCTTAATGTCATCTGCAAGATCTCACAGCTTGAACTTGCAATATTTGCCATGGGATCCCCCCAAATAAATACTTTCCTAGCAATAAAATGAACTTATTTTGTGATATACCACATAAAGTTATTTTGTAATAATAAAGGATTATTAACCGACTGTGAGGTCTGCACAGGGAAATATACCGAGGTGTAAGTACGGACCGTGCGATAGCAAGATCCGTGTGGAAAAACACCTTGGTCTGATATTCCCGTACAGACCGAGCAAGTGAAGTTAATAATAAAGTGGGAAACCTTTGGTATCAAATGTTAATTTGATGCTTCTGTTTCAAGTCTGTAAAAAGCAATTTTCGAATAAGTTCCCATTTCAAAAATATGAAAACTGTTGACGGCTTGAAGACAGAGCTCACAGTCAGAGCGGAAGTGAAGCTGTTTGCTTCAGCAGCGGAGGTGAAGTTCACCTCAAAAAAAAAAAAAAAAAAAAAAAAAAAAAAGGGACTTCACCTCCTCTGCTCACTTCAGAGCTTTGGAGCCGAGCTGAGCAGTGTCTAATCTCAGCTCATCTCCGAGCTGACGGCTGGTGTCCCAACAGAACACCGGAGCAGAGCAGGAACTTGCTAACAGATGCTTTGGTTGTTAGCTGGTAAGCTTTCAATCTGTGTGTTTTTTCAGATGCTGTTTAGATATTGTCCGACTTGTTTTTTCTGATCACGTTTTTAGCTTCTGGTTTGTAAAGAAAATACGCGTTTCAGACTGACTGTCATGGAAACCGGTCCGATATCTGGAAAATATCCAACCGGTAATCAGCCAATCAGAGCGCCCATAGCAGCCATATAATAACTCATTTTAACACAAATGTCAGTCTTTAAAAAATAAATCAAAGGAAACTACACCCTCTTTAAAATCAAGTTGTTACAAAACTATATGTTCTTGTTTTGTAATTGTAAATGTACTTAATTTAATATGGGGACTATTTTAACAGATTGGAGATAACTTCTGACGCAGGCCCAGAGCTGATATAAATTTAAATATTCTAAAAAGTACACAGCTGACTATTTCTTAGGTGTTTTGTACTACTGATGTCAAAGAAATATTAATTATTCCCCTCCTGAGTTTACATTGTATATCATTGGGCCATAAGTAAGTTGTAAGCATTACTTTGTTGCTGTTCTGAGTGTCTGGTGGATTTTTAGCTCTCAGTAAAGGCACCTTGACTCTTGCATGCATTTAACCCCTGCACTGCTGCGCAATTCGTCATGCCAATGCAACCCGCTGTGTTCTGCTGGATGGTGCGCTTTGTGCCGCTGAATGCTGTGTTATATAAAATAATTATTTTGTAGCGGATTAATCATTTGCTCTGAGTTTGGCTGATTAAACTACCTGTAATGGTAAAACAGTTGCATTTTCATTCCTCCTTATGAGTATCTGTAAAATTATGTTTATTATAGATTTAACATCTTGTCCTAATCATTCAGATGCACCGCTCTGTGATACGCTGTGCTGTCACACTAACTCACACTGGCACTCTGTGTTTTGAGTTGTTTGTGCAATGTTCACATGATTAATGCGTGCCAGTGATTTTTAACATTTCAAAATTGTCATTCTGCACTTGCACAAAGCTGTGTACAGTTTATAATGGTTTACGAGTTTACTGTCTGGCACGGCAGATTGCGTACGAGTGCGCGGATCAAATACGTGCAAGTGTCAGGGCACCTTAAGGCTGCACCACGCACCCTAATGGATTCATTTTCTAAGCACTTTTACCCAAAAACACTTCTTGTAAACAAAGCAATCAAAAAAGATAAGAGTGCTTGAGACTAGAGATTAGGGTTGTTAAAAACATTTTTCAAGATTGATTCCGTTTCATTAAAGAGCTATTTTGTTAGAAAATTTAATGACAGCTGCTTGGATGAAATACGTTTGTTTGCAGCACTTCACTGTTGCCGTCTGTGTTATGTTATGTGTTTTATAATGACGTTCTCCATGTGACTGCTTTCAGGACCGGACCCTGTACCACGTACAGAGCGAGAAGTGCGTCCAAGCGGTAGATAAGACGGACAACGGAACACCAGCCCTCTCACTCCAACCCTGCTCCGACAGCCTTAACCAAAAGTGGTACTTTGAGGAGAAATTGTAATGGCATCAATCTGAAATATGCTTAAATCTTCATTCAGGGCCAAAAACCTGAGGAAGGATATTAATGGTTGGAATTTCAGATTCATTCATTAATTTTCTATACCCACTTTTCCCAGTTAAAGTGGCCCTGTGATAGACTGGTGTCCTGTCCAGGGCTTGCACCGCCCCTCGTCGGTGACCACAGGGATAGCTGCAGCTCCTCGTGGAATTTCAGATTTTTTTTAAAAATTTTATATATATATCTATATATATATATATATATATATATATAGTTGCCTTGTTCTTAAAGGACTCCATAGGAGGAGCCAACTATGCTGCTTTTTAAACTTTGACCGCTGACGAGTGCTCGCAGTAATGGGATATTTTTTTTTATTTTTATTTTTTTTTATTATTCTGGGTGAGGATGCTGCTGGGGGCTGAATGCTGATGATTCTTATTATTTTAAATCAAGAAGCTGGTGATGATCTACACATTTTATTATTTTGAACTTCTGCAGAGATCGATTTCTGACCTATTATATGCAAACATGGATAAACACGTGCGCACAAATTTCATTCTTCTTAAATTATATTGACCGTTTTAAACCTCTGTCAACAACCCAGGCCCTCATGGGATCGTCTGGCCTACATTAAAGGTTCTTCCCCCACTTTGTTTCTTTCTTTACGTGAGCTGCATCTGTAGGCATTTTATAGAATTGTAGGTGTCATCCTGTAGGGGGAGCCAACACTCCTGTTATTAGCTTCTTTCTTACTTTCTTTCCTTTCTGTTCTTGATGTGTGAAGGGGGAACACATGTTCAGGAATTTTAAGTACTTTGTTTTTTGGGGGGTGGCACTTTGAATATGAGCTCTTGATACGTACAGTGGCCTGGAAAAGACAGCAAATGTTTTTCAGCACTTTTAAAAAAAATCGGAAGGAAAATTATGTGGGTAGCTTAGATGATTTCTGTTTAGGTTTTTTTTTTTTTTGTAATTTATTTAATTTTAGTGTGTTATGTGTTTTCTACTTCTTTCATATATAATGATGATCAAAAAAATTATTCTTAATACAACTACACTAAATAATGTCCATACTTGTACTTCATTTGTTGTCAGATATTGTTTTAAATGATGTATTTTGTAGATGAGTAAATTAACCCCCTGAAAGTTCTCAACTTTGATTTATGTTTTGGAGCTTGACAACAACAGTTTCGAGAGAATGTGTAAATATTGCAAATGTAAGTCATAGATATGAAGGAGCTTTATGTCTAGCCCTCTAACTACAGTACATAATCCATCTCCTTTGGGGAAAATTGGGACAGATTAGACCAGAGTATACCTGCTTCATTTTTGGATGGAGCCATATTGGAAAAATCAAGATGGATGACAATCACTTTTGATCTTGCCCTAAGTTCCGAACCAACCAGAGGTCATAGTAGTGTGATTGAAGGTTATTTATTTATTTTTTTTACAGGTGATTGACATCAAAGATTCCAAACCTGAGCTCTGGTTTGAAGTAGAAAAAGCTTTTGTTCCAGTTTAGTGGTTGAAATATTCCCGGTGGCACATTTCAAGGCAGGTGATTTTAATATGAGGTATATTTTACTGTTAGGTGGTTGTTTAAGGGTCAATAAAGCTTAAAGCTGCATTTTGGCAAAATACCCAGTGATTCCCTGAAACACTGGTGGCAAAAACCAGTGAACCAACAGCCTCAGATCTTTCAACATGCAGGAACTTTAATGATTTGTGGAATTCATGTGACGTTACAACCAAATCAGATGGTGATTGGCAGCCATCTTGGAATTTTTCCAGTATGGTGCCTCCAATGATTATTGACTTTGGCACCCTCTAAAAAATGAACTTTGTAGCTTTTGGTCTACACCTCTGCCAAATGCCATGCTTGTAGACACATCTGCACAAATTGCCTGAGCAGTCGTCGTGTTTATGTAGCTCCATTCAGTTGCACAGCATGAAGGGGAAACATGCTATTTTACTGCATGTTTTGAGTGGTGCTTGTTCTGCTGAGAATATGCACAGGCAAGAATGTATTCCTTCAGGTGTAGGTGTTTGAGTGCTGTGGGTTGTGCTGATTTTCATACGCTGCCTGTGCCTTCATTGGCCTGAATCTGTCGGCTGTAGAGCCTCTGTTCACCGCTGTGGTCACTTGCGAGCTTGTCCCTCAGGCTATGCCGAGGGAAACCAGCAACACACCGCGGCGGAGTCGACAGTTGTTGGCATCTCCAGAGTGCTGGGATGGCAGATGGCTGCCTGATTTTTTTTTTTTTTTTGGTCCTCTCCCAATTCTTTATCTTCTCTCTCTCTCTCTCTCTCTCTCTCAAGGATGTGCAACAGACGACTTATCTGTTGGGCTCGCTCCAAATCCTCCACAAATATATAAAGGAATCTGTGTATGGCTGTGTTTGAGTTTGATGATGCGGCGTAGTTGAGAGTACAGTTTTTGACAGCAGCAGCAGCAGATAATGGAGCAACTGAAAGAAGCAATCTGTCACCTTCTAGTTAAAATCAGTCTGCACAGAATGTGAATCCTTAAGTCCCAGAGGAGCTCTGTTACGAGCTGACAGAATAATTGTGCTGCAATATAGTCCTTGAATAAAAAAATCTGGAATCACCACAGTTGGATAGTTACCCCACCCCCCTGCACCTAAAGCAAATAAATATATCTGAGATATGAAACAAAACTGCTTACAATTTTGATTTGAAACTGAAAATTTCTGCTAAGGAGCTGAACATTCTGGCTGTGTGAAATGTATCTCAAACTCAGTTTAAGAACTCAGTGTCATCTTTCTTTCTGGAGCCAGTACACACACAAAACGATAAAATTGATAAACCACTCAATGTTGAGGAAACGTCCCAGTGGTGTGCAAGGTCTCTTTCTTTCTTACTTCTTTTATTTGTGCTCCCCCCCCCCCCCCCAAAAAAAAAAAACTTAGTCAGGTCTGTAAGTAATTGGACAGTAACACCATTTTTGTATCGAGTATTTTAATTTGAGGGGTTTGCCAAAAATGGCTTATAAATTCTAACCATTTTATACACTCTCTCTGTTTTCAAAACCACAAGTAATCGGACAAACTAAATACGAGGATTGTTGATTCGTGTCATAACTTTTACAGGCTGTTCGCTGTAAAGAAGTCACCGAGTAGAAAAGGATCATTGCCAAGTCACAGAGTAGGTCGTGCACATCATTTACATCAGTCACTAAGAAATACAAACCGTGTAGTACTACATGGCAAATCTCTTCAGTAGGCAGATCTCACAAAATGAGTGACCGTCCAAGAAGATTAGCGACTGAAGCCACTTGTGGAAACTCTTGAGTTGTACACTTCTGTCACTGTGATTGCAGAAACTGCTGAGTGCAACATTTGCTCAGTGGTGCAAAAGAGGAGATTCATTATAGAAAATCGATTAAATGTCAGCTGGAGTGTCCCATATGCTTTCTGGCAAATTGTATCAGAATTTTCACTTTGTTCTCTTTAAGAAAGCCTTCTCTGTGCCACTCCATGAAATTGTAATTGATCGAGATATATGTTCCATATGGTCTTTGTTTCTTAATAATGCTACTGCTGACTTTCCTGCATATTCATTTTGTTTTCCTGCATATTCATTTTGTGAATTGTTCTGTAATTTGTCTGTAGCATGGCTCAAGCAGAGGGTCACCCCTTTGAGTCTGGTCTGCTTGAGGTTTCTTCCTCAGAGGGAGTTTTTTCCTTAGCACTGCTGCTCTGGGAATTAGTAAGGTTAGACCTTACTTGTGTGAAGCACCTTGAGGCAACTCTGTTGTGATTTGGCGCGATATAAATTAAAATGAATTGACTGTAGAACATGTACCATCAGGGTTTGGATTGTTGGTATGTATTATTGTACGAGTAATTCAGCAGAGGTCAACAAAGATCAGGAGTTCAGTTCTTGGGCAAGTTCCTCAAACCACAAGTTGCTCCCACTGTGCAGTTGAGCACATTGTGTAACAGCACCCTGACGTCTGTGTGTAGTCATTAAGTGTTTTGTCTGCATCAGATGGAAAAGCGCTTCAAAGCGCGTCAATATTAGAGACTTTTCTTATTTATGTACAACCCCAATTCCAATGAAGTTGGATGTTGTGTAAAATGTAAATAAATACAGAATACTGTACAATGATGTGAAAATGCTCTTCAACCTATATTCAACTGAATACACCACAAAAACAAGATATTTAATGTTCACACTGATAAACTTTGTTTTTGTGCAAATACAGTAGTGTTCAGAATAATACTAGTGCTATGTGACTAAAAATTAATCCAGGTTTTGAGTATATTTCTTATTGTTACATGGGAAACAAGGTACCAGTAGATTCTCACAACCAACAAGACCAAGCATTCATGATATGCACACTCTTAAAGCTATGAAATTGGGCTATAGTAAAAGAAAAAAAAGTAGAAAAAGGGGCTGGGTGTTCACAATAATAGTAGCATCTGCTGTTGATGCTACAAACTCCAAAGCTATTATGTTCAAACTGCTTTTTTTAAGACAATCCTGTGAATCACTAAACTAGTATTGAGTTGTATAACCAAGTTTTCATGATTTCTTCACATCTGCGGGCATTCATTTTGTTGGTTTGGAACCAAGATTTTGCTCGTTTACTAGTGCTGGGGGTCATGTCTTGTTGAAACAACCATTTCAAGGGCATGTCCTCTTCAGCATAAGGCAACATGACCTCTTCAAGTATTTGACATATCCAAACTGATCCATGATTACCTGGTATGCAGTATATAGGCCCACACCATAGTAGGAGAAACATGCCCATATCATGATGCTTGCACCACCATGCTTCACTGTCTTCACTGTGAACTGTGGCTTGAATTGAGAGGTTTGGGGGTCGTCTCACAAACTGTCTGTGGGCCCTTGGACCCAAAAAGAACAGTTTTACTCTCATCACTCCACAAAATATTCCTCCATTTCTCTTTAGGCCAGTTGATGTGTTCTTTGGCAAATTGTAACCTCTTCTGTACGTCTTTTATTAACAGAGGGACTTTGCGGGGGATTCTTGCAAATAAATTAGCTTCACACAGGCGTCTTCTAACTGTCACAGCACTTACAGGTAACTCCAGACTGTCTTTGATCATCCTGGAGCTGATCAATGGGTGAGCCTTTGCCATTCTGGTTATTCTTCTATCCATTTTGATGGTTGTTTTCCGTTTTCTTCCACGTGTCTGTTTTTTTTTTTTTTGTCCATTTTAAAGCATTGGAGATCATTGTAAATGAACAGCCTATAATTTTTTGCACCTGCATATAAGTTTTCCCCTCTCTAATCAACTTTTTAATCAAACTACGCTGTTCTTCTGAACAGTGTCTTGAATGTCCCATTTTCCTCAGGGTTTCAAAGAGACAAGCTTGTTCAACAGGTGCTGGCTTCATCCTTAAATAGGGGACACCTGATTCACACCTGTTTGTTCCACAAAATTGATGAACTCACTGACTGAATGCCACACTACAATTATTGTGAACCCCTTTTCTAGTTTTTTTTTTTTTTTTTTTACTAATAGCCCAATTTCATAGCCTTAAGAGTGTGCATATCATGAATGCTTGGTCTTGTTGGATTTGTGAGAATCTACTGAATCTACTGATACCTTGTTTCCCATGTAACAATAAGAAATATACTCAAAACCTGGATTAATCTTTTTAGTCACATAGCACTACTATTATTCTGAACACTACTGTACGATGTACGTACGTGGCTGTACTGTACAACCACGCTGTTGTAACACGTGCAGAATGTGGCTTGGTATTGTCTTGCTGAAATAAGCAGGGATGTCCCTGAAAAAGACATTGCTTGGATGGCAGCATGTGTTGCTCCAAAACCTGGATGTACCTTTCAGCATTGATGGTGCCATCACAGATGTGTAAGTTGCCCATGACGTGGGCACTAACACACCCCATACCATCACAGATGCTGGCTTTTGAACTTTGCGCTGGTAAGAATTTGGATAGTTTTTTCCTCTTTTGTCCGGAGGACACGACGTCCATGATTTCCATGAACAATTTGAAATGTGGACTCATCAGACCACAGCACACTTTTCCACTCTGTGTCTACCTATTTCAGATGAGCTCAGGCCCAGAAAAGGCAGCAGTGTTCCTGGATGTTGTTGATGTACGGCTTTCACTTGGTATGGTAGAGTTTTAACTTGCACTTGTAGATGTAGCGATGAACTGTGTTAACTGATAATGGTTTTCTGAAGTGTTCCTGAGCCCACAATGATGTCTGTTTTTAATGCAGTACCACCTGAGGGATCGAAGGTCACGAGCATTCAATGTGGGCTTTCGGCCTTGCCGCTTACGTGTCGAAAGTTCTCCAGAGTCTCTGAATCTTCTGATTATATTATGGACTGTAGATCGCTAAATTCCTTGCAATTGAACATTGAGAAACATTGTTCTTATTTTTTTCACACAGTTGTTCACAAAGTGGTGATCCTCACCCCTCTTTGCTTGTGAATGGCTGAGCCTTTTGGGGATGCTCCTTTTATACCCAATCACAACACTCAGTTAGTGTCCTCAGTTCCCAAATGCTTGTTGAGTGTTGATAGAAGGAAAGGTGACGTAACACAGCGGTAAACATACCACTGTCCCAGCTTTGTGAAACGTGTTGCAGGCATCCATTTCAAAATCAGCAAATATTTGCACAAAAACTAAAGTTTATCAGTTTGAACATTAAATATCTTGTCTTTGTGGTGTATTCAATTGAATATAGGTTAAAGAGGATTTGCAAACCATTGTATTCTGTTTTTTTTACATTTTACACAATGTCCCAACTTCACTGGAATTGGGGTTGTATGTCACAAAAGTTTAAAATGGGCCATTTCCAGCCTAAATTTATGTGAGAAGAATTGTAGGACTGTGTTTATCGTTAATGCCCACCATGTGTGATTTATACTTGGAATGTTGCACAGTTACTAAACATTTTAAGCAAAAACACAAATTGTGTTACTGTGCTGACAATTTACTGCAAGTACTGGATCCGTTAAAAGCAGCAGCTTTTCACTTTGTGTTGTAAGCCTGGGAGTGCTCCATATTCTATCCTCTTATAAAAGAGGGTTATTTATTGTTCCTCAAGGCCATCTGTTATTCCAGACATGGCCTACATAGGAAACCATTTTTACAGTGGTGCTACACTGTATGTTAATTGATACAGTACACGCAGCCGTGTCAACAGAGTTGTGGTTGGGTAAAATATATTTCCTACAGGTCATAGGATGTTGGTCATCTTTAGTGGCAGTTTTCTGGTGGTTGAGCCACCAGAAAGTTGTGAACCACTGGATCTCAGTGGGATTGCTGAAGTGATAGAACAACAGAGAGCAGGTAAAGCTGCAGGGATCTGTGGTATTGGGGCTGAACTCTTTCAGGCAGGTGGAGATGCTGTTCTACTGATGTTATAAGCAACTTTGCTTCTATTTGGGAGAAACACTGGAAGAAATTGCTGTAGAATGGAATGGTAGATGGTTTTGATTGCACCGACTGGGGGGTATTAGGCTCTTCTCTGTATCGGGCATGGGCCGTGCTTGACAGCATTCAGTGCCAGCTCCTTGATGCTCAGTGACCAGTGCAGACAATCACCCACATCCTAGATCTGTGAGTACTCACTGAATGCAAGAGTGACTAATGGTAGAGCATCTTCACAATCTGTGATTTTTTTTTTTTTTTTTTGCAAAGCATTTGATTCAGTTGATCATCTGCTCTGAGGGACAGCCTGAGAATTTAGGTGATCTCCAATAACTATAACACACCATACATTATAGATGACTTACACATAGGTACTGAGAGGAGTGGAGGTGGTGCCGGACTTGTTTCCAGTTAATCCTGGTGTTTGACAAGGAAATATTCTGGTACCTACTCTGTTCAATGCTGGGATGGTTTTGGTGTGTTTGTCGCATCTTAAGAGTCCAGTGACAGTACAATTATCATGATATGCAACATATCATTCTAACCCTACTTACCGGTTATACAGTGTTTTTTTTAATATATAATTACTGTGAATTAATTAACACAACACATTTCACTGTCGACATTCTCATTCTTTGCGTTTATCAGTCCACAAATAAAAATACAGCAACTTGTCACTGTTTCTGGTGGATTAAAATGCTGTGAATAACTGACCCTATATTGCTTATAATAACATGAAGGATGTAACCAACTTTTTAAAAAATTTGATGGCTTCAATAATGCACCATATTTGATGTCAATATGTAAAAATGTGAATGTATTAATATTAAATATTCTTTTTTTGAATGAATGGGTTTTAAAATGTGTCAAGACTGATGGTCACTATTCACTGGAATCTACAGTATATCTTGCATTTTCCTGCACAAATTATTCTGTATAAAACTGACTTTTCTCCCCCTGATGTGTGAGAGAGAGAGAGAGACTATATTCCACCGTGAACTCTGATGAATCAATATGCTTGCTAGGTAATGAGACAGGAAAAGAAGAACTGGAACGAAGGAGTGAGTTTTCCAACCATATCTGATTGTTTGATTACCAGCTGTCGTGTGAGAGGGTGAAATGTTTGGCTCATTCCAAGTGACTGTTTCCACCCTGTGGAGTTGCGACTGCAATCTGCTGTCTCTCCCTTATTCACTGATGATGTGGTGCTGGTTAATGTTTCATAGGATCCTTGACGTGTTTGAGACACGTTCTTGTGCCTGCCTGAGTGAACGCTACCTGTAATGGCCAATTCACACTCTGGTGATTAGCCTGGCATTTGCTGATGGGGTGAAAAGTCGCCTATTGTAGACCAGCGCAGGAGCCAAGTCGATGTCAGTTGAGCAACGCTAATGCTCGCTGTGGTCCCGGAAAAATTTTCAGCATGCTTAAAATCTTCGCAGTTCACACTAAAACGCAAGGAAGAGTTGAACTTTGCTCATACTACATCACTTCCGCTAGTATGCATTACTACTACTAATATCGGAGGCTTGACTGGATGCACCAGTGACTTTGGATCCCTTGGACATGAGGAAATATATGTAGAACTTGTCTCGACCAGGCACCGGTTGCAAGTGACGCAATCACAGTATTAAGTGGACTTTATATAGGCTACGTCACTTGATATCTCAAAAGTTGAGTCTGCGATCAGCTCTGCCAGGCCACGCTACTGTTCCGAGGAGTGCGCTACAAATACGTCCGCCCTCTGGTTGCAAAAGTTGAAATACATGTTGTGTGAGGTGGGCAGTCGCCAAACATCAGTTTGTCAATACTATGGCGCCCTCTGCAGGGCTACATGTACCTGTGCTGGAGACAGGAAATTTGGACCCCTGGTGCATGCCTTCTCCGGTGTTTCACAGAGATTTTTGTGAATCTTTTACATCGACCACTTCGCGTCATAGTATGACTGGTTCCTAAGCCTTGGACCTAGCGTCAAGAAAGGATTACACGTCACTGCATCTTGACCACTGCTGAAAATAATGAGCTAACTTTGAGCATTTTCTATTCTGCTGGAGGTGAGACTATGCAGATAAAATGCTTTGTGGAGAATTTGACTTTCTGACAAATGCTCCTGGGAAGTTATTCATACAGTTTCTTTGTAAAAGCACAACGGACTCTCAACCTAGCATGACGTGCAGCAAGAAATTGTCTAAAATGATGTTGAAAGTTGTTTGCAGTCTGCACTCTGTGGACCCCATTTGTCATCTTTCCAGCTCCATGTGTCTTTAATAATAATTGCAAACAACTCTCCCCGGGGCTTAATTCTTTGCAGATATTCAGACTTCAGCTGTCATGCAGGAAAAAGACGCGTAAAAGGAGCAGCGTGTGCACACTGATAAGAGCTCATTTCCACACTGCATCTTGTTACTTTTGTAAGTCCCAGTATGTAGAACAATTCAAGAGCAATGGATGTCGGATGCATAGGCAGAATTTGCTCAAATGGATAAAATTGCCACCACAGTATCAACATGCACCTGCAGAAGTAGGGATGAGCTCTACATTAGGGGCTGACACTCCAGTTTTAGTATGACTGCAAAAGTATGAAGCTGAATTTAAGAGAGATGTAGCCTTGAAGATGATGCCAGGTTCAAATACGATCAACCGCTGCTGTTGTTTACTTTCCATTTTTCTGTTAGGGACTAGTGTGTCGGCAAAGCAACGCTGGTAGCAGCACGTGGGAACAGACTTTCTTTTGTCAGTTCATAGTGAGGAAAATAAGTATTTGAACACCCTGCGGTTTTGCAACTTCTCCCACTTAGAAATCATGGAGGGATCTGAAATTTTCATCTTAGGTGCATGTCCACTGTGAGACATAATCTAAAACAAAAAAATCCAGAAATCACAATGTATGATTTTCTTTTTTAACAATTTATTTGTATGTTACTGCTGCAAATAAGTATTTGAACACCTGCCAATCAGCAAGAATTCTGTCTCTCACAGACCTGTTAATTTTTCTTTAAGAAGCCCTCTTATTCTGCTCTCTTTACCTGTATTAATTGCACCTGTTTGAACTTGTTACCTGTATAAAAGACACCTGTTCACACACTCAATCAATCACACGCCAACCTGTCCACCATAGCCAAAACCAAAGAGCTGTCTAAGGACACCAGGGACAAAACTAGACCTGCACAAGGCTGGGATGGACTACAGGACAACAGGCAAGCAGCTTGGTAGAAGACAACTGTTATGATTATTTATTGGAAAGTGGAAGAAACACAAGATGATTGTCAATCTCCCTTGGTCTGTGATTCCATGCAAGATCTGCCTTTGTGGGGTAAGGATGATTCTGAGAAAGCTCAGAACTACACAGGAGGACCTGGTCAATGACCTGAAGAGAGCTCGGACCACAGTCACAAAGATTACATTAGTAACACATGATGCTGTCATGGTTTAAAATCCTGCAGTGCAACAAGGTCCCCCTGCTCAAGTCAGCACATGTCCAGGCCCGTTTGAAGTTCATCAGTGACCATCTGGATGATCCAGAGGAGGTATGGGAGAAGGTCATGTAGTCAGATGAGACCAGAATAGAGCTTTTTGGAATCAACGCCACTTACCATGTTTAGAGGATGAGAACAACCCCAAGAAAACCATCCCAAGCATGGTGGTGGAAACATCATACTCTGGGGGTGCTCTTCTGCAAAGGGGACAGGACAACTGCACCGTATTGAAGGGAGGATGGATGGGGTCATGTATTGCGAGATTTTGGCAAACAACCTCCTTCCCTCAGTAAGAGCCTTGAAGATGGGTCATGGCTGGGTCTTCCAGCATGACAATGACTCCAAACACACAGCCAGGGCAACTAAGGAGGTGCTCCGTAAGAAGCATTTAAAGGTGCTGGAGTGGCCTGGCCAGTCTCCAGACCTGAACTCAATAGAAAATCTTTGGAGGGAGCTGAAACTCCAAACCTGAAAGATCTAGAGAAGATCTGTGTGGAGGAGTGGACCAAAATCCCTGCTGCAGTGTGTGAAAACCTGGTGAAAAACTACAGGAAACATTTGACCTCTAATTGCAAACAAAGGCTACTGTACCAAATATTAACATTGATGTTCCATACGTGTTAAAATACTTATTTGCAGCAAGTAATATAATAATTTATTAAAAAAATCATACATTGTAATTTCCAGAATTTGTTTTTTTTTTTTTTAGATTGTCTCACAGTGGACATGCATCTAAGATGAAAATTTCAGACCCCTCCATGATTTCTAAGTGCGAGAACTTGCAAAATTGCAGGGTGTTCAAATACTTATTTTCCTCACTGTATATACGTGTGTGTGTATATTATATATAATTATATATATATATATATTTTTTTTTTTTTTTTTTTTAACCAAGATGCAAAGTGCTTCACAGATATGAAAGCAACCTTTTGATCAATCTGTTCCCAAAATTAACCTTTTAGACACTAACTCAAGTAATATAAGTGCATTTGGTGAAAATCTGTCCAGTGGTTTTATGGTAAATAGTTTTTTGGGCTATGTTTTGCTGACACTGACCTTTAACCATCTGTTCCCAGCTTTAATCCTCTGGAGAAACTAACCTGAGTAACATTCCCTCCAAGTTTGGTGAAAATCCCTCCAGCCATTTTTTTTTTTAATACTTATTTTGTTTGCACACAGGCACACACCCACAGGAGAGATTACAGTCCTCTGCTCCCCACCGCCACACCAGAAAATCATATGCCTTTACTCAGCATAGGCAGTCAAGAATATGTGAGTTTCGAGTTAGGTCTTAAAGTTCTCCACGAACTTGATCTCTTTATCTCAATGGGTAGATTATTCTACAGCAATGGTGCGCAAACAGAAAACACTATCACCTGCTGATGTCTTCTGAGAACTTGGGGACACACAGCAAAAGAGTTCCTCTGATCGCAACACTCGAGCTGGTACATATGGATACAACCATTCATTATTTTATAGGTCAGGATCAAAATCTTAAGTCTGCCCTCACCCAATCAGGCAGCCATTGAAGGGAAGACGATATGAGGGTTAAAAAAAAAAAATAAATGTATGTGTGTGTGACTTAATCATGTTCGATTGCATGCCTTGCAACTGAACCACAACCCCCAAGGAAGATGTTCATGTTCACCACATTGTGATAATTACCTGCAGATGGCTAATTGTAATTAAACTGAATTTTTGTGTTTTTCTTTTTGATGTAGATGCTCAAAGTGATTTACAGTGATGCCTTACATTTACCCATTAACACACTGATGTTACTTACATTCACACTTATAGTTATTCACGTTGGCACCAATTATATCAGGATGAAGCACTCAGAGGTCACAAAAATGGACATAGAGAGGACTTGTGACCTTGCCACAAAGATGTGTTGGCATCGATTAATAGTCTCTGGTCCCCTCCCCTCCCGGAGTACTGATGAGGCGTTTAGTAGGCTGATATCATTAAATAGGTGGCTGGTGCAATTTTGTAGACAGCAAGGCTTTAGCTTTATTGATAACTGGCCTTCGTTCTGGGGCCGCCATGGCTTGCTGATGCCGGACAGCCTCCATCCTACTGGGGAAGGTGCCGCCATCTTGTCTGCAAGCAGAGATAGAGCTCTACAGGGAGGGTAACATTAAAATTTACAGCAGGCCATGGAGCAGGTGATTACTTTGTCACTATATATAGTCACAATATATATATTGAACCATGTTGCAGGCATCCATTTCAAAATGAGCAAATATTTGCACAAAAACAATAAAGTTTATCAGTTTGAACATTAAATATCTTTGTGGTGTATTCAATTGAATATAGGTTGAAGAGGATTTGCAAATCATTGTATTCAGTTTTTAATTTACATTTTACACAACATCCCAACTTCATTGGAATTGGGGTTGTAGATTAGGGTATAGATGCTCACTAATTAGACAACAGACTGTTGCTGTCACTACTTGTGGTTGTTTGTCTTGGTATGTTGTATGGTTGGGGCCCCGTCTCCTCGGTGTCTCAGTTCTCATCACTTCACTGTTATTGTCTTCACCACTTGTCTTTCGTTCTTGTCTGTATTTGTGTGTTTGTGTGGGCGGCCCTTCCTGATAGAAGTTGTCGGTTGGCTTTGAGTAGGATGTTGTAGGCTGATCGGGAAGGGTGGATGGGGGTCACACACGCACACCACATTTACTCATGCACTACATACCTTCTGTCTTGCAAGAATAAATTGCATATATGTGTATTCATGTTCATAAATGGTTCTGCCAGTGTGGCATTTACCATTACTATATAGCAGACAGTGGGGGGAAAAAAAGAATTCATCCAAATACTTATGGGGCTTCTTTCACAGTCGTAATGCCTTTCCCCCCAAGACAAAAGTCTACTCCAGTCTAGAGTCATGCTGTCTAATCCATGTCTGTGAAATCGGCCAATTGGTGCACCAGTACCAGATTAAACTGTTGCCTACATGCTGTGTTTTCCCCAGCAGTTAGACCTGACCACGAACTCCCCCGAGGATAACCAAAAGAGGCTTGGCTTTCCGAGACTTAACACAGATCAAAGGCCGGCTACAGGCGATGGATGTCGTAATTTTGTTTCACAGCTGTGGAGAAATTTGAATCTCAACTCCACAGAAAACATTAGGCACGTCTAATTTACCACTGACAAAATTATTTTGACCCTGTTCACAGTCTGAGCTGCTTGAATAAATGTAAATTAGTGAATTAAAGGTTTTATGAAGGCACCAACTCTGATAATATCTCAGCCTTTTCAATTACTGCCACAGTCTGAGTGTAGCTGTAAATTAGTAGACCATCGTTAATAACATCAACACACTCCTCTCTGATACTCAGACAGCATCCGAGTGGATTTATTGCACGGATGACTCTGAACATGAGTAACCCTTGCAGATGGAGATTAAAATCTCGCCTGTAATCCGAACAAACGGCTCCAAAACAGCAATAAACGACAGGTTAATTAATTATTAGATAATTTAGTCAAGAGTTTCCATTTGGTAAAGAAATGAAGAAGCTCATTTACAGATTAAATTGCAAACTTAATTTAACTATGTGTATGTCTTTATGTTTAAACAGTTCCATTTTGAGGGGAAAAAACAGCTTTAGTGTTGAAAAAAACATTCAAACACTTTAACTTAATGACGACTTAAATATTTAAGCTACAGTGTGTGGAATTTAGTGTCATCTAGTGGTGAGGTTGCAGATTGCATTATGCCCTCCCTCGTCATGATTTTGTTTCCCTTCACTTTTTATTATCTCCCTGGTATGATACCCAGCGGTATCTTTTGAGCAGGAACACTGTGAGGTGCATCACATGGCGCTGCTTATGTGGAATAAATAAAAAATAAAAACCAGCTGGTATCTGTGGGACCACATCGCGCTGCTTATGTGGAATAAAAAAAAAAATTCTACAGGACTCAAACCCACTCCATTCAAAAGCTCTGACTGCCAGTCAGAACCTTTAACACTGAGCTACAGAGCTGTCCTTTGAAAGCTGTGGGAATCTGCCTCATATCAATAAGGGTATGGAAGTATGACAAAAAAAATTTAAATCTCAAACCATATAAAAACACTGCATCTATCAAGCGAGCAATACAAATATGAGCCATCTGTTCCTCTGGTGATGACCCATAGTCACAGATATACAGTCATGAAATGACATGAATGAGGAGCAGTGGGCTCTGCTCATGTCCACATCTACTGGACCGGTGTGTCCAGTCGCCCCGCACGTGTTCTGTCTGACACGTTGTCTTGTGGACGGTGTGCCGCAGCAGACACCACGTCGTGGAACAGAGTTCACGTGGGTGACGTGATGGTCAGATCGCCTGCTGCGTGTACTGATCTGACGGTCTGTTTCAACCTGGCAGGCTGTCAATGTCTGGTCCATGTGCACTCACTTGCTGCAGCTTGTCGCCACGGCGATATGTTTTTATTTATGTCCACGTAAGTACAGCAATCAGACACGCACGCCTCACAGTGGACAGTTGTTAGTCTCTGTCTGTCCAAACACAGTAGGTGTTGTCCATCTGGGATGTCCAGAATGACAGATCCCCACAGCTGCTTCTGTCAGAAGCCACGCCTCCTGTGAGTGGAGTGCACACACCCACGTGTCGGTGTGTGTTTACAAAGTCACAGTGGGAAACAGACAATTTTCACTGCGAGTACAACAGTGATTGTCTACAGTCTGTTGTCGCGCCAAGAGTGCGACTGACTACACATTTTCTAAGTGCCATGCAAGTGGTGTTAGATGTTCATGCGTCACCTGGAATTTGGCTGGCATCTGCCGAGAGAGGGTTCGATGGGTTTGCACAGTACACACTTTGTCTTTCAGGCCCTTGTGTGTGCAGATAGTAGCAACAGCTGTATGAGGTGTTGGAGGCAGGGACAACATTTCACGGTTTGCACACGATTCCTGCATCATTCGCTCTAAGTGTGCACTTCGTCCAAACTTCACTCTATGTGTGAAGGGTGCGATGGGTTCGCACAGCGCACACTCTGTGTTTCAGTCGCTGCTGTACGCAAATAGTTGTAGCAACAGGTATATGAGGTGTTAGAGACAGGTACGATTCTACATGTTTTGCGTACAATTCCTGCTTCATGCGAACTTCAACCAAACTTCGCACTATGTGTAAAGAAGCCCTAAATGAATATGGGCGGCAATTTCCACTTTGAAAAGGCATAGCTACATTGCCCCCTGATTGCCAAAATGGATAATCATTTCCAAATGGATTGCATGGCGGTCTTGACCCGGCTACCCCGATGCAGCTGTCTCCAGCCGCCGCTGTGTGTATTAGTGTTAAAGATTTTGTATATATGTTATCACTGTTAAACGTTTGTACATTTGTCTTCTTTCTCATGAGAACGGTGTTGTGCTGTTTTGATCACGTAAAACAGTTAAATTCCGCAAGCGATGATACAGAATCGCCTGTTAATGCAAAGCAGTTAAACTCTGTAAGGAGGGTGCGGACTCCTCTGTTTATATACGCGTACCGGTAGGGGATAAAAGTGATCACATAAAACAGTTAAACTCCGTAAGCGATGATACAGAATCGTCTGTTAATGAAACACAGTTAAACTCTGTAAGGAGGGCGGACTCCTCTACGGTTGCGAGGGACGCAAGTAGTTAAATTCCGGAAGGAGGATACGGACTCCTCTGTTTTAATACGTACAGGAAATCCCGGGTAGAAATATGTGCACTGTAAAAAGGCAGTTAAATTTGGCAGGGACGGCGGAGTCCCCTAAGGCAGGACATTAGTTAAATTTCACGGGAGGGCGAGCTCCCCTGACATAAGAATACGCGTACGATTATTGGAGTGTTTCTATGTGTAAATAGTGTTTTGCGCAAGTGTAAATAACTGTGTGAAAGTGTAATACTTTGGACAACGTTAGTGACAACCGTGCGTGTGGAAGCAGCAGGCAAGTGATTCCGCTTCCTACGGGGAGGTGAAAGGAATCAACCACACGACGGCAAATTAATTGTCACGTCCAAAGAAAGTGTGAAACTTCAGATTTAGAACACCCTAGGTGTGCCCCCGTCTGAAGTCCAAATTATAACAAGGGATAAAAAAAATATAATAAAATGGGGGGTAAGACGTCTAAAAATAAGGAAAATTTATCAACTGACGACTGGAAAGTATGGAGGCAAAAAATCCAAAAGCAACAAAGAAATTGGATGCAGTAGCAAGTGCTTTACCACCATGCGTACAGGCTGTTGTTGCGGCCTCTATGGCTGTTCAAAGTAGCAGTAATGTTGTTCTATTCCATCAGTTGACATTGAAAGTTCCACATGCAGTCTCTGCACTTTTGTTGCAGACAAACATGAGCCTTTTGTCCCCAGCAAGACATCTTTCGTGCATGTCCTTGCTATTATCACAGCCACACCTTACGATAGAGCGATGTACAACATTGAATCCCTCCACATTGATACCTTTACCTGAGGATGGTGAGCCGCACAATTGTCTTGATGTAGCAACAGTTTGTACAAAAGCACGCCCAGACCTCCGGGACACACCCATCCCAAACAGTACAATCGTGTATGTGGATGGTTCTTCCACCAAAAATGCTTATGGACAAACGCAATCTGGATATGCTGTCGTCACAAATTCAGAAGTATTAGATTCTGCTTCATTGCCATCGTCATTTTCAGCACAAGCAGCTGAATTAGTTGCTTTAACTGCAGCTTGCTATCTGTTTAAAGGTACGGCTGTAACAATTTATACAGACAGCCAGTACGCTTTTAGCACAGTGCATGTGTTTGCAAAACTGTGGGAGGAGCGTGGAATGGTGATCGTCTGGAAAGCCAGTGACTCATGCCACTCTCCTAACTGCCCTACTGCAAGCTGTGAAGTTGCCTCAACAAATTGCTATATGCAAATGTGCGGCTCACACCAATGGCTCTGACAGTGTTTCAAAAGGAAATGATTTTGCTGACAGAGCAGCAAAAGAGGCAGCAGCAGCTCTTCTATTTGTTGTACAGGAAACTCCAGATTGCATTTAGGTCATACACTGCTTGCTGACATGCAACAGCAGGCAACTGACAGAGAGAAACAAATGTGGATAGCTAAAGGCTACGTATGCGAATGGCTTGTGCGTATGACCACAAAAGAAACCCATATTGCCAAAAAATATGTTTAAATGGGCAGCTATTATGAGCCATGGCGTGACGCATGTCTCATCAGGGGGTATGATATCGCAATTGCAATCTATTTTTTGTCTTTATGGGTTCGAAGCATATGCAAAACAGCATTGTAGAGCATGCATGATATGTGCAAAACACAACTCACAAGGCAATTTGAGACCCCAAAGAGGTAAATTTCCAACACCACAATATCCCTTTCAAGTGATTCATATGGATTATATACAGCTGAGTAAACATGAAGGGAAGGAATTTTGTTTAGTCATAATTGATGCCTTCTCAAAATGGGTAGAATTGTTCCCTACAAAACATGCAGATTCACTTACAGTGGCTAAAGCATTATGCAAAGACATCATCCCACGATTTGGAATACCAGAAACAGTCTATTCAGATAATGGAGCGCATTTTGTTAATGCAATAGTGCAATACGGGAGAAGCACTACAGGTTAATCTAAAAATCATTGTTCTTATCATCCACAAAGTGCCGGATTAGTGGAAAGGATGAATGGAACAGTAAAAAACAGACTTAGAAAGACAATGGAGGAAACAGGCAGACCATGGACATTGTGTAGATTTGGTAAAAATGTATATAAACATAACTAGTACCATGGGGTTGACACCGTATGAAACATTGTTTGGCAGAAAATATCGATTGCCATATTATGGACAAATTGGGATGTACCTGAGGAAGCCAATTTGGCGGATTACATGAGAAAAATGTTAGAAGGACAACGAGGGAGAGTTCCAAACACTGATGATCCCATTTCTCCACAGGAGGACCCTAAAGTGGTACCTGGAGACTGGGTGTTGATAAGAAGCATCAAGAGAAAACACTGGCATTCACCTAAATGGGAAGGGCCCTATCAAGTACTACTCACAACACCCACAGCTTTGAAAATTGGGGAAAGAAGTACATGGATTCATTTAACTCACTGTAAGAAAGTCATTTCTGCAGACACAGACAAACAGTAAGAACAGTAGGACAAGACTAGTAATAGTGTGTGAGCTTGGTGTTGAGATCCAGGTTAGACACGAAGCTAGCAGCAGAAGACATTAAGAAGCCACTGTTCTGAACATAGGTGTGCTGTAGTGTGCAGAAATGGCGAAAGAAAAAATAAAAGAACGGGGGTTTCTGGACCCCACGGACAGTCCTTGTTATGCTACTTTTCTTTTTTGAATTGGGAGTATTATTAAAAGCCATGAGCACGGGACATGATAATAAGGATCACATCCGCAGATTGCAGAGACCAAAAAGAAGTAACAAAGACCCCAGTCCGATAATAATGCCACAGTACATAGCTGTGATGGGAATAATGCATACCGATTTGGTGTACAGGCCTGCATTCCTAGAAATACTTCTGTGATCATCTCTGTACCATATAGTGCTCTTACCCATGGAATGCCGGATGGTGACAGAGGGACTAATTACGGAAATAGTTTCTCATGGTATATGACCAACGATCAACAAGATAGGAGATGGGAAACGTTGGTAGCCGATGAATGGAGTAGATGGACACCAAGATGGGCACAAACCGAGTGGGCTAAGTACCAGAGTCAAAGTCTCAAAATGTATCAAACAGATGATAAGCTGTCTATAGTGGTGAATACCACAGAAAAAGGAACCATATTCCCACCTGATATAGAGGGAGACTGTTGGTTGTTCCTCCTTTGGGTATACAAACAAGGAAAAGATCCGTATTTCCATTCTTCCTCTGTGAACAGATAGAGTACAGCAACCAATATTGACCGAATTAAGTACGTCAAAGGGGGTGTCCATACAAGCAAAGGGGGTGTCTGTACAAGGCACAAAAGACATGAAGGCAGATGACTGGTTCCTAGTAACTACTGGAATTAGTGGACAAAATAACAATTGGCTTTTAATGGCAGAACAAGCAGGACTAGCAGCAAAGAAGGACTGTGTTGTGTGTATGGGACCCAGACCTGTATTACAGGTAATACCGGCAGCATTACCCAAAGACTGTCTACTGACTGCTATGACACAGACATACATTGCGGTAAACAACAAATGTTTAAGTGGGACAAGATCTATCCAGTGACCAAATTGACTAAGATAAACCTTTATTCTCAAGCAAAGTTGGGCATGCTAACCATACATGTGTACACTTGACAGGGACAAGTAAGACTTTGGGTAGCTTAAACCACACCGCCTGGTGTAAGAATGTGGTCCATAGTACTCCCACATTCAAACCTGTCGGGAGGAGTGACGTATGGTGGTGGTGTGGGGATAACAGAATCTTTGACAGACTGCCACGAAATGTGTCAGGTTATTGTGCATTAATATCATTATTGTTACCAGTTGAAGCCATACCCATGACCCCTGAAGACGTTACGACATATGCAGCCTCTCTTATTCCTGAAGATTGGCAGAAAGGCGTAGCCAGACATAGAGTGAAAAGAGATTGGAAAGGAGTGGGAAATCCAACATATATTGACGCAATAGGAGTCCCCAGGGGAGTGCCTGACGAGTATAAACTGGTTAATCAAATAGCAGCTGGATTCGAATCTTCCATCTGTTGGTGGTGCTCAGTCAATAAAAAACGTGGACAGAATAAACTACATCCACTACAATGTACAGAAATTAGGAAATTGGACTGAGGAAGGATTTAAGGCTGTCCATTCACAGTTAGAAGCCACGTCCCTTATGGCCTTCCAGAATCGCATTGCTCTGGATAGTTGTTGGCAGAGAAAGGAGGTGTTTGTGCCATGTTCGGAGAACAATGCTGCACATTCATTCCCAACAACACAGCTGCAGACGGCAGTCTCACTCAAGCCATTGACGGGCTGAGGACGTTGAACAGGAAGATGAAAGAGCACAGTGGAGTAACACCGAAGGCTGGGATTGGTGGCTGGAAGGGATGGGAAAATGGAGGTCTTTGATTTCTTCACTATTAGTGTCTATAGCAGTATTTGCTGCAATTCTAACATTGTGTGGATGTTGTTGTATTCCATGTCTCCGAGGCCTTGTAAATAGAATGATAACCACAGCAATAAGTCCAGGACCAGGAGGGGGTCCAGCATCATATCCACTTCTGGGGACAGATGACGACAAGGAGGACGATGGCTCTCCTGACCTGTACCCAGACCAATGGAAGTATGATGACCCAGACACCGATGATGGTGACAATGATGACATCACCTCTGGGGTGTAAGCCTAGAGAAAACATACCATGATGAACCTCTTAGTGAAAATCTCAAAAAGAAGTGCTAAGCTGAGTGATGCCTACTGTATGTTTTAACAGGCGATAAACAGGAGGGGAATGAAGATTTTGTATATATGTTATCACTGTTAAACGTTTGTACATTTGTCTTCTTTCTCATGAGAACGGTGTTGTGCTGTTTTGCACTTCACCCTGAGAACGTACGTGTTATTCAACCTTGTTTAGCTTTGTCTTCTTTCTCATGAGAACGGTGTTGTGCTGTTTTGCACTTCACCCTGAGAACGTACGTGTTATTCAACCTTGTTTAGCTTTGTCTTCTTTTCTCATGAGAACGGAGATGTGCTGTTTTGCACCTGTCTTAATGCAATCCTGAGAATTCAATTTTGTTTTGACGTTTGTGATGTGGTTTTTAGTGTGAAGGAGTGTGGAAGACAGACACTTCAGGCAGATGCAGAACAGCTGATACCTGCAACAGACGAACGAGATGTGCTGACCTGAAGTGTTCTCCTTACAGCTGCACTTATGCGGTATGCGTTTATGTTATGGGAGAAACTTGTCTTGCGTCCATTACCCCCACCCTTAGGACAAGTTTCTTGTTATGTGATGAGGCGTCTCTTAATAAAAGAGCGGAAAAGCAGGCCAGACTTTAGTGTAGCCTTGGTGTACAGCCTGGCCGCACTCCGCGCGAATATTGACTTTCTGTCTCACTGGTGTTCTTGACTCTGTTTGTCTTTTAAAGGTTTTAAGAATGTTGGAGGAGAAAATACAACAATTAGCTCTACTGGGCAGCCTTGTTGTGTTTGTCATTATCCTCAGTGGCTGAAGGAGGATTCTGATGTGTGACCTACATGATGCCACTGCTGGTGGATTTAATTATGAGGAGCAGTTCGGTGGGGAGAGAGAGGAGAACAGTCAGAGCACATATCACACTTGTCACTGAATCTGTCAGCGCATCCTCTCGGCCAGTGGACACAGCCGAGCATGGTAACGTGATTTCTAATGTAGATGACACATGCTGGGATATAAATAGGAAGCTGGACAACACTGTGTACTGCTGCATCTTCTGCTCAGCTTCCTACCTGCTGAAGTTTGTCTCTGCAGACTAATGATGATGTCTGATGTTTCTGCGACTCTTTCGTACTTTCCTTCCTTGCCAGATGTGATGTTGTGAAGTCTCTATAAGGAAACCATGTTTGGCAGAAATGATGAATTCTGGTAAACAAATAGCCATCATATTGAGTTTCACAATGGAGGTTTTTCCACAGCCTCCCCACAAAGTATTCCTATGTGATAAAATGCTTCCATTGTTTGGGAAAGAATGACAGAGAACCCTTTTAATTATTGGAGATGGGGCATGATGAGCAGCAGCTTCATTCTGTTTAACCCTCAAGCGACCGAGCTTTTAACGACTAAAATATTATATATGGACGTAAAATATTCTGTCTGTTAAGAGTTTCACCTCTTGTTCCACGTGTGTATTTCCCACCGGTGTCACGTACGTCCACTAATGCTTCAGCTGAACGGTGCTGTTTCTTTTTTCTCCCTTGTTACAGAAGCCATAACTGGCAACTGTCTTATAGTGTTAGCGGAGGTTAGCCTATAAGCTCACTGTCATGCTGATAATCATTCGAGTATATTTGTTTAATGAAGCTGCTGTAAATGAAGAAATCATCAAAAATTCATCAAAATATTGACGTAAATTGCGAAGGTGTTTTGCTTCTTTCATCATCCATCCACCTCAAGTTCCAAGCGCTGTTTCCTAAACAAGGCGGAAAGAATTGTACGTGACACCGGTCGGCATCACCGCGATTGCTCTCACTGCCTCCGATGCGCTTCCTGAGTCTGCGGGCTCGGTAAGCGCCAACAGCGGGCCACTCACACACGGCCCCCCCTGTCTGCTGTGCCCGAGCTGCATGCAGCGACAGGTCCAGAGAATACGCTCGCTGTTTTGATGCGCAGCGCCCGCGGCCATGGTCTCGGTCCTGCAGCCGCAGAGCTCCGTTGCCATGACTGGATTCTTTGTGGGTCCCGCATCCGTACCCCCGGAGGCAGTGAGCGTAGGGAGAGCACGCGCATTGTGGTTCTGCGTGCATTAATCATTTATAAGTTATGATAAAATCATTATGGTTTCTGAAGGGTGTATAAAGCCATATTCATTGGTGAACAACTTGATCACTGATAATATTCGGGTTAGAAAGGAGTAACCCAGGGGTCTTATTCGGGTTTTAAAACTGGAATATGAGCATATTCGGGTTTTTGCGGGTGTTTACGTGCCGCAACTGGGTTATTGCTAATATCCAGTTATGAAAAGGGTTATTGGCTGCTTGTAAACATAGTCAATATGTTGTGTGGGCCGCCAGAAGAGGAGGTACTGCTGGCCCACCACCAGAGGGCGCCCTGCCTGGAGTGCGGGCTCCAGGCACCAGAGGGCGCAGCCGCCTCCCAGGAGCAGCCAGGGTGACAGCTGTCACGCATCACCTGCAACAGCTGTTACCAATCACCTGATCAGCAGGGGTACATCAGCAGGACGGACGTCTCCACCTCTTTGCCGAGATATCGCTCTACCTAGAATGTATCGTACTCAGCTGACTGTGTTTTTTGTGACAAGTAACCCTTTACTACTTTTGTGCGGTTACTAGCAGATATTCTTCCAACGAGAGGTGGAGGTGGTTTTCCCGCCTTACGGATTACTGGGTGCAAACGACACCCACATTTAACGTTTTTGTTCCTCGCCAGCAGTACCAGATCCGACACGTGGAGGCAGTGGCCACCTGGGAGTTCGGGACTTGGCGGCTCCAGTATTCCCGGGGTTCGGTGGTGGAGGAAATCGTGTGGTTCCGGTTCTACTTTGGACAAGACGTCTCTTACCTTCGAGCCTGCCCACGTGACACATTCTTGTGAATTGACTTCTCTGTCTATTGTGTGATCCATTGTGTTTGTTGTGCATATTCACAACAGTAAAGTGTTGTATTTGACTTCCTCCATTGTCCGTTCATTTGCGCACCCTGTTGTGGGTCCGTGTTCCTACACTTTCACAACACAATATATCCATCCATCCATCCCATTTTCTTTCCACTTTATCCGGAGTCGGGTCGCGGGGGCAGAGCGTCAAGCAAAGTCGCCCAGACCTCCCGATCCCACACAACCTCCCCCAGCTCCTCCGGGGGAATCCCAAGGCGTTTCCCAAGCCAGCCGAGAGATGTAGTCCCTCCAGCGTGTCCTGGGTCTTCCCCGGGGCCTCCTTTGTCATATATTATGTAAAAGCTAGTGAGAAATAAACACTTCTAAAACTGAAAACGCTTTTTATGTAGCCTGATAACACCTCTGAGTCATTTGCAGATGTTAGCATGCATGCTAACTTCTCTTAACTCAAAGCTAACTTCCTATGGAGTTAAATTTGTCTCATTAATACCTGCAAATGGACAGAGGGTCATCTACCTTGTACGTAAGAAAATAGGATCTTAATAATTAAACAACTGCAAATTATAAAGAACACTCTCATATGGCCGAGGGTATTTAGCACTGCATTATATTATAAAGATGCATTGCCTCTGTTGCTATACTCGTATTTAGGGCTGCAAACTATCTGTTGGACGACACCTTATACGCCTTTAGAAAATATTAACACTTCCCTTTAAATGTTTAGTATTTCTGTTCCAGTCAAGATTCTGCCAAATGATACTGTTGTCGCATCACTCTCTCAGGAGACGGAATCAGTGTCACATCTTGACATGCTCCAGATTTGGAGTGTTACAGACACTGACATTACTTTTCACAGTGTATGATTACATTGAATTCTGGCAAGTCTTCTGTCTTTTTTCACTTAAGGGGTTGCGATGCAGGTCAAATGCACAGATCCCTCGCTGCTTAAGCGCAGTGACATGTAAATGAAACGCCTCATTGCTTTGCAGACACAGTGTCAGCCGTTGTACTAATAACTGTGATGCGTTTCTACATGGACAACATACAGTATACATGTGAGCATGCCATGAATGTACTTTGTGTAACCAAATGCAACCTGACACACTAGTCTCAGAGGTTTTGTCATCCACATTTTATTACCTTCACTACACAAAGTTGGAGGAGGTAATGTTTTCACCCATGTTTGTTGTTTGTTTGTCTGTTTGTGAACAGCCTGGAATCCACAATTTTTCATATATCATTAGGAAATTTTTTAATGAAGATTCATATCCTGATAGGCAAGAACTGATTCAATTTTCAAGGTTACTAGGTCAAAGGGCAAATTCAGGAAAAATCTTGGAAATCTGAAAAATCCCTATCTTTAACATTGAACAGATTTTTATAAAATTCATAACTCCATCAAAAAAGATTGATTTTCTTTCACATTGACAGCGTTATGTAGGATATTATCCTTTATGAACTGAAAGTTTGATCTGGATACAGTCTGTAGTATATATGCCTGTCGATGAGTCCCTCTTCTCCAGGTTTTGGAGGTAGCTAATGATTTTCTTCTTATAGCCGCTCGTAGGGTCTCTTTTCAGACGTTCGTATATATTGGAGTCCACTGAGCAAGTTGTTGATCTTGGCCTTGTAGTCCGATGTGTTCAGGACCACCGTGCATCTGCCTTTATCCGCTGGTAGGATAAGGTCCTTATCCTGCCAGCGGATACCCTGGGGACGCCCACTCCGTGCATCTATGGACTGCCCAAAATCCACAAACAGGACGTGCCAACTCAGGCCTATTGTATGTAGCACAGATTCCATCACATACAATTTGGCCAAGCACCTCAAGGGATTTTGGCTCCTCTAGTGGGTAACTCAGACCACCATGTGGAGAACACACAAGATTTTGTGAACAAGATCAAGGACCTGCAGCTGGAGGCAGATGAAACAATCGTGTCATTGATGTAACTTCGTTGTTCACCTGCTTCCCCACCGCTGAGGCCGTCTCAGCTGTGAGGCAGAGTCTGCTGGAGGATGGTCTCTACTTGGAAAAGACCAACTTACACCAGACCACAATCTGCCAACTCTTTGAGATCTGTCTTAACACACATATTTCCTGTTTAGGGGGAATTACTACAGGCAGATTCATGGTTGTGCGATGGGGTCACCGGTATCCCCCACTGTGGCCAATCTGTACATGGAGCGAGTGGAGAAGACAGCCTTGACGTCTTTCACAGGCATCTCTCCCAGTCACTGGTTCAGATATGTTGATGACACATGGGTTAAAATCAAGCAACAGGAAGTTGAGGACTTTACAGAACACATCAACTCGTGGACGCCCAATATCAAGTTCACAAGTGAGGATACCAGAAACAACCATTTAGCCTTCTTGGACTGTGATGTTACGATTGAGGAGAACAGGCAGCTCCAGACAGGGGTTTACAGAAAACCAACTCACACTGACCAATATCTGCTCTTTGGCTCAAACCACCCCCTTGAACACAAGCTCGGGATGATCAGGACGTTTCAACACAGAGCCCTACAGGTGCCCACAACTGCAGAGGGAAGGGCTAAAGAACAACAACTTGTCCGGAAAGCCCTCACAGTATGTGGGTACCCACGATGGTCCCTGGACAAAGTGCAGAAGTCCCAGAGAACAAAGAGACCAGATAGACAGGAGACGGAGACAAGAAGAAGAGGAGTGTCTCTCCCTTATTTAGCAGGAGTAGGGGAAAAACTACAGAGGATCTTCAGACAGCACAAAATCCCAGTTTACTTTAAACTGGTTACACCTTGAGACAGAAATTAGTTCACCCTAAGGACAGGATCCCTAGTTACAAACAGAGCAATGTAGTGTATTCTATCAGATATCAGGAAAACTGTAACGAACACTACCTAGGTGAGATTAAGCAACCTTTACACAAAAGGCTATACCAGCACCGCAGAGAGGGCACCAGTGGACCTCAGTCTGCAGTTCATCTCCACCTTAAAGACACTAACCACATGTTTGAGGACAAGGAAGTTAAAATATTAGCCAGAGAGAAGAAATGGTTTGAGAGAGGGGTCAAGGAGGCATTCTTTGTGAAACGTTTGAAACCCAGCCTTAACCGGGGAGGGGGTCTGAGACACGCTTTATCTCCTGTTTACAATGGGGTACTCAGGTCAAAGCAGTTTCAGACTTTTGTTCATGTTGAGTCATCCACGTCATCAGCAGAGTCGTCAAGGGAGCCATCAAGAGAGAGTCCATCCCATCATTAGGAGGGACAGCTGCCCTGTTATTAGGAGGGTGCTAACTAGAGCACAATAGGTGCTAATTAGAGCTATTGTTTAGTCACTGGCCTATAGCAGTCTGCCTCTCGGTAGGAGGGGTCTGGTTAGTTTTAAAACTCCAGCTTTTGTGACTTCTTGATTATTCTTCTCTACAAGAGTCAAGACAGAAGTCAGACCACCAGAGCAAGAATTTTAGCTGAGGAAGCTTCTGCGATTTGAAGCGAAACGTCCTCGCGTCAAGCAACCCAGTCCAGTCGAAGATTCAAGCTCCTCTACTATGGAAACCACCTGGACAACTGAGAGCCTACACAGAAATTTTGCATTATATCTGTTTTGCATTATATCTCAAAGTGCCTCAGTCACTCTCATTTTTTCTATTATGGATTTACCTACACCACCTAAATTGGATGGAGGTTCCAATTTCATGCCTGTTTGTCTATCTTCCAGTTATCTGTCAGAAACCAAGTGCCTAAAAGCAATGACAAATTATGCATAGCAGAGATAACCAATGTTCTGTGAAAATTACCTGAAAAAGAATTCAGAAACCAAAAAGGTTGGGGGGAAAAAAATCCAGATGACACCACAATAAAAAACAACTTTGATTTAAGTACATGAACTAAATGCATACTCCTGACATTTGATCACATCTAATGTAGCTTATGAAAAGCCACTTCAAATAGGACCTTTGACCTTGAAATTTTTTTCCAAGGTAAAATTTAGTGGAATTGGAAACTAGTGTTGGCGGAGGTTCGTGTTCTACAAGCACGGTGCTCTAGTAGTTTGCCTGAGAGGCTGTATTTGAGCCATATTACCATATTCTGGGCTTCTAATGCTTGGAAATGTGTTCTTATTTTTTTAATCTGGCATTTTAAATGACTGTAGCTTATTAATCTTATCTTGTGCCGCAGAGGCAGTGAATAAGAAAATGGTGAGAAAAAAGTAGAAGGAAGCTGTGAAGCTTGAAAACAGGCTGTTCTTTTAAAAAGGGAGAGAAGCACTTAGAGTTTGTTAGCAGACAGAAAAACGTAAAAAAAAAAATCTATTCCTGCCTCTGCATAATTTGACTGAAATGTTGATGATGATGATGCATTTGGTCAGACAGACAACCAACTATACAGGCAAATATAAAGATTAATGCAGCATACAAATGGCATTAATTCTCTAAGTCACTGATCTGATGATTTCTGCATGCAGGGCTGATAGAACGTATTCATCAGCAGCTGTCACTGTGGAAAACGTTTTTCTACATAGTTTTAGTGTATGAAATGTTTTGTATGCCATCCATATTTCCATTCAGTTTTTTTTCTCCACAACCCTGGAGCATGTTTATTCCAACATGAAAAACAGTGCGTCATAAAGACATTCATAAAACATATTACTGCCTGAAATACCTTAAAATTACTGTTTTAAGTGCACATCTCACCAAGTGGATACATAGCAAAAACCCAGGTCTAATTTAAGGCATCATGCATACAATGCATCTGGAAGCTATTCACAGCGCTTCACTTTTTCCACATTTTGTATGTTGAGTTGTGTCAAGAAGGGCATCTGGCGTAAAACTTGTGCCACTTGCAGATCCACCTTGAATCTGCTGTGGTGACCCTGAGTGAAAACAAGAGAGCAGCCCTTTCATTATGGACTTACTTACAGCTTTTTCCAAAATGGAGTCAATTCATGTTTCTCTCAAAATTCTACTCACAAACACCCCCATAAAAACTATGGAAAAAGGGTTTTTCAAATTTTGCAAATTTATTTAAAAGAAACAAATAAACAAAAAACAAAGAAATCACGTGCACATAAGTAGTCACACCCTTTGCTCAATACTTTTGTTGATGCACCTTTGGCAGCAATTACAACCTCAAGTCTTCTTGAATATGATGCCACAAGCTTGGTGCACCTATCTTTGGGTAGTTTTGTCCATTCCTCTTTGCAGCACCTCTCAAGCTCCAGCAGGTTGGATGGGGAGCGTCGGTGCACAGCCATTTTCAGATCTCTCCAGAGATCAGATTCCAGAGATAATCAGATTCAGGTCTGGGCTCTGACTGGGCCACTCAAGGACATTCACAGAGTTGTCCTGAAGCCACTCCTTTGATATCTTGGCTCTGTGCTTAGGGTCATTGTCCTGCTGCAAGATGAACCGCAGCTCCAGTCTGAGGTCAAGAGCGCTCTGAAGCAGGTTTTCATCCAGGATTTTTCTGTACATTCCTACATTCATCTTTCCCTCAATCCTGACTAGTCTCCCAGTTCCTGCTGCTGAAAAACATCCTCACAGCATGATGCTGCCACCACCATGCTTCACTGTAGGATGGTGCCTAGTTTCCTCCAAACATGACACCTGGCATTCACACCAAGAGTTCAATCTTTGTCTCATCAGATCAGAGAATTTTGTTTCTCATGGTCTGAGAGTCCTTCAGGTGCCTTTTGGCAAACTCCAGTTGGCTGCCATGTGCCTTTTACTAAGGAGTGGCTTCCGTCTGTCCACTCTGTCATACAGACCTGATTGGTGGATTGCTGTAGAGATGGTTGTTGTTCTTGTTCCACAGAGGAATGCTGGAGCTCTGACAGAGTGACCATTGGGTTCTTGGACACCTCCCTGACTAAGGCCCTTCTCCCCCGATCACTTAGTTTAGACGGGCGTCCAGCTCCAGGAAGAGTCCTGGTGCATTGGAACTTCGTCCATTTGTGAATGATGAAGGCCTCTATGCTCACTGGACCTTCAAAGCAGCAGAAATGTTTTTGTATCATTCCCCAGATTTTGAGGGGGGAAAAAAATAATTTACTCCATTTTGGAATAAGGCTGTAACATAACAAAATGTGGAAGTAGTGAAGCGCTGTGAATATGTTCCAGATGCACTGTACATTCCTGTAAATACACTTAATTGCTACTGAAACAGTACTTTCCTTTTGCAAAATTGCATAATTGTGTTACAAGCATTTGTAAGTGCATTTGGTTCACTATAGTTTATTATCATACAGTCAAGTCTGCTTTAATTGCACATAAATTTTGAGAGCTTAAAGCATGTTAATAATAAATGCATTGTCCCATTGTAAGGGTACTTAGGATCAACACATTAGTAATGACTAAACTATTAATGAGTAATAGCATATTAATTACATTTTTGATTATGATTTAAAACATTTTACACATACTTTTGTAAAGAACCTGAATAAGGCATATCATAACTGTAAACAGTAAACAAATTTATTAAAAGTCTATAAAAAAGACCTTAGTCATAGTTTTTCCTTAAGTCTCATATTTTAAATGAATGTGCTTAATATAAGCCATATCACATTCATTTAAAGTAGACTTAAGTGTGCTTTTTTTTTCTACATACCTTTATTGGTACTTGCAAAACCATTTTCAAACAGTACAGTCAAACACAAATATATTTAAATATATTTTTGTTTTATTTTAATGCAAAGCAGTAATGTCCAAATATCTTTAGTAGTATTAACGTGTACAAAAGTGGCGGTAGTAGCCAAGCAGTTTAGTGCGCTTGTCTTCTGTGCGAAAGGTTCTTGGTTCAAACCCCACTCTGTCCATTTTCCAATACAGAGCTGGGTCGTCAAGAGCATCCGGTGTAAAACTTGTGCCAAATCAACATGCAGGTTCACCGTGGATCTGCTGTGGCAAAAAACAAGGGCGTTACTAAAATGGTAAAAATAAGTAAAGTGTATCAAAGATCTTTGTAAATGTGTTTAGTTCAACTTGTTGTAAATGTTTAAATTTTTTAAAAAGTAAAGCATATTTTTTATAAATGTTACATTCTAATGTGTGGACATTAATAACATTGTAAGTCTAATAATATAGTAACTATAATTCCATTTCATTGCCATTTAATGTTTTTTTTGTTAATATGCTTGCATGTAGCATTTGAGAACCATAAATGTACAACAGAGAAAACACAGCAAAAGTCAGTTTAATTGTAATTTTATTTGAAACATGACTGCTGGTGTACTTCAAAATGCAAGAAATTATAACTCTTTTTATACATCTGCTTAATTTTTACTTAGTAAAATATACATTGAAGTAGGACATTCATATAGAATTTAAATGATATTTTCATTTATTTATTTACTCATTATTTAAACAAACAATGTGTTTGTGATATACTTAATGGTGTACTTAAACTATATTTTAGTATACTTTTTGTTCCTTAGTCTTCAGGGACTCGCATGAATATAGAGTACTACATTTGGTGTGCAAGCTTCCTCCAGAGCGTGGTATCATCCTGGAGTGGCACCAAAGCATTGTGGGTACAGTGACTACCAGAGGTGGTGGGCGGTCCAGGAGTAAACCAAATCAGTGACCTTTCCAGCAGTCAGACTGAAAAAGTGGGACATCGCAGGATTCTGGACGTCCCTTGAGGGTGTAGCAGAATCACGCTGTCAGCTGATTAGCTAATTGGTTGTGCTTGCTGCTAACCTCACCTATACCCTGCTGGGATGAGCTCAGTGGGAAAATCCAGCCTCCTACTGCGTGCAGGCACAGCAGCGGAACCCGCCAAACTGCCCGCTGTGTTGTCCAGCGGTCTCAAACTCACATTAACTGAGAACCAACCAGTCAGGTTCAGAATGCACAGCCAGCAATAATAAGGTGGGATGTGCTGAGCCTTCCTAAAGTATTAATGTCAGGGTCACTATGGATATTTTAAATGCAAAATAATGCATATTATACCCTTCGTTTAGTGCTGGAAGCCAAACAGGTGACTGGTCAGGACAAATACTGTGTTCTTTGATGAACGTATCTACAAAGTGATGGTAGTTTGATACTCAGAGATTGGTAGTGGAGTGGAAACAAAGCATGATGGACTTTCATTGCATCTGCCTACTGGCAGCAAACCTGTAGACGTGGAGGAGTGGCAGTGAGCTGGGCCAACTATTATCTCTGCCGAACTCTGCTTTTATCACCCAGCTTTCATCAAGCTCAAGTGCCACATCTATTAGACCTTTGT
Organism: Thalassophryne amazonica; assembly: GCF_902500255.1. Classification (NCBI taxonomy): domain Eukaryota; kingdom Metazoa; phylum Chordata; class Actinopteri; order Batrachoidiformes; family Batrachoididae; genus Thalassophryne; species Thalassophryne amazonica. Next base: position 48,517,658 of record NC_047122.1, read on the forward strand.
ACCATGTTGAATGAGGTGGGGGAGCTGAATATGCCGGCATGGTCAGTTAGGTTATTTCCAAACTGCATCCCCCAGCAACTCACTGATTATCTCATCAAAATTCTGATTAGCTTTCAGCATTACTTTAATGCACCACACAAATAAAATTGGTCCGCAAAATGTGAAGCTACACAAGTCCTCCAGACTCTGAACAAAATTCATTCCATCAAAGCACATACTACATATACATACACAGCAAAATAGCCAGTGTTAAATTAATACTGCCAGTGTTAGTTTAACACTGGTGATTTTACTGTGTAGAAATTCACAGTCACCAGACTGGATGGTTATTTTTTTTTTCACTTGAAATGACTTAGTGGTCATTTATTCTCTGGACTAAACAAAACATAAGACACCCCAAAATGTGAGTAAATGTCAGTCACTCCAAGGAATTTTGTCAAAACAATAACTTATAAACAAATACATATATGAACTTGCAGTGTTGCATGAGTGCAACTATTAATATGAAGATAAAGTGGTTAAAAGTTGATGTATTTGTATCATAAAATTCTGATACATGAAAATTCAGTAAGGTATATCTTATATATTCCAATTCTAAGGTGGAACTATGCCAGTATACAAAGGTATATCTAAAAAGGAAGAGTAAAATAAGAGAGTAGAAGAGTAGAGTAGAGCCACTTAGGTGCCTGGTCTTGAGAACCAGGGATGGTAGGTTAAAAAGCTTTTTGATCCCATGGGAACTCTCCCAACCCATGATTGATTATCATGTTGTCATTTGGGAATATAATCCCATGTTGCCACTTTGTACAGGTCAAAAGTTGATTGTCTTTCTCACGGTCACCACAGCAGATCCGGTACAAATCCACATTGGGATTTAACACAACTTTTATGCCAGATGCCCTTCCTGACACAACTCCAGTTCTACATGGAGAAACACACACAGCTTGGTCTTCCCAGTCAGTCTCCCAGTGAAGTGCTAATCATGACCTACTCTGTTTCACTTTTGAGATTTGACAGGATCAGATGTTTACAGAGCAGCACGGCTGCTTAACCTAATAGAGGACAATATAGAGAAGTTGCAAATGGAAATGAAAGCCAACAACATAATAGAAACCAGTCCCATAGCTATATATAAATAGACTCAAAGGTGCTAAAAGCAAAGGAAGCGATACTGGGCCAAGAACTAATCCCTGAGGAACACCATGCTTAACAGCAGAGGATTTGAATGACACATTAGATAACACATTGTGACCAAGCAGACAAATAGGATCTCAACCACAAGAAGACATGACTGAAAATACTAAAAAAAGAACTATAGCCATAAATAAATAAATATCAAATGCATCAATAACACAGATCCAGAATTTGAATCTGTAATGATCAGATCAGCCTATATACCACCTGCAAAAAGCTCATTCTCTGACAAGTTGGTCTGAAACCACTTCCTCCAAAATATTCAAGAGTTTTCCCAAATCCCAGATGTTCAAACTAGGTCTCTTCAAGAGAACCAGAAACTAAATTACTTGTTTGAACAATTAAATGAGAATAGAATTATGGTGTCAGCTGTACTGCTCACAAACTGTGGCTGATGTACCAGAGGGTAATGTTTTCAGCATGGTTCATTTATCTGTGTTTTGTTAACATGTATATCTCACAAACAACAGGATTGAATTTCTCTGAAATTTTGTGGAAATTAAGGCCCTGGGCCCAGGAAGGGTTGATTAGATTTTTGAGACAGGTGTGACTTTAGACTCATTTAAGTTGATATTTTTCAAATTTCTTGCACTGGATTCCTTACTTTCTATGATTTAGTGAAACAGCGCCACCACTTTCACTTTGTTTCATTTTCAGTTGGATCATTAGAAGACTGTTGGTCTTGGTGGAGGGAGGTACTGTCTGAGTGCCCCTTAGTTTTCTTCGGTTAACGATTTGTTTGCACTCACTGTTGACCTGTGTCGTTACTAATTTCTGCTTTATCATCTCTGACTCTGAACAGTTTGGTTACAGTAAATGCTCGCAATTCTGTGCATCTTCACATCAGCTCTCTGGCTAGTGTCGGCACATCTTCCACCCGCTGCCGGAATAGTGATCTTGATGGATGTCAGAATTATGACAGGTGCACAAAGTGTACAGTTTTCCTTCAATTTATTTTCATTTATATAGCGCCAAATCACAACAGAGTTGCCTCAAAGCGCTTCACACAGGTAAGGTCTAACCTTACCAACCCCCAGAGCAACAGTGGTAAGGAAAAACTCCCTTTGAGGAAGAAACCTCAAGCAGACCAGACTCAAAGCGGTGACCCTCTGCTTGGGCCATGCTACAAACATAAATTACAGAACAATTCACGGATGAATATACAAGAAATGCTATTGGCGCACAGGACAGGAGGATCGCCAACATGAATACAGCTCCCATCTCTGGATGGAGCTGCACCTTAAATAGAGAAAAAACAGAATCAGGCATTAGAAAGACAAAAAATACTGTATAACTTGCCAGCATTAAACAACATGAAAAACAGAAATACTACAACCCCTGGCAAAAATTATGGAATCACTGGCCTTGGAGGATGTTCATTCAGTTGTTTAATTTTGTAGAAAAAAAGCAGATCACAGACATGACACAAAACTAAAGTCATTTCAAATGGCAACTTTCTGGCTTTAAGAAACACTATAAGAAATCAAGAAAAAAAGATTGTGGTAGTCAGTAACGGTTACTTTTTTAGACCAAGCAGAGGAAAAAAATATGGACTCACTCAATTCTGAGGAATAAATTATGGAATCACCGAGGCCGGTGATTCCATAATTTTTGCCAGGGGTTGTAAGGTGATCGCCGGCCACTAGCCCTAAGCTTCACTAAAAGACCCAGAATTTAGGTAAAGTTGCAGCTGCAGCCCACTCCAATTACTAATAAATGAATTAAAAGGGTAAAAAGTGTAGAACAAAACTGTACCAGTATGCTAGCCATATGAAAGGGAAAATAAAATCTCCACAGAATCTGACTGTTTTATTGACGCAGGGAGATCATTCCACAGAACAGGTGCACAATAAGAGAAAGCTCTGTGACCCGCAGACTTCTTATTCACCTTAGGGACACAAAGTAGTCCTGCACCCTGAGAACGTAAAGCCCGGGCCGGTACGTAAGGTTTAATTAGGTCATCTAGGTAGGGAGGTGCCAGTCCATGAATAATTTTATAGGTGAGTAGCAGAACCTTAAAATCTGATCTCACTGGGACAGGAAGCCAGTGAAGGGATGCCAAAATGGGTGTAATGTGGTTGTACTTTCTGCTTTGTGTCAAAAGTCTGGCTGCAGCATTTTGAACCAATTGGAGACCCCTAATGCTAGATTGCGGTAAACTAGAAAATAGAACATTGCAGTAGTCCAATCTAGAAGAGATAAATGCATGGATCAGGGTCTCAGCATCAGCCATAGACAGGATGGGATGAATCTTCGCTATATTTCGCAGGTGGAAGAAAGCAGTCCTAGTAATATTTCTAATGTGGATGCCAAAGGACAACAAAGGATCAAAAATTACCACAAGGTTCCTCATTTTGTCAGTGTGATGTATGACACACGAGCCGAGGCTGAGGGTTAACTGGTCAAATTGATGCCGCTGTCTCACTGGACCAAGAACCATCATTTCAGTCTTATCAGAGTTTAAAAGTAGGAAGTTTCTTGACATCCAACTTCTCACTGCTGCAAGGCAGTCTTCTAAGCATTTTATGTGAACGAGATTACCAGCAGTTATCGGCATGTATAACTGAGTATCATCTGCATAGCAGTGAAAGGTAACCTCAAAACACCGCAATATGTGCCCAAGGGGTGCTATATAAAGGGAGAAAAGCAGGGGGCCTAAGACAGACCCCAGTGGAACCCCAAATTTCATGTCACTAAGGTTAGAGGTGGTGTTACTGTACAAAACACAGTGAGAACGACTGGTCAAGTATGACGTCAGCCATGCAAGGGCACTCCCAGTAATCCCAAAATGATTTTCCAGCCTATCAAGTAGAATATGATGATCCACTGTATCAAATGCAGCACTGAGATCTAACAGCAACAGAACCGTAGTGGTGTCCGAATTCATTGTAAGCAGAAGATCATTCACCACTTTAGTGAGAGCCATCTCTGTGGAATGATATTTTCTAAAAGCAGACTGCAGTGGCTCAAAGAGATTATTCTCAGTAAGATAGTCTACGAGCTGCCGTGACACCAGTTTTTCCAGAATTTTAGAGCAAAATGATAGATTTGATATTGGCGATAGTTTTTCAATACACTAGAGTCAAGATTAGGTTTCTTAAGTAATGGTTTAATCACTGCAGATTTGAAACATTTAGGAACAGATCCAGAAGTTAAAGAAAGATTAATAATTTCCAGCACAGTTGGCCCAAGAGTGGGCCACAGGTCCTTAAACAGTTTTGTTGGTATAGGATCAAATAAACAGGTTGTGCTTTTTGTTGACATTACAAGTTTTGTCAGCATGCCTAGTGAGATACTATCAAATTCTGTAAATCTAGGTAATACCTCAGTAGTGGCGCCCACCTCAATAGCAGGGTGTAGTGGCTGGGTTAAGTCATGCCGGGATATGTTTAACCTGATGTCTTCTATTTTTTTCCCAAAGTAATCCAGGAAATCTTTTGCTGTAAAAGGACAGCGAACTACAGGTGGTTGTCCATGCATAAGTGTTGCCACCGTGTCGAACAAGAACTTTGAGTTATGCTTGTTTTTGTTGATCAAATCAGAGTAGTAAGTCCGCTTTGTAGCCAGTAATGCATGCTTATAGTCTAAGCTAGCATCATGCCATGCAAGGTGAAATACTTCTAATTTTGAACAACACCATTTCCATTCTAGACCTCTTGCTTTATGTTTGAGGTCACGCAGATAATCATTGAACCAAGGTGACTGTGATTTGGGGGAGCGCGAGTTTAACACAGATGATGCAATCATGTCGAGTGTAGTTTTGAGCACTGAGTTGAAACTATCCACAAGTCTGTCTACTGACTGGGTATTTGTCAAATGTGAAGCTAAGACATCAGGCAGTCTAGCTTCGAGTTCAGTCTTAGTTGAGAAGTTGATGCATCACCGTAATGATATATAAGGTTGTTGTTCCACTAAACATGGCAGCGAAACTGTAAACTTAATAAGTGAGTGATCAGACACCACCGATGTAAGAGGCATGATGTCGATATTCGTGACAGCTATACCATGTGCGAGAACCAGATCCAGGGTATTTCCACTAATGTGCGTCGAATCCCGAATGCATTACGGAAATCCTAATGCATCCACAATTTCCATAAATGATTTTCAGAGGGGATCAGAAGGCTTATTTATATGAATGTTAGTCACCAATGATCAGAATGTTATCTACACTAGTTGACAAGTTAGAGATGAACGCACCAAATTCATCTAAGAATTCAGAATATGGGCCAGGAGGCCTATATACAGTGACAAAGTAATATGAGTGATTTTATTCTTCTGACCAGGTTAGACTGACTATTGTATAGCTCTGTCCAGATCAAATACTCTGACCTTCAACAACTATATAAGTAGTATGGCTATTAGATTCTATTTTCAGTTAAAAAACTTCAACCTGCCACCAGCTCTGTTGGCTCTAGTACCAACTACAAACTCTCAAAGGAGCACCAGATCAACATCGTCGGAACAGCTCCAAGTCCCTTCTTATAAAAACACTTATGGACAAAGATCATTCTTCTACATCTATACTAAGGTGTGGAATGATATCCCTCTGGGCACTAGAACTATCAGCTCAGAGATACTATTTAAAAAACTTACAGAGACGATTTATTGAATAGTTATTCGTGTAACCACTGATCTACCTTTCTCACTTGTCTGATCTTTTTATTTATGTATTTATGATTTTATGAATGTGTGCTGTACATGTTAGGTTTATTGTCCACATGATTGAATGAAATTATTGTTTGTGTGTAGGTTTATGTGTAAAACAGGAACATGCTGTAAAACAGTTTTAACCTTTTTCCTGTATAATAAATGAAATGAAATGACCTTGGCAATGTGTAATATCCTGAGCAGAGCGGAGAATCAGATGCTCAAACGAGTTATATTTGTAACCCCCAACAGCTAATAAGGTAAACCTAGATTTATAAATAAGAGCAACACCCCCGCCTTGCTTCGCATCACAAGGGACGTGACTAAATGTATATGCTGGTGGGCAGGCCTCATTTAAGGGGAGGACAGCTGTAGGTTTAAGCCAGGTTTCACATAGCCCAATCATATCTAAGTGATGATCAATAATTAGATCATTGATCAACAATGATTTTGAGGACAGTGATCTTATGTTAATGAGACCCAGTCTAAGGACCTCAGTGGGGTTGACAGTTGAACTGTTTGGGTTTAGGGGTGGTTCCAGAGTAGCATATAAAAGATGCCTAGAAGTAGGTTTAGGTTTGAGACATTCCATGTGCGTTGTAGGTAGCAGACACGAAATCTTTGCTATTGCTGGAACAACCACTGGGAGATCCTCAATTTCAACATCATCCAATATAGTAATGGGTATTAAGTTTGGAAAGCATATCCCTCTGTTGTGGCTGGGGTGCCTGGCGTGCCTGGCTGGCTTTTGTTTGTCTTCTGTTTTCTGTCTTTTGTTTTTCCTTCCAGGTGGCACACGTTTAGGACTGAGTGGCTGTGTGGCGGAGTTATCAGGACCTCACCCTGATCACCTGAGGCTGATCATGTGCAGCTCGTCAGGACTCACAGCTGTGGTGCATCTACACGGATTGGAGCATGGTGGCATTTAAGTCTGGAGTACACAGTGTGTATTTGCCAGAGACTCGACCTTGTGACCAGACGGGTGAGATTGTCGTCTTGAGAGCCATCTCATCATTATGGATGCAGAGAACGTCCAGGTTTGATGCCATGGTCTGTGAAAGAGGAGGGGGTGAGGTCTCACGCTCGTCAGCACACTTCCTGAGGTACAGTCAGCAAATGTGGTGTCCCTCACACCTTATTATATTGAGCTGTTATGTTAGTCATTTAATCAGCTTCCACTGCAGTTGAGTATGTGAACAGGGTGTTCCATGCCTGCAGGGTGGGAAGCTGATTAGTAATTAAGCCAGGAAGTGTTTGCTGTTTATGTACACCTTTGAGTGGTCTCTCTGTGTGTGGAGTGTGGACTCACATGATGGTTTCTTCTTTCACAGACTCAGTTTGTCGCGGCCACCTGGGGGGTGTCGGCGGGGGTCCTTGGGTCCGAACTGTTTCTGGCTCCGGACCGTTAGTGCTGCTGGGAGCACACCGGCATTCCACCACGCCAGACCGCGCACTTATTTGTTTGTATTATCACATCACTGTTATGTTATTAAAGTCAGTTATCCTTTGTACCGTGCTCTGCTTATTTTATACTGGGTCCTTCAAACGCTGGTCGGTTCTCCGGGCTGCGTCCGACACATAACAGTAGTCTCTGGCCATACATCATGGACCCAGCGGTAGCAGAGACAGTAACGCGCCGGGAAGGCGGCAGCAGACGTTCAGAAGTTATCCGGATCAGTTGCGGGTGCTCTCCGCCCGGATGGTGCGTGTTTGAGAACCCATTACTGAATACTGATTTGAGCGCTCTTGCAGCCGTGTTCCTGTGTTGTGCCTTATCCGAGGGTCGTGGTGGAGTGTGACTAGCGACGGCTTTGTGTCACACTTCGACCGGATAAGAGGTTTAAACGGGAGCTGCATGAGTGAGTCTGTAATGGGTGAACGCGCACGGCGGAGCTCTGTGGCACGGGTCGCTGTGCTTCCTGTGTTACAGTTGTAGCTCCGTTTCCCCGGGTGAAGATAACTACTGCGTCTGTTGTGTCAGCTCCGGCATAATTTAGTTGAATCACATTTTGGTTGTGTGTTACACATAGCTGCGCACAGAAAAGCAGCATGAGTTGGTTTCTCTGTTACCAAAGGGGGTTTTTCATTTTCAGCACTCTGGCTCCCTCTGTTGGTGACTGAGTCACAGTACCGTTAATGCTCTTAAGATGGAACAGGTGTGTTCCATTTGTTTGAGCTTAACGGTATGAGTCACTTATTAGTTTTGTGTTGGTTCATTTTTTGTGGGTGTTTTTTGAGTTGGTTTTTGTGTGGGATTTTTTTACACTATTAGTGTCTGGGGTCGTGACCCTGCAGTCTGTCTGGAGCATAAAAAAGGACCCAAGTCACTTTATGTTAGTCTGTTAGTCGTTTTTTTTTATTATTTCTTTTGGTTTCACCTCCCAGGGTTTGATGGGACGGTCCTCTGGGGGGTGATGGGGGGGTAATTGGGTTGTTTTTTCTTTTTTCTTTTTTTTGTTTTTGTTATGCCCTCTCTTCTCCTCTGGCTCCAGCCGTGTGAGCCGTAGGTTGTCGGCGTTGCTGGAGTGGTGCAGTTTGGTTATGCTGGGCGTTTCCCAGGTAACCTCTGCACCTGGGAGGGGAGGGGGGGGGGGGGTTTGGTGTGTTGTTTTTTTTTTGTTGATTCCCTGTTCCACCTCCGGCTTCAGCACGCCTTTGAGCTGTCTGCCATCGGCGTGGCTGAGGTTTGGGGCAGTGGAATATACCCGCAGCTGGTGGCTGGTTTGGAAGTCGGAGGGGTGGCGCCGTTTTGTGCCGTCTGCCATAACCGCTGTTCCACTCCTCCCGGTTGACTTCTGTGGTATAGTCATGGTTGGTGACGCTGGACGTGCTTCCAGTTTCCACTGCGCCGAGGGGGTGGGGTTGGGGTTGTTTTGTTTGTTTGTTTGTTTTTTTCCTCCTTTTGTTTTTCCCCCCAGTTTCCGCCCTCAGGGTGTGACTGTGGTGTCCTCTGGGGGGGAAAGGGCTGTGGGTCCATCTAGCCATAGACGGCCGGGGCTGGGTCCGTTGGTCATGAGGGGGGGCGTCTCCTGGGGTTGATGGAACGGTCCTCTGGGAGGCGCTGGGAGTCCCCGTGGGTGACTTTGGATCCCAGAGGGACCTCGGCTGTGGTTATTACTCCTGGAGCTGGCGGGATGTCCTCTGGGGGGTGTTGGTCCCTACATGTCGTCGGGGGGGTGGGGGGTGGGGGGTGTTAGCGTTTTTGTTTGCAAGCTTAAGTTTGGGTTGTTTTTCTTTTCTCCTCTTCCCGGGGTTTGATGGGACGGTCCTCTGGGGAGGGGGGGGGGGGGGTGGTTTGGTTGTTTGTGTTTGTCTTTTTTGTTTTATGACTAATCAGACTGTAAACATGGTTGGACAAAGGCTGACCGCACAGGTTTAAGAACTCCTGGCCACACCTGTGCAAATCGATTGACAGAAACAAAGGCAAAGATGCAGCCATAGGAGAAGACGTCAACCGTTCTGTTAGATGAAGATTCTGTTGGAGGATGAACGCAGATACGGTTTCCAGCCATGGTCCCTGGAGGGGGGTGTTTCTCCTGGGCCAGGTTTGTGTGGTCACCGGGAGGCTTCCCGTGAGGGTGGGGTGCTGTTGTGGCTGGGGTGCCTGGCGTGCCTGGCTGGCTTTTGTTTGTCTTCTGTTTTCTGTCTTTTGTTTTTCCTTCCAGGTGGCACGCGTTTAGGACTGAGTGGCTGTGTGGCTGAGTTATCAGGACCTCACCCTGATCACCTGAGGCTGATCATGTGCAGCTCGTCAGGACTCACAGCTGTGGTGCATCTACACGGATTGGAGCATAGTGGCATTTAAGTCTGGAGTACACAGTGTGTATTTGCCAGAGACTCGACCTTGTGACCAGACGGGTGAGATCGTCGTCTTGAGAGCCATCTAATCATTACGGATGCAGAGAATGTCCAGGTTTGATGCCATGGTCTGTGAAAGAGGAGGGGGTGAGGTCTCACGCTCGTCAGCACACTTCCTGAGGTACGTTAGGTTTTGTGACTAACATTAGTACAGTCAGTAAATGTGGTGTCCCTCACACCTTATTATATTGAGCTGTTATGTTAGTCATTTAATCAGCTTCCACTGCAGTTTGAGTATGTGAACAGGGTGTTCCATGCCTGCAGGGTGGGAAGCTGATTAGTAATTAAGCCAGGAAGTGTTTGCTGTTTATGTACACCTTTGAGTGGTCTCTCTGTGTGTGGAGTGTGGACTCACATGATGGTTTCTTCTTTCACAGACTTGGTTTGTCGCGGCCACTTGGGGGGTGTCGGCGGGGTCCTTGGGTCCGAACTGTTTCTGGCTCCGGACCGTTAGTGCTGCTGGGAGCACACCGGCATTCCACCACGCCAGACCGCGCACTTATTTGTTTGTATTATCACATCACTGTTATGTTTTTAAAGTCAGTTATCCTTTGTACCGTGCTCTGCTTATTTTATACTGGGTCCTTCAAACGCTGGTCGGTTCTCCGGGCTGCGTCCGACACATAACACCCTCTATGATTTTTTTATGGACACGACTACGGAAGCAGGCCACAGTCTCAACTTGTTGAAATTCCCTCTCTGGCAAATAAACTGCACTATCACCATAGTGGATTTTCTGCACTAAATTCCCCGCTAAGCTAATGGATTCCACACCCACATTTGTCATAAGCCTTGCAGGGTCTCTAATCACCTGCTCTGTGGCCTGCTGTAGATTCTTAATGTAACCCTCCCTGTAGAGCTCTATCTATGTTCGCAGACAAGATGGCAGCGCCTTCCCGAGTAGGGTGGAGGCCGTCCGGCATCAGCAAGCCACGGCAGCCCCAGAATGAAGGCCAGTTATCAATAAAGCTAAAGCCTTGCTGTCTACAAAACTGCGCCAGCCACCTATTTAACGATGTCAGCCTGCTAAATGCCTCATCAGTACCCCGGGAGGGGAGGGGACCAGAGACTATTAATTGATGCCGACACATCTTTCTGGCAAGGTCACAAGTTCTCTCTATGTCCATTTTTGTGACCTCTGAGTGCTTCATCCTGATATCATTGGTGCCAACGTGAATAACTATGTGACTATATCTCATGTCATGTTCCTTCGTCTGTCTTCCCTTCTGCAGCGTCAGCACCCTAAGATGAGATGCAATGTCGGGAGCTCTGGCCCCAGGAATACATTTAACATCAGCCGGCGTCTGTAACCTGACTTTGTGGGTGATAGAATCCCTTATCACTAAAGTCCGGTGTTTCGGCCTGGAGACAGGAGTGGAAGTCACTTGTGGGCTCAGAGAATTCGCATCAGGCAAATCCAAGGGGGAGAACCGATTCACAGTTCACACTGGCAAGTGTGATCGGGGTGCCACAACCGGGCACCAAGCCCTACGGGGCTTCCTTCACCTAGCCACAGTCCGAAAGCCGTCCTCCGCAGCCGGCGTTTCTAAGCTGAAGCTAATGGGCTCACTAGCCGGCCCAACACTAACCTCATCTGGAGTGCCCGTAACATCTAACTCCACTGAGCTAAGAAGCTGCTCTAACTTACGGACATGGCTCTCTAAGAGAGCCACCCTATCTTCCAACATCACGCAGGATTTACGGAGGGTGTAAAGTAGGATTTGTAGTGTACTTTGTGCACTAAGAAATTCAAGAATGTAGCCAAGCAAACACGAGCTAACCAATAATGGATAAGCTAACCACTCCTATGGCTCACACAGATGCAAATAAATGAATTAAAATTCATTCAAATAAAAACTAACAGAAGTATTAAACAGGTAAAAAGCAGCAGCTGTAAAATACACTAAACAGTTAATTAACTAACAGATATAGGAAAAAATGATGACGGGGTCCAAAATAGCTAACGCAAGCTAACCGCTAGCGAAAATGCTAGCTGCTCCTAAGATTTACACAAGAGTAAATAATTATTTAAAATTCACAGCAGTTCGACTGAAAAACGAACAGAAGTATTAAACGGGCAAAAAAGAACAGCTATAAAAAGTAACGATGGGGGGAGGGGAGGAGTTGACCTAGCTAGTGAAAGCTAACCTCTAGTGAATGCTAACTGCTAGCAATTCACAACAGGACTGTTGTTAAATAACGTTCAGAGTAGATACAATTAATAACCAGAAGAGTGCTAAACAGAAATAAAAGAAGCGTATACAACCATGTGAAGTTCAGAGTAGCATCACAGCAACAAACAATCCATCAGAAGCAAGTTGCCAGATCTGTGATTCGATCATTCGATCCTTCTGTGCCAGCACACTTTCACGAAGCACGCACACACACACAACCAATGTGAGGAAAGACATGGAAACACTAAATGTACTGAGTGGAGGCAGCCACTTTGAAGCTCCTGCCAAAGAGGAGCCGGTGAGTGAATGGCAGGTGGCCTGGCCCCAGGGACTCCTAATGAAGAGAGTCTGCCCGCCTGCTTATCGATTGGGCCACATCAGCTGATCCGATGACTGGCTGACTGAATGACTATTAAGGGGGTGGGGGGGTTAATCGGCACCCAGAGCTACGCACACAGAAGAAGAATATCTTCAACAGGCCTGATTACATTTTAAAAAGGCTTCATTGCACTTATGCATAAAGCTGTGCACATAACCACATTTCTAAAAAAGTGGGGACGCAACATCAAACTGTACTGTAATTTGAGCAACATTTGTCTCTCTTTTTTCCATTACTCCACCCAAGTCCTTTGGCTGATTACCACCAATCTTCGTATGTGGAACATAATCAGTTGCAGAATTGCCCTGAAAGGGTTTCTTTTGGTAAATAAATGGTAAATGGACTGCATTTATATAGTGCTTTTCCATCTGCATCAGACGCTCAAAGCACTTTACAAATAATGCTTCACATTCACCCTGATGTTAGGGTGCTGCCATTCAAGGTACTCACTACACACCGGGCCAAGGGCCCTTAGTGATTTTCCGGTCAGGGTGGGATTTGATCCTCTGGTCTTAAGCCCAACACTTAACCACTAGACCATCACCTCCTCTAAAGGGGAGGTGGCATGTGGGCAAAGGTCATTGGGATAAAATGTCTAAATTTCTCCCACCTCCACTTCAGTGTGCACCAAACTTGCCACAAACCTGTCCTGGAATTGCCCTGGTAACTTCAAATTTGGCCATTTTACCATTTTCTACCATAGTTGGTACAACAATGAAGCTTGACCTGCAAAATCATTTTGACAAAGGTCCAAATCCACAAACTGGAATTTCAACTGGATTTTAATCAACTGTGACATACAGTTAGGTGGATTCCAGAACTGCCCAGGCAAGGTCAGCTAGCATACAATCATTGAGTGAAAGTCAAGGTCACTGGGGTCAAATGTCAGGTTGCTGTAGGTCTTGCTGCCTTCATGCCCATGGGCACTATGCCTTGTATAAATAAAAACACAACGTAGTGATTTGCAAATCATTTAAACCTTAAATTAAATTAAAATTAAATTAAACCTTATATTTAATTGAAAATAGTGCCAAGGCAATGTATCATTTAATAAAAGTGATAAAATTTGTTGTTGTTTATGAAAAATTTCTGCTTACAGTAGATTAAATGTAAATAGCTTTTTTTTTGCTGTGAGGCACCACAACATATGTAGCACAGACCTGCACAGGATGCCCTGACTCATGCAGCACCACATTACGTGGACAATGGGTACACCACACTGCAGGACGCCCTCTATTAATAATCGCTAAGATCTCAAACCTGAAAATGCTCAAACAAAGTCTGTTTTTGTTGTCTAATCAACAGATTATTTTGATTGGTAATGAAATGCCCAAAAGTCCTAAATTTAATTTACAAGTCCTTTGACAACCCTATCCTAGGGATCCATGAACAGACAAGAAGGAAGGACCTGTGGGAGAAAGAGGGACTGTAGGTGAGAGGGATTGTGTATGTATGAGGGAGTTGTCATGGTTACTGTTGCTAGGCAATAAGCTAGTCAAAGGCAGAAACACATACTCACATACATCAGATTTTTATGTATATACAAGATGCAAGGGGATTTCCTCCAGAATGTTGTCTCCCCATCCACACTGAACTGAGGCTCAGTGATTGGTTCACTTAGCATAAATAATTTTTCAAAATAATGATGGTAATGTTTTTATGTGGAATCCCGTTGCTGTGCACAAGAAGAGACAACAGCCTGTCAAACTGTAACACAACATTTCAGACCCAATGTCCAACATAATCGACTCAGCCACCCACATGCACACAGAGCGCACACGCCTCTGCATCACAGATGTTCCTTCCAGCTAATTATTTTTTATGACTGTGAGGTTGTGGCTGGTTGTGTCAGTTGTGTAACGCTTCTTAAGCCCAACTCTCAAATACAAATGAAGTGCTGACTTATATATATATAAATATAAATTATATATACAGTACATATATATATTTGGATATTCTCTTGCTGTTTTGATTAATATGCTTGAGAAGCAACAGTCTATTATTAGAATGAACACAGTCTGTCTGGTTCTGTTAATATCCGAGAGCTTAGCTGCAGTTTATGTGTGTGCATGAACTTAACTGTATAATTCTGGGTGCATCAAAAAATGGAACATGTTGGCTGAGCAGCGTCTGCAAAAGTGACTCCTGACTCAAGAGTCCAAATTGCTAAATCATTACGACAAAGTCATCAATGCCCCCTAAGATCAATGCACACTCACAGCCCGAGTGCTCTTCAGCCACACTATGGAACCATCTTTGTCATGGAGAACCAAACAAGTACAGACTCACGCACGCGTAGTTCAGACACATTTGGCCTTTTGTGGTGTCTCAAAGCATTTTGTACAATGCTGCTAAGGCTACTATGTATTTCTTGCAGCCTCTTTATTACACCTGCCTGCAGTGGTAGCATATGTAGGGGTGCTGTGTTCCAGGTTCACACTGGGACTGGCCGACTTGATTTTGAGAACAATTTATGAAAAATGAAGGCCGTGCGCCAAGATAAAATATTTTACAAATGCTTATGTGTAGGGTATGTAGAATGGCTGTTTGTGTAGTTTGTTAAACATAAACCAACGGTAACTATTAAAAAAACTAGTGCACAAACCTCTGCCAACACTAGTTTCCAGTTCTACGAATTTTTACCTTGGAAAAAAATTTCAATGTCAAAGTCTTGTTAGAAGTGACTTTTCATAAGCTAAAATATAATAAAAATAATATAAAAATAGCAGTGTGCATATTTTTCTTACTGTAACCCTTATTACACCCTTACAGGTGGCCCTTATTTAAGGACGAAGGCAGCAAATGTTGTACATGTTGGGTGTTCTGCATTTCTCTTTGAAAATCTGAGTAAAATGCATTATTCCACACAGACATTGATTAGAAGAACAACATCCTTTGATTAAAAAGTTGATTGGAGATGGGAAAACATATAAAAGAAGTGCAGAAAATGATTGGCTGTTCAGCTGAAATGATCTCCAATGCTTTAAAATGGCAGCAAATACTAGAAAGACATGGAAGAAAACAGAAAACTGCCGTTCAAATGGATTGAAGAATAGCCAGAATGTCAGACTCCTGCCAGTGATCAGCTTCAGGGTGATCAACAAAGACCTAAAGTTACTTGCGAGTACTGTAACAATTAGAAGATGCCTAAGTGAAGCCAAGCTATGTGCAAGAAGCCCCCACAAAGTCCCATTGTTGAAAAAAACAACATGAGTTGAAGAGGTTACAATTTGCCAAAGAACTGGCCTGAAGAGAAAATGGAGCAACATTTTATGGACTGATGAAAGCAACATGGTTGTTTTGTGGTCTAGCTGCCACAGTCAGTTTGTCAGATGACCTCCAAAAACTGAATTAAATCCACAGTACACTGTGAGGACGGTTCTCATACTGTGGTGTTGGGGTTCTATTTATCGCATATGGATCAGTTTAAATACATCAGAATACTTGAAGAGGTCCTGTTGCCACATGCCAAAAAGGAAATGGATGTTTCAGCAATTAAGACCCCAAACACACCAGTAAGTGAGCAGCATCTTGGTTACAGGCCAACCAGATTAATGTTATGGAGTGGCCAGCCCAATCCTGGGACCTTAATCCATTAGAAAACATGTGGGGTGACATGAAAAATGTTGCTTCTGAGGTAAAAAAAAAAAAAAAGAGAGAGAAACTCAGAGGAACTGTGGAATGTAGTCCAGTCATCCTGGGTTGGAATACCCAGGATACCTTATTCACAGGTGGAATAAGTTGGTGGAATATGTTGAGGTCTGCAGTGGTAGTGATGCATGGTGATATACAGAAGGACAGTCAAAGTCACAAATTTTATTTAGTCTTTGAAGACCAGTGGGATGAAACTGACAGAAGATCAAGGTTTTGAATTCCTCAAACCAACTCCAGTAGTGATAATCAAGAAGGTTCTCTGGTTGTTTCTCTGGAGGAACAGAGCATCGACAAAGGGTGACAATTTAAAGGAGTTATTCCACCGAATTGACAAGTGGGTAGAAAAAAGGACAAGGTGCTAACCAACTAGAAGAAAACCTTTGAAGAAGATTCAAAAGCTCACATCCAGCAAAGAGGTGACATGGAAGTACTGAAACAAAGCTGAAAGATATGAAAAAATGGCCTCCCCAAAAAAGAACTTTTGAACATGAATACTGAATCAAAGAAAGCATTGGAAGAGAAGAAAAGTGGTTCCAAGAAAAAGGACAATGTAGTCAACAGCTGAAAGCTACAACTGAGTGTTTCACCAAAGAGATGGTCACCCAGCAAGAGAAATTTCAGAAAGAGAAGATGGCCCAGGAGGACCGACACCATAAAGAATTGGCACATAAGGAAGACATTTTCAGAGAAAAAGAAGAGGAGGAAGTTGGAACTGCCCATTTGAAAAAAGAACTGATGCCTGGCTCAAGAAAGAGCTGAAGGCATAGGACAAAGGATTTCTTAAGGAGATTGAAGCCAAAGACCAGTACAAGAAGGAGCTAGAGGTCCGAGAGGAATTATCAGTAGCTTGAAGCCAAGAACAACTGGTTGAAGAAAGAGCAGGAGGCCCAGGAAACAAATACTTGTAAAGAATTTGAAGCCAAG
Organism: Thalassophryne amazonica; assembly: GCF_902500255.1. Classification (NCBI taxonomy): domain Eukaryota; kingdom Metazoa; phylum Chordata; class Actinopteri; order Batrachoidiformes; family Batrachoididae; genus Thalassophryne; species Thalassophryne amazonica. The sequence continues at coordinate 48,534,488 of NC_047122.1, forward strand.
AGGAATAGTGACAGAAAAGTCTCACATGTCCAGAAGCACAGTCAGTGGGGTTCTTGACAGTAAGATACTTCACAATGTAAGACAGACAAGAATAGACCAAGAAGTTCGCCTTGTCAATGAGTCTGACTCAGTCTAACTCGGTGATATGACAAGTACAAACTAATGACTCACAAGAGGTTCAGAGGACCCACCTGCTTCTTTAAATCAGTGATGTAGGGAAAACTTTGGGATGGTGGTTAACAGTTTTCAGTTCTAGGGTTTGAGGGTGCTTACTCAGAATCGTCTGACACTTTTCTGTTGTTGTGACAGTTGCTTTACAAAGTTCCTGATCCATTCACTGTCACTCATACACCCCCTACCCACCACCCCAAATCCATCCATCCACACACACACACACACACACACTGCCCACAGAGGAGCCACGTTTCTTTTATAGCACACGAAACATGCTAACTCATAGTGACACCGCCTGGATCTGCCAATCACCAGAGCTCAGCAGAGCAGACAAAAAAACTGTTTATTGCAGCCCCCCACCCCCAACCACTGTCCCGAACCAGTACAGTACTGACCTGTGATATCCAAACCGTGGTGTGAGTTGAACCATGACATCTGTGTACTGTTCCACCTCTAATTTTTACCAAACTCAGTATGACAGTGAAGACAGACCTCAAAGTTGCCCTTAAAGAATTCATTTGTCAAAGGTCAAGAAATTTGATTTTCAACTTGATTTGGACCAAATGTGGCACACACTTAGGTGGATTCCAGAATTCCCCTGGCAAGGTAGGGCATTTTTTTTGTTTTGTTTTGTTTTGTCTTTGTGGAAACTTAGAACATGACTAAATGCAGATGCAGGGGCGGCCGGGGCGGCACGACCGTGCGGGAAAAAAAAACGGGGTGGGGGGGGAGTTGTCCTGATGGGGGGGTTCGTGGTTACAACGCGCTCAACTTTTTTGTTCAGAATCATCTTCTTATCACTGGTAACGACGCGGCTTTCCTCTCACTCATTCAGCAGCTTCACAGTGCTTTAAACAGTGTGGACGCTGAGCGTCCACAGACTTCAATAGCGACACAAAGACTGCAGCGAAACGATACGAGTTATTGGATAAGGAACTGTTAAATCTACAAACAAGAGCTCTCTTTTTTTGTACATTTAACTGCTGTATTTTTTACAGGAATTCCCTGGTAACCACAGCTGCCAGTGTTTTCCTGTAAAAACAACAGTCTTTTTTACAGTGTACGATGGATGATGTTACAGACTTCTGGCCTGATCAGCTGACAAAGATAACGAATTCCCTTGGCTGAGAATCTACGTATATCCTTCATAGAGAATATCGTCTGGGTATGTCAGCGGATTCTGGCGGTCTTTAAAAACCCTCGCCCTGCGAAGAAAGCCCCTCACAATTTGTGCCCCAATATCAAACGGATCATCCAGGTAGGCCGACATTGTCTTCAGAGTGATTGAAGGTGGATGGACGGTACTTATAAAGGGAGTGGTTAAGCGAAACCTCAAGCTAACGAGATCATAACCTGCTCGGAGCAGGTGTTGGCGCACAGCATAACTTGCCATGGCAGCATACCTCGATCAAAACCTATCCACCTTCATAGTAGGGGTTAACCGGGAAGTTACTCCACACGTCATCAACTTACTCCCGAAGTTACCCTGATAAGCCAGTAACCCCGCTTCGTAGTACAGGCCCTTGAACTCCACCATCACAAAGCACTCACAGGCGGACAAACTTCACACTAGCCTCGTGCCGGTCTCAGCTAGCGAGCTAGCTAGGTAGCAAGCTGCACATAATGGCAGACAATTTGAATGTTGTGGACCGGATTTTGGCAAAGCCATTTGATAGTCTTCCTTACGAAGAAGCCATGGCTGCTGTCATGGCTTCACTCTCAATGGTTTGCAGGCCAAAGTTAAAGCAATAGCCCCCAGTGCAATGTTTGTGCATTGCTATGTACACAGACTGAATCTGGTTCTGTCTCAGGGTGCTAAATGCTTATCTGAGTACAGAATATTTTTTGCATCACTCTCTGGGTTTGCCACATTTTTTCTCAAAATCCACAGAGGATGTCTTTTCTTGAGTCTGCAGGCTGTTCAAGGTTGCCCAGAAATGCTCCTACTCGATGGAATTTCACATCACGGATAGTGAGCACTGTGGCAAACAATTATGATGCCTCCTGCAAACTTTTGAGATGATCATTGCAGATAAGTCCATGGATGATGACACATTAGACTGTGCCAATTTCTTTGTGTTTGTTAATGCAGTAGTCATTAAAACCGGAAATTTGTTCTTGAAAATAGCTGTTGTGAGTTAATTTGTGGGATTGTGGGTGTTCAGGACGAAGTTAGTGTTTTCATGGGTGGTGGGGCGGAGGTGGTGGCCACATTAGTGTGCGTGGGGGGGCACGCAGGGGGTTTCGCCCGGGGAGTAAATCACTCTAGGACCGCCACTGTGCAGATGTGTGAGACAGCTTTGATCTCACATGTTACTAATTATCTGCTGCATCTGCTTGTGTTACTGTGACCTCAAGCTGCAAACAAAACCAAAAAAGTGGGATAAATGTAGTACATAACCAACAGATGTTACAGAACTGCTTTGTACCTGTGCTGCTGGGGACTTATTTTTTTTGCTGTTGCAGATTTCCGCAGGATAGATTGCATATGATTAGTGGAGGAACGTGTCATTCTTGTATTAATAAAGACTCCCACCGTCAGACATTCCAGCAGAACTCAACTAAACCCATCGCTTATTTATTTTGCCTCAAGAGGAAATTTCATGGTGGAAAATGTGCACTGTTTTCATGTTTTCAAGGTCAGATCACATGCATTCTCTGGCGCCGCGTGGAGATCGCACCCCGTTGGAAAGTCGCCTCTCAAACTTGTTGGTATGCATGGAACTCGCAGGACTGTGACTTCAGATTCTGAAACCAATTATTCAAATAGCTGTCACTGTAACTGGCACACCAAGCGTGGCAAGAACAAGGGAGTGAAGCATCTCAGAGATTTAGGATAAAATATTCCCTGCTGTGTGGTGGCGTTACTTTTTCGAGATAGTCCATTGTTCCTCAGGTTAGAGTTTTGAAAGAAAATTTTGTTCTTGTTTGAATGAAAGTCTACCTTTTTGAAGAGATAAGAATAATATATTTTCTTTAGTGCTGCAATGATTTATCACTTACTTTTTGCATATTGCTTATAATTATTAATTAATTTCCAACTATTTGGATAAATTCTATATTCAATGTCCAAATTCTCTGATTCTGTAAATATTTTTTTTAGTTTCTTGACTTCTCTGTGATGGTAAACTGAATATTTTTTGGGTTGTGCACTCAAAAAAATGGTTCATTGGATGCAAGATAATGTAATTAATTTAGTTGGAATATATATATATATATATACATATATATATATATATATATATATATATATATATATATATATATATATATATATATTAGATGGAAATCCAATCCAATGAGACAGTTTTTGAGTGCACTCAAAAAAACAAACAAACAACAACAAAAAAACTTCAATTCAGTTATGTGCAGGATTTCCATCTAAGAAATATATGTACCTCCACTCAAATAAAGCACATCCATGCAAGATAATTTAATTTAATTTGGACTACATACAGTGGGGTAAAAAAAGTATTTAGTTAGTCTCTGATTGTACAAGTTTCTCCTACTTAGAAAGATGAGAGAGGTCCTGTAATCTTCATCATATTTGTAGGTACACTTCAACTATGAGAGACAAACTGAGAAAAAAAAATTCCAGGAAATTCACATTGTAGGATTTTAAAGATTTTAAAGTAGGAGAACTTGCACAATCAGGGACTGACTAAACACTTTTTACCCCACTGTATATTTATTAGATTGAAATCCAATTCATGAACCATTTTTTGAGTGTATCACTCAAACAAATGACTCACTGGATGAACTCAATAATTATGGCAGGATTTCCATCAAGATATGTAGTCCCAACTAAAATAAATTAAATTATTGTGCATGGATGTGTTTTATTTGAGTTGGGGCAACATATATTTATTAGATGGAATTCCTATTCATAATTGAATTTAGTTCATCCAATGCATCAGTTTTTTTGAGTGTGGACAAAAAATTTTGAGTATGACATGTTGGGTTTTTTGGAGTCACTGATCACCATTTTATGGAGCAAACAACACTGATCCATCTGTCAAGTATTTTCTTGATTCATCAGTAATGAAAATACTCGGCGGTCAGCTGACATGCCACAGTATGTCCACAGCAAAGCAATCAGACATGCATGAGTGCACACCTTCAGCCTTATGTGTTTTGATTTAATTTCCACTCATTTTGTCTGTAATGTAAACTACAATTTAACATGTTGGAAGTGACATCAGCCGGCCAGGTGGCTTCACAACTTGCCGCGCACTCAGATGCTGGCCGGTGTCGCAGACCGAACAATCCCCCCTAAAAACTGGTCTGCCCTGCCTCCACTGCGCATGTGTCATTTTGGAGCTCAGCAGCACGTCTGAGACAGAGTGGAGGCAGGGCGGACCAATTTTTAGGGGGTACCGTTCGGTCTGCGACACTGGTCCTCATGAGGGTGTGAGCGCCCGCACACACATGTGCACTGTGTGTTCTCCAGCAGTGGACTCTGGGAAATTCAGCCACAGCTGACAATGTTGGATTCATGGTGTGTGTGTTGGTGGGGGGGCGACACACTCAGAAGCCATTTGTGTTTGGGGAGAGTGACGATGGCGATGACACACTCCACAAGCTATTTGTGTGTGTGTGTGGGGGGGGGGGGGGGGGGTTGGCAGAGTCACACCCATGTGTGTTGCTCGGTTACCCCCCTTTCGTGTGGCACTTAGACACTTTTCACAGACAGGTTGAATGGGATCGTCTGCTGTCTATCATACCAGGTGCACGAATAGTCCCGCCTTTTCTAAGTGTGCAGCAAGCGATGTTAGATGTTCGTGTGTGACACCTAGAATTTGGCAGACACCTGCCGAGAGGGGAAATGAATGAGCGCGCGCAGGGCGTTCACTGTCTTTCAACCGCTTGTGTGCACAAATGTTGTTGCGACAGGTGTACGAGGCATTTGGGGTGGCTCCGATTTTTCACGAATGGCATGCATCATGGGTGCCATACTGTATGCATTAAGGTTTTTGCATTGATTTAGATGTTTGACAGGACATCTGCTTTTAAAATGTTGACTCTAGCTTCTTTGTGATTGGTCTTTGGGGAACAGAAAGACCCAGATGCAATCATCTGAACTTGGCTGTAAAAGTACAAGTGGAAAAACACACAGACATGACCACAGGACTGTTTTTATTATTACAAATTCACTCAGGGTTTTTTTTAATTTCACTGTCATAAAATACCAACTCTGACCTGCTCAAGTGTTAACAGCTGCATAATTATTTGTCTGTTTGCCCTTCCTGCCACACAACTGTGTTACAATTAATGCTGATACATTAGCTTGACATCTCATTTAGTGAGTGTGGGGAGATTGCAGAGCCGTGATTGACAACTTAATGAAATGATTAATAATCTGAAATGAATTAGACAGTTTCATCTGTGCGTCTGCAAACATTCATGTATTATCTGCAACACGTAGCATTTTTGCAAGAGAAAAATATTTCAAATGATAGCGTTTGTCATTAATTCACATGGTAATGATTTCTACTCACAACAATGTGCTAAAGTAAATATATAAACTGCAAGAATGGTGACAAAGATCAGTTTCAGTTGGTACAGCGTCAAAAGTTAAAGTTGCTCCAATTTTGGTAAAAAGTGATGTAAATTATTGGATTATAAGATTAATAAATGTAATAGTTTTGACTGTGTTGAATGTTTTGTCTCCACAATAAAGGTCAAACAAGTTTGACATCTATTGGATTCTATGACATATGTTAGGGCCCCTTCACACATAGTGCGAAGTTTGGTCGAACTGCGCATGAAGCAGGAATTGTGTGCAAAATGTGTAAAATCATCCCTGCCTTGAACCCCTCGTACACCTGTTGCTACAACAATTTGCGTACGCCAGCAGCTGAACGAGAGAGTGTGCGCTGTGCGAACCCATCAAGCCCTCTTGCGGCAGGTGTCAGCCAAATTCCAGCTGACACGCACGAACATCTAACACCGCTTGTTTGGCACTTAGAAAATGTGTGGCCATTCACACTCTTGGCACGACAACAGTCTGCAGACAATCACTGTCGTGCTGGCGGTGAAGTTCCCCACGAGTGTAGCTTTGGTGTGTGCACTGAACTGACAGGAGGTGTGTCTGCCCACTGAAGCAGCTGAGGAAATCTGTCATTCTGGACATCCCAGCTGAACAACACGTACTGTGTTTGGACAGACATGGACTAACAACTGCCCACTGTGACGTGCGTGTGTCTGTTTGCTGTCATCACGTGGACATAAATAAAAACACATATTGCTGTGTCAGCCCGAAACTTTACCAGATCAGAACATGCAGCGGGCGATCTGACTTTCACAACACCCATGTGAGCTCTGTTCCATATGATGTCAATTCTGGTGCACTGTCCACAAGACATGCATGTCGGGCCAGACACGTGCTCAGGCTGGCTGGACATGTGCCAGCAGATGTAGACATGATGAGACAAGTGAACTGCTTCTCATTCATGTCATTTCATGACTGTTTGTCTGTGACCATGGGTCATCTACAGAGGAACAGACAGATCATATTTGTATTGCCCACTTAATAAGAGGGATTCAATATAAAATGCTGTGTTTTTAATGGTGTATAGTTTTATTTATTTAAAAAAAATACATCCATCTCTTTGTTGATTTCAGGTATTTTCCCTGCACTGTTACAGGCCAGTGACAGTAGCTCAGTGGTAAGTTTTGGGCTGGCAATCAGTAAAGTGCAGGTACGAATCCTGTGGGTGGTATGTTGTTTTTGCTTTTTTTAATATTTATTCCACATCAGCGGCACGATGTGGTTCCACAGGTACCAGCTGGTTTTTGGTTTTTATTTATTCCACGTCAGCGGCACAATGTGGTGCACCTCGCACTGTGTTCCTGCTCGAAAGACACTGTCACGTGCATGAACCCTCGCACCAGGATCGTGCACACCTGCCCGTCGGCGCGATGTTTCGTGGTGCGGTAATTCGAACTGTTTCGCACGGTTTCACCATATTCGACCAAACTTCGCACTATGTGTGAAGGGGTCTTTACCCTGTAAAGTGATAACTAAGCATGACACATGGTCCAAACTGTTCCTTTTTAAAACCCTCTCAACTAATATTTCACATCACTTTTTACCAAAATTTGAGCAACTTTAACTTTTGATCCCTGTACAAACTGAAACTGACCTTTGTTACCATTCTTGCCATTTTTACCCTATAACTCCATAACATTGTCATAGACAGTCCAAACTATACCTTTTTGGAATCTTTATGATCAGGCAAATAATGTGGTGTAGTTTTCAATATGAATGGTGCATCTTTTAATTTTGACTCCTGTGTAATTCTTCAATTGATCCCTACCTGACTGACGAATGAAAATTCAAGTGGCCACTCAGTTTTTTTCAAACGTTTACGGAGTATTTGTGCTGAATTTCATGCTTGTATCACCATTTGCAGGAGTCTGCTCTAAATATTCTCTTATCTGCTGCACTATTTAATGTGTTCTTGGACATGATTCTTTTCTTTACCTTAAATTTGCCTTTTGTTGCTGTGGTTTGTTAGAATCATCGTGTCAGCGAGAACGTACGTTGTCTTGTCTGAAATCAGCAGATTGGACAAAGATGTGAACCACTTCTTCATGTGGATCCTGCTGAATAGAAAAAGATGATCAATGAAAGGAGAGGTGAAATAAAGCTGTGTGACTGAGTGCAAGGTGATGAAAATATAGTGATGAACTTTTCAACCACTGCAAAACTATTGTTTCAGGAGAACAAGATCCAAGCCTTTGAGGTCCTGGTGCTTCCTGTCTTATTGTGTGGTTAGGAGACTTGGATGCTGACCACCATTCTATGGCAACAACAAGATGTCATTGTTACTTGTCTCTTCTTCCTCTAGAATGACTAATGAATGGTTACTTAGGGAGACGAGATGAGGAGTGTCACTTGCATTGTGAGAGAACGTCAGCTAGGACATTTTGGATGTGTGGTGCTTTTCTCTGTGTATGATCCAGCACAGAGGACCCCAGCAGCTGGAGAAGGCCAAGGACACCCCCAAAATTCACCTGAGGTTTGACCGGTTGTCTGCCTGGGTGGTTGCCATGCAGTGACGTGACGTGCTGTGATGCACAGCACAGTGCATGCGCCCACACCTGACTGATAATGCTGGCTGGGATTTTCTCTTAGCTCCAAATAAATTGGTTAATGCAACCCTCTACAAATATCCAAACCTCTACACGTGTGATTTGTGATCAGTGGCTGGTGTTACAGAGGATCCCTTCTGCTTATCATCCATGAAGGTTTTATGTTTCAGTCTTTAATACAGGTGGAGCTGGAATATATGTTTAGGAGTATTTGTTTTCAAAAGTTGCTTCATTTTTTCCAAATCTCCAGTAACTAACTGTTCCATCTGTAACGAGAATTAATTGTCTTTGCAGCGGGAACAGTTACAGTTAATTCAGTTGCAATTAATTCTACTCAGTTATACATATTGATAACTGCTGGTAATCTCATCCACATAAAATCCTTAGAAGATTGCCTTGCATCATTGAAAAGCTGGATGTCTAGCAACTTCCTACTTTTAAATTCTGATAAGACTGAAATTATGGTTCTTGATCCAGTGAGACATCAGTATCAATTTGACCAGCTAACGCTTAGCCTAGGCTCATGTGTCATACATCATGCAGACCAAGTGAGGAACCTTGTGGTAATTTTGAGCCTACGTTGTCCTTTGACCTCCACATTAGAGACGTTACGAGGACTGATTTCTTCCACCTGCGAAATATAGCGAAGATTCATCCCATCCTGTCTATGGCTGATGCTGAGACCCTGATTCTTGCGTTTGTCTCTTCTATATTGGACTACTGCAATGTTCTATTTTCTGGTTTACCACAGTCAATCAATCAATCAACTTTTTTCTTGTATAGCGCCAAATCACAACAAACAGTTGCCCCAAGGCGCTCCACATTGCAAGGCAAGGCCATACAATAATTATGAAACACAGTCTACGTCTAAAGCAACATAACCAAGGGATGGTCCAGGGTCACCCGATCCAGCCCTAACTATAAGCCTTAGCGAAAAGGAAAGTTTTAAGCCTAATCTTAAAAGTAGAGAGGGTATCTGTCTCCCTGATCTGAATTGGGAGCTGGTTCCACAGGAGAGGAGCCTGAAAGCTGAAGGCTCTGCCTCCCATTCTACTCTTACAAACCCTAGGAACTACAAGTAAGCCCGCAGTCTGAGAGCGAAGCGCTCTAATGGGGTAATATGGTACTACGAGGTCCCTAAGATAAGATGGGACCTGATTATTCAAAACCTTATAAGTAAGAAGAAGAATTTTAAATTCTATTCTAGCATTAACAGGAAGCCAATGAAGGGAGGCCAACACGGGTGAGATATGCTCTCTCCTGCTAGTCCCCGTCAGTACTCTAGCTGCAGCATTCTGAACCAACTGAAGGCTTTTTAGGGAACTTTTAGGACAACCTGATAATAATGAATTACAATAGTCCAGCCTAGAGGAAACAATGCATGAATTAGTTTTTCAGCATCACTCTGAGACAAGACCTTTCTGATTTTAGAGATATTGCGTAAATGCAAAAAGGCAGTCCTACATATTTGTTTAATATGCGCTTTGAATGACATATCCTGATCAAAAATAACTCCAAGATTTCTCACAGTATTACTAGAGATCAGGGAAATGCCATCCAGAGTAACGATCTGGTTAGACACCATGCTTCTAAGATTTGTGGGGCCAAGTACAATAACTTCAGTTTTATCTGAGTTTTAAAAGCAGGAAATTAGAGGTCATCCATGTCTTTATGTCTGTAAGACAATCCTGCAGTTTAGCTAATTGGTGCGTATCCTCTGGCTTCATGGATAGATAAAGCTGGGTATCATCTGCGTAACAATGAAAATTTAAGCAATACCGTCTAATAATACTGCCCAAGGGAAGCATGTATAAAGTGAATAAAATTGGTCCTAGCACAGAACTTTGTGGAACTCCATAATTAACTTTAGTCTGTGAAGAAGATTCCCCATTTACATGAACAAACTGTAATCTATTAGACAAATATGATTCAAACCACCGCAGCGCAATGCCTTTAATACCTATGACATGCTCTAATCTCTGTAATAAATTTTATGGTCAACAGTATCAAAAGCAGCACTGAGGTCCAACAGAACAAGCACAGAGATAAGTCCACTGTCCGAAGCCATAAGAAGATCATTTGTAACCTTCACTAATGCTGTTTCTGTACTATGATGAATTCTAAAACCTGACTGAAACTCTTCAAATAGACCATTCCTCTGCAGGTGATCAGTTAGCTGTTTTACAACTACCCTCTCAAGAATCTTTGAGAGAAAAGGAAGGTTGGAGATTGGCCTATAATTAGCTAAGATAGCTGGGTCAAGTGATGGCTTTTTAAGTAATGGTTTAATTACTGCCACCTTAAAGGCCTGTGGTACATAACCAACTAACAAAGATAGATTGATCATATTTAAGATTGAAAGCATTAAATAATGGTAGGACTTCCTTGAGCAGCCTGGCAGGAATGGGTCTAATAAGCATGTTGATGGTTTGGATGAAGTAACTAATGAAAATAACTCAGACAGAACAATCGGAGAGAAAGAGTCTAACCAAATACCGGCATCACTGAAAGCAGCCAAAGATAACGATACATCTTTGGGATGGTTATGAGTAATTTTTTCTCTAATAGTCAAAATTTTGTTAGCAAAGAAAGTCATGAAGTCATTACTAGTTAAAGTTAATGGATACTCAGCTCAATAGAGCTCTGACTCTTTGTCAGCCTGGCTACAGTGCTGAAAAGAAACCTGGGGTTGTTCTTATTTTCTTCAATTAGTGATGAGTAGAAAGATGTCCTAGCTTCACGAAGGGCTTTTCTTATAGAGCAACAAACTCTTTTCCAGGCTAAGTGAAGATCTTCTAAATTAGTGAGACGCCATTTCCTCTCCAACTTACGGGTTATCTGCTTTAAGCTACGAGTTTGTGAGTTATACCACGGAGTCAGACACTTCTGATTAAAGCTCTCTTTTCAGAGGAGCTACAGCATCCAAAGTTGTCTTCAATGAGGATGTAAAACTATTGACAAGATACTCTACTCCCTTACAGAGTTTAGGTAGCTACTCTGCTCTGTGTTGGTATATGACATTAGAGAACATAAAGAAGAATCATATCCTTAAACCTAGTTACAGCGCTTTCTGAAAGACTTCTAGTGTAATGAAACTTATTCCCCACTGCAGGGTAGTCCATCAGGGTAAATGTAAATGTTATTAAAAAAGTCCAGCATTAGGGCTCTCCAATTGGTTCAAAATGCTGCTGCCAGACTTTTGATAGGAAGCAGCACTCCCCTACCTTGCTGACCTAATTAAACCCTACATACCGGCCCGGGCTCGGCATTCTCAAGGTGCAGGACTACTTTGTGTCTGTAGCGTGAATAAAAAGTCTATGGGTCATAGAGCTTTCTCTTATTATACCCCTGTTTTGTGGAATGATCTCCTTTTATCAATAAACAGTCAGATTCTGTAGAGACTTTCAAGTCCAGACTTAAGACGCACTTATGTTTCCTTTTGTACGGCTAGCATACTGGCACAGTATATTACTATGCTTTTTACCCTTTTAAGTTCATTTTATTAGGAAACGGAGCATGCCGCGGCCTCAACGTTATCTAAATTCTGGGTCTTTTAGTAAAGCTTAGGGCTAGTGGCCGGTATTTCTTTTGTTTTTCTTGTTGCTTAATGCTGACAAATTATACTGTATTTGTGGTCTTTCTGATGTCTATTTTTTTTTCTCTGTGTTTGAGGTGCGGCTCCATCCAGAGATGGGTGCGGTGTCTGTTTCTGCAACCCTCCTGTCCTGTGCACCGGGAACATTTCCTGTATATTTGTTGTGTGAATTTTTTTTGTAAATTGTCGGTAGGATGGTCCAAGCAGAGGGTCGCCCCTTTGAGTCTGGTCTGCTTGAGGTTTCTTCCTCAGATCATCAGAGGGAGTTTTTCCTTACCACTGTCACCTGTGTGCTTGCTCTGGGGGTTGCACCTTGAGGCAACATTGTTGCGATTTGGCGCTATATAAATGAAAATAAGTTGAAATTAAATTGAAAATCTAGAGAAGTGAGTTTTCTGCAGATGATGAACTGTGTTGCTCAAACGTTTACATTTCAATACGACTCAGTGATAAGAACGAGGTGAACAGCGGCTTATAGCAAGTTATCTGAACCTGTTAGGACACAATGTGATAAGGTGAGCCCAGTGAGGAAAAAATGCAAATAACCATGACTAAAAATCTGACGCCGGCCTGAAGAAGTGCAGATAATGTGCAGGAAGATCAGAGCTTTGACAGGTTTGATGAGCTGCAGTGTCACTGGATAAGAAACAAGTCGCTGCCTGGTTCAGCGCCGCGCTCCTGTCTCTGTCCGTGGTGCTGAAATTTACTCTCAAAAGCACAAGCATCAACCAGACTCCAGAAAGGGCAAAGAGGAAGCAGGTTTGTTTGTAACCACCAACTCCACCAGGTGAATTCACTGATGAACTCATCTTGTCTGCTGTTGATCAGTGAAATCACCTGGTGGTTACAAAGAAACCTGCCCCATTTTTGCTCTTTCTGGAGTCAGGTTGACACCTGTGCAAAGGAGGCATGTGAGGAGAAGAATAAGCTGCTCACCAAATCGATAATTACTGCAGAGGGGAGATCAACCAAGGTTTTGAAACCGTGTGCATTGTTTTAGGAGATCCTTCAAATCCAAGGTGACCTGCAGTAGATGTGAGGAAAACTACACTGGATGGAAGAGTAAAGAATATACCAACTCGGTCTCACGGCATGTCGTGATTCAGCAGCACGAAATGTACATTAATCTGTTCGTTCGTCATATTGTCATGAAAAGTGCAAAATTTTCGTCATGGGAGCACGAATTTATTCTAATTCATTCCGTGTCTGGTGCACGTAATTAAAAGTGCAAACAATTTGGAATAAAACTATTTCAATAGATGCAGGAAACATATTATTACCACACACATAAACAAAAGAGAGACAATATAATGATTACTCCCCCTCTTTGTTTTATATATATATATATATATATATATAATATATATATATATATATATGGATCTGTTTAAATGACTTTTGATTATCCAATAAGTGAGTTATTGTGTGTTATGTAAAATGTGCACTTCTAATTTTGACGACCTTACAGTACACCCTCCCACCATCTCCGCCGTGATCTTTGGGAAACATGGGTTTTAGATAATAGGTGTAATTCTCTTGTTTCGCTTCTGTCACCATCGCTGATGCACTTCAAAGTACAATCATATAGGCTTTACCGATTACGAGAATGACGTCATTATAGCTGGAGGAATTGGTTTGAATTGACTATTGCATGCGGCATCATTTTGATTTTTTTTTTTTTTTTTTTTTGAATCAGTCTGGCTCAGGCCCTTCTTGAAAGTGGCCTGTCTCCTTTAACATAACTCGGTAACATTACCATCACGCTTTTGCTTTTGCCTCCTCCCCTCCCTTCCTTGTTTCCTCTCCTCCGCGCGCACTGCTCCATCTCGCGCGCTCGCTGTGCAGCAGCGGCGGTTTGGGCGCTTTTTCTGACGCACCGTCGGAGACGAACATCTTAGACTCCCACCGGCTGTCAGCAGCGACTCTCTGATCACCTCCACCTCCGGACGTCAGTCGTCCACCTCCGGACACCTTGTGTTTCTGTTCCGTGTCCTCTTGGTGTCCGCTGGCAGTGTTTTGACGTGATTCTGGGCTGTGTTTGACAGGGATGCCCACAGTTGCCTATGTCTTGCTTGGGATCTTCCTCCAGCTGTGATTTTGTAATCAGTAAAGAGAGTCCAGCAGGGTGACTCCTGCTCAGACTTTTAGGGGTCTTCGTGCGCCATTCCGGTGCTGGCGATGAATTGACAGGAGATCGTTTGGATGACGGACATCGACCTGTCCCGCTCTGCGCCTTTGGGATATTGTTCCAGAAGAGCTGTTCTTATAGAGTAGAACAGTTTGCTCACTTTGCAGCCCGTGCACGGGAGCAGCGTGCCCACTGCAGGGGCTGCTGCGGCTTTCCATCCGGCACCGCTTCCACTGAGCATCACCGACGAGCTCCGAAACGTGCGATGCTCCACCAGTGAGGTTATAACGGCCCGGATCTGCTTTTGGTCACCCTTCCCGGCAGCATGGCTCCAGCCCGGAGGGACTGCAGCGGCTGGGAGATGTTCCTCCCGACGGGATGCCTGCTCCTCCTGTCTGTTTTGCTCTTCCAACCCGCCCTGGCCAAGGTGTGCAACGACCGCACCAAACACACGCAGGACAACAGCTGGTTCACCAGAGACGGGGAAAAGTTGCCCATCATGGTTCTAATGCCCATGAACGAGTCGGCCCTGATGAGCAGCATCAGCCAGGGGATCGAACCCGCGGTCCAGCTGGCCATCCAGCACATACGGGAGACCAGGGCGTACTCATTCTCCCTCATCACCAAATCTACGACACCGAGGTAACGCGTGTGCACACGAAATGATGCGTTTTGCCAGGGGTTGTAAGGTGATCGCCGGCCACTAGCCCTAAGCTTCACTAAAAGACCCAGAATTTAGGTAAAGTTGCAGCTGCAGCCCACTCCAATTACTAATAAATGAATTAAAAGGGTAAAAAGTGTAGAACAAAACTGTACCAGTATGCTAGCCATATGAAAGGGAAAATAAAATCTCCACAGAATCTGACTGTTTTATTGACGCAGGGAGATCATTCCACAGAACAGGTGCACAATAAGAGAAAGCTCTGTGACCCGCAGACTTCTTATTCACCTTAGGGACACAAAGTAGTCCTGCACCCTGAGAACGTAAAGCCCGGGCCGGTACGTAAGGTTTAATTAGGTCATCTAGGTAGGGAGGTGCCAGTCCATGAATAATTTTATAGGTGAGTAGCAGAACCTTAAAATCTGATCTCACTGGGACAGGAAGCCAGTGAAGGGATGCCAAAATGGTGTAATGTGGTTGTACTTTCTGCTTTGTGTCAAAAGTCTGGCTGCAGCATTTTGAACCAATTGGAGACCCTAATGCTAGATTGCGGTAAACTAGAAAATAGAACATTGCAGTAGTCCAATCTAGAAGAGATAAATGCATGGATCAGGGTCTCAGCATCAGCCATAGACAGGATGGGATGAATCTTCGCTATATTTCGCAGGTGGAAGAAAGCAGTCCTAGTAATATTTCTAATGTGGATGCCAAAGGACAACAAGGGATCAAAAATTACCACAAGGTTCCTCATTTTGTCAGTGTGATGTATGACACACGAGCCGAGGCTGAGGGTTAACTGGTCAAATTGATGCCGCTGTCTCACTGGACCAAGAACCATCATTTCAGTCTTATCAGAGTTTAAAAGTAGGAAGTTTCTTGACATCCAACTTCTCACTGCTGCAAGGCAGTCTTCTAAGCATTTTATGTGAACGAGATTACAGCAGTTATCGGCATGTATAACTGAGTATCATCTGCATAGCAGTGAAAGGTAACCTCAAAACACCGCAATATGTGCCCAAGGGGTGCTATATAAAGGGAGAAAAGCAGGGGGCCTAAGACAGACCCCAGTGGAACCCCAAATTTCATGTCACTAAGGTTAGAGGTGGTGTTACTGTACAAAACACAGTGAGAACGACTGGTCAAGTATGACGTCAGCCATGCAAGGGCACTCCCAGTAATCCCAAAATGATTTTCCAGCCTATCAAGTAGAATATGATGATCCACTGTATCAAATGCAGCACTGAGATCTAACAGCAACAGAACCGTAGTGGTGTCCGAATTCATTGTAAGCAGAAGATCATTCACCACTTTAGTGAGAGCCATCTCTGTGGAATGATATTTTCTAAAAGCAGACTGCAGTGGCTCAAAGAGATTATTCTCAGTAAGATAGTCTACGAGCTGCCGTGACACCAGTTTTTCCAGAATTTTAGAGCAAAATGATAGATTTGATATTGGCGATAGTTTTTCAATACACTAGAGTCAAGATTAGGTTTCTTAAGTAATGGTTTAATCACTGCAGATTTGAAACATTTAGGAACAGATCCAGAAGTTAAAGAAAGATTAATAATTTCCAGCACAGTTGGCCCAAGAGTGGGCCACAGGTCCTTAAACAGTTTTGTTGGTATAGGATCAAATAAACAGGTTGTGCTTTTTGTTGACATTACAAGTTTTGTCAGCATGCCTAGTGAGATACTATCAAATTCTGTAAATCTAGGTAATACCTCAGTAGTGGCGCCCACCTCAATAGCAGGGTGTAGTGGCTGGGTTAAGTCATGCCGGGATATGTTTAACCTGATGTCTTCTATTTTTTTCCCAAAGTAATCCAGGAAATCTTTTGCTGTAAAGGACAGCGAACTACAGGTGGTTGTCCATGCATAAGTGTTGCCACCGTGTCGAACAAGAACTTTGAGTTATGCTTGTTTTTGTTGATCAAATCAGAGTAGTAAGTCCGCTTTGTAGCCAGTAATGCATGCTTATAGTCTAAGCTAGCATCATGCCATGCAAGGTGAAATACTTCTAATTTTGAACAACACCATTTCCATTCTAGACCTCTTGCTTTATGTTTGAGGTCACGCAGATAATCATTGAACCAAGGTGACTGTGATTTGGGGGAGCGCGAGTTTAACACAGATGATGCAATCATGTCGAGTGTAGTTTTGAGCACTGAGTTGAAACTATCCACAAGTCTGTCTACTGACTGGGTATTTGTCAAATGTGAAGCTAAGACATCAGGCAGTCTAGCTTCGAGTTCAGTCTTAGTTGAGAAGTTGATGCATCACCGTAATGATATATAGGTTGTTGTTCCACTAAACATGGCAGCGAAACTGTAAACTTAATAAGTGAGTGATCAGACACCACCGATGTAAGAGGCATGATGTCGATATTCGTGACAGCTATACCATGTGCGAGAACCAGATCCAGGGTATTTCCACTAATGTGCGTCGAATCCCGAATGCATTACGGAAATCCTAATGCATCCACAATTTCCATAAATGTTTCAGAGGGGATCAGAAGGCTTATTTATATGAATGTTAGTCACCAATGATCAGAATGTTATCTACACTAGTTGACAAGTTAGAGATGAACGCACCAAATTCATCTAAGAATTCAGAATATGGGCCAGGAGGCCTATATACAGTGACAAAGTAATATGAGTGATTTTTATTCTTCTGACCAGGTTAGACTGACTATTGTATAGCTCTGTCCAGATCAAATACTCTGACCTTCAACAACTATATAAGTAGTATGGCTATTAGATTCTATTTTCAGTTAAAAAACTTCAACCTGCCACCAGCTCTGTTGGCTCTAGTACCAACTACAAACTCTCAAAGGAGCACCAGATCAACATCGTCGGAACAGCTCCAAGTCCCTTCTTATAAACACTTATGGACAAAGATCATTCTTCTACATCTATACTAAGGTGTGGAATGATATCCCTCTGGGCACTAGAACTATCAGCTCAGAGATACTATTTAAAAAACTTACAGAGACGATTTATTGAATAGTTATTCGTGTAACCACTGATCTACCTTTCTCACTTGTCTGATCTTTTTATTTATGTATTTATGATTTTATGAATGTGTGCTGTACATGTTAGGTTTATTGTCCACATGATTGAATGAAATTATTGTTTGTGTGTAGGTTTATGTGTAAAACAGGAACATGCTGTAAAACAGTTTTAACCTTTTTCCTGTATAATAATGAAATGAAATGACCTTGGCAATGTGTAATATCCTGAGCAGAGCGGAGAATCAGATGCTCAAACGAGTTATATTTGTAACCCCCAACAGCTAATAAGGTAAACCTAGATTTATAAATAAGAGCAACACCCCCGCCTTGCTTCGCATCACAAGGGACGTGACTAAATGTATGCTGGTGGGCAGGCATCATTTAAGGGGAGGACAGCTGTAGGTTTAAGCCAGGTTTCACATAGCCCAATCATATCTAAGTGATCAATAATTAGATCATTGATCAACAATGATTTTGAGGACAGTGATCTTATGTTAATGAGACCCAGTCTAAGGAACTCAGTGGGGTTGACAGTTGAACTGTTTGGGTTTAGGGGTGGTTCCAGAGTAGCATATATAATGCCTAGAAGTAGGTTTAGGTTTGAGACATTCCATGTGCGTTGTAGGTAGCAGACACGAAATCTTTGCTATTGCTGGAACAACCACTGGGAGATCCTCAATTTCAACATCATCCAATATAGTAATGGGTATTAAGTTTGGAAAGCATATCCCTCTGTTGTGGCTGGGGTGCCTGGCGTGCCTGGCTGGCTTTTGTTTGTCTTCTGTTTTCTGTCTTTTGTTTTTCCTTCCAGGTGGCACACGTTTAGGACTGAGGGCTGTGTGGCGGAGTTATCAGGACCTCACCTGATCACCTGAGGCTGATCATGTGCAGCTCGTCAGGACTCACAGCTGTGGTGCATCTACACGGATTGGAGCATGGTGGCATTTAAGTCTGGAGTACACAGTGTGTATTTGCCAGAGACTCGACCTTGTGACCAGACGGGTGAGATTGTCGTCTTGAGAGCCATCTCATCATTATGGATGCAGAGAACGTCCAGGTTTGATGCCATGGTCTGTGAAAGAGGAGGGGGTGAGGTCTCACGCTCGTCAGCACACTTCCTGAGGTACAGTCAGCAAATGTGGTGTCCCTCACACCTTATTATATTGAGCTGTTATGTTAGTCATTTAATCAGCTTCCACTGCAGTTTGAGTATGTGAACAGGGTGTTCCATGCCTGCAGGGTGGGAAGCTGATTAGTAATTAAGCCAGGAAGTGTTTGCTGTTTATGTACACCTTTGAGTGGTCTCTCTGTGTGTGGAGTGTGGACTCACATGATGGTTTCTTCTTTCACAGACTCAGTTTGTCGCGGCCACCTGGGGGGTGTCGGCGGGGTCCTTGGGTCCGAACTGTTTCTGGCTCCGGACCGTTAGTGCTGCTGGGAGCACACCGGCATTCCACCACGCCAGACCGCGCACTTATTTGTTTGTATTATCACATCACTGTTATGTTATTAAAGTCAGTTATCCTTTGTACCGTGCTCTGCTTATTTTATACTGGGTCCTTCAAACGCTGGTCGGTTCTCCGGGCTGCGTCCGACACATAACAGTAGTCTCTGGCCATACATCATGGACCCAGCGGTAGCAGAGACAGTAACGCGCCGGGAAGGCGGCAGCAGACGTTCAGAAGTTATCCGGATCAGTTGCGGGTGCTCTCCGCCCGGATGGTGCGTGTTTGAGAACCCATTACTGAATACTGATTTGAGCGCTCTTGCAGCCGTGTTCCTGTGTTGTGCCTTATCCGAGGGTCGTGGTGGAGTGTGACTAGCGACGGCTTTGTGTCACACTTCGACCGGATAAGAGGTTTAAACGGGAGCTGCATGAGTGAGTCTGTAATGGGTGAACGCGCACGGCGGAGCTCTGTGGCACGGGTCGCTGTGCTTCCTGTGTTACAGTTGTAGCTCCGTTTCCCCGGGTGAAGATAACTACTGCGTCTGTTGTGTCAGCTCCGGCATAATTTAGTTGAATCACATTTTGGTTGTGTGTTACACATAGCTGCGCACAGAAAAGCAGCATGAGTTGGTTTCTCTGTTACCAAAGGGGGTTTTTCATTTTCAGCACTCTGGCTCCCTCTGTTGGTGACTGAGTCACAGTACCGTTAATGCTCTTAAGATGGAACAGGTGTGTTCCATTTGTTTGAGCTTAACGGTATGAGTCACTTATTAGTTTTGTGTTGGTTCATTTTTGTGGGTGTTTTTTGAGTTGGTTTTTGTGTGGATTTTTTTACACTATTAGTGTCTGGGGTCGTGACCCTGCAGTCTGTCTGGAGCATAAAAAAGGACCCAAGTCACTTTATGTTAGTCTGTTAGTCGTTTTTTTTATTATTTCTTTGGTTTCACCTCCCAGGGTTTGATGGGACGGTCCTCTGGGGGGTGATGGGGGGGTAATTGGGTTGTTTTTTCTTTTTCTTTTTTTTGTTTTTGTTATGCCCTCTCTTCTCCTCTGGCTCCAGGTGTGAGCCGTAGGTTGTCGGCGTTGCTGGAGTGGTGCAGTTTGGTTATGCTGGGCGTTCCCAGGTAACCTCTGCACCTGGGAGGGGAGGGGGGGGGTTTGGTGTGTTGTTTTTTTTTTGTTGATTCCCTGTTCCACCTCCGGCTTCAGCACGCCTTTGAGCTGTCTGCCATCGGCGTGGCTGAGGTTTGGGGCAGTGGAATATACCCGCAGCTGGTGGCTGGTTTGGAAGTCGGAGGGGTGGTGCCGTTTTGTGCCGTCTGCCATAACCGCTGTTCCACTCCTCCCGGTTGACTTCTGTGGTATAGTCATGGTTGGTGACGCTGGACGTGCTTCCAGTTTCCACTGCGCCGAGGGGGTGGGGTTGGGGTTGTTTTGTTTGTTTGTTTGTTTTTTCCTCCTTTTGTTTTTCCCCCCAGTTTCCGCCCTCAGGGTGTGTGACTGTGGTGTCCTCTGGGGGGAAAGGGCTGTGGGTCCATCTAGCCATAGACGGCCGGGGCTGGGTCCGTTGGTCATGAGGGGGGGCGTCTCCTGGGGTTGATGGAACGGTCCTCTGGGAGGCGCTGGGAGTCCCCGTGGGTGACTTTGGATCCCAGAGGGACCTCGGCTGTGGTTATTACTCCTGGAGCTGGCGGGATGTCCTCTGGGGGGTGTTGGTCCCTACATGTCGTCGGGGGGGTGGGGGGTGGGGGGTGTTAGCGTTTTTGTTTGCAAGCTTAAGTTTGGGTTGTTTTTCTTTTCTCCTCTTCCCGGGGTTGATGGGACGGTCCTCTGGGGGGGGGGGGGGGGGGGTGGTTTGGTTGTTTGTGTTTGTCTTTTTTGTTTTATGACTAATCAGACTGTAAACATGGTTGGACAAAGGCTGACCGCACAGGTTTAAGAACTCCTGGCCACACCTGTGCAAATCGATTGACAGAAACAAAGGCAAAGATGCAGCCATAGGAGAAGACGTCAACCGTTCTGTTAGATGAAGATTCTGTTGGAGGATGAACGCAGATACGGTTTCCAGCCATGGTCCCTGGAGGGGGGTGTTTCTCCTGGGCCAGGTTTGTGTGGTCACCGGGAGGCTTCCCGTGAGGGTGGGGTGCTGTTGTGGCTGGGGTGCCTGGCGTGCCTGGCTGGCTTTTGTTTGTCTTGTTTTCTGTCTTTGTTTTTCCTTCCAGGTGGCACGCGTTTAGGACTGAGTGGCTGTGTGGCTGAGTTATCAGGACCTCACCCTGATCACCTGAGGCTGATCATGTGCAGCTCGTCAGGACTCACAGCTGTGGTGCATCTACACGGATTGGAGCATAGTGGCATTTAAGTCTGGAGTACACAGTGTGTATTTGCCAGAGACTCGACCTTGTGACCAGACGGGTGAGATCGTCGTCTTGAGAGCCATCTAATCATTACGGATGCAGAGAATGTCCAGGTTTGATGCCATGGTCTGTGAAAGAGGAGGGGGTGAGGTCTCACGCTCGTCAGCACACTTCCTGAGGTACGTTAGGTTTTGTGACTAACATTAGTACAGTCAGTAAATGTGGTGTCCCTCACACCTTATATTGAGCTGTTATGTTAGTCATTTAATCAGCTTCCACTGCAGTTTGAGTATGTGAACAGGGTGTTCCATGCCTGCAGGGTGGGAAGCTGATTAGTAATTAAGCCAGGAAGTGTTTGCTGTTTATGTACACCTTTGAGTGGTCTCTCTGTGTGTGGAGTGTGGACTCACATGATGGTTTCTTCTTTCACAGACTTGGTTTGTCGCGGCCACTTGGGGGGTGTCGGCGGGGTCCTTGGGTCCGAACTGTTTCTGGCTCCGGACCGTTAGTGCTGCTGGGAGCACACCGGCATTCCACCACGCCAGACCGCGCACTTATTTGTTTGTATTATCACATCACTGTTATGTTTTTAAAGTCAGTTATCCTTTGTACCGTGCTCTGCTTATTTTATACTGGGTCCTTCAAACGCTGGTCGGTTCTCCGGGCTGCGTCCGACATAACACCCTCTATGATTTTTTTATGGACACGACTACGGAAGCAGGCCACAGTCTCAACTTGTTGAAATTCCCTCTCTGGCAAATAAACTGCACTATCACCATAGTGGATTTTCTGCACTAAATTCCCCGCTAAGCTAATGGATTCCACCCCACATTTGTCATAAGCCTTGCAGGGTCTCTAATCACCTGCTCTGTGGCCTGCTGTAGATTCTTAATGTAACCCTCCCTGTAGAGCTCTATCTATGTTCGCAGACAAGATGGCAGCGCCTTCCCGAGTAGGGTGGAGGCCGTCCGGCATCAGCAAGCCACGGCAGCCCCAGAATGAAGGCCAGTTATCAATAAAGCTAAAGCCTTGCTGTCTACAAAACTGCGCCAGCCACCTATTTAACGATGTCAGCCTGCTAAATGCTCATCAGTACCCCGGGAGGGGAGGGGACCAGAGACTATTAATTGATGCCGACACATCTTTCTGGCAAGGTCACAAGTTCTCTCGTCCATTTTTGTGACCTCTGAGTGCTTCATCCTGATATCATTGGTGCCAACGTGAAAACTATGTGACTATATCTCATGTCATGTTCCTTCGTCTGTCTTCCCTTCTGCAGCGTCAGCACCCTAAGATGAGATGCAATGTCGGGAGCTCTGGCCCCAGGAATACATTTAACATCAGCCGGCGTCTGTAACCTGACTTTGTGGGTGATAGAATCCCTTATCACTAAAGTCCGGTGTTTCGGCCTGGAGACAGGAGTGGAAGTCACTTGTGGGCTCAGAGAATTCGCATCAGGCAAATCCAAGGGGGAGAACCGATTCACAGTTCACACTGGCAAGTGTGATCGGGGTGCCACAACCGGGCACCAAGCCCTACGGGGCTTCCTTCACCTAGCCACAGTCCGAAAGCCGTCCTCCGCAGCCGGCGTTTCTAAGCTGAAGCTAATGGGCTAGCCGGCCCAACACTAACCTCATCTGGAGTGCCCGTAACATCTAACTCCACTGAGCTAAGAAGCTGCTCTAACTTACGGACATGGCTCTCTAAGAGAGCCACCCTATCTTCCAACATCACGCAGGATTTACGGAGGGTGTAAAGTAGGATTTGTAGTGTACTTTGTGCACTAAGAAATTCAAGAATGTAGCCAAGCAAACACGAGCTAACCAATAATGGATAAGCTAACCACTCCTATGGCTCACACAGATGCAAATAAATGAATTAAAATTCATTCAAATAAAAACTAACAGAAGTATTAAACAGGTAAAAAAGCAGCAGCTGTAAAATACACTAAACAGTTAATTAACTAACAGATATAGGAAAAAATGATGACGGGGTCCAAAATAGCTAACGCAAGCTAACCGCTAGCGAAAATGCTAGCTGCTCCTAAGATTTTACACAAGAGTAAAATAATTATTTAAAATTCACAGCAGTTCGACTGAAAAACGAACAGAAGTATTAAACGGGCAAAAAAGAACAGCTATAAAAAGTAACGATGGGGGGAGGGGAGGAGTTGACCTAGCTAGTGAAAGCTAACCTCTAGTGAATGCTAACTGCTAGCAATTCACAACAGGACTGTTGTTAAATAACGTTCAGAGTAGATACAATTAATAACCAGAAGAGTGCTAAACAGAAATAAAAGAAGCGTATACAACCATGTGAAGTTCAGAGTAGCATCACAGCAACAAACAATCCATCAGAAGCAAGTTGCCAGATCTGTGATTCGATCATTCGATCCTTCTGTGCCAGCACACTTTCACGAAGCACGCACACACACACAACCAATGTGAGGAAAGACATGGAAACACTAAATGTACTGAGTGGAGGCAGCCACTTTGAAGCTCCTGCCAAAGACGAGCCGGTGAGTGAATGGCAGGTGGCCTGGCCCCAGGGACTCCTAATGAAGAGAGTCTGCCCGCCTGCTTATCGATTGGGCCACATCAGCTGATCCGATGACTGGCTGACTGAATGACTATTAAGGGGGTGGGGGGGTTAATCGGCACCCAGAGCTACGCACACAGAAGAAGAATATCTTCAACAGGCCTGATTACATTTTAAAAAGGCTTCATTGCACTTATGCATAAAGCTGTGCACATAACCACATTTCTAAAAAAGTGGGGACGCAACATCAAACTGTACTGTAATTTGAGCAACATTTGTCTCTCTTTTTCCATTACTCCACCCAAGTCCTTTGGCTGATTACCACCAATCTTCGTATGTGGAACATAATCAGTTGCAGAATTGCCCTGAAAGGGTTTCTTTTGGTAAATAAATGGTAAATGGACTGCATTTATATAGTGCTTTTCCATCTGCATCAGACGCTCAAAGCACTTTACAAATAATGCTTCACATTCACCCTGATGTTAGGGTGCTGCCATTCAAGGTACTCACTACACACCGGGCCAAGGGCCCTTAGTGATTTTCCGGTCAGGGTTGGATTTGATCCTCTGGTCTTAGCCCAACACTGAACCACTAGACCATCACCCTCCTCTAAAGGGAGGTGGCATGTGGGCAAAGGTCATTGGGATAAAATGTCTAAATTTCTCCCACCTCCACTTCAGTGTGCACCAAACTTGCCACAAACCTGTCCTGGAATTGCCCTGGTAACTTCAATTGGCCATTTTACCATTTTCTACCATAGTTGGTACAACAATGAAGCTTGACCTGCAAAATCATTTTGACAAAGGTCCCAAATCCACAAACTGGAATTTCAACTGGATTTTAATCAACTGTGACATACAGTTAGGTGGATTCCAGACTGCCCAGGCAAGGTCAGCTAGCATACAAATCATTGAGTGAAAGTCAAGGTCACTGGGGTCAAATGTCAGGTTGCTGTAGGTCTTGCTGCCTTCATGCCCATGGCACTATGCCTTGTATAAATAAAAACACAACGTAGTGATTTGCAATCATTTAAAACCTTAAATTAAATTAAAATTAAATTAAACCTTATATTTAATTGAAAATAGTGCCAAGGCAATGTATCATTTAATAAAAGTGATAAAATTTGTTGTTGTTTATGAAAAATTTCTGCTTACAGTAGATTAAATGTAAATAGCTTTTTTTTGCTGTGAGGCACCACAACATATGTAGCACAGACCTGCACAGGATGCCCTGACTCATGCAGCACCACATTACGTGGACAATGGGTACACCACACTGCAGGACGCCCTCTATTAATAATCGCTAAGATCTCAAACCTGAAAATGCTCAAACAAGTCTGTTTTTGTTGTCTAATCAACAGATTATTTTGATTGGTAATGAAATGCCCAAAAGTCCTAAATTTAATTTACAAGTCCTTTGACAAACCCTATCCTAGGGATCCATGAACAGACAAGAAGGAAGGACCTGTGGGAGAAAGAGGGACTGTAGGTGAGAGGGATTGTGTATGTATGAGGGAGTTGTCATGGTTACTGTTGCTAGGCAATAAGCTAGTCAAAGGCAGAAACACATACTCACATACATCAGATTTTTATGTATATACAAGATGCAAGGGGATTTCCTCCAGAATGTTGTCTCCCCATCCACACTGAACTGAGGCTCAGTGATTGGTTCACTTAGCATAAATATTTTTCAAAATAATGATGGTAATGTTTTTATGTGGAATCCCGTTGCTGTGCACAAGAAGAGACAACAGCCTTTCAAACTGTAACACAACATTTCAGACCCAATGTCCAACATAATCGACTCAGCCACCCACATGCACACAGAGCGCACACGCCTCTGCATCACAGATGTTCCTTCCAGCTAATTATTTTTATGACTGTGAGGTTGTGGCTGGTTGTGTCAGTTGTGTAACGCTTCTTAAGCCCAACTCTCAAATACAAATGAAGTGCTGACTTATATATATATAAATATAAATTATATATACAGTACATATATATATTTGGATATTCTCTTGCTGTTTTGATTAATATGCTTGAGAAGCAACAGTCTAGTATTAGAATGAACACAGTCTGTCTGGTTCTGTTAATATCCTAGAGCTTAGCTGCAGTTTATGTGTGTGCATGAACTTAACTGTATAATTCTGGGTGCATGCAAAAAATGGAACATGTTGGCTGAGCAGCGTCTGCAAAAGTGACTCCTGACTCAAGAGTCCAAATTGCTAAATCATTACGACAAAGTCATCAATGCCCCCTAAGATCAATGCACACTCACAGCCCGAGTGCTCTTCAGCCACACTATGGAACCATCTTTGTCATGGAGAACCAAACAAGTACAGACTCACGCACGCGTAGTTCAGACACATTTGGCCTTTTGTGGTGTCTCAAAAGCATTTTGTACAATGCTGCTAAGGCTACTAGTATTTCTTGCAGCCTCTTTATTACACCTGCCTGCAGTGGTAGCATATGTAGGGGTGCTGTGTTCCAGGTTCACACTGGGACTGGCCGACTTGATTTTGAGAACAATTTGAAAAATGAGGCCGTGCGCCAAGATAAAATATTTACAAATGCTTATGTGTAGGGTATGTAGAATGGCTGTTTGTGTAGTTTGTTAAACATAAACCAACGGTAACTATTAAAAAAACTAGTGCAACAAACCTCTGCCAACACTAGTTTCCAGTTCTACGAATTTTACCGTTGGAAAAAAAATTTCAAATGTCAAAGTCTTGTTAGAAGTGACTTTTCATAAGCTAAAAATATAATAAAAATAATATAAAACTAGCAGTGTGCATATTTTTCTTACTGTAACCCTTATTACACCCTTACAGGTGGCCCTTATTTAAGGACGAAGGCAGCAAATGTTGTACATGTTGGGTGTTCTGCATTCTCTTTGAAAATCTGAGTAAAATGCATTATTCCACACAGACATTGATTAGAAGAACAACATCCTTTGATTAAAAAGTTGATTGGAGATGGGAAAACATATAAAAGAAGTGCAGAAAATGATTGGCTGTTCAGCTGAAATGATCTCCAATGCTTTAAAATGGCAGCAAATACTAGAAAGACATGGAAGAAAACAGAAAACTGCCGTTCAATATGGATTGAAGAATAGCAGAATGTCAGAACTCCTGCCAGTGATCAGCTTCAGGGTGATCAACAAAGACCTAAAGTTACTTGCGAGTACTGTAACAATTAGAAGATGCCTAAGTGAAGCCAAGCTATGTGCAAGAAGCCCCCACAAAGTCCATTGTTGAAAAAAACAACATGAGTTGAAGAGGTTACAATTTGCCAAAGAACTGGCCTGAAGAGAAAATGGAGCAACATTTTATGGACTGATGAAAGCAACATGGTTGTTTTGTGGTCTAGCTGCCACAGACAGTTTGTCAGATGACCTCCAAAAACTGAATTAAATCCACAGTACACTGTGAGGACGGTTCTCATACTGTGGTGTTGGGGTTCTATTTATCGCATATGGATCAGTTTAAATACATCAGAATACTTGAAGAGGTCCTGTTGCCACATGCCAAAAAGGAAATGGATGTTTCAGCAATTAAGACCCCAAACACACCAGTAAGTGAGCAGCATCTTGGTTACAGGCCAACCAGATTAATGTTATGGAGTGGCCAGCCCAATCCTGGGACCTTAATCCATTAGAAAACATGTGGGGTGACATGAAAAATGTTGCTTCTGATGTAAAAAAAAAAAAAAAGAGAGAGAAACTCAGAGGAACTGTGGAATGTAGTCCAGTCATCCTGGGTTGGAATACCCAGGATACCTTATTCACAGGTGGAATAAGTTGGTGGAATATGTTGAGGTCTGCAGTGGTAGTGATGCATGGTGATATACAGAAGGACAGTCAAAGTCACAAATTTTATTTAGTCTTTGAAGACCAGTGGGATGAAACTGACAGAAGATTCAAGGTTTTGAATTCCTCAAACCAACTCCAGTAGTGATAATCAAGAAGGTTCTCTGGTTGTTTCTCTGGAGGAACAGAGCATCGACAAAAGGGTGACAATTTAAAGGAGTTATTCCACCGAATTGACAAGTGGGTAGAAAAAAAGGACAAGGTGCTAACCAACTAGAAGAAAACCTTTGAAGAAGATTCAAAAGCTCACATCCAGCAAAGAGGTGACATGGAAGTACTGAAACAAAGCTGAAAGATATGAAAAAATGGCCTCCCCAAAAAAGAACTTTTGAACATGAATACTGAATCAAAGAAAGCATTGGAAGAGAAGAAAAGTGGTTCCAAGAAAAAGGACAATGTAGTCAACAGCTGAAAGCTACAACTGAGTGTTTCACCAAAGAGATGGTCACCCAGCAAGAGAAATTTCAGAAAGAGAAGATGGCCCAGGAGGACCGACACCATAAAGAATTGGCACATAAGGAAGACATTTCAGAGAAAAAGAAGAGGAGGAAGTTGGAACTGCCCATTTGAAAAAAGAACTGATGCCTGGCTCAAGAAAGAGCTGAAGGCATAGGACAAAGGATTTCTTAAGGAGATTGAAGCCAAAGACCAGTACAAGAAGGAGCTAGAGGTCCGAGAGGAATTATCAGTAGCTTGAAGCCAAGAACAACTGGTTGAAGAAAGAGCAGGAGGCCCAGGAAACAAATACTTGTAAAGAATTTGAAGCCAAGAGGAATAGTGACAGAAAAGTCTCACATGTCCAGAAGCACAGTCAGTGGGGTTCTTGACAGTAAGATACTTCACAATGTAAGACAGACAAGAATAGACCAAGAAGTTCGCCTTGTCAATGAGTCTGACTCAGTCTAACTCGGTGATATGACAAGTACAAACTAATGACTCACAAGAGGTTCAGAGGACCCACCTGCTTCTTTAAATCAGTGATGTAGGGAAAACTTTGGGATGGTGGTTAACAGTTTTCAGTTCTAGGGTTTGAGGGTGCTTACTCAGAATCGTCTGACACTTTTCTGTTGTTGTGACAGTTGCTTTACAAAGTTCCTGATCCATTCACTGTCACTCATACACCCCCTACCCACCACCCCAAATCCATCCATCCACACACACACACACACACACTGCCCACAGAGGAGCCACGTTTCTTTTATAGCACACGAAAACATGCTAACTCATAGTGACACCGCCTGGATCTGCCAATCACCAGAGCTCAGCAGAGCAGACAAAAAAAACTGTTTATTGCAGCCCCCCACCCCCAACCACTGTCCCGAACCAGTACAGTACTGACCTGTGATATCCAACCGTGGTGTGAGTTGAACCATGACATCTGTGTACTGTTCCACCTCTAATTTTTACCAACTCAGTATGACAGTGAAGACAGACCTCAAAGTTGCCCTTAAAGAATTCATTTGTCAAAGGTCAAGAAATTTGATTTTCAACTTGATTTGGACCAAATGTGGCACACACTTAGGTGGATTCCAGAATTCCCCTGGCAGGTAGGGCATTTTTTTTGTTTTGTTTTGTTTTGTCTTTGTGGAAACTTAGAACATGACTAAATGCAGATGCAGGGGCGGCCGGGGCGGCACGACCGTGCGGGAAAAAAAACGGGGTGGGGGGGGAGTTGTCCTGATGGGGGGGTTCGTGGTTACAACGCGCTCAACTTTTTTGTTCAGAATCATCTTCTTATCACTGGTAACGACGCGGCTTTCCTCTCACTCATTCAGCAGCTTCACAGTGCTTTAAACAGTGTGGACGCTGAGCGTCCACAGACTTCAATAGCGACACAAAGACTGCAGCGAAACGATACGAGTTATTGGATAAGGAACTGTTAAATCTACAAACAAGAGCTCTCTTTTTTTGTACATTTAACTGCTGTATTTTTTACAGGAATTCCCTGGTAACCACAGCTGCCAGTGTTTTCCTGTAAAAACAACAGTCTTTTTTACAGTGTACGATGGATGATGTTACAGACTTCTGGCCTGATCAGCTGACAAAGATAACGAATTCCCTTGGCTGAGAATCTACGTATATCCTTCATAGAGAATATCGTCTGGGTATGTCACGGATTCCTGGCGGTCTTTAAAAAACCCTCGCCCTGCGAAGAAAGCCCCTCACAATTTGTGCCCCAATATCAAACGGATCATCCAGGTAGGCCGACATTGTCTTCAGAGTGATTGAAGGTGGATGGACGGTACTTATAAAGGGAGTGGTTAAGCGAAAACCTCAAGCTAACCGAGATCATAACCTGCTCGGAGCAGGTTTGGCGCACAGCATAACTTGCCATGGCAGCATACCTCGATCAAAACCTATCCACCTTTCATAGTAGGGGTTAACCGGGAAGTTACTCCACACGTCATCAACTTACTCCCGAAGTTACCCTGATAAGCCAGTAACCCCGCTTCGTAGTACAGGCCCTTGAACTCCACCATCACAAAGCACTCACAGGCGGACAAAACTTCACACTAGCCTCGTGCCGGTCTCAGCTATCGAGCTAGCTAGGTACAGCTGCACATAATGGCAGACAATTTGAATGTTGTGGACCGGATTTTGGCAAAGCCATTTGATAGTCTTCCTTACGAAGAAGCCATGGCTGCTGTCATGGCTTCAACTCTCAATGGTTTGCAGGCCAAAGTTAAAGCAATAGCCCCCAGTGCAATGTTTGTGCATTGCTATGTACACAGACTGAATCTGGTTCTGTCTCAGGGTGCTAAATGCTTATCTGAGTACAGAATATTTTTTGCATCACTCTCTGGGTTTGCCACATTTTTGTCTCAAAATCCACAGAGGATGTCTTTTCTTGAGTCCTGCAGGCTGTTCAAGGTTGCCCAGAAATGCTCCTACTCGATGGAATTTCACATCACGGATAGTGAGCACTGTGGCAAACAATTATGATGCCTCCTGCAAACTTTTGAGATGATCATTGCAGATAAGTCCATGGATGATGACACATTAGACTGTGCCAATTTCTTTGTGTTTGTTAATGCAGTAGTCATTAAAACCGGAAATTTGTTCTTGAAAATAGCTGTTGTGAGTTAATTTGTGGGATTGTGGGTGTTCAGGACGAAGTTAGTGTTTTCATGGGTGGTGGGGCGGAGGTGGTGGCCACATTAGTGTGCGTGGGGGGGCACGCAGGGGGTTTCGCCCGGGGAGTAAATCACTCTAGGACCGCCACTGTGCAGATGTGTGAGACAGCTTTGATCTCACATGTTACTAATTATCTGCTGCATCTGCTTGTGTTACTGTGACCTCAAGCTGCAAACAAAACCAAAAAAGTGGGATAAATGTAGTACATAACCAACAGATGTTACAGAACTGCTTTGTACCTGGTGCTGCTGGGGACTTATTTTTTTTGCTGTTGCAGATTTCCGCAGGATAGATTGCATATGATTAGTGGAGGAACGTGTCATTCTTGTATTAATAAAGACTCCCACCGTCAGACATTCCAGCAGAACTCAACTAAACCCATCGCTTATTTATTTTGCCTCAAGAGGAAATTTCATGGT
Organism: Thalassophryne amazonica; assembly: GCF_902500255.1. Lineage (NCBI taxonomy): Eukaryota > Metazoa > Chordata > Actinopteri > Batrachoidiformes > Batrachoididae > Thalassophryne > Thalassophryne amazonica. The sequence goes on from NC_047122.1 coordinate 48,565,912, forward strand.
GGAAAATGTGCACTGTTTTCATGTTTTCAAGGTCAGATCACATGCATTCTCTTGGCGCCGCGTGGAGATCGCACCCCCGTTGGAAAGTCGCCTCTCAAACTTGTTGGTATGCATGGAACTCGCAGGACTGTGACTTCAGATTCTGAAACCAATTATTCAAATAGCTGTCACTGTAACTGGCACACCAAGCGTGGCAAGAACAAGGGAGTGAAGCATCTCAGAGATTTAGGATAAAATATTCCCTGCTGTGTGGTGGCGTTACTTTTTCGAGATAGTCCATTGTTCCTCAGGTTAGAGTTTTGAAAAGAAAATTTTGTTCTTGTTTGAATGAAAGTCTACCTTTTTGAAGAGATAAGAATAATATATTTTCTTTAGTGCTGCAATGATTTATCACTTACTTTTTGCATATTGCTTATAATTATTAATTAATTTCCAACTATTTGGATAAATTCTTATATTTCAATGTCCAAATTCTCTGATTTCTGTAAATATTTTTTTTAGTTTCTTGACTTCTCTGTGATGGTAAACTGAATATTTTTTGGGTTGTGCACTCAAAAAAATGGTTCATTGGATGCAAGATAATGTAATTAATTTAGTTGGAATTATATATATATATATATACATATATATATATATATATATATATATATATATATATATATATATATATATATATATTAGATGGAAATCCAATCCAATGAGACAGTTTTTGAGTGCACTCAAAAAAACAAACAAACAACAACAAAAAAACTCAATTCAGTTATGTGCAGGATTTCCATCTAAGAAATATATGTACCTCCACTCAAATAAAGCACATCCATGCAAGATAATTTAATTTAATTTGGACTACATACAGTGGGGTAAAAAAGTATTTAGTTAGTCTCTGATTGTACAAGTTCTCCTACTTAGAAAGATGAGAGAGGTCTGTAATCTTCATCATATTGTAGGTACACTTCAACTATGAGAGACAAAATGAGAAAAAAAAATTCCAGGAAATCACATTGTAGGATTTTAAAGATTTTAAAGTAGGAGAACTTGCACAATCAGGGACTGACTAAACACTTTTTTACCCCACTGTATATTTATTAGATTGAAATCCAATTCAATGAACCATTTTTTGAGTGTATCACTCAAACAAATGACTCACTGGATGAACTCAATTAAATTATGGGCAGGATTTCCATCAAAGATATGTAGTCCCAACTAAAATAAATTAAATTATTGTGCATGGATGTGTTTTATATTTGAGTTGGGGCAACATATATTTATTAGATGGAATTCCTATTCATAATTGAATTTAGTTCATCCAATGCATCAGTTTTTTTGAGTGTGGACAAAAAATTTTGAGTATGACATGTTGGGTTTTTTGGAGTCACTGATCACCATTTTATGGAGCAAACAACACTGATCCATCTGTCAAGTATTTTCTTGATTCATCAGTAATGAAAATACTCGGCGGTCAGCTGACATGCCACAGTATGTCCACAGCAAAGCAATCAGACATGCATGAGTGCACACCTTCAGCCTTATGTGTTTTGATTTAATTTCCACTCATTTTGTCTGTAATGTAAACTACAATTTAACATGTTGGAAGTGACATCAGCCGGCCAGGTGGCTTCACAACTTGCCGCGCACTCAGATGCTGGCCGTGTCGCAGACCGAACAATCCCCCCTAAAAACTGGTCTGCCCTGCCTCCACTGCGCATGTGTCATTTTGGAGCTCAGCAGCACGTCTGAGACAGAGTGGAGGCAGGGCGGACCAATTTTTAGGGGTACCGTTCGGTCTGCGACACTGGTCCTTATGAGGGTGTGAGCGCCCGCACACACATGTGCACTGTGTGTTCTCCAGCAGTGGACTCTGGGAAATTCAGCCACAGCTGACAATGTTGGATTCATGGTGTGTGTGTTGGTGGGGGGGCGACACACTCAGAAGCCATTTGTGTTTGGGGGAGAGTGACGATGGCGATGACACACTCCACAAGCTATTTGTGTGTGTGTGTGTGGGGGGGGGGGGGGGGGGGGGGGTTGGCAGAGTCACACCCATGTGTGTTGCTCGGTTACCCCCCTTTCGTGTGGCACTTAGACACTTTTCACAGACAGGTTGAATGGGATCGTCTGCTGTCTATCATACCAGGTGCACGAATAGTCCCGCCTTTTCTAAGTGTGCAGCAAGCGATGTTAGATGTTCGTGTGTGACACCTAGAATTTGGCAGACACCTGCCGAGAGGGGAAATGAATGAGCGCGCGCAGGGCGTTCACTGTCTTTCAACCGCTTGTGTGCACAAATGTTGTTGCGACAGGTGTACGAGGCATTTGGGGTGGCTCCGATTTTTCACGAATGGCATGCATCATGGGTGCCATACTGTATGCATTAAGGTTTTGCATTGATTTAGATGTGTGACAGGACATCTGCTTTTAAAATGTTGACTCTAGCTTCTTTGTGATTGGTCTTTGGGGAACAGAAAGACCCAGATGCAATCATCTGAACTTGGCTGTAAAAGTACAAGTGGAAAAACACACAGACATGACCACAGGACTGTTTTTATTATTACAAATTCACTCAGGGTTTTTTTTAATTTCACTGTCATAAAATACCAACTCTGACCTGCTCAAGTGTTAACAGCTGCATAATTATTTGTCTGTTTGCCCTTCCTGCCACACAACTGTGTTACAATTAATGCTGATACATTAGCTTGACATCTCATTTAGTGAGTGTGGGGAGATTGCAGAGCCGTGATTGACAACTTAATGAAATGATTAATAATCTGAAATGAATTAGACAGTTTCATCTGTGCGTCTGCAAACATTCATGTATTATCTGCAACACGTAGCATTTTTGCAAGAGAAAAATATTTCAAATGATAGCGTTTGTCATTAATTCACATGGTAATGATTTCTACTCACAACAATGTGCTAAAGTAAATATATAAACTGCAAGAATGGTGACAAAGATCAGTTTCAGTTGGTACAGCGTCAAAAGTTAAAGTTGCTCCAATTTTGGTAAAAAGTGATGTAAATTATTGGATTATAAGATTAATAAATGTAATAGTTTTGACTGTGTTGAATGTTTTGTCTCCACAATAAAGGTCAAACAAGTTTGACATCTATTGGATTCTATGACATATGTTAGGGCCCCTTCACACATAGTGCGAAGTTTGGTCGAACTGCGCATGAAGCAGGAATTGTGTGCAAAATGTGTAAAATCATCCCTGCCTTGAACCCCTCGTACACCTGTTGCTACAACAATTTGCGTACGCCAGCAGCTGAACGAGAGAGTGTGCGCTGTGCGAACCCATCAAGCCCTCTTGCGGCAGGTGTCAGCCAAATTCCAGCTGACACGCACGAACATCTAACACCGCTTGTTTGGCACTTAGAAAATGTGTGGCCATTCACACTCTTGGCACGACAACAGTCTGCAGACAATCACTGTCGTGCTGGCGGTGAAGTTCCCCACGAGTGTAGCTTTGGTGTGTGCACTGAACTGACAGGAGGTGTGTCTGCCCACTGAAGCAGCTGAGGAAATCTGTCATTCTGGACATCCCAGCTGAACAACACGTACTGTGTTTGGACAGACATGGACTAACAACTGCCCACTGTGACGTGCGTGTGTCTGTTTGCTGTCATCACGTGGACATAAATAAAAACACATATTGCTGTGTCAGCCCGAAACTTTACCAGATCAGAACATGCAGCGGGCGATCTGACTTTCACAACACCCATGTGAGCTCTGTTCCATATGATGTCAATTCTGGTGCACTGTCCACAAGACATGCATGTCGGGCCAGACACGTGCTCAGGCTGGCTGGACATGTGCCAGCAGATGTAGACATGATGAGACAAGTGAACTGCTTCTCATTCATGTCATTTCATGACTGTTTGTCTGTGACCATGGGTCATCTACAGAGGAACAGACAGATCATATTTGTATTGCCCACTTAATAAGAGGGATTCAATATAAAATGCTGTGTTTTTAATGGTGTATAGTTTTATTTATTTAAAAAAAATACATCCATCTCTTTGTTGATTTCAGGTATTTTCCCTGCACTGTTTACAGGCCAGTGACAGTAGCTCAGTGGTAAAGTTTTGGGCTGGCAATCAGTAAAGTGCAGGTACGAATCCTGTGGGTGGTATGTTGTTTTTGCTTTTTTTAATATTTATTCCACATCAGCGGCACGATGTGGTTCCACAGGTACCAGCTGGTTTTTGGTTTTTATTTATTCCACGTCAGCGGCACAATGTGGTGCACCTCGCACTGTGTTCCTGCTCGAAAGACACTGTCACGTGCATGAACCCTCGCACCAGGATCGTGCACACCTGCCCGTCGGCGCGATGTTTCGTGGTGCGGTAATTCGAACTGTTTCGCACGGTTTCACCATATTCGACCAAACTTCGCACTATGTGTGAAGGGGTCTTTACCCTGTAAAGTGATAACTAAGCATGACACATGGTCCAAACTGTTCCTTTTTAAAACCCTCTCAACTAATATTTCACATCACTTTTTACCAAAATTTGAGCAACTTTAACTTTTGATCCCTGTACAAACTGAAACTGACCTTTGTTACCATTCTTGCCATTTTTACCCTATAACTCCATAACATTGTCATAGACAGTCCAAACTATACCTTTTTGGAATCTTTATGATCAGGCAAATAATGTGGTGTAGTTTTCAATATGAATGGTGCATCTTTTAATTTTGACTCCTGTGTAATTCTTCAATTGATCCCTACCTGACTGACGAATGAAAATTCAAGTGGCCACTCAGTTTTTTCAAACGTTTACGGAGTATTTGTGCTGAATTTCATGCTTGTATCACCATTTGCAGGAGTCTGCTCTAAATATTCTCTTATCTGCTGCACTATTTATTGTGTTCTTGGACATGATTCTTTTCTTTACCTTAAATTTGCCTTTTGTTGCTGTGGTTGTTAGAATCATCGTGTCAGCGAGAACGTACGTTGTCTTGTCTGAAATCAGCAGATTGGACAAAGATGTGAACCACTTCTTCATGTGGATCCTGCTGAATAGAAAAAGATGATCAATGAAAGGAGAGGTGAAATAAAGCTGTGTGACTGAGTGCAAGGTGATGAAAATATAGTGATGAACTTTTCAACCACTGCAAAACTATTGTTTCAGGAGAACAAAGATCCAAGCCTTTGAGGTCCTGGTGCTTCCTGTCTTATTGTGTGGTTAGGAGACTTGGATGCTGACCACCATTCTATGGCAACAACAAGATGTCATTGTTACTTGGTCTCTTCTTCCTCTAGAATGACTAATGAATGGTTACTTAGGGAGACGAAGATGAGGAGTGTCACTTGCATTGTGAGAGAACGTCAGCTAGGACATTTTGGATGTGTGGTGCTTTTCTCTGTGTATGATCCAGCACAGAGGACCCCAGCAGCTGGAGAAGGCCAAGGACACCCCCAAAATTCACCTGAGGTTTGACCGGTTGTCTGCCTGGGTGGTTGCCATGCAGTGACGTGACGTGCTGTGATGCACAGCACCAGTGCATGCGCCCACACCTGACTGATAATGCTGGCTGGGATTTTTCTCTTAGCTCCAAATAAATTGGTTAATGCAACCCTCTACAAAATATCCAACCTCTACACGTGTGATTTGTGATCAGTGGCTGGTGTTACAGAGGATCCCTTCTGCTTATCATCCATGAAGGTTTTATGTTTCAGTCTTTTAATACAGGTGGAGCTGGAATATATGTTTAGGAGTATTTGTTTTCAAAAGTTGCTTCATTTTTTCCAAATCTCCCAGTAACTAACTGTTCCATCTGTAACGAGAATTAATTGTCTTTGCAGCGGGAACAGTTACAGTTAATTCAGTTGCAATTAATTCTACTCAGTTATACATATTGATAACTGCTGGTAATCTCATCCACATAAAATCCTTAGAAGATTGCCTTGCATCATTGAAAAGCTGGATGTCTAGCAACTTCCTACTTTTAAATTCTGATAAGACTGAAATTATGGTTCTTGATCCAGTGAGACATCAGTATCAATTTGACCAGCTAACGCTTAGCCTAGGCTCATGTGTCATACATCATGCAGACCAAGTGAGGAACCTTGTGGTAATTTTTGAGCCTACGTTGTCCTTTGACCTCCACATTAGAGACGTTACGAGGACTGATTTCTTCCACCTGCGAAATATAGCGAAGATTCATCCCATCCTGTCTATGGCTGATGCTGAGACCCTGATTCTTGCGTTTGTCTCTTCTATATTGGACTACTGCAATGTTCTATTTTCTGGTTTACCACAGTCAATCAATCAATCAACTTTTTTCTTGTATAGCGCCAAATCACAACAAACAGTTGCCCCAAGGCGCTCCACATTGCAAGGCAAGGCCATACAATAATTATGAAACACAGTCTACGTCTAAAGCAACATAACCAAGGGATGGTCCAGGGTCACCCGATCCAGCCCTAACTATAAGCCTTAGCGAAAAGGAAAGTTTTAAGCCTAATCTTAAAAGTAGAGAGGGTATCTGTCTCCCTGATCTGAATTGGGAGCTGGTTCCACAGGAGAGGAGCCTGAAAGCTGAAGGCTCTGCCTCCCATTCTACTCTTACAAACCCTAGGAACTACAAGTAAGCCCGCAGTCTGAGAGCGAAGCGCTCTAATGGGGTAATATGGTACTACGAGGTCCCTAAGATAAGATGGGACCTGATTATTCAAAACCTTATAAGTAAGAAGAAGAATTTTAAATTCTATTCTAGCATTAACAGGAAGCCAATGAAGGGAGGCCAACACGGGTGAGATATGCTCTCTCCTGCTAGTCCCCGTCAGTACTCTAGCTGCAGCATTCTGAACCAACTGAAGGCTTTTTAGGGAACTTTTAGGACAACCTGATAATAATGAATTACAATAGTCCAGCCTAGAGGAAACAAATGCATGAATTAGTTTTTCAGCATCACTCTGAGACAAGACCTTTCTGATTTTAGAGATATTGCGTAAATGCAAAAAGGCAGTCCTACATATTTGTTTAATATGCGCTTTGAATGACATATCCTGATCAAAAATAACTCCAAGATTTCTCACAGTATTACTAGAGATCAGGGAAATGCCATCCAGAGTAACGATCTGGTTAGACACCATGCTTCTAAGATTTGTGGGGCCAAGTACAATAACTTCAGTTTTATCTGAGTTTAAAAGCAGGAAATTAGAGGTCATCCATGTCTTTATGTCTGTAAGACAATCCTGCAGTTTAGCTAATTGGTGCGTATCCTCTGGCTTCATGGATAGATAAAGCTGGGTATCATCTGCGTAACAATGAAAATTTAAGCAATACCGTCTAATAATACTGCCCAAGGGAAGCATGTATAAAGTGAATAAAATTGGTCCTAGCACAGAACTTTGTGGAACTCCATAATTAACTTTAGTCTGTGAAGAAGATTCCCCATTTACATGAACAAACTGTAATCTATTAGACAAATATGATTCAAACCACCGCAGCGCAATGCCTTTAATACCTATGACATGCTCTAATCTCTGTAATAAAATTTTATGGTCAACAGTATCAAAAGCAGCACTGAGGTCCAACAGAACAAGCACAGAGATAAGTCCACTGTCCGAAGCCATAAGAAGATCATTTGTAACCTTCACTAATGCTGTTTCTGTACTATGATGAATTCTAAAACCTGACTGAAACTCTTCAAATAGACCATTCCTCTGCAGGTGATCAGTTAGCTGTTTTACAACTACCCTCTCAAGAATCTTTGAGAGAAAAGGAAGGTTGGAGATTGGCCTATAATTAGCTAAGATAGCTGGGTCAAGTGATGGCTTTTTAAGTAATGGTTTAATTACTGCCACCTTAAAGGCCTGTGGTACATAACCAACTAACAAAGATAGATTGATCATATTTAAGATTGAAGCATTAAATAATGGTAGGACTTCCTTGAGCAGCCTGGCAGGAATGGGGTCTAATAAGCATGTTGATGGTTTGGATGAAGTAACTAATGAAAATAACTCAGACAGAACAATCGGAGAGAAAGAGTCTAACCAAATACCGGCATCACTGAAAGCAGCCAAAGATAACGATACATCTTTGGGATGGTTATGAGTAATTTTTTCTCTAATAGTCAAAATTTTGTTAGCAAAGAAAGTCATGAAGTCATTACTAGTTAAAGTTAATGGAATACTCAGCTCAATAGAGCTCTGACTCTTTGTCAGCCTGGCTACAGTGCTGAAAAGAAACCTGGGGTTGTTCTTATTTTCTTCAATTAGTGATGAGTAGAAAGATGTCCTAGCTTCACGAAGGGCTTTCTTATAGAGCAACAAACTCTTTTTCCAGGCTAAGTGAAGATCTTCTAAATTAGTGAGACGCCATTTCCTCTCCAACTTACGGGTTATCTGCTTTAAGCTACGAGTTTGTGAGTTATACCACGGAGTCAGACACTTCTGATTTAAAGCTCTCTTTTTCAGAGGAGCTACAGCATCCAAAGTTGTCTTCAATGAGGATGTAAAACTATTGACAAGATACTCTAACTCCCTTACAGAGTTTAGGTAGCTACTCTGCTCTGTGTTGGTATATGACATTAGAGAACATAAAGAAGGAATCATATCCTTAAACCTAGTTACAGCGCTTTCTGAAAGACTTCTAGTGTAATGAAACTTATTCCCCACTGCAGGGTAGTCCATCAGGGTAAATGTAAATGTTATTAAAAAAGTCCAGCATTAGGGCTCTCCAATTGGTTCAAAATGCTGCTGCCAGACTTTTGATAGGAAGCAGCACCTCCCTACCTTGCTGACCTAATTAAACCCTACATACCGGCCCGGGCTCGGCATTCTCAAGGTGCAGGACTACTTTGTGTCTGTAGGGTGAATAAAAAGTCTATGGGTCATAGAGCTTTCTCTTATTATACCCCTGTTTTGTGGAATGATCTCCTTTTATCAATAAAACAGTCAGATTCTGTAGAGACTTTCAAGTCCAGACTTAAGACGCACTTATGTTTCCTTTTGTACGGCTAGCATACTGGCACAGTATATTACTATGCTTTTTACCCTTTTAAGTTCATTTTATTAGGAAACGGAGCATGCCGCGGCCTCAACGTTATCTAAATTCTGGGTCTTTTAGTAAAGCTTAGGGCTAGTGGCCGGTATTTCTTTGTTTTTCTTGTTGCTTAATGCTGACAAATTATACTGTATTTGTGGTCTTTCTGATGTCTATTTTTTTTTCTCTGTGTTTGAGGTGCGGCTCCATCCAGAGATGGGTGCGGTGTCTGTTTCTGCAACCCTCCTGTCCTGTGCACCGGGAACATTTCCTGTATATTTGTTGTGTGAATTTTTTTTGTAAATTGTCGGTAGGATGGTCCAAGCAGAGGGTCGCCCCTTTGAGTCTGGTCTGCTTGAGGTTTCTTCCTCAGATCATCAGAGGGAGTTTTTCCTTACCACTGTCACCTGTGTGCTTGCTCTGGGGGTTGCACCTTGAGGCAACATTGTTGCGATTTGGCGCTATATAAATGAAAATAAGTTGAAATTAAATTGAAAATCTAGAGAAGTGAGTTTTCTGCAGATGATGAACTGTGTTGCTCAAACGTTTACATTTCAATACGACTCAGTGATAAGAACTGAGGTGAACAGCGGCTTATAGCAAGTTATCTGAACCTGTTAGGACAATGTGATAAGGTGAGCCCAGTGAGGAAAAAATGCAAATAACCATGACTAAAAATCTGACGCCGGCCTGAAGAAGTGCAGATAATGTGCAGGAAGATCAGAGCTTTGACAGGTTGATGAGCTGCAGTGTCACTGGATAAGAAACAAGTCGCTGCCTGGTTCAGCGCCGCGCTCCTGTCTCTGTCCGTGGTGCTGAAATTTACTCTCAAAAGCACAAGCATCAACCAGACTCCAGAAAGGGCAAAGAGGAAGCAGGTTTGTTTGTAACCACCAACTCCACCAGGTGAATTCACTGATGAACTCATCTTGTCTGCTGTTGATCAGTGAAATCACCTGGTGGTTACAAAGAAACCTGCCCCCTTTTTGCTCTTTCTGGAGTCAGGTTGACACCTGTGCAAAAGGAGCATGTGAGGAGAAGAATAAGCTGCTCACCAAATCGATAATTACTGCAGAGGGGAGATCAACCAAGGTTTTGAAACCGTGTGCATTTGTTTTAGGAGATCCTTCAAATCCAAGGTGACCTGCAGTAGATGTGAGGAAAACTACACTGGATGGAAGAGTAAAGAATATACCAACTCGGTCTCACGGCATGTCGTGATTCAGCAGCACGAAATGTACATTAATCTGTTCGTTCGTCATATTGTCATGAAAAGTGCAAAATTTTCGTCATGGGAGCACGAATTTATTCTAATTCATTCCGTGTCTGGTGCACGTAATTAAAAGTGCAAACAATTTGGAATAAAACTATTTCAATAGATGCAGGAAACATATTATTACCACACACATAAACAAAAGAGAGACAATATAATGATTACTCCCCCTCTTTGTTTTATATATATATATATATATATATATATATATATATATATATATATATATGGATCTGTTTAAATGACTTTTGATTATCCAATAAGTGAGTTATTGTGTGTTATGTAAAATGTGCACTTCTAATTTTGACGACCTTACAGTACACCCTCCCACCATCTCCGCCGTGATCTTTGGGAAACATGGGTTTTAGATAATAGGTGTAATTCTCTTGTTTCGCTTCTGTCACACCATCGCTGATGCACTTCAAAGTACAATCATATAGGCTTTACCGATTACGAGAATGACGTCATTATAGCTGGAGGAATTGGTTTGAATTGACTATTGCATGCGGCATCATTTTGATTTTTTTTTTTTTTTTTTTTTTTGAATCAGTCTGGCTCAGGCCCTTCTTGAAAGTGGCCTGTCTCCTTTAACATAACTCGGTAACATTACCATCACGCTTTTGCTTTTGCCTCCTCCCCTCCCTTCCTTGTTTCCTCTCCTCCGCGCGCACTGCTCCATCTCGCGCGCTCGCTGTGCAGCAGCGGCGGTTTGGGCGCTTTTTCTGACGCACCGTCGGAGACGAACATCTTAGACTCCCACCGGCTGTCAGCAGCGACTCTCTGATCACCTCCACCTCCGGACGTCAGTCGTCCACCTCCGGACACCTTGTGTTTCTGTTCCGTGTCCTCTTGGTGTCCGCTGGCAGTGTTTTGACGTGATTCTGGGCTGTGTTTGACAGGGATGCCCACAGTTGCCTATGTCTTGCTTGGGATCTTCCTCCAGCTGTGATTTTGTAATCAGTAAAGAGAGTCCAGCAGGGTGACTCCTGCTCAGACTTTTAGGGGTCTTCGTGCGCCATTCCGGTGCTGGCGATGAATTGACAGGAGATCGTTTGGATGACGGACATCGACCTGTCCCGCTCTGCGCCTTTGGGATATTGTTCCAGAAGAGCTGTTCTTATAGAGTAGAACAGTTTGCTCACTTTGCAGCCCGTGCACGGGAGCAGCGTGCCCACTGCAGGGGCTGCTGCGGCTTTCCATCCGGCACCGCTTCCACTGAGCATCACCGACGAGCTCCGAAACGTGCGATGCTCCACCAGTGAGGTTATAACGGCCCGGATCTGCTTTTGGTCACCCTTCCCGGCAGCATGGCTCCAGCCCGGAGGGACTGCAGCGGCTGGGAGATGTTCCTCCCGACGGGATGCCTGCTCCTCCTGTCTGTTTTGCTCTTCCAACCCGCCCTGGCCAAGGTGTGCAACGACCGCACCAAACACACGCAGGACAACAGCTGGTTCACCAGAGACGGGGAAAAGTTGCCCATCATGGTTCTAATGCCCATGAACGAGTCGGCCCTGATGAGCAGCATCAGCCAGGGGATCGAACCCGCGGTCCAGCTGGCTATCCAGCACATACGGGAGACCAGGGCGTACTCATTCTCCCTCATCACCAAAATCTACGACACCGAGGTAAACGCGTGTGCACACGAAATGATGCGCTCCCTTTTAGTGTGCGCGTGTGTGTGTGTGTGTGTGGGTTGGGGGGGGGGGGGGGATCCGGGTGTGTGCGCGTGTGCGCTTGTTGTCTGAGTGCGCTGTCTGCGCAAACTCATCACGGAGAGCGTGTTTCCATTATGCGCCAAAAAAAAAAAAAAAAAAAAAAAAAGTCGACCCGCTGTCTGTTTTCTTTCTCGGCGCAGTGCGCAATTCAGGCTGCGTGCGTGTCGCAGTTGTCGCCTGTCGCTCACCGCATCGCCCCGCGCGCACGGGCGCACGCCAGACATTCGAATGGTTGCCGCAAAATCACAAGATGAGACAGAACGACACACGGTGCAGCCGACTGGTGTCACCGGATCTGCCTCCAAGCGCTGCGTCTGCTGTTTGTTTGTTTATTTAGAAGGTGTCAGAGTTGAGACGACCTTAAAACGCGTTTAAAGCTCGTCTGTTCGGCAGCATTGGACTGTGCTCATCCTGGCCTGGTAATTTGTTGGACGATTTTGTTCTTGCACCTTTGCAAGCAGATCTGATCATCTGACCGCATTCAAACTCCTCACCAAAGCATGGATTAAAAACAAACAAACAAACAACAACAACAAAAAAAACACCTTGATCACGTTATGCTTCATGAATCCAGCCTATAGTCTGTCTACATTTGGCATCCTTCTCAGTTGCAGTGTATCGATTTGCTGTGAGGATGAAGTCGAGCTGCTGCATCACACAGTTGCCAAAAAAAAAAAAAAAAAAAAAAAAAAAAATGAGTTGGTTGATGGTTTGACAAACTAGAAATTCTGCAGGGGGAGGAGGGATCAGATTACTGGTTTTGCTATGATTATAATTTGATGATTCCTCTGATCCCGATTAATTTTCATTCATGCATCAAATTGCAGTGTTTTTCCTCTCTCTCTCTTTTCGTCAGAACTTGTGTGAAGCGGCATGCAAATCTGTGTTGACAGAGGTAAACCCTCACAGGTGGCATGTGGCCTGCGCTTAGACCGTGGGATTAATGTGCTCTTATGAGAGTTATGGTTTTTCTCCTCCTGTTATTGCCCTGTGGGAAAAAACTGAGCTAGAAAGCCAGAGGTCAGTGGGCCAGCCTGCCATCTGCTTTCGAGGAATGTCTGATAGTGACTCCAGCTTTCTAATACTGGCAGGCAATGAGAACATTTGAACTTTGTGACACTGTTGCACTGTCACCTTTCCCGTAAGATATGAAAATCCGAGCATCAATCATGTTCTTAGAGATCTATAAATGTATTTATTGCATCTTTTCTATATGTTCTCTCGATAGCACACAGTAGAAGCATTTGTTTCAGTGCATAAACATGCCGACAAGTCTTTTGGAAATCACATGTACTTGGGTTGCCAAAGCAACCAGAAATCTGAGAGGGAGCCTGGAAGCACAAATGACAGTTTTAGCGTATAGCCCGACTGATATGGGTTTGTTGGAGGGCTGATAAGACATTGATATTAGGGAGTAAATTTTTTTATACATAAAAGAGGCTATTCCACAGAGCGCCCTTCCTTCCTATTTAATTCCGAATACAAAATTGGGGCACGTTTTAAAGCATCATAGTAGCTTCTTGATACAGCTTTGTCAATCTTGAAAACATTTGGTACATGTAGTAGTACGTCCGCATACCATCAACAGTTTCAAGAATCGGATCAAATGTTTGAACGTTTCAAAAATTAGATCCCAATTCTTGAAACTGTGGACAGTACGCCGTCACGTCTGGGTATTCGTAATCTTAATAGCTTCAATCATGTTCAAACATTCATTAAACAGGGTATTTGTAGTGAGCACGGCTTGAAACCTCATTGTGCTCCATCTGGCTAAAAATTTAAAGCCAAAGCAGTCCTGAAGAACGTTAACCTACCTACGTCATCCTGTTTTTGCACTTTTTTGGATTGCGGGTGAGTGTAGTAGAAGGGCGCCTTGTGGAATAGCCTTGTTATCAAAGCCTTATGACAAAGAAATGTAACTGAGGCTTGATGTTTTACAGTTTAAACATGAACTTTATTGGAAATAACTACAAGTGCACCTAACAACCAATCTTCATACGTCATGATGCTTTCACTTGGATTGACAGTCACTGTGCTGCATCACTCAGCATTTGCAAAAAATTGGCATCTTGACTATTATGGCCCACCTAGCAGTCCACCTAGTGCCCACCTAGTGAATGGCAGCTGGTCCCTTTGCCTGGATCTTCATCTTATGTAGCTAATGTGACCAAGGGGTGATGGGGTCCCCGCGATGCTAGCATTATAAACAATGCTGTCGGAGCACTGTCTGCTGGACAAAGTATGTAATGATACAAAGAGACTTACACTCTTTATGTAATCAACAGATCCTCCTGAAGGCTGAAATCATCTTGTCTATGTCAGGTCATGTTCTTTTAGGAGAGTTTTCCCTGCTTCCTTTAGGATGCCGTTATGCGTCCCCGGTGTGTAGAACCAACCGGTTTTTAAAGTCGTTTATACCTTCGGCGATTCAACTTTTAAATGCTCCATAGGTCTGCTATGTTTTTATTTATTTATTCTTGCTATTCATTTTAACTTCTTAAGTCTGTTTTATTTGTTTTTATTAGTTTTATTGTTGTTATATATTGTTATTGTATTTTATTTTTTCTTAAACGGACTGCTCAAATGGAATTGCCCCTTGTGGGATTAATAAAGTTGTTGATTGATTGATTTCCAACAGCCAAAGTGTTTTTATGCATTGTGTATACAGTAAAAATGTTCATATCTGCAAAAATAACCCTAATACAGATATTTTTGTGAAAGGCCAAAAAGCCTGTCATGATATGTGAAACTGGTAAGCCAACTGATATGTCTGTTGGGCTCTAATACATCCACACAGACAGATAGGTGACTGGCCCGCGACATACTGCCAGAACAGCTTCAGCCTCACTTGGTGTTGATTTTTAGATGTTTTTGCATCTCCACTGATGTCAGTGTGCAGCTATGCAATGAACTGCTCTTGAGCACCAAGAACAACTTGGGGATTAAAGATCTTCACCGTAGGAAATGGAACCTATGACCCTTTGGTCACATATCAGCTTCTTTAACTTTTAGGCAAACACTCTAACAACCTCCCATATCTGTTCAACTGGTTTGCGGTCTGGTGACCATGAAGGACTGCTTGTGAGTAGCATCATTTTCATACCAATCGAACCCTTCAGTAACCCTTTATGCTCTATGGATGGGAACACTCTCATTCCATTTATTTCTTTCATTTATTCCATTTTCCCCATTACTTCAACATTTTCCAACCTTTCTTCCTTAGAGCCCCCTTATACCTAGAAAGGCTGAAATAAAAGTAAGTCTGTCAGTATTCTTAGGTTAATGACCAAGAATAAAATCCACCTTCAGAGGCTCAGACTGCCTACATGTAGAGTTTTTTCTTTTCTCACAAAGCAATAAGATCAAAAGCGCTCAGCGATGCCACGCGCACATTTCATCAAAGTATCTGGGATGTAGAGTAAATGTTTCACTGTTTCTTAAACAGTCAAGTTCACCAACAATAAAAAAAAAGTTAACTTATTTCCATAACATTAACTGTTTTCCTATAAGGGGCTAGAAATTTGATCTTGAATTCTGACCTTGATCATTAACTGATCTTAACCAAAATCAACTCTCTTTCCATCCACAGTCCCAACATACCTGCCAAGATTGATCAAAATTGGGTTAAGCATTCTTAAGATAGCTGGCTAAATTTCTCCTTATATACTGTAAAACATAGTTCCATAGAGACCACAGCAATCACAAGCGCCTACATCTCCAGCAGCACTGGTTAAAGTCATCTTTCAACTCTAATATACAGTGATACACAGTTAAAAAAAAGTAAATTTGTCAATGTCCAAATATATTTGGTGCAACTGTGTATTTCACTATATTGATGGGGGCTATTAGAGAGGATGCTGGCGTTCATACTGTTCGCAGCTAATGGAGACGAATTGTTTAATGTGATGTGGCGTTCTGAATGTCTCAACACTAACAAGCGTTTTTAGGTAACATCGTTGCCCAGGGTTACTGCTGAAATGTTGAATGTAATGATTTTAGAGCTATGCTGACATGTTTATAACATTACCAAAGTCTATGCTGGTGCAAATATACTATAATAATATGATATGTATGTATGTATATGTGTGTGTCTATATATATATATATATATATATATATATATATATATATATATATATATATATATATATATATAATATATATAATATACTTCTTCCATATTTATAGGCAGAATATCTTGCTTACATGTAAACAGAAGTCATGAAACCACATCCACAAAAACAATGCCTGTGTCATTGCATTTTGTGCAGAAATTGGGAGGCCAAGTGAACATTTTTCTACATGCGGATGAATGCGTTTTTGAGCGTGTGGGGTTGGGGGTTGGGGGCAGTGGGATTTAGCGTGCAAGATGTAAGTAATTGGTCCCTGAGCAGAGGGTCTTTATCCCTTCATCCCCTGTCGGTGTCAGTGGAACCTTGGGTAGGCTATGCAGGCTCACTGTGTCCGTGGCTGTGGTGTTCCTGATGAGGATGGGGTATTCATAGGCCATCCTACAGTGGGAAGAAGCCTGTGATATTAGAACATTTTACTATAATGGTTCCAAACTGAAGAAGCAGTTGCTCACACTGGAGCAGGTGCCCTGGTGTGGAATGTCTGACGATTAAATATGGTGGAAAAAATAATCATCAATCTGTAGGCTTCTCCGTAGGCCGAGGCAGTTGCAAATGAAGATACAACTTTGATTAAAAGCTGAAGTATTCTAGGTAGTAAAGAAGCAGAATTGGAATACGTTAACCGGGAGGCTTAGTGCCAGTTCTCCACGGCAACGGTGGATGTGCAGGTGTGGAGTTCAGCACAACATAGGTCTGATGGTACAACTCTGCAGGATTAAAAGATCAAAGGTTTGGAGAGGAAAGGAAACACTAGTGACGGTCTTCTAGTTCACTCTGTTACAGGTAATTATCATATATTTGAACACGGCAAATCATAACTGCGGTGGCCCTGAGAGGCCACAACACTAACAAATAGAGAAAGCACCTACAAATACAAAAAAAAAAAAAATAAAACCCAGCCCCTTCATTAATTCAACAACAGGTAGTTAAATCCAAAATAAATAAATAGATTAAAAAATGCAAAATGAGAAGACACTTGAAAACAGAGAACACAAACATAATGTACAGTTTAATGTGATAATGGGCTTTCTGCAAATTCACACAGTACATTCAAAAAACACAGATTCATTGCAAAAAAAAAAAAAAAAAAAAATGCAACACAACAGATGTACTAACAAAACAAAGATGCTTCTGCTTGGAGAACTTTCATTGACTTCTACTGTTCAGTGCAAGTAAAATAAAAACACATGAAACTATAGTTATCTTAAATGTTAACTCCCCAATAGAGTAACTAAATAAACTCCAAAATGCACTGAACAGTCTGTCAGTAAAAGTCTTACAGGTAGAAATGTCTTTTTGTGTTGTAGTACCTCCATTGTGTTGTGACTATTTGGAGCACAGCTGTTTTTGGGTATGATGCGTGAACTTGCAAGAGACATTTTTGCATTTGATGGGTTTGTCTTAATTACATCCACCAATGACGTAATAAAATCATCGGCGTTTATTTATTTGTCTGTCTGATCCAGATTCGGATCAACTTTCACTTTATATAGGCTTTGAAGAATTGCCGTTAGCAGGATTATGTCAAAACTACTGCACGGATTTTAATGAAATTTTCACCACAAATAGATATTAGGCCATGGCCAACTCCATTAAATGTTGGAGGTGATCCAGATCCGAATCCCGATTCTGGATCAAGTTTCAGTTTATATAGGTTTTGAAGGATTACTCTTAGCAGGATTACGTTAAAACTACTGGATGGATTTTTCCAAAATTTTCACCACAGATAGATATTAGGCCATGGACAACTCCATTAAATTTTGGAGGTGATCCAGATCAGGATCCGGATTATATAGGTTTTGAAGGATTATGTCAAAACTACGTCATAGATTCTCACCAAATTTTCACTACAAATGGATATTAGGGCATGGAAGACTCCACTGAATTTTGGAGGTGATCTGGATCCAGATTGGTGGATGTCAGAAATCTCTGTTTGCTCATTTGGAAGTGTTGTGGCCTCTGACAGCCACCGTACATGTAAGACAACAGCCAAAAAACTTTGATGCTGAGATTTTTTTCCCCCCTCCCACTGTGTGGTTAAAAAAAAGAAGACAAAATAGGACATGGCAACAGTTAAGTTAATGAACCTCCAAGGACTCTTTATTTCGGTTATGATTTATAAAGGGCATTCCCATTTATTAGAACAAATGTTTGATGCAATTTGTGCACCACAATGTCACCATGTCACTGTAACCACAAAGACAGTCTGCAGTTGAGTATAATGCAACAGATCCAGTATGCAGATGCATATTTTTAGCATCTAACTGTCCATCCGTGTGATGCTATGATGCTCTTGAGACTTTTCGAGATGCTGCACACACAGATGTATGCTCCTTTCCATTCTGTTGTCTACAGTCTCAATGGGACATGTTACGTTTGTGCATAATGTTGGTGAGCCTGAAACTGCTCTACAGTACCCTCCTTCACACAAGCAGCCCCCTGAGCGAATGTGATTTTGTCAGAAGAAGTTAGGTTTTGTGTGAAAAGGCATTACCATAATGGAGGTTTGGCCGCTCCACAGCATAGGTCACAAGTCAAAACAAGCTTTTTCTGCTGTTGCTCTTTTTTTTCCCCCCCCTCAGCTTTTAGTAGAATTTTCACACAAAAATTTTAAGCATTTCACAGATTTACTCACCAAAAGCATTCTGGTGAACCTTGTAATGATTCACACTTGCAGTCTTGCACTGGACTTAAAGGTGTCACACAAAACTGACCATGTTTAATCGATGTTGGAATCCAGCTATTATACACTACTTTTATTCCTGTGGTTTACTGCAGAATTACAGCTTATTTGATTGTCTGTATTTATTTTGGTGGGATTCCATTCAAAATGCAATGAGTTCATTTGGAGAAGACATGAAGGAGGACGTGCGCGCTTGCACGCCAAGTTTGACATTCATGCTGCATTTGATGGAAATTTGGAATTTCTGACTTCCAACTGTTAAAAATACATATGCACATAGGGTGTAAAGCTATAATAAAACATTATGTCTCATCACTCAGTCATTGCTGCAAACTAAGTAAAAACTGCGACTAATGTCAGTATAAACTCGCAAAGTAAAAGTGTTACTGTTGTCTTACCTGTGCAGCAGGTAAATGTGGAATGTGCAAATTTTATCCAGATTCTTCCTATTAGAAATCTGGTCACATACAGTAGTGTTCAGAATAATAGTAGTGCTATGTGACTAAAAAGATTAATCCAGGTTTTGAGTATATTTCTTATTGTTACATGGGAAACAAGGTACCAGTAGATTCAGTAGATTTTCACAAATCCAACAAGACCAAGCATTCATGATATGCACACTCTTAAGGCTATGAAATTGGGCTATTAGTAAAAAAGTAGAAAAGGGGGTGTTCACAATAATAGTAGCATCTGCTGTTGACGCTACAAACTCAAAACTATTATGTTCAAACTGTTAGAAGCCGCCTGTGTAAAGCTAATTTATTTGCAAGAATCCCCCGCAAAGTCCCTCTGTTAAATAAAAGACGTGCAGAAGAGGTTACAATTTGCCAAAGAACACATCAACTGGCCTAAAGAGAAATGGAGGAATATTTTGTGGACTGATGAGAGTAAAATTGTTCTTTTTGGGTCCAAGGGCAGCAGACAGTTTGTGAGACGACCCCCAAACTCTGAATTCAAGCCACAGTTCACAGTGAAGAGAGTGGAGCATGGTGGTGCAAGCATCATGATATGGGCATGTTTCTCCTACTATGGTGTTGGGCCTATATATTGCATACCAGGTATCATGGATCAGTTTGGATATGTCAAAATACTTGAAGAGGTCATGTTGCCTTATGCTGAAGAGGACATGCATGTATTGGTGTCCCATTGCTTTCTTTCTTCTTCAATTTTTACATAATTGATTTGTCATTTGTACTCACAGCTGAAGGTCTCCCATGTTTCTTCAGCTCCATGATGCTAATTCTGACCATTTTTGCTGTTTGAGGGTCAGAAAAGCTTCTGTTACAGTGTTTTGTCACTGTATTTTGACCCACATGGGTCAAAATCCTAAACTGTGCCCAGACCTGGGACCTCTTGTACAAAGATTTGTGTGGATTTCCTACTGAAATATGGTGTATGACAAAACTCAGAAACTGGCGTAAGCACAAAAAAATTCAGATGTATCAAAGTGTACATAGGCATGGATCCAAGCACGTTCCATTTGTACAACACAATCAATGTAGAATTGAGCTCAAAAGCACACACACTAAACTCCTTCCTGTCTACACCCCTATTTAAATATGCAAATGTGTTTAAATAGGCCCTGGGACCTGGGGATTCCCCTCTCTTTCTGGAATGATCACGGTAAGAAAAGGAATTTAACCGAGTGTGAGCTACAGATGAAGTGAAGTAAATGAAAAAGTAAATGATGTAACTGAAGTGGAGATACGCTGGGATATCTTATTTGGTACCCTGTCAACCAGAATAAACATGAAGCGGAAGAAGCGCACACACACTGCAGTTAAAGAGAATGAGGTACGGCTGACAGTGTGTGACATCACAACTATACACACATGTTTATTGACAAATACTGAACACAGGGAGACAATCGTGGGCTTGTTAAGAAGCTGTAGTTTCACCATCAAGAAACAAAAACAATAATAATAACAAAAAACATATTTGAATGTACACTTGCCCAAATGTGCCCACGCTGGTTTCATTCAGAACAATTTTGTGAAAAAACTATTTACTCATCACGCATGTGCCAGACATAGGCATGAAATGCGGGGTGACATGGGGCGGGTGTCATGGTTAGAGTTAGGAGAAGGGGATAGGGTTAGAAATGGTAAAATAAAAAACTGTCACGGAAATGTCACTTATTTCGTAATGGGAGCATGAAAAAAAGCGAGAGAATGGGCTCCCTCAAACATGCTGTTATTCAGGATGAATGAGTCATGCTTTGAACCAGGCCACCTAGCCACGATGTTAGTTGGATGCATTTGTGCATCACATATGTTTTCAACAAAAACAAACTCATCATGTGATGGTGCCTTTATAGCAATACGTACGTGTGCAGTCAGTAGCTCGGATTACATTAGGGGAACTGGCTTTTGCTGCAAATTGTGCTGTGATGTACCTGGATGACATTCAGATGATTTTTTTTTCCACACAGTTGGCATGGTTCGGCTTAAGGTTGACTCCTGACCGTGTTGGCTGAACCATTTGAAAAAGTTCTCTCAATTTGCTTTTTTCAGCTGAATCAAGTTAAAAATTTTAGGGCAGCCCAATCTTTTTACAGTGCCGGTAAAAACATCTGACACAGGCCAGTTTGGAGACACACACACACACACACACACACACACACACACACACACACACACACACACACACACACACACACACACACACACACACACACACACACACACACACACACACACACACACACACACACCTTATGCTGTAGAAACGATCCTTAAAGTGGAACTCCAATCAGCGGTCAGTGTTCCTCAGTGGGAGTGAATCTTCGAGGATGGTATAAGCAGCTTGTGACAACGAGGGTGCTCTCTGTGTATGCAGGAAGTGCTGAGTGTGCATGTATCTCCCCCATCCGACACAGACAGCATGGATCAATGTGCAGAGGCCCTTCTCATAGAGTGAACAGGATCTCAGGGGAGCGCTGGAGAGTGAGGTGAGAGCTACGTGATGGAGATCCCAAAATAAGATTATATAATCATCTGTGCAGGAAGAGGAAATGGCCAAGTTCTTCATTCTTATTGGGTTGCAATGTAATGCCATTTGCATAGTTTGTCTTGGGTGACATAATTTAATGGCTATTTGGATAAAAAAAAAGAGATATTCCTCCGTGCAATGGTGTATGGACAATCCATCAGTTTTAGGCCGTCCGGATCTTGTGTCAGTGTTAATGTCCAGGTTTTAAACGAAACTTTGAGTATTACCAACTGGAATACTTTAAGTTAGCCCAAGAATTGTCTTTTTCCCATTGTGCCCCTGCAAAATTAATAAAGGCATGCCGACTTTGTTTTGTTTTTGTTTGAGCCAGACCTCTTTTCAGATTAGCTGTTCTGAACCTTTATAATAGACAGTGTTACACAAGCTGACTGAAGCACATACGTGGAAACATGCTAGTCAGGTCTGTCTGTGGTCAGAGTATCAGCATAAGTAGAGCAGTTAGCCTGAATGTTATTGTACGGATCTGATAAATATAGACTCTTGACATTATGACATTTTTGTTTTTGCAACATCTGTACCTTCATCCATCCTTTTCACAGTGTAACAGACTTTCATAGAATGGCATCACTGAAAATCATTTTCATCCTTCACAAGTGAAAGTACTTACCTTTCTACCGCCACAAATTTCTAGTGTATTTCCTGCCACATGGTTCATTGTGCACTCACACACTCTATTACTAATAAAATACAAATAACGAATGTTTATGAATTCAATGGTACGAATATTTCATGAGGTGAAAGCTGGAACATACCATTCAATGAGGTGAAGCAGTCTTGCGTGTGTACGACCAAAAAAGACTGTGTATATCGTCACTGCAGCGAGAAAAAAATCATATCAGAAATTAGTCCAGCTTTTCATTCCAAGTTCCTGTCAACAGCCTCCAGACAGCACAGTGGATTTGTTTTGTGTGTGCATGCGCGCATGTGCATGTGTGGGTGCAGGAGCACATGTGGCGCGTTCATGCACAAGCACATGTTCACACGCGTACATGAGGACGTGCGTGTGTGTGTATACGTGTGCAGAGTGCAATGGTACCAAATGTATGGAACCAAATTTGCACTCTAAATGCAGTGCAACACAAATGGGATGAATTAATCCATGTCGTGACATACAAAGCACCAATCAAATGACAAAGATCCACTCAGCCATTATATAACTCTATATATAAAAACAATTTTTATAGTCTCCCTGTTTCTATCCAGAGGAGGTAAATATTCTGCTATGTGCCTTATAGAATGTTGGTGTTAGACTTCAGTTTCTTAAATGTTTGATGGACAGACTGACGTGTAAAGAGAAATAATGTTGGAAACGGTTAGTTAGCTCCAACTGGGTTAAACAATGTGCCCAGCATAGCCTGACCTACAAAAATAAGAGGTCGCCGCGCTGTGAGATCTCAGTAATATTGAGAACTGCATTGAGACGCTCTGATCGGGCTTCACTTTAACCGCTGCACACATCAACACCATTAACATTGCAACATAAAACTATTTTTATATTGTGCCTAAAACTCTCATGAATATATTCTCTGGGTTTATAGACGTTGTTATTGCGTTTGTTTTATGTAAACATGCGAGAATCACTGGCTGTCTCTCCGTTATTTTCAATGGGAGCTGCTGTGAGCTCCGCTCGCTTCCTGATCATGTCGTTCTGGAGGAAAGTGAAGTTTGCTCTTTAACGTCTTGATTATTGTTCTTTACAACACTGTTTGTCCTCTTTGTTCCAGACTAATATATATAATAAGTCTGGAATTCGGTTTGCGTTCATTAAATTCCACGCAGATTCAATGTAGCAGACAAGGATTACTTGTTGTTTTAGCAAGTTTTCAGGGTATCATGCAGTGACGAAAAGCATAAAAACAATTACATTTTTGTAGTATAATATTAATTTACAATTGTCATCATGTGGATTCTCTATGTTGTTTGACTGCAGCGTCTCTCTGGCGCGCAAGGGATTATGGGATACGTCAATAGGGCGAATTTCATTCATGGAACCCAAAACTGGAAAATATATAATCGGACCCGGCGCCACGAGGGGGCGTTTGGGGGCGACGCCCCCTCACGTCATCAACCTCACCCCATCGGATATGAGAGTTATCAAAAATAAAAATAAAAAAGAAAGAAAAAGAAATACTGGAAAATATAGCGCCTCGCAGTTTTGCGGATTTTTTTTAGTCCAATTTTGCATGCTTTTTTTTTTTTTTAACAGCACATTGTGCTCTGCGTCCTCATCAAGCAGGCTGGTGTTCTATCAAGATGACGGGACACCTGTTGCAGCACCGCGAAGGGAGAGCACGCGCATTGTGTTCTGCGTGTCTGTTTCTAAGAATCTTCTCACCCAGAAGAAAAAAGAGCACCAACAACTACCAATAACTGTGTTCTTCACTCGGAAAAAGACACCGGCAGCGAGGTGTGAGTGGAAAAAGGTGCGACAGTGGCGCGGCGCCAGGACGAAGAGGCGCGATCAGAGGAACTGTGAAATACTGGTCAGTCACTATTAATAATTTCTTATGTGTCCCTAACCCTCGTAGGTTGATCGTTAAAATGAAATTCGTTAGTTCTAAAAGCCATCATAATTATTTATAGGAAAACGTTCTATTTTTATTTCTCAAACAAATGTTTGGGCCTGAAAACAGGTTGGTCTTATTTTTCTACTAAGGTTTGAACTTTGAGAGTGTTTACACACGAGAGAAAAATGAGAAAATGTTGATGTCTGTTTGAGAAGAGTGTATAGTGTGTAGTGAGGGGTTTTACAGCCTTAAAACGTATATAATAATTGTAAAAAATAACGCTGACTACTTCACGGATTTCGCCTATTGGGGGCTATTTTTAGAATGTAACTCCCGCGATAAACGAGGAACCACTGTATATCTACATGAAAGGTTTATGTGGGGTTAATCTACTGTCTTGTGTCGTTTCTCAGATCCGTTGTTGGTTTGGTTTTGTGGTATGCAGGAGATCACTTGACCGAGGGTCTACAACCCCTGGCAAAAATTATGGAATCACCGGCCTCAGAGGATGTTCATTCTGTTGTTTAATTTTGTAGAAAAAAAAGCAGATCACAGACATGACACAAAACTAAAGTCATTTCAAATGGCAACTTTCTGGTTTTAAGAAACACTATAAGAAATCAAGAAAAAAAATTGTGGCAGTCAGTAATGGTTACTTTTTTAGACCAAGCAGAGGGAAAAAAAAATGGAATCACTCAATTCTGAGGAAAAAATTATGGAATCATGAAAAACAAAAGAACGCTCCAACACATCACTAGTATTTTATTGCACCACCTCTGGCTTTTATAACAGCTTGCAGTCTCTGAGGCATGGACTTAATGAGTGACAAACAGTACTCTTCATCAATCTGGCTCCAACTTTCTCTGATTGCTGTTGCCAGATAAGCTTTGCAGGTTGGAGCCTTGTCATGGACCATTTTCTTCAACTTCCACCAAAGATTTTCAATTGGATTAAGATCCGGACTATTTGCAAGCCATGACATTGACCCTATGTGTCTTTTTGCAAGGAATGTTTTCACAGTTTTTGCTCTATGGCAAGATGCATTATCATCTTGAAAAATGATTTCATCATCCCCAAACATCCTTTCAATTGATGGGATAAGAAAAGTGTCCAAAATATCAACATAAACCTGTGCGTTTATTGATGATGTAATGACAGCCATCTCCCCAGTGCCTTTACCTGACATGCAGCCCCATATCATCAATGACTGTGGAAATTTGCATGTTCTCTTCTGGCAGTCATCTTTATAAATCTCATTGGAACGGCACCAAACAAAAGTTCCAGCATCATCACTTTGCCCAATGCAGATTCGAGATTCATCCACTGAATATGACTTTCATCCAGTCATCCACAGTCCATGATTGCTTTTCCTTAGCCCATTGTAACCTTGTTTTTTTCTGTTTAGGTGTTAATGATGGCTTTTGTTTAGCTTTTCTGTATGTAAATCCCATTTCGTTTAGGCGGTTTCTTACAGTTCGGTTACAGACGCTGACTCCAGTTTCCTCCCATTTGTTCCTCATTTGTTTTGTTGTGCATTTTTGATGTTTAAGACATATTGCTTTAAGTTTTCTGTCTTGACGCTTTGATGTCTTCCTTGGTCTACCAGTATGTTTGCCTTTAACAACCTTCCCATGTTGTTTGTATTTCGTCCAGAGTTTAGACACAGCTGACTGTGAACTACCAACATCTTTTGCAACACTGCATGATGATTTACCCTCTTTTAAGAGTTTGATAATCCTCTCTTTTGTTTCAGTTGACATCTCTCCTGTTGGAGCCATGATTCATGTCAGTCCACTTGGTGCAACAGCTCTCCAAGGTGTGATCACTCCTTTTTAGATGCAGACTAACGGGCAGATCTGATTTGATGCAGGTATTAGTTTTGGGGATGAAAATTTACAGGGTGATTCCATAATTTATTCCTCAGAATTGAGTGAGTCCATATTTTTTTCCTCTGCTTGGTCTAAAAAAGTAACCGTTACTGACTGCCACAATTTTTTTTCTTGATTTCTTATAGTATTTCTTAAAGCCAGAAAGTTGTCATTTGAAATGACTTTAGTTTTGTGTCATGTCTGTGATCTGCTTTTTTTCTACAAAATTAAACAACTGAATGAACATCCTCCGAGGCCGGTGATTCCATAATTTTTGCCAGGGGTAGTATATGTTCAAATAATAATTAAAAAAATACTGTCATCACTCTTTACTCTTAGTCAGTCTCTTACCACGGTGTAGCCTAAATACACGAGCTTTCTAGGAGCGCACCCAGTTCATTACGCACGCTCAGAGGCAGGTAAAGTGCGCACTTTTTTTGTGGGGGGGGGGTGACCCCTTGTGATAAACTCATCGCTCCCTTAATATTTTTTTCTGGCGCCGGGCCTGTGTATAATACAGAATGAACAGATTACTTCAACAAATTCTGGTTTCAAGGCCTTTTTAAAATAAGCATTTCTGTTGCAGAGGATTTTAAAGTATAATGTTTCTGGTTTTGTTTTTGTTACTCGCAAATATGTCAGTTGTTTCTAGTTGCTCTTTTCATTCTTTAAACTGGTGTAAAGTCTTACGTAATGTTGGTCAACATGAGTGATATGGATGTTCTAAAATCTGGGTTATACCTCAGAGTATTTTAGTCTTAATACACAGCAATAGTATATATTTATTTATTTTAATTAATATTGCTCCGGTGTCTTCTATTGATTTCGATATTACTAAATTGGCACCCACCTGAGGACAGATAAGCAGAGGACATTAGGGACCTGATGGAGCTGTCCTCTAGTTTGTGCACATTGATGATTTGATTGAACAAGACAAATCTGTGCAGTCTGATGTGGGTTAAAAACTTGGAAGAAGAACCAATTTGAGTCTCAAAATCACTTTAACTGAGGCCTGTTTGTTGCATAGCAAGCAGTCGGCGCGTGCGAGTGGACACAAGTGCTACCGGAGCTGCCAGAAATGATGAAAAGTACTCCGTGGTTTGTTCACTGCCATATGCACCATTATTCTCAGAGGCATTGAATGACACGGTTGGTGATGGACCCAATTACTCCAGAGTGATATTGTTAAAAGTCTGGCAATATCAGTGGGACCTTCAGCGCGACAGAATGCTGCCGTCGTTGTTCGTATCGCACTTTATTGTCTCTTTGTGTGTGCAGTCCACATTAGTAAACCAGCTGCAGCGTCGCTGGATGACTAATTTAGTACTTTGGTAGCTCACTGAACTAAATCTCAAATGAAATGTGAAGTTGTCCATGGTGCGCTGCGAACTGTGTTTTATGTGACAGCTTGGATAAATATATCCTCTGTGGTGACAAATTTATGACAGCCAGTGGAGATAAATGTGAGAGGCTCAGAGTGCAACCTCACCTAAAATTAACAGTGAAATAATAATTATACCACACTACTCAAGTGAATTTAATGCTTCACCTGCCAAGATTAATGCAGTATGTAAAGCTTGGCCTGAATTCATTGTGTCTTAATTACAACCAGATGGCACGCTTGCTTAGTAAATGCTTTAATTAATTCAGTATCTGATGATCAATTAGGATTCAGATGCATTTGTCATTGTCAAATTTTCATCTTATTGCATTTTTCTAGCAGAAGCTTTAACAGGACATCTGCTAGCACGGCTTGTTCACATATTCTTTAGTTTTAAGATTCAGCATGATTACAAAAGGTGGTGAACCAGGCAGCTGGCCATCATTAATGTTAACCAACCAGTTACTGTCTGATCCACATGGGCAGGACTTTGGCGCAGAGGGAGGGGCTCCTGCTGAGGGAATCACCTAGGTGACTGCAGGAAGTGGAAAGTTTAGGAGGATGAGCCAGAGCAGGTTTGAAGTAGAGAGATTGAACGTGAAGGAGAAACAAACCCCACCAAACATGTGTCTTTAAATTTTCAATTTCGGTTTATATTCATTTATATAGTGCCAAATCACAACAGAGTTGCCTCAAGGTGCTTCATACAAGTAAGGTCTAACCTTACTAACCCCCAGAGCAGCAGGGGTAAGGAAAAACTCCCTCTGAGGAAGAAACCTCAAGCAGACCAGACTCAAAGGGATGACCCTCTGCTTGGGCCATGCTACAGATATAAATTACAGAACAATTCACAAAACAAATACACAGTAAATGCTGTTGGTGCACAGGACAGGAGGGTCTCCAGCACAAATATCACACCCATCTCTGGATGGAGCTGAACCTTAAACAGAGAGAAAAAACAGAATCAGGCATCAGAAAGACAAGAAATACAGTATAATTTGTCAGCATTAAACAACAAGAAAAACAGGAAACACTAAGGTGATCACCGGCCACTAGCCCTAAACATCACTAAAAGACCCAGAATTTAGGTAAAGTTGAGGCCGTGGCCTGCTCCGTTACCTAATAATATGAATTAAAAGAGTAAAAAACGTAGAACTATACCATGCCAGTATGCTAGCCATACGAAAGGGAAAATAAGGGCGTCTTAAGTCTGGACTTGAAAGTCTCCACAGAATCTGACTGTTTTATTGACGCAGGGAGATCATTCCACAGAACAGGGGCACGATAAGAGAAAGCTCTGTGACCCACAGACTTCTTATTCACCCTAGGGACACAAGGTAGCCCGGGCCAGTACGTAAGGTTTAATTAGGTCAGCTAGGTAGGGAGGTGCCAGTCCGTGAACAATTTTATAGACTAGTAGCAGAACCTTAAAATCTGATCTCACTGGGACAGGAAGCCAGTGAAGAGATGCCAAAGAGGTTGTGAATTGCATTGTGCCATTGATGGATGTGATTTTGTTGCCCTTCACATTTTTGCTTTTTTGGCGACACAGATTCATGCTCCTTTGCCTTCTCTTGTGATAAGCAATATAGATGATCCTCAGTTTAGGCTTCTCAAACTTGCTAGTTTATGCTAGAAACCAGTAGAGAATGTATACGAGAGCAATCATTGATTACTCTTAGTTTTATTCAGTCTTCAGCCCTCACTGCATAACAGAGTGTGGATAGCCAACCTGGGCCCGATGAGACCTGACGGTTCAGGCTAGGTTCGGACAAATATTTCACAATAATAGTCACGTTCGGGTTGATGATCAGTCAAGTCAGCACAAAGACACTAATTGTATGGAAGGTCTTTGAAACGATAATGTCATAACGCTGCCTCTCTAACGGGGTAATTTATCATACTTTTTTCTTGGATTATTAATGGTATATGTTTTCATTGCGAGCAGAACGCTAAAGAGATGAAGGATGGCTCTGGCGAATGCTGATTGTGAGTAATGTAGCACTGTGACGCTGATAAAATAATTGCAGAAAGGACTTTCAGCTTTTAAAATAAGATATTTTTCTTCTTGTTGGTGACGGGATAAATCAGCTTCTTCCTCCGTTCTCAGGTTGAGAATTGCACCCGGAGCACAGAGGGACTTCTTTACAAAATGCTGTATTTATTCACAAGCAATTTCCACAATAAGGAATAATAGTATTTCCAGATGTCGTCTTCCAAAACGTCTTATGTGGATAACAGTTTTCATCAGGCTGTAATGATGACGCTGGCAGAAAGGGCACAACAGACTTTATGCATTCTGGGCCAACAAGTCTGCTTCACATAATGCAAACGTTTATGTTAATAAAAAAAGAATATAGAGGATCGAGCAACTAGCTTTCTTTTCGCGGGGATTTGTTTAGGATTTAAATAACAGACATTGACAGTGTTGGATTCGGGTCTGGCCGTGTCACGACTGTGTTGGACGCGGGTCGGATTTGGACAGAAATATGAGGCCTGAACTGCACTCTACTGTAAAATGCAAAAAGCTGGACTAAATATGGGCACCTATATCAAAATTGCAGTGCAAGATAGCAACCTCCATGAGGGGGCCCATTCCCAAGTAGATCTGAAGGACACATTCTGAGCTTATGAAAACACAGATTCATCACCAGAGGTAATGATACACTAATGAACAGATTGCTATGAATGCTGTATTCCAATTCTGCAAGTAAACACCCCTAAAGTCATACACACTGTAGCTTTAACAGTTCACTGTGATGGAACCAGGGTGAAAATCTGCCTTCTTCATTCAGCGCTGCCTAAAATCCTGACAACAACATGGCTTCTGCCATGTCAAGTGCAACACAAGTCGCTCAATTTGGCTGCTGCCGGTGGTGCATCTGTAAAAGCTGCCATTGATTCCCTTCCAAGCTATTTGCACAGTCAATTACCACAACTCAGCTGCCTGTTTCACTGCAAACTGCTGGGGGGGAGAAAAGGAGGCGAGTATTTCAAATTACACTTTGGATTCTTTCAGCACTTCAGTTTTGATGGCTGAATGGTTTGGGACTGATATACATAATAATACTTGGAAAGCAAAAATGTAGATGAGTGAGGATGAGAATCCATCCCAGACAGCGGATGTAGACGATAACAAGAAATACAGTTATTCTGTAACTCAGCAAATTAGAAAGAGGGTGGAATGTGGATGTAGTGGTTAGTTCATGGTGAACCTTGATGCACCAACCTAATCCCAAAAGTAAGTTTGTTTTGGCTACTCCCACCAGCCGCTTTATCACTTCATTCAGTTGCTTGTTAACAGCTCATCAGCCAATTACATTACAGCAAGTCAATGCATTTAAGCGTCAGGAGGTGGTGAAGATGACTTGCTGAAGTTCAAACTGAGCATCAGAATGGGGAAGAAAGGAGATTTAAGTGACTTTGAATCTGTTATATAGTTGTTGGTTCTACACAGGCTGGTCTGGGTATTTGAGAAACTGCTGACCGACTAGGATTTTCAAGCACAACCATCTCTTGGGTTTACAGAGAATGGTCTGAAAAAGAGAATATATTTAATTAGTAGCAGTTCTGTGGACAAAAATGCCTTGTTGATGTCATAGGTGAATGTGTGACTGCGTGATGCTGTCAGGTCAATGAGGACCAATATCTCTGAGGAATGTTTCCAACACTTTGTTGAATCCATGCGATGAAGGATTGAGGCAGTTCTGAAGGCAAAAGGAGGTCCAACCTGTTACTAGTAAGGTGTACCTAAAGTGCAAACCGTGTCACGAAAACGTGACTCATTTCGTGGTGCGTTTTTTTTATTTTTTTATTTAACCATTTCTAACCCTCTCCCTTAACCCTAGTCCCTCCCCACCACGTCACCTCGCATTTCATGCTCCCTTAATGAAATTGTGAACTGTGTGCAATGGATTCGGACACCACAATGGTTTTAGTGCTTTTGGATCTTAGTGCTGCGTTTGATACTGTGGATCATCGTGTTTTACTTGATAGGCTGGAAAATTACTTTGGGATTACTGGAAGTGTTCTTGCTTGGCTGACGTCATACTTGTCCAATCGTTCTCATTGTGTTGTGTATAATAACACTACTTCTGGCCTTGGTAAAATGAAATTTGGGGTTCCACAGGGGTCTGTTAGGCCCCTTGCTTTTCTCACTATATATAGTGGCCCTTGGGCATATTCTGCGGCATTACGGGATTGCCTTTCATTGTTATGCTGATGACACTCAATTGTACATGCCGGTAACTGCTGGTAATCTTGTCCATATAAAAGCCTTAGAAGATTGCCTTATATCTGTGAGAAGTTGGTTGTCTAGTAATTTCCTACTCTTGAATTCTGATAAGACTGAAATGATGGTTCTTGGTCCAGCCAGACATTGGCATCATTTTGACCAGCTGGCGCTTAATTTGGGATCGTGTGTTGTGCATCAAACGGACAAAGTGATGAATCTTGGAGTACTTTTCGATCCTACACTGTCTTTTGGCCCCCACATCAGAGACATTACAATGACAGCCTTCTTCCATCTGCGAAATGTGGCGAGGCTTCGTCCCATCCTGTCTATGGCTGATGCTGAGACTTTGATACATGCATTTATTTCTTCCAGACTGGATTATTGTAATGCTTTATTTTCTGGCCTGCCGCAGTCTAGCATTCGAGGACTTCAATTAGTACAGAATGCTGCTGCCAGACTTTTGACACAAAGTAGAAGGTTTGACCACATTACTCCCATTCTGGCATCCCTTCATTGGCTACCGGTTTCTGCCAGATCGGATTTTAAAAGTTTTATTGTTGGTTTATAAAACTGTTCACGGACTGGCACCTTCCTACCTGGCGGACTTGGTAAAGCCCTACGTACCTGCGCGGCCCTTGCGTTTGCAGGGCGCAGGGCTTCTGTGTGTTCCGAGGATGAACAAGAAGTCTGTG
Source organism: Thalassophryne amazonica (assembly GCF_902500255.1). Taxonomy (NCBI): domain Eukaryota; kingdom Metazoa; phylum Chordata; class Actinopteri; order Batrachoidiformes; family Batrachoididae; genus Thalassophryne; species Thalassophryne amazonica. The sequence goes on from NC_047122.1 coordinate 48,598,401, forward strand.
GGGTATAGAGCCTTCTCCTACCGTGGTCCGACTCTTTGGAACGATCTACCTGCTGTTATTAGGCAGTCTGAAGACCCACTTTTTTAGACTGTCTTATCATTAATTTAATCTGTTTGTGTTGCTTTGTAATTTCTTTTTATTCTACTGTGTTTTATCTTTTTATTGTGCTTTTCTTGCTTTTAATTTTGATTTTAAATTAATTTGTGTTGTTATGAATTGTGTGAAGCGCCTTTGGGCGACTTTGTCGTGAGTTGGCGCTATATAAATTAATAAATTGAAATTGATTGAAATTGAAATTACTTTGTCATGACGGGAGCACGAACCATAGATTAACTCACTTTTCGTGATGCCACACAAACTGGCGTGAGATTGGATTGATATCCTCCAGTGCTGAAAAATTAGGCCACATTGGAAGTGCCAAAAGCTGCAGTTCCTTGAATGGCCAGTTGAGGTTGGCTCCAAAAGTGAGTCATGCTCCATAGAACCCCATGTTAAAATGTTAAAACTTTACAGCAGAGACTTTGCTTACATTTGGCACCCCCCTCCCCACAAAAAACAACAAACAACATAAAAAATTGGTTTCTATAACTAGTTTCCTTAACTATGACAGCTATGAGGGGTGAATTGTTAATTTTGACTCATCTGTTTAAGTCATTTTAAGCCATAAAGCTATAAATAATTGGGGGGTGAGGTCACTTTGAGTTTCAGCTTGTGTTTGAGTCCAGCCTCTAGCCACTGTGGATATGTCCATGTTTATTCTTTCTGAGCATTTTATTCCAGATGTTGACAATAACATGACTTACTATGCAGAAATGTACTAACTGACCATCTAAGAAGTATGTGCTCCAGTATTTCCTTTGAGTGAAATTTTAGCCTTATTTAATGACTTATTAGCACTAATTAGCAGGTATCAATAGCTTTGTGACATTCATCTACACTGATAGTGTCACAGTTACTGAGCCAATATGCCGGTCACCGGTTTTAATATCTGCACCCGAGACATTTATTTTGAAAACCACCAGCCAGTCGGCAAAAATATGTCTTAATCAAACACCCTGAGAAGTGGAGCCTAACTTTGAGATAAGTGGGTGTGTTCAGGCTACATTTAGTACAATTGCAAGTTTTAGTCTGTCATTGATGTCTAGCAGTAACAGGTGCAGGAGGTTGTTGGGAGATCCTTAGACAGGAGTTGCCTTGGTTTTTTTTATTTTTTTTTATTTTTTTTTTCGCTGCACGCAGCATCCGGGAGGCCGTGTTTGCGTGCTTATGGTTACCAACCTCCAGAGAGAACCGCTCTGCTGTTGCACATCAGGAGAATTTCCATCACTGAAAACGCTCTGCACATGTGAACACGAGTGTGTGTTTGACGTGTGTGTGGTGTTTCCCATGTTTAGCTTTGTGTTCCCTTTGATGTTGTTGAACCTTTTACATCGTTCAAACTGCAGCCAAAACCCCTGTTTACGCAGGATGACCTTTTTTTTGAACAATGACTCTTTTCTGCTTAATTTCACCTTTTGTGTAGCACTATCATGCATAATCCTCCAAATTTCACCCCTCCACCACGTGCACAACCCCGTCGCCGTCCTCCCGCCGTCCCCTCTGTCCTTCCCCTCTCCTCATCACGTCACCCGCCCTCACAAAACACACTGCACATTTACCTCTCTACCTCCCTGCACCTATTCTGTGAGCAGACAGAAATGATGAGATTACTGTGGAAAGGGTGTGCCGTCGTCATTAGAGATTGAACAAACACTGTGTGCGCGCTCCAGTCTGTTGCTCTCCGCAATAACCAGAGAGAGACTGTCCTTGACACTCCTGTAATTACATTAGGGCTCATATAATTCTTGACCAAAAAGAGGAGCCAGGCCTCTTCGTCTTATCAGTGTATGGGTGCGTGCACATGTGAGGCAATTTTTGTCATTTTGCCTCAGTCCACCGCCACCATTCCATTTCAGCTCCATTTTGGCGGTGCACAGAAAGAAAGAAAAAAGGCAAAAATTGAGTCATTGTCTAAATGTCTATGGATGTGACAATAAATCCCTGAAGAACTATGATGGGAAGTTGGGCTGTTCCTATCATCTTTTCATTAAAAAGAGTGGAACACCCGGATTAAGATCTGCTGTACACCACCATTATTTGAACGTTGGATGACAAAACTGAACAAAACAGCCTGGTTATGACAAAGTCTCATGCAGTCTACAGACTTTGTAAAACATCTTTTAGTTCAGTCTACCAGAGAGACAGAAGAATTTCACCTCTTTCTTTACAATTGCCGTTGGCACGGTGGATTAGTGGTTAGCACTATTGCCTCACAGCAAGAAGGTCACAGGATCACCTCCTCCCTGGTCCTTTCTGTGTAGATTTTGCATGTTCTCCTCATGTTTGTGTGGGTTTCCTTGGGGTGATTCCTCTCACCTCCTAAGACATGCAGGTTACGTGAATTGGTGACTCTAAACTGACCTTAGGTGTGGGTGTGAATGTGTTCGTCTATATTTGGCCCTGTGATGGACTGGTGTCTTGTTCAGGGTGTACGCTGCCTCACGCCCTATGACTGCTAGGATAGGCTCCAGCCCTCCCAGTGGCCTATGATTAGAGTAAACCAGTAATGAAAAAGTTTCCTTATGATTGTGATAACCAGTTGTATTTAAATGGTAAATGGGCTGCATTTATATAGCACCTTTCCATCTGTATTAGACACTCAAAGTGCTTTACAATAATGCCTCACATTCACCCCAATGTGAACATTAACCCTGAGAAACTAAGGGATTAAGGACCTTGCCCAAGTTGAGGCTGGGATTTGAACCAAGGATCCGCTGGTCTCAAGCCCAGTGCTTAACCACTAGACCATCACCTCCTGCATTTAAGATGCTATACAATGATTGCACGTTGTTATGTAACAATCAAAATTCAAGGTTTAAATCTATTTAACTACCTCCGAGGAGAAAATGGTTCCACAAAAACTGAAAATGGAACTGATTTCTACCAATTACAGTCACCATTCTGCTTGTTATTGTCATACATAAGTCACATAGGCATGAAGACAGTAAGGGTACCGCAGTCTGACATTTGACCTAATGACCTTGGCCTTCACCCAAATTAACCTCTTGCTCATCTTGCAAGTGCAATTCTGGAATCCACCTAAGTGTGTGCCGAATTTGGTCTTAAATTGCACTGAAAATCAAATTCCTTGGCAGTAATCTTTGCAAAAATGTAGTATTTACAGGCAGTTTTCATTGATATGCCTACTTTGGTAAAAATCAGCAAAAAGGTCTGGGAGGAGTAGGCTAACAAACAAATAGAACCTTGGCCCGAATGATTGACCTTTAACAAATTTGGCCTTGTTGGACAATTCCATAACCCAGGGGGTCACCAACCCTGTTCCTGTTGGGCACCTGCCCTGCATGTTTTCTAGCTCTCCCTGTTCCACTCCAAGGTAATTAACTCTCATGAGATGGAAAACACCACTTTAAAAAAACAGGTGTGACTTGAGTCGGTAGATGTGGAAAACATGAAGGGCAGGTGCCCTCTAGGAACAGGGCTGGTGATGCCTGCAATAACCCAACTCCATATGTGTGCCAAGGTTGGCTCAAGTTTGAGTAATAAAAAAAAAAAAAATGACCTTGATCTGCCCTTTGGCAAATTAGATCTTGCCTGGGCAATTCCAGAACCTGCATCCACATGAAAATTCAGTAAGGTATGTCTTCTATAATATATTCCATTTCTATATTAGTGTATGTCTGCCAAGTTTGGTACAAATTGGAGTGGAAAGTTGGACTTTTTACAGAGAGAGACAATGGTGACAAAGACCTTTGCTACCCAAAAACACAACTCTCTCTTCTGCAGGAAGTGATTCATTAAGTGAAGGCTTGATTAATTTCACAGAGCACCTGTCATATAGAGTGCAGGCTTCACACAACTGTTGGATTTAATACATTAATGTTTCCCCAAGTGACATCTCAGGTTTTCCTGCTCGTCCAGCTGTGATGAAACAAGCTGTCACTTCTCTTTTTTTACTTCATTCTTCCAGCGTGCGGCCTTTAGACGCTGCAGTTGTCAACCGCTGTGATTCTCAGTGCATTTTGCTGCCGTCACTGTCAACATATACAGGCACGGTCTGGTGGTGAACTACAGTTATTTATCGCCGTTTGTGAGCTACGGCGTGTTTTCACGCTGCAACCCTCTGATATACATCAGACCTTTGGCCATTTACCACCTGCTCTGCGCGGCTCCCACTTCCCCCCGTCGTGATTGCTTGGTCCTTCTAGTGGAAAGCATTTGGTGAGCCAAGGGTGATAACAACCATCGCAAGAATCACAGATGAAAACCTACACGTGTGATCAATGAAAGCCTGCACGGCTATGATAACGGATCATTTGCGAGCTCTGTCCGGCCTAATCTTGCGTACGAATTGATGGTTGGATAAATTGATAGAAACTCTGATGGCATGGTGCGTTCGTTTTTTTTTTTCCTCAGGAAAACATGGACACAGCAGAATCCTTTGAGTGCCTCAAATCCACATCTATGCATGGACACACACACACCCACACACACACACAAAAGTAGCCATTTAATGAAGCTATTTCTCTTTGACTACCACCTAAACAAACATCGCTATACCCAATAGAATGACTGGTGATGCCCGGCCTGCTTCAGCCTGCAGCTGATGGCTGGTGTTGGCCCCTGATTGGAGGAATCTACAGTCTGATTTATAAGCCATTACTGTACAGCGGGAGCTTTTTATGGCCTCTTTTATGAGGCCAAAGCAGTTGCTGGTGACTGTTTGCTGTACACCTTTTCTACCACGAAGACAAAAACTTCAGCCTCTCTGAAGGACCTTCATCATTCGTGGTTGGTCCCCGTTGGGTTGCGTCTGGACCTATATGGTCAACTGATGACAAAGCAAGTTGCTGGAAAGAACTGTTGGCAACTGAAACTGGGGGAGGGAAAAAAATACCATTGTAGGTGCAATTCTGCAGCCTATAAATCAAGTGGTTGCTGAATTCTTGTTTTTGCTGACACATACAGTGATGCCCGTAGGTTTTTTTTTCCCGTTATTGCTCAGGTGAGCACCAGTAGATTTTCTCGCGTAATGATGATGACTACGGGGTTTCTGCTCCATTGTCTGATGAGCGTGCACCATGCTCCCCCACTGTTTTGATAAAAGCAGCATCTTGTGGATGCTAGGAAAAGCATTTGGGCTGCTTGTTATAATTTTCACAACATAAAATATGCAAGAGATGTAAAAGAAAATAGTTTCCAGGTTGCTTGACGTGCAGCCATTCGTTCACGACACATGCAAGGTTGCGTTTTGTTTTCAGATGGATCGAAATCCTGTGTCTCCTGCAACAATGTGGGAAAAATCTCAAGAGTCCAGAGATTGATATTTGGTGTTAAACTCATGTTTTTGGGCCCTGTCCCACTGGCATTTAGGAGGATTTGCGTATGGATTGCGCACAAAATTGGCCCATATTCGCCAAACATCTACAATATCCGTGTAACATGCCTGTATGAGTCGGCCTTCATCCGAACACGCTCGTGATCATCCACAGATGCACGCATGTCCGCAGTCAGGATTTTTGAGCTATTCAAAAATCTGACTGCGGATGACATCTGCCTTACATACTCCATACATGGGTGATTCTTAGACTACGGGCACTTATTATGTCCTTTGATCATATTGTATGAAAAACAGAAAAAAGGGGAAATTTCACACTTTTATAGTTATCTTTACAATGAAAGTGTGTTAAGAAATTTGTTCTAGTAGTCTATGATGACTTTTTCACCTTTTTTCAGCATCATTATATGCAAATATTGCCGTTTTGTGCTTGTCCCACACCCAGACTTTTGATCTTCAATGATAAAAATGAATGGTAAAGAAACGTTTTTTCTAATGTTTTAAAATATCTCTGAGTAAAATATCAGTAAAATAATCAAAACATAATTGGGGTATTCAATGTCATACAACTGTTGTGATTTTTTTTAAACAAAATGTAGTTGTCCCACACTATTGCCGTAATTTCCACCACAACACTGTAATGTCCCTAAACAGTTTGTATGAAAGATTGTTTGGGTAGTTTCTATGGAGATAAACAGTGACATCAGAGCACATGTATATAGCGCCAAATCACAACAAACAGTTGCCCCAAGGCGCTTTATATTGTAAGGCAATGGTGTGGTGGAAATTACATTTACAAGGCCAATAGTGCCCGTAGTTAAAGAATCACCCACATACTCAATTCATACACAATACATACTCACTCTATGCGCTGTATATCTGCTGTTAACTGCTGATATCCACAACTGATGGGGATTTGCGGCTTGGCAGCGGACCGGGACAGTGTGTAAAACAGATATATTGTGTGCTCATCATGTCCACATCACAAACTAAAATATGTTGTAGCAAATGCATACAAATTGGCCATGAATAAAGAGTTTTTATTACATCTGCTTTGCAGCTGATTTGCGGACAATCTGTGAATGCATAACAAACACATCACAGAAACCCAAAGTACTATATGTGGCAGAAAGCGACATACCTGCCAGTCAATGCCGGTCCGGCTGTGTAAATCCACAAAGACGTAATATCTGCTGTAATCCAGGACTTTTATTTAACCCCAACAAAAGGAAGAGTTGCTGTTATAGCCACAACTCACGCTGAAGTCTGTTTTCTGTGACACTCTCAAAAACAAACAAAAAAACACTGTCTCACACCCTGAGCGGCTTCCCCCCTCCCGAGTGTCAGGAAGGTCTCGAGGACCAAACTTGGGCACCCCTGCCTTAGAAGATTGCCTTGCACCAGTGAGAAGCCGGATGTCTAGTAACTTACTACTATTTAACTCTGACGAGACTGAAATGATGGTTCTTGGTCCAGTGAGACATCGACATCAATTTGACCAGTTAACTCTTAGCCTAAGCTCGTGTGTCATACACGAGCTTAGGCCCCAACCAGTCCCAGCAGAAGACTGCCCCTCCCTGAGCCTGGTTCTGCTGGAGGTTTCTTCCTGTTAAAAGGGAGTTTTTCCTTCCCACTGTAGCCAAGTGCTTGCTCACAGGGGGTCGTTTTGACCGTTGGGGTTTTACATAATTATTGTATGGCCTTGCCTTACAATATAAAGCGCCTTGGGGCAACTGTTTGTTGTGATTTGGCGCTATATAAAAAAAAATTGATTGAAAATTGATTGATACATCACACTGACAAAGTGAGGAACCTCGGGGTAATTTTTGATCCTACGTTGTCCTTTGACCTCCACATTAGAGATATTACTAGGACTGCTTTCTTCCATCTGCAAAATATAGTGAAGATTCATCCCATCCTGTCTATGGCTGATGCTGAGACCCTGATTCATGCATTTGTCTCTTCTAGATTGGATTATTGCAATGTTCTATTTTCTGGTTTACCGCAGTCCAACATTAGGGCTCTCCAATTGGTTGAAAATGCTGCAACCAGACTTTTGACAGGAAGCAGAAAGTTTGACTACATTACACCCATTTTGGCATTGTTAGCATAAAGTTAATTGCTAACATGCACAGTTTTAAGTATCTTCACATTCCGTCAGGTTATCAAATCGAGCATTCTAAACACAGTTGTGAAGTTGATGAAAAACTTGTATTAAATGTTTTTACACCTTTTTAAAAAATTTTTTATAACTGTAACAATCCTGCAAGTGGTGATACAAGCATCAAATTCCACACAAATGCACCTTAGACATTATTCTTTTGAAATAACTGATTAGCCACCTGAATTTTCAATAGGCAGCCAGGTAAGGGTCAATTGAAGAATTACACAGGGGTCAAAATTAAAAGATGCTCTAATCATATTAAAAACTATATCACATTATTTGCTTGATCATAACGATTCCATAAAGGTATAGTTTGGACCATCTGTGACTGAATTCCATGGAGTTATGGGGGTAAAAACAGCAAGAATGGTGACAAAGGTCAGTTTCAGTTTGTACAGGGGTCAAAAGTTAAAGTTGCTCCAGTTTTGGTAAACAATTATGCAAAGTATTGGTTGAGTTAATAGCATTTTAAAAAGGAATAGTTTGCACCATCTGTCATGCTTTGTTGTCATGTTACGGGGTAACATATATCATATGTCATAGAATCCAATGGACGTCGACTTTGTTTGACCTTTACTGTGGAGACCAAACATTCAACACAGTCAAAACTATTCCATTTATTCATCCTAACTGAACTTTGTCACCATTTTTGCTGTTTTTAACCCCATAACTCCCTGGAATTCAGTCACAGATAGTCCAAACTATACCTTTTTGGAATAGTTATGATCAGATAAATAATGTGGTGTAGTTTTCAACATGATTGTAGCATTTTAAAAGACCCCTGTGTAATTCTTGAATTGACCCCTACCTGGCTGCCTACTGAAAATTCAGGTGGCTAATCGTTTATTCCAAAAGAGCAATGTCTAAGGAGTATTTGCGCCGAATTTGATGCTCATATCACCATTTGCAGGATTCCGCTCTAAATATTCTCTTATCTGCTGCACTGTATAGGATTCAAAAAGTGTCAATTACAGAAATATAAGGAAATATGCCACAGAACAAACAGTGGTTTTTGAAGGTCCTTGGCACCCCGTATGAGGAATCACACTCACTTTTTCAATCTACCTGTTGAGAATTGAGAACCGATATGTCAAAGTTGGCCATTTTTACTATATTTAAATGTAACACAATCTGAGGCCATTTTGACGTCAAATATTGAACTGATCAAAATTCAAGTAAAGTTTTGTCTGATGGAAAAACAAACTTTGCCATTCCTAATCAATCTACTTGAAGGGTATATGGTGAAAATTTAATCAAAATTGGAATCGGTCATCCAGCCACCCCCGCATGATTTTCTCTGAGACAGCTCATTAAAGACAGTAACTAGGGAATTTGACATTCCCTCAGAAAAGGTCACTTTGTTAATTTACACTGCAATATGCCATGCTACAGACACTAAAAACATTTAGAAAACTATATTTCCTAAATTCTTGTACACAGGCGATAGCAATACAGGCATTGCGAATTGAGATCATTCGCTTTCAAAATCTGCTTTTTTACTCTATATTTCAATGTAGAGACGGCAAGGATGGCCAAAAGTGGATCACTTCAAAAATTGTCTAAAGTTGTTCAGAACGTTTTATGGAGTGAAACAAAATGTTATGGGTCCAAGTTTTTATGATTGTTCTTCACTTCTGGAAAGTTTCATGGAAATCGGTGATGGCCATCCAGCCAACTTCTCTTTTTCTGCATGATTTTCTCTGAGACAGCTCATTAAGCAAAACTTATATAATGAGTGGAATGGTGTTTGAGTCCAAAATGTTTTTATAACCTTAGAAACCTTTTAGAAGAGGAACTCAACCCTTTTATTTCCTTTTATATATATTTTTTAATGTTAATTTACTGTCTTAATGTATTTCTAAATTGTTTAGGTTCTTGTTGTCATATTGTTAGTTGTAGTAGTATTAGTATTAGTATCAGTATCATCATTATATTTTATTATTACTTCTATTTAGTCATTTGATTTTTAAATGAACCACAATGAAAATAAGTGGTTTCACTTTCTTGTGTCATCCATGTATTTTTAACACATTTACAATTACAGTATATTATGTACTTCCATTGAACTTACTAAATAAAATCAGGCACGCCCACACTCATGCTTTTAATATAAAGATGATTTACCACCCCCTGCTGGAATGATATAGTAGTCCAGACTGTAATGAGCAGTGTTAGCTAATATCCATAGTTTCTCCAAAAATAGTAGTCCTATCAATGTTTCATTTTGGTGCCGTTCATCCTTGACCCAAAATACATAAGCATACCAAACAGCAAATGTCAGCTCTCCCCAGTCACATGCACGGAGAACTTTTTGTTTCTTTCTGCATTTTGCTGTAAGCAGGTGCTTTTAATTTTTACACATGGACAAACAGAGATGGTGGTGGACGACATCAACAGCAATACTCTTTTCACTCATGGTAATGACAACATGACACTTAACTAAACCGACTGAACCAATTGAACTAGAAAAACAATAAATCAATAACACTAACAACACTGTTAAACAAATACAATGCATCAATAACACTGACAATACTGTTAAACTAACTAAACTAACATGAGCCACAATAACGACATTTAAAACACCAAACTCCCATAGTGCATTGCAGCTCAATGTCCATTATTTACTGGGTAGCTAAAATTGCTAATTTCTCCAAAAATGTTAGTCCTATCAACTTTCCCTTTTTCGCGATACATAGGCATACCAAATGGTAAATGTCCGCTCTCTCCGGTTTCTGCATGATTGAAGCCATACTCACACATGCATGCACACAGAGGCCACTTGGCTTTTATAATATAGATAAAGCAATAAAATTAAAGGTTGTATATACTGTAGGTTTTACATCAAGAACGGAGCAGAGGCAGTTTGTTGAGTTTTCAACGAGACCCCCTTTAAGGTGAAGATACAACCTCAGTGCTGTCTATCATTCGTGCTTTTCCTGCAGTCGTAGTTATTGAACTTTTGTAAGCTTTTATTTCCTCACTTGTCTGTGATTGATGTTTCCACTGAATGGAGGCCGATGGCTCTGTTGATGACATGCTACGCCGTGAGGAGAAAGGATGCCTATTGCATTTATTCAATAAAAACCAGTTGGATAGTGAAAGAGATTTCATTATCGCACATAAACAGTCATTATAAGGGCCATCTGGAGGGATGGAGGACATAACTCCTGAGGTATAAACAATGCTTTTATGTTCACATGTTTATTACAAGTCTTTGTAATGCAATTCTAAACTACGGGTGGGTTGATCTAACTTTATCTCCTCTCACAGCCAAACACAGGCTGATGTCAGAGTGAGTGGTTTAAAAACAAGAACGGCACTCAGAGTACAAAACCTGTGGCTCACATGTGCGACAGTCATGTAAATCAATTCTTTGTAATTCAGTGAGGCGTTTCATCAGTTCTTTCCAAAACTGAGCCAGTTTGTCTTCTATCAAAATTGATTTTATCTTGGCCTGTGATGTTGATTTTTTTTTTTTCTCAAAATAAAATCACTTTGTCCTTGGCTGGTCTGCAATCATTCCATCAAGTTTGATAAAATAAAAACAAACAAAAAACAACTCTTCAGGTTATTTTGCCCTCTTCTGTCATTCTGTCATGTGGTGTTCCCCAAGGTTCTCTTCTCAGACCTATTTTGTTTGCTTTATATTTGCTTCCACTTGGACACTTTCTGTACCTTTGAAGGCTTTTTGTGTCATTGTTATGCAGATGATAGCCACCTCAGACTGCTACATTATCTATCTTTCAGGAATGTATTATTGTTGTAAAGAACTAGATGGCTGTTAATTACCTGTCACTTACGAGTGGTGACTGAGAAGTTTCGAGCCGGACCCAGAAAAAAGTCAGGCATGCTTCTCAATCTTTTGCATTCTAAGAAACCAAGTATCAGCGCACATAAAAATGAGTACTGTGTCAAGTGAAAATTAGCAGTGGCATTTGCACTACGAGTTGCTTTACAAAGGGTGAAACATAGATGTCTAACAGGTATGAACTTCTGTGATGTATGTCACAGAATGAAGAGTTTGTTCTAAATTGATCGCATATTAAGCATATTCATGAAATCCAACATATCAGCAGTAGCTTTACATGATTTTCACACAATTTCACTGTTGGAGTGGACCTTTTACAACAGTCTCACACATCTGTAAACCCAAAACATCAAACATCATTCTCAGACTGACCTCGCCTTTAATACACAGAACGAGGCAAAGTAACAATAACAGTGTCTCTGGGTTCACGCTTAGTTTGCCGCAGCATTCAGGCTCTGAGCAGGAGCTCCGTCTACCTTTTCTTGAACCCATATATACTATCTGAGTGAGTTTCTGTCTAAACATTGCGTCACTATGGTAAGAGCTTACATTCTTTCTTGATTGGTCCACTTCTCGTCCTGCACTCAGTACAGTGACACACGGTGTCCTTCAGAATAATCACCTAAAAAGGAGTTGTTTTGGGCATTCAACCATGTCTCATTCTATCCGCAGAAAGTCTGACCCGTTTATCAGTTTCCCACAATCTGTCTACACAGTTTCTTGTTTTTTCAAAACACACTCAACAGGTGGACAGTATTTACACAATAATAGCATTTACTGGCAGTTACAAAAGATCACTTTAGGTTATGCTACTATAATGCAAATACAATGCAAACCACTTAATACACAACAAACAGTGGATAATACAAGAAAACAGTACACCTTATTAGTAAAATGCATAAGTAGTTGACACATAAACTAGAAACATATAAACACATGTTCTTTTGCATAATATCTTCTTCACATCTCAGCAGAGCTGTTGTGGCTATGCCTTAGCGTTAAAACTTTGCAAATCTCTTGCACTTGCCTGATATACCCAATAATGCTAATATCTGCATCGATAACAATCAATGTATCATGCACATTGTAGACAAATCATCTCGGCTAGTGTGACGTTTAACAAGCTAGCATGCATCAAAGGATGGAGGAGCAATAAAAACTGACCAACTGTGGCTCTTTTGACAGTGCTGTAGTTTTCAAGGGTACGTTTATCGTGTGTAAGATTTAGCAGTAAGCATCTGCTAATTAATTCAAATGTTTACTCAAATATGCCCACAAGGAATTTCATGTCCCTTTTATGGGGGGGGTTCCTTAAAAAGAAAACAAAAGTGTGCCCTTGTTGAACTGTAGTGGCACATTAGTAATTAACATAGCCATAAATTTTTATGGCTGTGTTAGAGTAGGTGCATTGGCACCTCTTTGCTGTGCATAAAAGTTCCTTGGGTGATGTAACAATTCCTAATGTATGCAAAACTGTGCATAAAGGGAACGTCAATTTGAACCGGCTGCGTGCACATTCTGACGAATGGCGCTCCTGCTCTGTGTATTGGCTGACCCATATTTTTGGAGCATTGCTGTAGTTAATTGCGTTGAACTGCAAATGTTGCAAGTTAAAATTGACCACATACGTACACAAATGTTCACCCAACATGTGCGAGGGAGCACAATAATGTGGATGCACAAGATTCCGCCCAGCGCCCACATAATGTTATCATGTTATCCCAGACCCGCTGCTGTGTTCGAAGGCACAAGCTAATGATTGTGTGCATAAATGTTTAGCATCCTCCATTTGCTGACCTGTTGCTGTGTGCATTTTACCGAGTAACTCAACGTGCCTCATATTTGCTCGATCGTTTCTTTCAAGATGTATGAATGAGAATTATACACGGTCCCTGGCCGATGTTGGCAGCCTCCTTCTACATAAATATTATCTGTGTGCCTCGACTCTGCTCTGTTGACTTGCTCTCAGACACCGGGGAGCTTCTATTGATTTCCAGAAGGCCTTCATGCAGGATTCCTCAGTTCGCTAGACTTGCATATTCAGCTATGACATTTTGGGTTCTGATAGATTCAGGTGAGGACCGGTGAACTTCCTATTTTTAGCCTCGTTGACATCTCTTGACATGTAAATTGATTGTAACATTAAATGAAGACAGATGGGCCTAGAAGGTTGCTTGTGAAGACTTGTTGCTGATTGCAGGATCCTGGTGGCCACTTGCTTGTATGACATTTGTGTTTTGCTACTATCTACAGTGCATGTGGGACATGAGGTCACCATTCTTGCATCTGTTGGTATTTGGGGAGACTGAGTGGATCTGTGCTGGATTCATTGATTCCGATCAAAAATTTAGAAGCCAAAAGATTAGATTAGATTTTAGGGTTGTGTGGTGCATACATTTGCATATTGAGGATGAAGTCATTTTTTAATGTAATGAAAGCATTATGTTTGAGTGTTTTTTGAAGGAAACTTTATATTAAAAATGTTTGTATATTAATGTGGCATATAGAATAACAGCCACAAATACTGTATTTTCTGGACTATAAGTTGCACCCGTGTAAGTTGCATCTGTCCAAAAATTTGTCATGAAGAGGAAAAACAAACATAACTTGCAGTGGTCTATAAGTCACATTTATTTTTGAAACATGGTGCCACTGCTTTGTGCAATAAGATACAAAATGATTTTAATTGACACATTATTTATCTAAAATGTAAACACCGTGTCAGAGAGCAGAAGCTAATGGGCTAATTAATATCACTGTTGGAAACATGAAGAACTCTGAGTAAATGTCTTGTCACTGTTGAACAGATGATCAAGAGGTGGGGTAAATGTGTACTGTAAATACACATTTAAAAAGTGGCACATTATTTATAACAGAAAAACTGTTAATGAGCAGAAGCTAATGGGCTAATTAATGCTATTGTTCAAGTCACATAATTAAGGAATAAACCTCTTGTGGCCATTAAACAGATGATCATAGGTGATGTAAATGTGCAATGTAATTAGATGCTTGAATACTCTTTGGTAAAACATTTGCTAAAGATAATAGCCTAACCTTATGGCCCCTTCTCACACAGTGCGAAGTTTGGATGGTGTTTGGACGAAAACGGCGAAACAGTTCGAAATTAGCGCACGAAACATCATGCCAACGGGCAGGCCTGCACAAACCTGGTGCGAGAGAAAACCAGCTGGTACGTGTGTAACCACATCACGCTGCTTATGTAGAATAAATAAAAAAATAAAAACCAGTCGGTACCTGTGGGGCCACATCGCACCGCTTATGTGGAATAATACAAAAAACCCCAAAAAAAAACAACAAAAAAAAACACACCACCTGGGATGCGAACTTGCACCTTTCAAAACCTCTGATTCCTAGTCAGAGAGTTTACCACTAAGCTACGGAGACGTTCTTTGAAAGCTGTGGGAATCTGCCTCATATCAGGAAGGACATGGAAGTATTACAAAAAAAAAAAAAAAAATCCCACACCATATAAAAACACCGCATTCATTAAGTGAGCAATACAAATATGATCCGTTCCTCTGGTGATGTCCCATGGTTATAGACATACTGTCATGAAATGACATGAATGAAAAGCATTGTGCTCTGATCATGTCCACATCTACTGGTTAGGTGTGTCCAGTCGGCTGTGCACATGTTCTGCCTGACACTCGTCTTGTGGACGGCATGCCACAGCACAGACACCGCATCATGTGGAACAGAGCTCATGTGGGTAATGTGATGGTCAGATTGCCCACTGCGTGTTCTGATCTGAGGGTCTGTTTCAATCTGGGGGGCTGTTAGTGTCCGTTCAATGCATGTGCTCCCTTGCTGCAGCTTGTCACCATGGTGATATATGTTTTTATTTCTGTCCATGTAAATACAGCAATCAGACACACGCGCCTCACAGTGGACAGTTGTTAGTCCATGACTGTCCAAACACAGTAGGTGTTGGGTAGGTGGAATGTCCAGAATGACAGATCACCACAGCTGCTTCTGTCGGAAGCCACGCCTCCCGTGAGTGGAGCGCACACACCCACGTGTCTGTGTGTGTTTGCAAAGTCACACTTGTGGGGAACTTAGACAAATTTCACAGCAGTACGACAGTGATTGTCTGCAGTCTGTTGTCATGCCAAGAGTGTGACTGGCCACACATTTTCTAAATGCCATGTGAGCGGTGTTAGATGTTCGTGTGTGTCACCTGGAATTTGCCCGACATCTGCCGAGAGAGGGTTCAATGGGTTTGATGTCTTTCAGGCGCTTGTGTGTGCAGATACCTGTAGCAACAGGTGTACGAGGTGTTGGAGGCAGGGACGACATTTCACGGTTTGCACACGATTCCTGCGTCATGCGCACTAAGTGTGCACTTTGTCCAAACTTCACTCTGTGTGAAGGGGCCCTTAGCCTGGATGATGTGCCATTGCTGTTCTTGTTGTCTCACACAGTCCAAACAAGTGTTGTGCTAAGTAGCATGAAGGTAATATTCCTTCTGTCTGAGGGAATATTAAGGCTTTGAAAACCTGGGCAAAACAATCCTCTCCACAGTTATGCAGTTGAAAAAGAGTTCACATTGCACGGACTCAAGAACAGTGTGCCGCTCTGAGGCAGGAAGGAGCGCATTTTGAGAGTCGATAATTGCGAGTGAAGCACAGGTGTGACTGGTTTACATAATGAGACCACATGGTGAGTTCAGATTCTGAGGTGTAACACTCACACTGTCACTTTGAGCTTCCTCAAGGCAGAAAGTGTGACATCGATGGCAAGGCTTCTGCAGGGTCAGAGTCATTCTTCTGCTTATGATAGAGGGCAAATGTAAATGTCAGCGGCGTCTGAAAGATAAAGGTCTGCTACTCTGATGCTATACTGAATAAGCTGTGACGGATGGAAAAAGGGCTTCCAGCTGTGATCTACGGAGGAAGGAACAGGAAAAAAAAGAAAGCTAACAAACACTTGTCTATTAAAAATGATGATATTCCCTGCACTTGAAACAGCATAGAACTTGGACAGCAAAAATGTGGGTGGGTGGGTGAGTGAGTTAGTCTGTCTTGCTTGTGCAGACAATAACTCAAAAATGAAAAATGCTATCATCTTATACCTCAACAAATCAAAATGAGTACATAATAAGGATGAACTGATTAGTTTGTGGTGAAGTTTGATGCACCAGATCAATCCTAAAAGCAACTTTGTGTTATATTCCGTATACATGTCTGCTCTGCCCCTCATGTTAACATCAGCTCTGGAATGCAGTTAAGCTACTAATTCAAAAAATTACTTTGAAACTTTTGAAACACCCATGTTTTGAACATTCCTCTGCAGTATGCATGAAAAGGAAGATATCACAATGCGAGATGAACTATAAGACAGAATGGATAGAAGAACAGAAAGAACATGTGAGGCTGCGGCTGCTGCCCCAAAACTTTCATCATTACTTTATGGCTAACTTGAAACACTGCTTATGATATTATGAAACATTTGAAAGATCCATATTTTAAACATTATTGTGGCATCTGCATGAAAAGCAAGACATTACAACATCAGCCAAAATATACAACGTAATAGGAAAATAAAACAGAAATTAACAAACAGATAGAACGTCTGACTGGGGGTAGTGCCAAAACTTCATCAGTACTGCAAATTAGTGATGGCTAACTCATAATACTGCTTTTAAATGTTTAGAATTCTTTGCAAAACGTGTTTTGACCACTGTTCCAAGTATAACTAAAAAATATTGGTGGTAATGGGCTTAGAAGGTGCAGAATTTTATCACTTGTAAGCGAAGTTGGAAAAACAAGTGTTTTTTTCCCCTTGATAGAAAATGAAAAGAACTTTAAATTGTGCGTGTGAATGTGAATGTGTTTGTTTGTCTATATGTGGCCCTGACTCCAAAGTGGTACAGGGATGATTGGGATGAGGGCAACCTGACGTGTTTATCTCCTATTTAATGTAGCGGAATGAAAGTTGAAACATCTCTGCGTCATGCACATAGTACAGTGCAGCAATATTGTGTAAGTGTGTGTGTGTGTGCGTGTGTGCTTCCAAGATGATCATTTGGGGTTGCTCGATGTGTGTCCGGCGTTGTGTTCAGACTGTCGGGGGAAATGGAGTTGGGTTTGGTTTGCTGGGAGGCCATGTGCTGCTGCTGTCACATGCGGCGCTTAGCATGGTAGCGTGTGAGGAAAAAACCCACCCGCTGAGATGTATGGATGTAGGAGAATGGTTGTGGAGATGGCACTTCTTCCCGAGACTTTATCAAAGAACAAAAAAACAACACCTGAAGCTCGATCTGCCACTAACATCAGTGTAGTAGCACATGCTGTTCCTGTGTGGCTGAGAGTGATGTATACCTGCTGTACCTTTATGTACTCCACATGCACTTTCAGAGTGGCGTCTTGAAAATTTGTGGGATCCCCAGTAAGTTGCTGGACACATATGAGTGAGGCATGGAGTGGAAGCAGATGTCTTGCTGCTTTGCAGTGAATTCCTGGGCCCGGTTTCATAAAAGCAGTCTAATCTTTTAAACATACTTAGTCGACTAAGGTCAGTCGCCCAACATTCAAATCAATTACATTTTTTCTGCAAATCTGATTGGTTAATCATGTGAGATTTCAGACCGTATACAACCCCAATTCCAATGAAGTTGGGACATTGTGTATAATGTAAGTAAAAACAGAATACAATGATTTGCAAATCCTCTTCAACCTATATTCAACTGAATACACCACAAAGACAAGATATTTAATGTTCAAACTGATAAACTTTATTGTTTTTGTGCAAATATTTGCTCATTTTGAAATGGATACCTGCAACACATTTCAAAAAAGTTGGAAAGGGGCAACAAAAGACTGGAAAAGTTGATGAATGCTCAAAGAACACCAAATTGGAAACAGGTGAGTGTCACGACTGGGTATAAAAGGAGCATCCCCAAAATATTCAGCCATTCACAAGCACAGATGGGGCAAGGATCACCACTTTGTGAACAACTGCATGAAAAAAAATACTCCAACAGTTTAAGAACAATGTTTGTCAACATTCAATTGCAAGGAATTTAGGGATTCCATCATCTACAGTCCATAATATAATCAGAAGATTTAGAGACTCTGGAGAACTTTCTACACGTAAGCGGAAAAGCCGAAAAGGAATATTGAATGTCCGTGACCTTCGATCCCTAAGGCGGCACTGAGTTAAAAACCGACATCATTGTGTAAAAGAGCTTACCGTGTGGGCTCAGGAACACTTTAGAAAACCATTGTCAGTTAACACAGTTCGTCGCTACATCTACAAGTGCAAGTTAAAATTCTACCATGCAAAGCGACATTAAATATCTTGTCTTTGTGGTGTATTCAGTTGAATATAGGTTGAAGAGGATTTGCAAATCATTGTATTCTGTTTTTATTTACATTTTACACAACATCCCATCTTCATTAGAATTGGGGTTGTAATATCGGGTGTAATGTCACAAAATATTCGACCGTTTCACATTTCTTGTATTACTCTGCGCCCTGACCGCGTGTGCTGCTACGCAGATGTCAGTAATGGCGCTGTCATCTCAGAGTGAGAGAAAGTCACGCAGCGACGACTATGCCGAAATGGGTGATTTTAAGATACCATACGAAAGTATTGATGTGGATTTTGATACAGAATTACCGTTTCACATTTGATGGATTTTCACACTTGATGGATTACTCCGCGCCCTGACTGCTGTTGGAACGATGCTGCCTTGACAGTAAGCCTCACCAACCCAATTACCTACAGAAAAATAAACCGTGCAAACTATGGAAGTGGATTATAATGGGATTGTGTCTGATGATTTGCAGATGTTCATGCTGGATTACGGCCACAAATATCCATTTTACTGGTTCCGCTAACGCGTCACTGGTAAAACTCCTTTGTAAAGATCAATTTGCGATCGTATAACCAGCATGAACGTCCACAAATCATCAGACAGAACAGGGTCATTCCCTAATTAGCCGTCTAATCTCCATCTCACGTAGACAGCTAAATTTGTATATTAGCGTTCTAATGTTAGTTGATGATTTTCATGGGCATAAGCGTCCTCGCTAGTGCTATTGCCCAGAAACATCTGGAATGCCTGAGAGTTTTGCCAACTCCGCAGACAGGGTATCCGTCCCAGGAAAACGGCTGCAAAAAGAGATCAGACTAATACTCGAAGTTAAGGTTTAGCAGAGAATTACCTGATTGGTAGTTGATTTCTCGGCGGGGAGGTGGAGTTGCAGTCCGGCCTTTAAGGTGGTGGTGATGATGTGGATGAGTGACAGCTGATGCTGATGACGAGCAACAGCTGTCACTCCCGGTTGCTATGACGCCCTCTCATGCTTGAAGCCCGCACTTCAAGCAGGGCGCCATCTGGTGGTGGTGGGCCAGCAGTACCTCCTCTTCAGTGGCCCACACAACAGCCATATATTGTATCTTGAGAGAAAGAGATGAGATTTCCATAGAAACATCTGCTTACTTGCCACTCATCACAGAATTGTCTGAAGACCACTGCTTTCTCCCCCATCACCCCTCCTGGTTTGCTGTTTGATCCTCACGGCAAGTAGGAATCCACACCCCCACTCATGTATTACAACATCCCTCACTCCCTCTTTGATTTCTTCATCCTCACCGCTCCTTGTCTTCGTCTCCACCACTTCCATCCTCTGCTCAGTAGTAATGGATGTCTGCTCCGGCAGCCCAGAGGAAATATCCTGTCACACATTATCATTACACACCCAGGGACCCTTAAACCAGGGAGCTCGGTGCCGTCGCGACCCCTTATTGTTGTGTAACCAACTGATTAACCCTTGAGTGGAAGCATCTGCTTTAATGATGGGGCACAGTAAATTTTGATGAGGAAAATTTACTGTGCTGGGAAAACATTTGATGAGAGTCTAAATAGAGTAAAAACAAACAAACAAACAAAAAACCCCCATTCTATTATAGAGTGAAATTAGCTCTACCGGTGTCGCCAACCGCGGCTGACGACGCATGCGGAGTGAAGGCAGGGGGAATGATTTTTCATCGTCTAGTCAATGTAAGTGGTTTTACTCCAATAAGAGTTGATTTTACACTATGTTAGCCCTGTGGTAGAGCATATTTAACTCTGTTTAGACTGGGAGCAAATGTTATCCCAGCAGAGTAAATTGTTTGGGATAACATTTGATTCCAGTCTAAATAGAGTAAAAAAACAAACAAACAAACAAAAAAACCACTCTATTATAGAGTGAAATCAGCTCTACCGGTGTCGGCAACTGAACGGTAACCCCCCCGCCCGCCCTGCCTTTGGAGCTCCGACGCTCTGTGGACAGACTGTCTTCACCCAAAGCGATTAGATGGATTAATGGGATTATTAATCATCAGATGACAAGGTAAAACCTCTTAAATTCTAAATTCAGTTTTAAGCAAAAATGAGGCTGTTTTAAGCAGGAACGAGGCGATAATCTGTGAAGCTTTGAAATGATGGACGGTCAGTGAACGCAACAGTTAGCATCTCGTGTAGCTGTGGCGCTCTGATTGCTTCCTCCACCTTTTCTGATGAACTAATGCTGAGTTTATGTGGAAATTATTGTTGTACAAAAGCTTCACATATCTGTCACTGAGCTAGATGATGACTGGAGTGCAGTTTGAAGCAGAAACGAGGTGATTATCAGTGAACCGCAGCTGATGACGCATGCACAGTCAAAGTAGGGCGGACTGATTTTTCATCTTCTAGTCAATGCAAGTGGTTTTACTCCAATAACAGTTGATTTTACACTATGTTGCATTGATTTAGCCCTGTGGTAGAGCATATTTAGCTTGATTTAGAATGGGACCAAATGTTTTCCCAGCAGAATAAATTTTGCTGAGTAAAATTTACTCTGCTGGGAAAACATTTGATTCCAGTTTAAACAGACTTAAAAAAAAATTATATTATAGAGTGAAATCAGCTCTACCGGTGTCGCCGACTGAATGGTTCCCCCTTCCGCCCTGCCTTCACTACGCATGCATAATTTCGGAGCTCAGACGCTCTGTGGACGGACTGTCTTCATCCAAAGTGACCAAATGGATTAATGGGATTATTAACCATCAAATGACAAGGCAAAACCTCTTAAATCATTCTAAAGTCAGTTTTAAGCAAAAATTAGGCCGTTTTAAGCAGGAACGAGGCGATAATCCGTGACGCTTTGAAATGACGAATGGTCAGTGAATGCATCAGCTAGCATCTCCTGTAGCTGCTCTGATTGCTTCCTCCACCTTTTCTGATGAAATAATGCTGAATTTATGTGGAAATGATTGTTGCACAAAAGCTTCAGATATCTGTCACTGAGATATATGATGACTGGAGTGCAGTTTGAAGCAGAAACCAGGTGATAATCAGTGAACCGCAGCTGATGACGCATGCACAGTGAAAGTAGGGTGGACTGATTTTTAAGGAGCACCGTTTGGTCTGCGACGTCGTCTAGTCAATGCAAGTGGTTTTACTCCAATAAGAGTTGATTTTACACTATGTTGAGTTGATTTAGCCCCGTGGTAGAGTACATTTAACTCTGTTTAGACTGGGACCAAACGTTATCCCAGCAGAGTCAATTTCACTCAGCAAAATTTCCTGTGTGGTATGGCGTCACTCATTTCTGGGAGGGCGCTTTGCTTGTGATCATGATTATAGCACATTAACAACATCCCTGCCTTTAAGCGCGTAATCCTCCATTTATATCATGTATTGTGCTGGAGACCCTCCTGCCCTGTGCACTGACAGCATTTCCTGTATATGCCTTGTCTTTCTGATGCCTGATTCTGTTTTTTCTCTCTGTTTAAGGTTCAGCTCCATCCAGAGATGGGTGTGATATTTGTGCTGGAGACCCTCCTGTCCTGTGCACCAACAGCATTTACTGTGTATTTGTTTTGTGAATTGTTCTGTAATTTGTGACTGTAGCATGGCTCAAGCAGAGGGTCACCCCTTTGAGTCTGGTCTGCTTGAGGTTTCTTCCTCAGAGGGAGTTTTTCCTTACCACTGCTGCTCTGGGGTTAGTAAGGTTAGACCTTACTTGTGTGAAGCACCTTGAGGCAACTCTGTTGTGATTTGGCGCTATATAAATGACAATAAATTGAAAAATTGAAATTATTTACAAATCATACCAAGAGGAATTTACAAGAAATGGCACTCTTTATTGAGTATTTAGCGATGAACATGTAAATGTCATATCAAATGTTTTATCATGTTTATGGAAGAAATAGCTTGCTTGGCCTCAGTAAAAGCATTTGTATGTAGTATAATATAATAGATATAAAACTGTCATTAAAAAATTGTATATCAACTGAGGAAATGTCAACAAATAGCATGTAGGTGTTGGAGGTAATAAAACATCAAGCAAGTTGTAGTGTAGGGCCCTATTTTGACAACAATCAATCAATCAATTCAATCAATTTTATTTATATAGCGCCAAATCACAACAAACAGTTGCCCCAAGGCGCTTTATATTGTAAGGCAAGGCCATACAATAATTACGTAAAAACCCCAACGGTCAAAACGACCCCCTGTGAGCAAGCACTTGGCGACAGTGGGAAGGAAAAACTCCCTTTTAACAGGAAGAAACCTCCAGCAGAACCAGGCTCAGGGAGGGGCAGTCTTCTTGTTGTGTGGGCCGCCAGAAGAGGAGGTACTGCTGGCCCACCACCACCAGATGGCGCCCTGCTTGGAGTGCGGGCTTCAAGCACGAGAGGGCACCGGAGCCACTGGGAGTGACAGCTGTCACTCTTCATCAGCACCAGCTGTCACTCAGTCAACTCATCACCATCACCATAAAGGCCGGACTGCAACTCCACCTCCTCGCCGAGAAATCAGCTACCTTGGAGGTAATTTTCTCTGCTGAACTAAACCTTGTGTAATAGTCTGATCTCAGTTGCAGCCGTTTTCCTGTGATGGTGTCCTTATCTGCGGTATTGGCGTTTGGTGTGGACTGCGACGACTTCGCCTCACACCCCAAACCAGATAAGTGGTTTCACAGGAGCTGTACGAGTGTATGATTGGAGGTGGAGGTTCTCCCTCCTTACTGAACACAGACTGTGGGATTACTGAGTGTGCGTACTCACACTCACCTGTGCTGTTTCTGTTCTCTGCCAGCAGTACCAGGTCTGACAGCTGAAGACGGTGACCACCTGGGGACCCAGGACTTGGCGGCTCCGGTGTTCTTCAGGTCCGTTGGCGGTGAGGGCCGTGTGGGATCCGGCTCGGTTCTGGACGGGCGTCTCCTATCCTCAAGCCTTCCCACACGTCACCCAACGTGTAATTGACTGTAGTCCCAAACTGATTGTCTGTATTCCGTTGTGCACAATTTTGCAACATTAAATTGTTACTGTTTGGCTTATCCATTGCCCGTTCTTTTACGCCCCCTGTTGTGGGTCCGTGTTCCTACACTTTCACAACACTTCTGCTGGGACTGGTTGGGGCTGAGGGAGAGAACCAGGAAAAAGACATGCTGTGGAGGTCAATCAATCACTAATGATTAAATGCAGAGTGGTGCATACAGAGCAAAAAGAGAAAGAAACACTCAGTGCATCATGGGAACCCCCCAGCAGTCTAAGTCTATAGCAGCATAACTAAGGGATGGTTCAGGGTCACCTGATCCAGCCCTAACTATAAGCTTTAGCAAAAAGGAAAGTTTTAAGCCTAATCTTAAAAGTAGAGAGGGTGTCTGTCTCCCTGATCCGAATTGGGAGCTGGTTCCACAGGAGAGGAGCCTGAAAGCTGAAGGCTCTGCCTCCCATTCTACTCTTACAAACCCTAGGAACTACAAGTAAGCCTGCAGTCTGAGAGCGAAGCGCTCTATTGGGGTGTTATGGTACTATGAGGTCCCTAAGATAAGATGGGACCTGATTATTCAAAACCTTATAAGTAAGAAGAAGAATTTTAAATTCTATTCTAGAATTAACAGGAAGCCAATGAAGAGAGGCCAATATGGGTGAGATATGCTCTCTCCTTCTAGTCCCCGTTAGTACTCTAGCTGCAGCATTTTGAATTAACTGAAGGCTTTTCAGGGAACTTTTAGGACAACCTGATAATAATGAATTACAATAGTCCAGCCTAGAGGAAATAAATGCATGAATTAGTTTTTCAGCATCACTCTGAGACAAGACCTTTCTGATTTTAGAGATATTGCGTAAATGCAAAAAAGCAGTCCTACATATTTGTTTAATATGCGCTTTGAATGACATATCCTGATCAAAAATGACTCCAAGATTTCTCACAGTATTACGAGAGGTCAGGGTAATGCCATCCAGAGTAAGGATCTGGTTAGACACCATGTTTCTAAGATTTGTGGGGCCAAGTACAATAACTTCAGTTTTATCTGAGTTTAAAAGCAGGAAATTAGAGGTCATCCATGTCTTTATGTCTGTAAGACAGTCCTGCAGTTTAGCTAATTGGTGTGTGTCCTCTGGCTTCATGGATAGATAAAGCTCGGTATCATCTGCGTAACAATGAAAATTTAAGCAATGCTGTCTAATAATACTGCCTAAGGGAAGCATGTATAAAGTGAATAAAATTGGTCCTAGCACAGAACCTTGTGGAACTCCATAATTAACCTTAGTCTGTGAAGAAGATTCCCCATTTACATGAACAAATTGTAATCTATTAGATAAATATGATTCAAACCACTGCAGCGCAGTGCCTTTAATACCTATGGCATGCTCTAATCTCTGTAATAAAATTTTATGGTCAACAGTATCAAAAGCAGCACTGAGGTCTAACAGAACAAGCACAGAGATGAGTCCACTGTCCGAGGCCATAAGAAGATCATTTGTAACCTTCACTAATGCTGTTTCTGTACTATGATGAATTCTAAAACCTGACTGAAACTCTTCAAATAGACCATTCCTCTGCAGATGATCAGTTAGCTGTATTACAACTACCCTTTCAAGAATTTTTGAGAGAAAAGGAAGGTTGGAGATTGGCCTATAATTAGCTAAGATAGCTGGGTCAAGTGATGGCTTTTTAAGTAATGGTTTAATTACTGCCACCTTAAAAGCCTGTGGTACATAGCCAACTAATAAAGATAGATTGATCATATTTAAGATCGAAGCATTAAATAATGGTAGGGCTTCCTTGAGCAGCCTGGTAGGAATGGGGTCTAATAAACATGTTGATTGTTTGGATGAAGTAACTAATGAAAATAACTCAGACAGAACAATCTGAGAGAAAGAGTCTAACCAAATACCGGCAGATGCCAGCTACCCCGAGTCCGTGAGGAAGCAGACACAACGGAATGGATTCCTATAATATTAACAGATTAACACAGCAGACAGTCACTACCAAAGCTCCTGGGGGTGAAGCAGTAAAGCAACAACATGGGTGGTTTTTGCTGAGTGTTTACTCTTATTTAATTTCTTGGTTGTTTGCAGTTCACTTATGCAGCTTATTTTGTGCATATAATGTTGTCTGTCTCAGGGTGGAGGCAGAAAGGGCTCTGAATGTTTCTTTGTCTCCACAATAAGCAAAGAAAAAATGAAGGCAAAGGCTATCTGCCCAACCGTTGGGCAGATAAGTCATACATTGAACATTACACGGCCAACCATTGGGCAGATAAATATGTCTTACCTTATTCGCCCAACCGTGATCATGTATTTTACAAGTTTTGTGCATCTAAACTACGTTTTTTATACTTTTTAATGCTCTATTGCAGTGTGAAACACAGCGCATATTTGACACGTTTAACTGCGCTGTCTTTAATTACTGCGAAAAAAAAACACCGCAAAGGATGAAAGCAGACAAACTTTATAAGCACTTTGAACGGAAGCCTGTTAATGAGGACAAAACAGTTTTTATGAACAAAATGCTGCTTGTTGCCTCTGAGATGGTGTTAGTTTGACACAGTTCCCTGGATGTGATGAGCCAAACAGAGCCGCTTTAGATCACAACCCCCCGCGTTGAAACCAGAAGTGAACTTACATTCATTGGTTGGTTGTGGTTGGGTGTATATGCTCGCATATTTACTTTGTTGAACCAGCGGTTGGACGTACAACCACTCCTAAAAATTAATTGGTGTTGGATAAACTTCTCACTTCTGAACTCATTTCTCCAAGTGTGTTGCTTGCTATGCCCAAATGGTGCTTTCTCACAGAGAAGAGTTCAGTTTGGCCAACAACTAGCTAAAATTATATCTTTGCAGGTGTACAGATGCAGAGTGTATGTGCATTGTGAATCCGCTTATCTAAGGCATGTCTTATTGTTGCACTTTTTACAACCCTGGCAGACTTTAGACCAGGTTTTTGGTGGTCTAAGGCATGACTGCTTGGTCATGGATGATATCAAAGTGTAAGCTGTATGCTTGACCATACCTCATTTTTAGACCAACATCCCAACGTTTTGAGGATGTGGGTGCAAAAATGACAACGGTGTTTTGTGGAAATAAGCACTGACACTTGCACGGGGATGTTGTGTCGGTGTACAGTAGGGACCATGAAGGTCCAACAAAGATGTGGCGTTTACACACTGACAAACTACCTTATATGCAAAACAGTTTAGATGTAATAGTTTGAAGCAGGTTGTAGGCACTACGGCAGATTTGTTGTAGTTTGTTGGACGTGTCTGCACTTCTGTCCCAGATCCGAAATGTGACAGGGGTTGGGGTGGGGGGGTTTCTTGGACTTAATCGGCTTCTAACTTTCTTTGAACAGAGCGTTAAACTGCTCTGCACAGTCTGAGCTGGAGTCAGTTTCCATCTAATCTGCTGATTTGGCTCTTGGTGAGATTAAGAGTTATGGTATAGAATGAAAACGAGAGAATCGCAGTGGAGATGAGACAATAGAAAGAGCAAGAACGTATAGGGAGATGTTTAAAAACATTATGGATTAGAAGAAAAATGGAAAACTGATCAGCTGGTTAAAGCCATTTGAGGTGTGTTTTTTGTGTAGGACCAGTTTAGGCTGGTAAACCAGACCCGACCCGTTCACTTGAAGATAAATTGGAAGGTTTGGAACAGCTAGGTGGAGCTTTCAGTGTTGTGTAATAATGATTAGTTGAGTCTTAACTATACTGGGAAATGATTGTGTTTATCAAAGGGAGAAAAAGCACAATTTTATTGCTGTAGCTTGTGTATTGTGAGCAATCGGCCCTTTTATCTTGTAATTCAAATGAATTGGTTTTGATTAATTGTAGCTTGTTCCACCCCAAGGACACACTGATTTCTAGTGGTCCTAAATCACTTTAAAGGAGTTTTAAACAAGATGTTTGCAGTTTTTAAACTGAGGGAAAAGATCTGTACATCAATGGTAAATGAACTGGCTAAATTTGAGATAAACCAGTTTTGATTGGCTTGGATGGACGGATGGATGGCTGGGCAATTTGGATTTTGGGTTTGTTTTGTTTGCACAATTACTAAAAAAGATTTTCAGCCAATCTTAGTGACACTTAATGAACAAAGTTACCAAGATGTAGAACCTGGATGTTAATTCTGGATTCTGTAATTGAATTTTATTTATTTGGTATTTTCAGGCAGGTATGGAAACAGCTATTTATTTATTTATTTTTTACATTTTTAATCACTTTCTTGAAAATTTTCAGTCAGTCTGCAGAAAATCTGGTGAATTTCTTGATCTTAATGACAGAAACTCATTATGTTTTGTTGCTGATCCAAATGTGGAGTCCATTTTTTTTCTTAAATAAAGGTATTTTTTTTTAACATTTCCATCTTATTTTTTTTTTCTAAATAATGGTCCAGTATTGTTCAGCTGTAATGGCAGTATGTGCTACCTGAGTTCTCTTTTAGTTTGCAATTTCATGACATCTTGGATAATAATCTACAGATTAATTATTGAAGCCCCACAGGCTTCTGACAACATTCTTACTTTAAGCACCAGCTGAGATTTGACTTAATTTTGTAGACAAGATCTGTCACTGTCACTCGTGTTCTAACGAGGAGCTTTGCAGTTGTTGTGTTTAAGTCCCCTGGAGCTGTAGTTTGTAGTTCAGTTCAAACTTTAGAGTCAAATTTCTTTTAACTTTTTCTTTTCTGTTTCTTTTAGTCTCCAGCAATTAACAATGTGATTTTTGCATTAAATACGCCAACTGGAAGGACGTCAGACTTTCATACGTGGAGATTTGCATTTGAATACACCATGCCAGTCAAAATACAAGATTTTCTTTTTGATTATTGAAGTTACTTATAAATTCATTCCAGTGTCAGATATTACCCAATCAGTCATGGATTTCTCTCCTCGCAGTCTGGCAGCACTGTTTCTTTTTTGCTATTCATTTGGCTCACAACTGCCATAAATACAGTAGTGGTTTTATTTATAGGTCTGATTGAAAGCACAGTCTTCTGCCTGGCTAGCTGTGTGTACTTGCTTGCAGCGCAAAATAAATACAGCATCACATCTATTTCAACCATCGCCTCTATGCATAATTTTTAAAATCCTTTCCTATATATCTGCTTTTAATCTGCTTTTATCTGTGCGACTTTTAACAGGAGCCTGGAAGCGTGATCACATAACCCCAATTCTTGCATCTTTGCACTGGCTCCCTATTAATTTTAGAATTGATTTTAAGATTTTATTGTTTGTTTTTAAAGCTTTGAATGGGATGGCCCCTCAATACATCACTGACCTCCTACAAATTTACTCTGTGGCGCGTGCTCTGAGGTCTGAGGGCCATTTCCAGCTCGTGGTACCCAAGACGAGACTTAAAACCAGGGGGGACAGGGCTTTCTCTGTGGCTGGCCCCAGACTTTGGAACGCTCTGCCCCTCCATGTCCGAACAGCCCCCACAGTGGAATGTTTTAAGTCTCTCGTCTGAAGACCCACTTTTATTCTCTGGTTTTTAACACTGAGTGAGTTGTGTGGTCCTCTGTTTTATTGGTTTTGTTTTTATTTTGGTAGATGTTATTGGTTTTATCTTTTGTATGCTGTATGTATGTATTTATTTATCTTCCACATTTTAGTTAATGTTATTGTTAATTTTCTTATTCTTAATTTTTGACTACTGGGGTTTTATCTATCGTGATTCTATTGTATGTGCAGCACTTTGGAACATTTTTGTTGTTAAATGTGCTATATAAATAAAGTGGATTGGATTGGATTTTACTTCTATCAAGCTGATATACACACACATATATATACACACACACACACGCCACACTTTCTGCGTTACTGTCACAGCGCTGACATCTATTTGGCCAGATTATACACAGATAATGTCTGTAAAAACTTGTACCTTTGGCTCACATTCACGTTTATGGTGCTTACACAACATACTGTACACAATTTGCTTGCCTGTGCAAACTGTGGAATATATGCAAACATGAAGACTGGAAAGGTTTTTTTTCCCTCTTTTCTCTACAATATTGCGTTTTGAATTGGGGTTACTATGGACTGTTAAATCTGCAGGTGTAACAGATAAGGGAGCTGTAATGAGTTGTAATTGCTATTTAAAGTGTAGGTGACATGATATGTAATGTTTTCTTGAGTATTTAAGACTAAAATTAAACAACAGATTGAAATTTATCCTTTCCTGGTGTGCAGTTACTGAAGAGATAAGTATTCGGATTTTGAATTGTGTGCCACTAAAAACCAGAAACTTCCGGGTGAGTCCCGACATTGGAGAAGTAGGGGGAAGTGACATCAGCACAAGAACCATTATCTTAATAGTTCCATTAATTTATGGATTTTTACAGGCTACTGACAGCCCCATTTCCACCGAGTGGTTCACCCCGTTTCCACAGAGTGGTTCAGGTTGGTGCTGCCCAGTATTATACATGTTAGAATGTTTAATTCTGGCTGGCAGAATCCTTTTGATTGGTGGAGCACTTATATTGACGAGCGCACACGCACACGCACAGTGTCGTGCGGCTTCTCCAATCAACACGGAGGCAAAACCAAGTATTTTCACATTATTTTATTTTACTGTTTTGTGGATCATAGGATAATTTCAGATCTTATGAGCAGATAAGGGGCTGCGAGTCTTTCAACTTGTGGTGCAAAGTGGCCCACGGTGAAAGAAGAGGATCCATTCACAGCAGAGACTCGATCCGACTTCAGGATTTTTAAAAATATTAACATTTCATAATTTTTCGTAATTATTTGTGCACATTTTTTTGGTGTCACCTACATTTTAAGTGTGTGTGTTCCTGCAGTTGCAAATTGACTGTATTAAGTGGATGCAAGATTTACCAGTTTTATTCTATAACCTGCCTTCTACATCATATGCTCGTAACCTCGAGTGTAGCCCTTTTTGTGTATGCAGATTTGTTGGTCCACTAAATGATAAAGAAGTGGACTTCATTTCGACAGTTTTTTTTCCATCTTATGCACATGCTCAAAGCACTTTACAATCACACACACACACACACACACACACACACACACACACACACACACACACACACACACACACACACACACACACACACACACACACACACACACACACACACACACACACTGATGTCAGGATGATGCAATGCAAGGTGCTCAGCTGCACACTGGGCTCAACGTGGGGATTAAGGACCTCACTCAAGTCAACCTGGAGCTGCCTGGTTATCAGTGTACTGGACCTCAGATTTTGTCATCACAACTCAGCATCCCTCTTAGTAACATGTTTCATTGATCAGCTGGACATTTCATTGGTGGAATATTCTTCTGATGTTCCTGGGATGTCAGGATATAGTGTTGTCTTTTAGTATTAGCATTTCAGTCGCCCTCTCCCATTTCCATGTATCAGCATAGACTAACCCTTTGAACTGCCCCTAGCTAAATCACTTTATGACATCATAACAGGTGTTGCTGTGTTCTGTGTCAGAGATATTTCTCAGGAAGGGAAGCATCAGTCCTAAATTTTATTTACTTAGTATCCAGAGCTTGTGTAGAGGGAGTGAGGAAAGCAAGAGAGAGACGGAAAAAAAGATTAATTTAATTAATTTATTGAACTTATAGAGCGCCAAATCACGACAGCGTTGCCTCAAGGTGCTTCACAGAAAACAACCAGAAATTCAACCAAAAAGTCAAAATAATAAAAAAACATAGTAAAACAATGTTAATCATATAAAATAGAAAACAAATGTGTCTTCAATCGCAACTTAACCCCTTAACGCCTGAATTTATATAGCTGTATATAAAAAAATGTTTTGTGTGTGTTTTTGCCTTTAAGTAGATGGTAAATAATGTTGAGATTATTAATTTCACTTTTGCACAAAAAATAAATAATAATTTTAGTATTTTGGTAATAATTTATGTTAGAATGTTATAATAATAATACTGGTATGTTGCAAATATGCGACAACAGGCATACTGGTCAATTTGGTATGTTGCATATTTGAGTCAAATATTGTAGCATATATGCGACAATAGGCGTTAAGGGGTTAAAAGTCTCAAAAGAGTCCGACTGCCTCGCTAAAGCAGGGAGAGCTTTCCGCAGGATTAGCACATGGATTGAAAGTGTGTGACAGGATTGAGCGGAGGCGAGGCACAGTCAGAGGCTGGACACAAATGCAGGCTCACCACAGGACGTATGCGTAAAGGATGGTTTTATTCAGGCCTGGGTTCAGTAACAGGAAGGTAGTCCGCGGAGAAAAAGTACCGGGCAGGGACAAGACAGAGGACGTGGTCAACAAGCAGGGTCAGTACACGAGCAAACAGAGTTGTCAGGGCTGAGGCAAAAGGCAGGATCCGGTACACAGAGCAGAGTCAAAAAACACGGCTTGGCAAAACAGGACTGAAACAAAGTGCTGGTGAGTGAATGAATCAACAAACGAGCAGCGAGGAAGTGAACTGAAGCAGTTTAAATAAGAACAGGTGTTAATAAGATAATGAGGTGCTCGTGGAGGACGAAGGGCCTGGAAGGGGGCGTGGTCAGGTGACAACTAAGAGGCAAAAGAGATGCAGAAAGGCGGTGACAAAGGGGCAAGAAAATGACAGATGAATGGGGCGTGGCCAACAGTGATGACACAGTGCAGGTGCGGGACATGAGAGTGTAGTGATCAGAAAGAGACTGTAACAACAATGAAACTGGAGATGACAACTTAGAGACCTGAGAGGAGTGCAGACAAAGAGAGAATGACAGGCAGGTGCAAGTGAGCAGTGAAGAGATTACAGACATGACAACTAAAGATCATACAAAGAAAAACATGAACAGGAATCTAAACTTGAACAGGGCTGAAAAGCATACCAGAACATGATAAACAGAATCATGGGAAATAACACACTGTGACAAAACCAAGTGGAACAGACAGACAAAACTATAAGAAAAACAAAACCTGGCAAAACAGTACTACACAACAGAAACGAGAACAGCAAAAACAATAGGCAAACAATAACTAAATGATGAACCATGAAAACAGACTGATAGAACAAAACTAGAACGGAACTGGAACATGGCAGAAGAATAAAAGTAACAAAGAAAGAAAGTGACAAAGCAAAACAGAACATAGAATAAACACATGATGAAAAAGGCAATTAATAAAACAAGGCTGGGGCAAAAGGAGCAGAACCAAATAAAGTGGAAAAATAAGGGCTGAAGCCTGGAACTGGGCGGGGCATGACAGTGTGAGACTGTAAAGACTCCTGCGCCCAGCCAGAGGGGGCACTTTTCTTGGAGCTGAGGATGCAGTTGTGTCAAACATGTGCATACACACCCATCAAACCCTTCCTGCCTAGACGCACACTCCTCACCCCGCCACCACCCTCCAAGCCGGGCCCTGTTCCACACCAGTGGTTAAAAAGATGGGGAGCACAGCTGACACTTGTGCCAAGGAGAGGAAGAGCAAAAGGAGCCAGCTCCCCCCCACCGCCTCCCCTTTCTCTTCTCCTTCCAAGTACTGCCGCTGCTTTTATAATCCAGGCTCCTTTTGTAGCAATGCATGACCCATTCCTGGGCTCAGAGTCACAGCAGCGGGTTTTCTCATCCAACCCGACCGCCTAAGATGAAATAAAGTCAAATAGTGCAGCAGATAACTGAAACAATCCTTCACTTGGTGATACAAGCATTAGATTTGGCATGAATGTTCTTCATAAATCAGTGTTTGAGAAAAAAGTGCGGGCCACTTGAAAATCCAATATGGCGGCCAGGTAAGAGTCAATGAAGAATTACACAGGAGTCAAAATTTAAAAATGCTCCAATCATATTGAAAGCTATATAAATAAATGGAATAGTTTTGACTGTGTTGAATGCTTGGTTTGCAAAGTACATGTCAAACAATGTCGACGTCCATTGGATTCTATAACATGTGACAGATGTTACCCTGTAATGTGACAACTGAGCATGACATATGGTGCAACCTATTCCTTTTTAAAACCCTATTAACTCAACCAATAATTTGCATCACATTTTACAAAGATTGGAGCAAATTTAACTTTTGAGCCCTATACAAACTGAAATTGACCTTTGTCACCATCTTGCTGTTTTTACCCCATAACTCCATAACATTCAGTCATAGATAGTCCAAACTATACATTTTTGTAATCTTTGTGATCAGGCACATAATGTGGTATAGCTTTCAATATGATTGGAGCACTTTTAAATTTTGACCCCTGTGTAATTCTTCATTGACCCCTACCTGGCTGCCATATTGGATTTTCAAGTGGCCCGCACTTCTTTTTTCTCAAACGCTGATTTATGAAGAACATTCATAGCAAAATTTGATGCTTGTATCACCAAGTGAACAATTCTGGCCAAAAATCAAACTTATCTGCTCCACTAAAAGTTTAAGCCAGAGAAGGTGTCCTTATGTTGCTTGTAGTACAATGTATTTGGATTATTTATGGAAATTCCCCAGTTCATATGTATACCTTATCACATGTCTGTTCATGTATCACGCCCTGTATCTTGTCCCGATGTTTCTGTATCAGCCCTCATCAGACATGTACCCCAAACAGACATGTGATAAGGTATACTTACGTATCATTTATTTGTACCGCCAACCCAACAGGCAGCCGTCCTGCTTTGTCGACACCTGATCCCGTCAGATCTCAGAAGCGAACCAGAGTAGGTCCTAGGAGACCGCTTAGGAAGGCCAGGAGTTCTCTCCATGTTGAACTGGAGTTGCTGGTCCAGAAAGGAGATTCAACATAAACCTGGTGCCAAATCCCAATGCAGATCTGTACTCCCTGAACAACTGGGAGCAGCCAAAAGACAAACAACAACTCTTCTCATGATCCGAATTCTACTATCTCTGAGATGTTCTGTCTTTTCCTTCCTCTAATTAATGCTTGTTTCTCATCTTCTCCCCCCGCCTCTCCTGTCAGGAGGACTGCGGGGAACTAGTCTTTCCTCATTACGTTTGCAGGGAACTGTAAAACACAGCACTCTAATATCC
Organism: Thalassophryne amazonica; assembly: GCF_902500255.1. Classification (NCBI taxonomy): domain Eukaryota; kingdom Metazoa; phylum Chordata; class Actinopteri; order Batrachoidiformes; family Batrachoididae; genus Thalassophryne; species Thalassophryne amazonica. Next base: position 48,633,044 of record NC_047122.1, read on the forward strand.
GCCCAGATGCCCATTAGTCCGACAGCTTGGCCCAATTGATGGCAACACATGTCAAAGGGCAGACGATCCAAGTCCCCTCTGGATCGGCCCAATAAAACATCCTGTCTGACGAGAAACATCAGAAAGAATCCACAAAGGGGCTACAGAGGGATCAGAAAAAGGTTTTCAGAATGGCTGACATGCACTAAACAAGGGATGATGTTTAATCCTGTTATTATCCCAACATCTTTGTACTGCTCAACGCCCCCACCCCTCATTTCTTGTATTTTTCTCACTACAAAGATTTTATGACAGATCCTGCATAGAAGATATGTTGAAAAAATGCATTAAAACTCTGAAAAACAAACTTACAGGAAATGCACCACAACACTGATGTGTGTGTATGTGTATGTACATGTATCCTTCCAATGATCTAACAAGCCTTGTCCATACTTTAGCTGCCCACACGCACAGTTTAAATTCTGCCCATTACTGTTGGGTTTTGCAGTGTGAGCCTACAGACTAACAAACAGCGTGCATGACTTCACAATACATGTTTTAGCAGTCAGTGCCAGTGGGTTGCCGTTTCTGCAGATTCTATGCAGCACATCTGGAATATGCATGTGGTATTCCCTTTTTAAAGTAATGTAAGAGCAGCTAAATAAGACAAATCGCTGGTGTTCTTTAATCATTAACTCATGTTACTGCAAGGTTTCATATTTCAGACTGAAATTCTTTCTAAAAGTTCTTTCATTTGCTAATCTGCTAAACGGAACAGGTGATGATCAACTGTGCAACTTTAACCAGCATTTTGCAACACACTATCTTGCAAACAGCATAAAATCTAATTCCGCCTCAGCAGGAACTTCCAGCGTATTTTCGGGGGTCCGACACGCCATGAAAAGCAATTTTCTGGGCCCTTTTCATTGCTGTGGGGCAGGTATGTCTGAACTGGCCCGAAAAACCACTGGTTGGAACCACTGCCTACATAGCTGCATGAGAGATGTGTTCACCGCAATGGATACACAACGGCTAAGACGCCCAGTTTCAGGGCCTTATGTGTAAATGTTCATGAGATCTAGAAAGTGTATAGAGTTACGATGTTGGAAATGGGACCAATAATGGTCCAATAATAAATAGTGACACGGTGGCTTAGTGGTTAGCACTGGTGTCTCACAGCAAGAAGGCTGTGGGATTGCTCCCTGCCCTTTCTGTGTGGAGTTGCATGTTTTCCTGGTGTCTGTGTGGGTTTCCTCGGGCTACTCCTATTTCTGCCCCTGACCAAGGCAGCGTCTACATTTGGAGTTGGTCCTCGGGAGCCGGGGTCGCTGACCGAACGGTCTCCCCTGAAAATCGGTCCACCCTGCCTTCACTGCGCATGCATAATTTCTGTGCGTCAGTCGCGGTTCACCGATTATCACCTTGTTTCTACTTCAAACTGCACTCCAGTCATCATCTATCTGAGTGACAGATATCTGAAGCTTTTGTACAACAATCATTAACACATAAATTCAGCATTGTCATCTGATGGTTAATAATCACATTATTCCCTTTGATTGCTTTGGGTGTAGAGACTCAGATGAGCTGCTGTGGTCCCAAATGATGCATGCGCAGTGAAGACAGGGCAGACCAATTTTTCGGGGGGGACCGTTCGGTCTCAGAGACCGGACTGTGGCTGCCCACTGCTCCTAATGGTTGGATTATGTCTAGCTGTAATTAGGATGGGTTAAATGCAGAGGACAATTTTCATTGTATGTATGTACAATGACAAAAAAAAGGAAATTATATATTTAAATAGTAGGTAAATAGTATTTATAGTTGCATGTTGCAAAAATCGAGCTGTGAATGAAGTAAAAAAAAGCACTGATAGACTTTAGGCTTGAAATTCCCGATTTTTTTTTCTTTGTTTGTTTGTTATTGATTTTATTTTTGTAAGCTGTGTATTTTCCATTGACAGAGACATGGATGTTAGATAATTACAGATTGGACAGCAAAAAGACCCCCCCCGCCAAACACACATACAGAGCTGTGTTTTGGGGCAGTCAGTACATATCACTGTCAGAGCTTTGTCTTTGAAAAGACATGGGTCTAAATTGGAGAGGGATCAGTTTTTTGCTTCATTCTCCGTCACTGCTTTTTGTGTTTGCTGTGTGCTTTCTTCCGGCATGTTGTTTAGAGGGACTGTATTCTTGTGTAGGAGTGTAAAAGTGCTGCTTTACTGAAAGAATGAAAGAAAATACAGGGTTTCCCATCTTGGCAGTAATTTCATGCAGCTGTGTTGTTATATCATCGTTTTCCTTGTGGGATGTTCTTCATATCAGCAAATAACATCCGATTTATAGTCAGTGAAGCATTAGTCAGCCCAGTAAGTTGGTGTACTTTGTCCGTTTGTTGCCATAACTACTACAAGATGAAACAAAAATAGAAGTTCACGGTGCGTGGTGAGGTTTTAGTAAAATCGGGTTCATAAGTATTTGGACAGTGACATGATTAGTGTAATCTTGCCTCTGTACACCATCACAATATAGGAGAAATTAAACAATTAAGATGTTCTTGTAGTTTATGCTTTCAGCTGTAATTCAAGGATATTGGATTAACAAGTCCGGAATTACAGACTTTTATAGAGTTACATAGTTTAATTGGTTTGTAACTTGCACTCATAATAGAGAACACAGAATATACTGTATTAGACAGTTCCTTCCTCTTTTGTGTTTGGATGGTTGCATCCAGTACACGGTACTTCAGACCCCGAGGCCGATATCTGTCCTCACTGAGACCAACATTGGTGATGCTGCAGAACACTGAATGAGGCAAGGAAACACAGACAGTCAATAAACCAGAAATGGAATTTATGTGCTTTGTATTAGCAGTCATCTAATATAATATACTGAAATAAACTGCAGGTATATGGAACATTTTATGCAAACAGTATTCTCAAATAATTGAGTGTATCCTAGTTATTAATGATTACTTTAGTCATAATGTCAGCAACTGCAATGCAATTTTTGGATTTTTTTTTAAACAAATAGACAGACTTGAGATTTTTGCACACATTAGATCATCAAACAAGATGTGGATCTGGTGAGCAAGGATGTGTTTCCATTGGTTTCACACAAGCTGAGCGGTTGTGATGTTCAAAATAGGACGAGATGCAAAAACCAATGACCTGATCAACAGGGATGAGGGTCTAAAATCTGTGATGTGGTACTTTCTTCTCAGCACGACATACAGTTGTATGCAAAAGTTTAGAAATCCCTCTGTTAATTTGGTAGCTTTTGTCAAGAAATGAAAATCACACAATTCAGACTTATTAAAAGAAATATTTAACAAATTATGCTCTGTAATCTCAAAGTTTCACCAAAACTCTCTTGATCTAAATGAAATTCATGAACATTTTTACATATTTTATTTTAATTATTAGTATCAGTATCATTTAGTAAGATAAACATTTACTTATTTTTTAAAATTAAAAACAAAGAAACAACAACAACAAAAAGTCCAGAGGAAAGCCTATCGATTGATCTAAATGAAATTCATGAACATTTTTACATTTTTTATTTTAATATTTAATAACATTTTTTAATAACATGAATGCAATAAAAACTTTTAAAATTAAGATAGATGAAAATTATGCTGACAGCGCAGTGGCCTAGTGGTTAGCACTGTTGTCTCACAGCAAGAAGGCCATGGGATCAATTCCCACATGTGGCCTTTCTGTGTGGAGTTTGCGTGATCTCCCCATGTTTGCATGGGTTCTTCCTTCCACATCCAAAGACACGCAGGTTAGGTGGATTGGAAACTTTGTATTGTCTGTAGGTGTGCGTGTGGGTGTGAATGTGTTTGTTTGTCTATATGTGGCTCTGTGACAGACTAGCGTCCTGTCCAGCGTGTACCTGGTCTCAATCCCTATGACTGCTGGGATAGGCTCCAGCTCCCCTGTGACCATTAATTGGAGTACGCGGTTGCAGATGTGTGTGTGTGAGTGTGAAAATTATGCCTTATTATCGCAAATAAAAATATAAACAAGACTGATTTAAACAAAAAATGTCATTAATTAAATTCAATTTATTAATTAATTAATAAATGTTGTGTAATATTCTTTTACTTTCTTGATATTTAATTGAACTCCCAATAATGTTCATATGATTTGCCTGAAAGCAAGTGATTAATTAATTGTGGTATTATGCGTGCATCCCATTATTTATTTATTTTAAAGTAAGCAGTTACATGGCCTAAACAGCATCACACACACGTCTTTTTTTGGGCAGGATGGTGGTGGTGGTAGGGTGGGGAGATGTCAGTGTAGTTTGTCTTTTTTAATTTTTATTTATTTATTTGTAATTCCAAAGTCAGTGACAGTTCGACTCAGTGGACTGTCCAATAAAAGAAATGTGCTAATCACATTCGTGGTGAATGAGGAGTTTGTATTTTGATGCAGTGAATAACATTTGACATGTAAATTTCAAAGATGAGTTGTATTTGGTGCTTAATAACAACTCTGGATTAGAAGAGGCCACAGCTGTTGGCTGTTTTTTAGGACTTTGCTCCCATCAGGATTCACATATCATATTAATATTTAGAACTAAATTTCTCATTGGACAGGTAAATTTTTTAGTATCAGTATCATTTAGTAAGATAAACATTGACTTATTTTTTTAATTAAAAACAAAGAAACAACAACAACAAAAAGTCCAGAGGAAAGCCTATTCCTCTGGACTTAAAGCTTTTTTGAACCTATGATTTGGCGCTAAACACAATCATTTTTTTCTACATGTAGCACATTTTATATCTGCAAAATGCATGCGTTTGGTCACATACAAGAGTTCAGCCATAGTGGGGAGAGCACCATGAGAATCACAACAAAATGTAAAGAAACAGGTGACAAAGTCAATCAAAAGGAAATATGAATACCATAAATATGCCAAGTAAAAATGGTCAGAAATGACTCGTAGTAATTGTGTCCTGTTGTATTTTATTCATAAACTTATTATTTTTTTCAGTCCAAGAGGGATAGGGTGCATTATTCTGAGTAGGTACTTACATAGTAATGCTTTTTATCTGATGGACAGAAATAATCTATTGTTAATTTCACATCAATTCAATTCAATTTCAATTTCAATTTATTCAACTTATAGAGTGTTAAATTATGACAGCATCGCCTCAAGGCGCTTCACAGAAAACAACTAAAAAAAAACCCCACAATGGACCAAAAGATCAAAGAGCATGATTAAAAGATTAAGAACACAATAAAAGTAAAAAATAAATAAATAAAAAGCATAATAACACATATGCAAATCATATAAAGAGAAAACAAATGCATCTTCAATCTGGACTTGAGAGTCAACACAGAGTCCGACTGCCTCACTGACGCAGGAAGATCATTCCACAGAACAGGGACATGATATGAGAAAGCTCTATGACCCGCAGACTTATCCTGCATCCTGTGAACGCAAAGCCTGGGCCGGTACGTAGGGTTTAATTAAGTCAGCTAAATAGGGCGGTGCCAGTCCATGAACAATTTTATAGGCCAGTAGCAGAACCTCAAAATCTGATCTGACAGGGACAGGAAGCCAGTAAAGAGACGCCAAAATGGGAGTAATGTGGTCAAACTGTCTGTTCCGTGTAAAAAGTCTTACAGCAGCATTTTGAATCAACTGAAGATCCCTAGTTCAGGACTGCAGCAACCCAGACATTTGAACATTGCAGTAACCCAATCTAGAAGAGACAAATGCCTGAATCAGGGTCTCAGCATCAGCCATAGACAGGATGGAACGAATCTTTTCGCTATATTTTGCAAGTGGAAGAAAGCAGTCCTCATAATATCTCTAATGTGGAAGTCAAAGGACAACGTAGGATCAGAAATTACCCCAAGGTTCCTCACTTTGTCAGTGTGATGTATGACTCACGACACAAGTTAAGAATAAAGTTCTAACTTTATGTCTCAGCTGTGCTTTTTTTTTTTGCAGTACAGATTTTCTGATTAATGAGATATTTGACAATGACATGTAGCCTGTAGAAGTGCTCGCAGGCAGCAGCACAGGCAGGCCTGGAGCAGACCAGCTGGACACTGAGAAAAATCACAGACTTAATTTTGTCCGAATGACATCACTGATCAGAATGTTCTCTGTCTAAAGCTTTTACTGCTGCAGAAACAGCAGATGCAGTTTGTTTCATTGTGTAATATTTAACTTTTCATGCACACATAAGCCACTTATTGATTCATGTGCATATTTGTGTATGTATGCATGCATGTCTGTGTATGTGTGTGCCCATGGGCTGAACAGTGACAATTATGCTTCCAACTGCAATACCTATGTATGATCATTTTAAAGCCTTCTACTTTTCCGCAGCGAGCTCAGCGGGGGAGTGTGACACACTTAACGCACATTTATGATGAATTGGTTTGTTTGGAATTATGCTGAACTTCTGCAGCCATGGAGACTGTGGTGTTTCTCACATTCTCTCTCCGCCCGCCGCGCGTGCGTTCTCTCAGGCGCACGGACAAGAAAAGACCCAGTACGTCGTCATTGCATACATGCGTCAGGCACGCATTAATACGTGCACACACATTCTTGGCAGGAGAGCAGTTCAAATTTACAAATGCCATCACATGAAAACCATCGGTGATGTGCTTAACCCCTCAACAGGTTCCTCTGTTGCCATGGCAATATGCTGCAGGCTGACTGAGCAGGATGTGAGTGAAAAAACCCATTTCCAAGGTGTCCAGTGGAGACATGCAGAAATATCAAACGGTTTTTCTGTGTGTCTTTAAGAATGCATTCTGATGTGTCCTGTGCGCTTCCAACCCTGAGCAGCATCTCTGCTTCCCAACAATGATGAAGCAAACTGTAAATAAGAGATGGGATTGATTCTCGGTGATTGACATGACCAGCTGATTCTCACGCCAACATATGCAACCCTACAAACACATGGACCTAGCCCCCCCAGTTCCCCTAATGACTTGTGCAATCCTTATCTGCCTGCGCACGAGAACAGGGCGACCTGAAAAGGGAAACGTCTCGAGCTCATTCGGCATCTCTGAGGTTGAGCTGATGTGAGGAGAGCGAGAATCATGAGCCAGTTCCCTTCTGTATTATTCTCTCCCATAAATCTACCCACACGCTGCCTTCCACCCACATCATAGCAGCAGCCGTGGAACTTTTCTTCCTCCTCTCTCGCTCGCTTTCGCACCCTCTACTCATTTTCATATTCATCTTTCTGTCATGCTTCCTTCCGCAGTTTGTCTCCCTGTCTCACATTGTTTGATTTGTCATTTCTGACTGCTACCTGTCTTCTTTTCTGATCTGTCCTGTCGTCCCTTCACTTGTCTGATGGAGCGCAGAATTATCTGCTCACAGTAGAGGTCAGAAGGTTACATACATTCGTCACAGGCATGGAAGATGTGGTAATATTGGGCTTTCACTAATTTGATTTGTCTCTCTCTCTCTGGGGAAGAATGGTAGTACAAGATAGGGCATATCTTTTGGGGGGCAAGAATTTAGTGCATGTCAGTATATTTTAAGTTTCTTGAATTCATCACAGGGTCAAAAATAAACATACATCCACTTAGACTATCAATTCAGTGGTGCTGAAAGTTGCCGAAGTCTCTAAGGGTCCTGTCCCACTGGCGTTTAGGAGGATTTGCGGATGGAATGCGCACAAAAGTGGCCCACATCCGCCAAACAAGTGCAATAACCGTGTAACATTCCTGTATGAGTCGGCCGCCATCTGAACATGTCCGTGATCATCCGCAGAGGCACGCATCACTGCCTGAACACATACTGAAGACATACGAGGTCTGTTAGAAAAGTATCAGACCTTTTTTTTTTTTTTCAAAAACCTGATGGATTTGAATCACGTGTGCTTGCATGAGCCAACCTTGAACCTTCGTGTGCATGCTTGATTTTTTTCACGCCTATCGGTTGCGTCATTCGTCTGTGAGCAGGCTTTGAGTGAGCACTGGTCCTCCTCCCTCATCTGATTTTCATTGCGAGGAAAATGTCTGAACGATTGGAGCAGCGCTGAATCAGATTTTTCCAGAAACTGTGAGAGACAGCCAGGTGGAAACCATTCGTAAGATTCAGATGGCTTTCGGTGGCTTTTCAGTCGAGTGAGTATCCGAGAAATTGTGTAAGAGCTGGACATGTCACAACATGTCCTGTGAGACTTCCAACACGGAGGTGCTTTTTGTTCTGCGCCATTAGTGGCTCCATCCCGATGCGCGAACCCTCCGCATGTCTTTCATTACAAAATCTTCTTTCACAGTGGAATGTGCCGAAAAAGTGCTGATGTCCACCTCTTCTGCAATTTCTCTGGTAGTCAGACGACGTCCCGGATCAACACAGCGTTCACTTTGGAAATGATCTGGTCATTTCAGCCTGTCGATGGCCTCCGCCATTTTGCGCCATCTTTAAACTGGTTGTAACACTCCTTAATCTGCGTGATGCCCATAGGATCGTCACCGAAAGCCGTCTGAATCTTCCCAATGGTTTCCATCTTGTTGTCTCTCACAGTTTCTGGAAAAATTTGATCCTTTCCTTGCAATGAAAATCCAACGAGGGGGGAGGACCAGTGCTCACACAAAGCCTGCTCAAAGGCAAATGACGCAACTGACAGGCGTGAAAAAAATCAAGCATGCACACGAAGGTTCAAGGTTGGCTCATGCAAGCACACATGATTCAAATCCATCAGGTTTTTGAAAAAAAAAAAAAAAATAAGGTCTGATACTTTTCTAACAGACCTCGTACGCAGGACATACACAACCAACACGCTGCATATCCCCTGTCATCCGCTGATATCCGCAACCGACGGGTTGGCGCGGCTTGGCGGTGGACCGGAACAGCGTGCAAAACAGATATGACGCGTACCCAGCACGGCCACATCACGGTCGCAAATGGTATGTCGCGCATGCAGACAGAGTGGGCACAGATGAAGCGAGTGCATCACAGCCGCTGTGCCCCTCATGGGGGCGCCTCCGCGGTCACCTTTGCTTCTGTTCCCTGTTATATCCACTTTTCAACCTCATGTATTTGCTGATCCACCCCGGGACATTTGTCATTTCCGCCCACCTTTGTTGCGGATGCTCAGCTTTTGTTTCCTCATTTTATGCGCAAATCCTCCTAAACACCAGTGGGACAGGGCCCCAAGCTTCTTATTAGTGATCATGACTACAGTCTGTGCCAGCATAAGAATAAGATCAACTTTATTATTCCGAAGGAAATTATTTTGCCAGAGTACCGAACAGTAAACAGTGAACGTTTTTTTTATTTTTTATACAATAGGTACAACTAATTTATTGAAAGCCCATTTTTGTCATGGCATTCTTGTTCTTGCTGAGTGTATTTAAATTTCTGACCGCAAATATATGTCTAAATCATGAGACCTTATACTCTTCACGTGTTCCTGTAAAAGCATCTTTTGAAAAATTTGGCTTAACCTCCAGAGACCATGTTTCCACACTCACAGACATATTTAACCCTAACTTTTAAGATTTATGTAATTTTATTACATGACAAATTCCCATTTACTTTTTTTAGATAATTTTAATACAAACCTTACATGATGCATATTCATTACTGTAATAAATCCTATTCATTTGAAATGCATAATCCTCAGCATTATGTATTTAGTATTAAATTCTAAATCAATAATAATAGTATTTATTTAAAATACATAAAGTACATTGTTAGAATTGCATAATAATTATGTTACCATTTATCTTGTATAGGTTATTATGTTACCATTTATCTTGTATAGGTAACATAGTTATTATGCAATTCAAACAATATACTTTATGTATTTTAAATAAATACTGTCATTATTATTGATTTAGAATAATTATAGTTTATTAATACTAAATACATAAAGCTGAGGATTATGCATTTCAAATAAATAGGATTTATTAAAGTAATGAATATGCATCATGTAAGGTTTATTTGGTAGGTTCATATTAAAATTATCTAAAAAAGTAAATGGGAATTTGTCATGTAATAAAATTACATAAATCTTAAAAGTTAGGGTTAAATATTTCTGTGAGTGCATATTTGTTTTTTTCCTCTTCAAACTCAGGTGCCACAAGGTAAATCAGGCTGTGTTGTCCACTAGAGCTGCAATGATTCATTGTTTATTAATCCATTATTAAATTATTTGGTAAGTGTTTTGATAGGTTAATCATGCCTAATCGTTAAAAAATAATTCAAATTGTATGATTTCTGCTTCTTAAATGTGAATATTTTGTGGCGTATTTTACTACTTTTTAAAAGTTGTATCTGCCAATAACTTGATTATTATTAGGTTGGGGACAAAACAAGACATTTCAAGGCATCATCTTGGGCTCTGAAAAACACTGATCAATATTTTTCACCATTTTCTGTCATTTTATGGACTATACAGTTATGAATAGATAAATTATTTTCTTGATTAATTATGAAAATAACTCCCATTATCCACCTTTTCAGTAAGCTAATATAGGACATGAGGGTCCTCACTTATAAATGATGTGTATTCCACGTGTACATCTTTTACCCAATCATGAACTAATATTCATACATACGTTTTTCAAAGCTACTCAAGCCTGATATGGTGAAGTAGAAATGAAAAATAAGGCAAGACAGAATTAATCAGAAAACAAAGCAGGCAATTTAGATATTTCAAGATCAGTTTCCTATATAAATACCACAGATTTTTTACATTATTCAGTGCTTTTTTTTTTTTTTTTTGCCACAATCAAAGTTGTTCCATACAGGGTAAAGAGAATGAGAGTTTTATCCAGTCACAACCGGCGGAGGTGCTTCATCAAAGGGCTTATGGCCTGGTTTGCTCTCCTGGGGCATCGCCATCCACCATGAGACACATCAAAAACATGAATGTCTAACCTCTGGAGTCACACTACTTTACCTCCCTCACATCAATCCACATTATCGTCAGGTCACGCTGACAGTTATTGGCTGTGGTGGTTTGTGTAGAAGCATTGTGGTATTGTACGTGGACTCGATTTAGTGGTTTTCTCACATACAGACGTCCCGTCCTCCTCTGCACATTCACCTCGTTTGAATCAGTGGAGTTACATTCATGCAAAGCATCACAAAGAAAGATTCTTATGCAAACCTATTGTAGCATTTTTTTTAAATACTAAAGCTGTTATCTGAGCCATGTGGATGTATTTTTCATGTCACAGACTGTGAGGTGGGTGGAGAAAAAACAGCATTCCTCCATGACATTCTACAGTACTGGCAGCCGTACTGGCTGGAGAGGAAAAAAAAAAATAGGCATATGTGTTAACTAGTGATCAGATGTATCAGTCTTTTGAAAGTTAATCCTTATTACAGTCTTAATATTTTGCATTCCAGCAAAATATTATGCAAGTCCAGCATTAGGGGTCTTCAGCTGGTTCAGAAAGCTGTTGCCAGACTTTTGACATGAAGCAGTAGGTTTGAACATATTACCCCCATTCTGGCTTCTCTGCACTGGCTTCCTGTCTGTGTACGAGCAGATTTTAAGGTCCTGCTGCTAACCTATAAAATTGTTCATGGACTGGGGCCTTCTTACCTGGCCTATTTGGTGAAGCCCTACGTACCAGCCCGGGTTCTGCAGTCGCAGTATGCGGGACTACTGTGTGTTCCTAGGGTGAAGATGAAGTCAGCGGGTCAAAGAGCCTTCTCTTATCGTGCACCTGCTCTATGGAACAGCCTCCCTACGGCCGTGAAGCACACATTTTTAAGTCAAGACTAAAAACATATTTTTACTCCCTTTCTTATGACTAGTTTTTATTTATTTTGTCTGTTTTATTCTGTTACTTGTGTCTTTACTTGTGTATTTGAATCTTTTAATTTACTCACTTATTTTAAATTTGATTTTGATTGTGTGAGGCGCCTTCAGGCAACTTTTGTTGTGATTTGGCATTTTATAAATTGATTAAACTGAAATTAAATTGAATTGAATTGCATACTCCTCTCCTCTCCTCTCCTAAGGGTAAAAATTTAACAATCCACCTTCACCAATTGCCTAAAATGAAGTAGCTTAATTTCATTTTAAAATCCAAATCTATGTTGCACAAGGAAACAACCTTATGTTTTATTAACATAGATGATCAATGAAATGAATGTTAGAAATGTCTGCACACATTCACCTGTTTGAATAAAATCATACAGTAGCTGGAATAATGCACCAAATGTGCATCAATAATGATCATATTCACCAAGAAATTAAAGCTAATAGAACCTCTAAAGGTGTTTGTAAATAAAAACAATTATCAGCTTGTGCTCTTGATTTTGTTGCAGCAAAACAATATGAAGACCTGGGAGCTAAAGGTACAGAAGCTGCAAAATCAGTCATACAATCAGCACTTTGAAATGTCATTGACTATGAGATAGCACCAATTTTGTTTTTGGTCTCACGTTTAGTCAAAAAACTGTTTATTTGTGTGTGATTGGTCTTTTCAGACTAAGGCACTCTTTACATCGAAGAACTGGACTTAGGTATTTCTTGTGTAAAAGAAAATGGTATTAAGTTGTTTCTATTTTGGAGAAAAGAGGCTTAGGAATCTTTGATGTCAACAATATTTATAGGGTTAACAACATGTTTCTGTGCTCAAACTGAATTGTTGAAAATTGTGACTTCTGTACTTTTAGCATCCAGGTCTTCATGTTATCTTTCAGTTAAATGAATTACTCACCTATAAATAGTACAGAGCAGGTAGATCAGTAGATTAAGGAATCAGACTACTAATATGTAGACCTGCGTTTGATTCCTGGTCATGCATTGTCTCAGTCCACCAAACTAGAAATGGGTATTGACCTTGACTGGTGAAGTAACCTGTGTTGGACTGGAGTCCAGTCTACTTCACGCTATGGTATCCGAGGATAAACATGGGCATCAATGGGCCCCAGGATCTATGTGGGGCAGACTCCATCTACTCTCTGTATCCTTCTTGAAACCTACACCTGCTATGATTAGTAACCTTATGTAGGCATGTAGATCAAGCTCGTCTATCTTTTTCCAGTTGTATCTGTTTACAAAAACCCTTCAATTTTGTCTTCTCCAGGATTTTTGTTTTCTTAATAAGTGGTAAGATTAACCTTTAGAATGTTGAGATGATTTCTTGGGTACTGGTAGCTGTCTGTCTTGTGGGCCTGGAGGTCACTCTTAGGACATTTTGTGCTGTCATTCTGCCTTGGCAGCCATGTAGTAACAAGGACCATATTGTTTCCTGTCCTTTGACAAAAATATTACTCTTTTATCTTGGGGGATTTCTTTGTTATCTGAAGATGATGCATCATGCTTTGGGTTGTATTCTTCCCAGTCTGCTTCAGCTACCCCCTTCTCTTCTAAATTACTGTTCTCTTGTACCTCTTGGACATCTGACAAAAAAAGTAACCTCTCATGGCACTCATTTACTCTACTAATCTCCATGGGGGCTTTTATAGCCTCCATAGTGTCATTAGTGGAAAAACTAATCAATCGCTAAGGTAGCTGTAAACTACCATCTGAAGGCCCAAAGGCACCTGCCATTGATTTTCCTTGTTATTAGTCATGGTTGTGTCTGTTTAGGCTATATAACACCTAGCCAACCATTATGTCAATATTTTATCAGAGATACTGTCGCCCCATCATCACCTTAAAATGTCAGAAACCTTTTAAAGGCCTCACATTGAAGTTTACACAGTGCTTCACAATAAAAAATAGAAAGGGAAGCATAAACACAGAATAAATAAAAATAACACTGAGCACACAGTGGTTATTAAATGTGGGGGGGGGGGGGGGGGGGGTTCAAAGCCTGATGTTTGCAGACAGTGAAATTGCTTGAGAGGCTACAAAGAGTAATGCTGCATTTTAAATGTGATCTCTCACGTTCCTTTCCCACTGATCACATCAACCTTAGATTATATGAGAAAACTACACGTGCCTTGTCTGAATTACTCAGGATTTTTTTCTCTGTTTGGAAACACATTTTTATGTATTTTTTTTCTTTGTGCTGCCTTGATTTTTTGAGGTTTGTCATATTCTGTTTATTTTTATTCATACTTTAAAATCAAATAATGGGCTCCATCCAGAAGTGGGAGTGGGTGTCCTCTTCTGTAATGGCCATGAAATAGACGGGATCTCTGGACTCCCCCCCCCAGCCATCTTCCCATCCTGGACACCAGCATGGACTCCCAAAATTTCCTGTATATTTGTATTATCAAGTGTGTCACTAGCATGGCCCAAGCAGAGGGTCATCCCTTTGAGTCTGGTCTGATTGAGGTTTCTTCCTGAAATCATCAGAGGACGTTTTTCCTTACCACTGTCACATGTGTGCTTGCTCTAGGGGTTGGTAAGGTTAGACCTCACTTGTGTAAAGCACCTTGAGGCAGCTTTGTTGTGATTTGGCACTATATAAATGAAATAAATTGAAGAATTCAATAAATTTTCCCTCTCATAAATTAGTAATGCACTCTTTGGAATGGGCCTATATAAATGAACGTACCTTGTAATGGTTAGTCTTGATTAACTTTATACTGAATAGTTCTATGGTCTGTCACTTGGGCTCATTACTTGCATCAGGATTTTAAGCATGTCTTTAAGTAGTAGCTCTGAAGCCTACTGAGAATGAAAAAGAGATGCAAGAACCTTGCCAGACTGTGGTGATACCATTCTTATATTTGTTTTTTTAGTTTGGCAACTTTTGATGAACTGCTTTGTCCAACTTGCAGCGGGGACAACTAGGGGCGAGGTGTTGTTGAGGTACTGTGCTGGATGTCCAGATTTTCTCATGTGAATAAACTACCGCATTTTGTGTACACACAAGTACACATAGGGAACTCAGCCCAGAGTACAAAGAGGTTGAACAGTGTTGTTTTCTATGCCCCAAAGCTTTAACTACTTCTGTGCTTCTTATTGGTCTTTGTCTTACATGTTGCATATCAGAGGTTGTTGGTTTGTTGAGAAACTAAAGAAGCCAATGGGCATTGTAAAAAAAAAAGTCAAGGAAGAAAATAAAAAAGTAGCAGTACAACATTCTGCAACTGGTAGCTCATGCTTACTGGAGCTCAACAACACTCATTAAACTCAGCCGCCTGCATTGTATAAGTTTAGGAGATTCAAACTGTAGAAGGCTCCAATCCCTCCAAAACCACTGCAGAATTACACTACATGTCCCAGTCTTCTTCAAGAGATGGAAACAAGTCTTGATTTGCTGATGCCAAAATGCA
The DNA here is from genome assembly GCF_902500255.1 of Thalassophryne amazonica. NCBI lineage: Eukaryota > Metazoa > Chordata > Actinopteri > Batrachoidiformes > Batrachoididae > Thalassophryne > Thalassophryne amazonica. The sequence goes on from NC_047122.1 coordinate 48,648,211, forward strand.
GCCAAGACAGGAACAAAACTAACTGGTGGCTGTTTACTGTGCTGCTCTGCAAAGATATTAAATGCCCACAATGCACAAACATGGTTACATCTTCTGACTGCATGACCTGGGTATGAATTAAATCATTCATAGGCCTGTATAAACCAGCCCAACTTAAAAAAGGGTCTCAAAATAACCAAAACCCCAAACAAAACAAAAGTCATACTACAATTAATTCTGCCTGTTCACTCAGCCATCCATTCTTTTGTCTTTCCCTGGACATTATTATATATCTCTAGAACTGCCATTCATACAGTCTTATTTTGGTGTCAAATTCTTTGCAAGATTATGTGGCATGTTTGTCTAAGCATGAGCCAGCTGCAGGTGCCTCAGTGTTGAGGAACCCTGCACCTGGAGAAAGCCAAGGGGACGCCCACGTTTGACCTGGCTGTAGGAAATGGGTAGGAGATGGATAGATAATGGTGAGAGGTGGGGATGGACCAGACCAGACCTGATTTGACACTGATAGTTCATATTAATCCAATTACATTTGTTCCGCAAATCTGATTGGTTAATCATGTGAGATTTCAGACCATAAAATATCACGTAGATGTGGCAAACTATTCGACCGTGTCACATTTGATGTATAACTCCGCGCCCTAGCCGTGTTGCTGCACAGGTGTCAATAATGGCGCAATCAGCTGAGACCGACAGAAACTAGTGCAGTGACAGTGATGCCAAAATGCGTGGATTTAATGGATTTAACTGGATTGATTGATGGATTTACTGTGGATTTAACTCAATGCGACTGACGAGATGGAGAAATCTGTGTGTCTGCTCACAGAATTCCCAAAGTTTGGCATGAAGACGCTGTTGCAATGTTAAGCTTTGACGAGCTGACCACACCTTTTCACAACAATTCACTGACTGAATTACATACAGAAAATTAAACCGTGCAAAAGATGGAATTGAATTAGAATGGGAATAACCCTGTTGTGTCTGCAAATATCTGTTTTACAAGCCCAGCTAATGCATCCCCGGTAAAACTCAATTTGTGACCATAAAAGTCCAGCATGAACATCCCCAAACCATCAAACACAACAGGGTTATTCCCTCATTTTAAGGTGACGTGCGCTCCATGAGGTCACCAGCAACACGAAATACTCAGCTTCACCAAAATCTTCTCCAGTACTTTTAAACTTAACTTTGACAGGAAGAAACCAGCACATCCATCCATCCATCCATCCATCCATCCATCCATCCATCCATACATCCATCCATCCATCCATCCATCCATCCATCCATCCATCCATCCATCATCCATCCATCCATCCATCCATCCATCCATCCAGTGCACAATTGCTTTTCTTGAAATACATATTTCACTATTTGGATACGTGGTCTCGCTCAATGGCCAGCTGAACCAGCTATGCCTTATATGCATGGCGTGTGGACTGCTGGTGGTCCTTGCCAGAAAACCTCTCACTTCTGATTTCACTCTGTGGATAACAGTGGGAGTGACTCTGGTACAGTTATGTCTGAAAAGGCAGATCACAATCTGTTTGGTTTGTTTTGTTATGCCCAAAACATAACCAAGTTAATTAGGTGACTAAATGCAAATCCTCATCACTCTCATTACTTATCTTCAACTGCGTTTCCGGGTTCGGGTCGTGGGGCAACAGCTCCAGCAGGGGACCCCAGACTTCCCTTTCCCGTGTCACATTGACGACCTCTGACTGGGGGATCCCGAGGCGTTCCCAGGCCAGTGTGGAGATATAATCTGTCCACCTAGTCCTGGGTCTTCCCCGGGGTCTCCTCCCAGATGGACGTGCCTGGAACACCTCCCTAGGGAGGTGCCCAGGAGGCATCCTTACCAGATGCCGGAACCACCTCAGCTGAATCTAAATCCTGTTTATCAATATTATCAGTTGTGAAGGTCACATGCAGTGAGTGCAGTTGTACTCTTTTGAACATTGGAGGAAGTCATAATTGGTGCTACTATGCGTTCAGTTGGGGTTTGAGATGGGGGGCTCGTTGTTGGATGTTTTTGAACAAGCATCATCCTGCCATAAAATGTCTCCATCTCTGCAACAAAATCAATTGGACTCAGTGAGAATATTTTGGACTAAGAGTCTCAGATTTGTGGCTGAAGAGTTGAACTGGATTATGAATAGATGGCATAGATTGATTCTCGTTATGTAATCCTTATGTGTAATTTGATGCATTCTTTGATGCGGTTTTCACACATGTAATTTAGAACAGGTACTTTGCTTGCGTTTGAATTATTCAGGAGCTCACTGACCTGCACATATGCTCAGGAACACTGTGATAGGTGATGCAGTCTGGAGGAGTCACTGGTGGTGACTGTCGCGGTCCCAAGGGTGGCTCAGTGGTCAGAGATTGAGATGTAACAGACGAGAACTATCATTGTGATGTACTTAATTATTCATTGATGGATGAACTCTATACCCAGAGTGAGAAGGAAAACTCTGAGTTGACATGAAGCATAACTGTCGCATGCACAAGCAAAGATTAAAAAAAAAAATTAAAGGTGAACACAATCTAACAGGACTTTATGATTCAGAAAATTTGGAGTTTTTTTTTTAGATTATTTTTGGTCAAGTATTTCTGATGTACAGCCACAACAGAGTTCTTACAAAAGGACTGAGAACATCATTCAACATGACTTTTCCACACTGTGAAGATGTACATTGTATACGCTGGGTTGTTGTTGTTTTTTTTTTTTTTGCCTAGTAAACTTATATGGGAAGGTTTGATTTTTTCTTATTTTCCGTTGTTGGAATACTTTCTTTACAACATTTTGAATCATACCTAATTATTTTTAAAATCATAATATCTCATTTGTCGCAAGATTTGAGGGAGCGTGCAATTGGCATGCTGACAGCAGGAATGTCAACCAGAGCTGTTGCTCGCGTATTGAATGTTCATGTCTCTACCATAAGCCGTCTCCAAAGTCGTTTCAGAGAATTTGGCAGTACATCCAACCAGCCTCACAACCGCAGACCACGTGTAACCACACCAGCCCAGGACCTCCACATCCAGCATGTTCACCTCCAAGATCGTCTGAGACCAGCCACTCGGACAGCTGCTGGAACAATCGATTTGCAGAACCAAAGAATTTCTGCACAAACTGTCAGAAACCATCTCAGGGAAGCTCATCTGCATGATCGTCGTTCTCATCGGGGTCTTGACCTGACTCCAGTTCGTCGTCATAACCGACTTGAGTGGGCAAATGCTCACATTCGCTGGCGTTTGGCACGTTGGAGAGGTGTTCTCTTCACGGATGATGCGAAGGAGATGTGTTGCACTGCATGAGGCAAATGGTGGTCACACCAGATACTGACTGGTATCCCCCCCAATAAAACAAAACTGCACCTTTCAGAGTGGCCTTTTATTGTGGGCAGTCTAAGGCACACCTGTGCACTAATCATGGTGTCTAATCAGCATCTTGGTATGGCACACCTGTGAGGTGGGATGGATTATCTCAGCAAAGAAGAAGTGCTCACTATCACAGATTTAGACTGGTTTGTGAACAATATTTGAGAGAAATGGTGATATTGTGTATGTGGAAAAAGTTTTAGATCTTTGAGTTCATCTCATACAAAATGGGAGCAAAACCAAAAGTGTTGCGTTTATATTTTTGTTGAGTATATAAATCTCTTGTTCATCATTTGTGATGATTTTCAAATTTTAAAGACAAACACAGCTGACATGAACAACTTATATGATTTCAGAGACCCCTAAAGTGGGCCAAATGACAACAAAAATATGCAGTCTTAATACCATTCGTTGATTATTTTTTTCATGAAAGAGTATTTTGCATTTTAAATTTGTTTATGTAGTATGTGTTCATTAAATAAATCTTATTATTTTTAAGCAATTATAATCAATAAACAGGGATGAAAATGACATGGAAAAACACTGAAAGTTAGATTAGATTAGACAGAACTTTATTGATCCCCTGGGAAGACTCCCTCATGGAAATTGAGGTTCCAGCAGCATTGTATAGCAGCATACAGGGTAAGAAGCACACAGAGTATCAAAAGTGGAAAAAAAGAAAAACAGTTTGCAAATATAAATACAAATACACAATATAAATACCAGACACACTGATCAATACAAAAAAATACAAATCAAATAAAGATATATGAAGCTGACCAGTGAAAACTGCTGAAAAACTCTAAAAAATAATTATAAATGTAATAAAAAAATAAGCTGAAAACACTGAAATCAACTAATCTGAAGATTCACTTGTTGCAAAAATGAGTGACTGGAGGTAATCCTTCTTGGTAGCTTTCAGTCTGCTTTTGTTCAATAACTCTTGAGTTCTGGAACTTTTAAGCATTTTATGTCTTTCAGAAAGCACTTATCATCCATATAGACTCATTCAAAATACAACCCCAATTAGAATGAGTTGGGACATTGTGTAAAATGTAAATAAAAACAGAATACAATGATTTGCAAATCCTCTTCAACCTATATTTAACTGAATACACCACAAAGACAAGATATCTTTCGCTTTCGCTTTGCATGGTAGAGTTTTAAACTTGCACTTGTAGATGTAGCGACGAACTGTGTTAACTGACAATGGTTTTCTGAAGTGTTCCTGAGCCCATGCGGTAAGATCCTTTACACAATGATGTCGGTTTTTAATGCAGTGCGCCTGAGGGATTGAAGGTCACGGGCATTCAATGTTGGTTCTTGGCCTTGCCGCTTACGTGTAGAAAGTTCTCCAGATTGTCTGAATCTTCTGCTTATATTATGGACTGTAGATGATGGAATCCATAAATTCCTTGCAATTGAATGTTGAGAAACATTGTTCTTAAACTGTTGGACTTTTTTTTCACACAGGTGTTCACTAAGTGGTGATCCTCACCCCATCTTTGCTTGTGAAAGGCTGAGCCATTTGGGGATGCTCCATTTATACCCAATCATGACACTCACTTGTTTCCAATTAGGTGTTCTTTGAGCATTCATCAACTTTCCCAGTCTTTTGTTGCCCTGTCCCAACTTTTTTGAAATGTGTTGCAGGCATCCATTTCAAAATGAGCAAATATTTGCACAAAAACAACAAAGTCTATCAGTTTGAACATTAACTATCTTGTCTTTGTGGTGTATTCAATTAAATAGAGGATTTTCAAATCATTGTATTCTGTTTTTATTTACATTTTACACAATGTCCCAACTTCATTGGAATTGGGGTTTTACACAAAGGCGTCAATATTAACATATTTTGACATTTTTTTGCTCGCTGTTGGGCAGGTGCGAGTCAGTCCCACATAGAAATACTTTGTGCCAGTAAACTTATCTGGAGTTTGTTTCCACCAGAAGCAGGTCCAGTCCCAAGATATGGATGAGGTCTATTGTGTAATTCAGACTCTGCAGGGTCTGCCACGTTTCTTCTCTGATTGGATATTCATCTTTATGGTCTAGCCAATTGCATCCTGAGCACTGAATTTCACTGCACTTATTCACTAAGTGGATTTCTTGCATAACTTCATGAACGTCTTCCCAAAAAAGTGAAGGCCAGTCATAAGAATGTAAGTGTGAAAAAAAGGTGCTTTTATCCCATGTTGTGTTTACATACCAGCAGAACCACCTTTGATGGGATTAGAATCACTAAAGATGGGCTTTAGTCAGCCTGAGAAGCTGCAAGCAGGGAGAATGCGCAGGGATTTATGCATTTTTGATGCCGCGTGGGGAGGAGAGGAATTCTGAAAAGGCTGCATGACCTACTTAGAGAGCCGTGGAATTCAGACTGCTCGACGTTTCACAAAAAACGCACAGGTCCACACACACACACACTCTCCCACAAAGTCATTGTCTTGCTCTGTGCACGTGTGTGTTAGAAAGACATATGCACAGTGTTTTATCCTGTACACCGTTTTCCGAGATGTGCAAACACACGTGCATTAACTAATCAGTGTGTGTGTTTTCCTCCATTTCTTTTCCTGTTCTGCCTCAGAGTGTGGTCCTGTTCCACCAGCTGCATCTTATTTTAGACATTTCAATCTGTTTTATTTAAAAGCTTCTGCAATGAGGAGCTTCCTGACATCCTGCAACACTTCTGCAGGCGGTCCACCCAAAATAATAACTTGATGCATATGGATTTGCACTCATACCCCCCACGGGGCAGAGTGGCTTTTCCCCTCTGTACCCATAGAAGGCAAAAATGCAGTTTTCTTAGTGCCATTGGTTTGTACACAAATTAATTTTCCTTTTCTGTGCACTTTTTTCTCCGTCTTCTCTCTCCATCATCTCCTCTCTCTTTGGTATCTATGGCAACGCAGTCCTGTACGTCAGCTTTTCAAAAGAGACGGTATTGTCAGAGTTCTTGGGCTGTGGCATTCCTGTTTTGCTGTTGCCCTGTAGGTTTGCAGGGGCTCTTATTGCTCTATCTTTTATATTACCCTCATTGAAGGCTGCACAACTCAATAAGGTGATTCATCAGAATGGACGAGCTGACAAGCGCTCGCAGTCAGTGCCTCAACCTGCGGCATTTATTTCGTCTGGAAAATATCCATTGTGAGACGAGAGCCGACCACCTGGTTGTATGGCGCTTGTGTGTGTGTGTGTTGTGTGTGTGTGTGGTGTGCTCGGAGCACCTGGTGATTGATGATTATTTGTAGACATGCTTGGCATGGCCCCCAGTCTAGTTAAAGACACGCTGGTTGACGAATGCCTCAGAGCGCCGTGTCCGCGTGTGCGTGTGTGCTGGTGCCGTTGGCTTGAGTTGTGAGCGGATCCCTAAAAAAAAAAAAAAAGTCCAACTGGGTGCTAAAGTCTCAAAGGAGCTGAAGGAGGTTGTGGGTTTCATTGTCAAAAGCAACAGTGCAAATGTGTAAATGTGCAATTGTTTTGGTCATTAATGTGTTTCGTGCACAGAAATTCAGGAATACTATTTAGATCAAGATGGCTAGAGGAGAGTAAAAGGGAAGGGGTTGGGGGAGGTAGGGGTGCAAGTAATCGTGATGTGTGGAGAAGAGAAGGTTCAAACGGAGAGTAGGGTAGGATTCCTGTGAGGCAGCGTTCTGCAGCAACAAGATTGATGTGGGCTACGGTGAGGGATTGCCCCGAATACAGTACACTGCTCTATCACCCCCCCCCCCACACACACACTGACAACCACAAATGGCTGCACTTCCAGAAACACTGGTCCAGTTTTTCCTAGATATTTGTCATAATTTACAAAAAGAATTTTTTGGGGTAATAGAGCACTGCAGTCTCGTTTGAACACTGCATGATATCGCGGGATTTGATCACTTACGGGGACCCTCCGCTGCCATTGCGCAATATATACACAGCATAACTTCACATGGATAAATGATGTACTGTTTGTTTTCGGCTGGCAATCACGAACAGTCGTGAAACGTCTTTTTTTTTTTTTTTTAGTTCCCAGTGGAGAAGGGAAGACAAGGCCAATGGGAGATGTTGTGTTGGTAAGTGTTAGCCTACACTAGATAACCAGAGTAGCCTCCGTTCTCTCGCCTGCAAAACAGCCTCAGTTTCCATTTCAATTTATTTTCATTTATATAGTGCCAAATCACAAAGTGGCTCAAGGAGCTTCACCACAAGTAAGGGTCTAAACCCTTACCAATCCCTAGAGCAAGCACACAGGTGACGTGGTAAGGAAAACTCCCTCTGATGATTTGAGAAGAAACCTCAAGCAGGCCAATTCAAAGGGTTGACCCTCTGCTTGGGCCATGGCTACAGACACAAATTACAAAACAATTCATAAAATGAATATACGGAAATGTTACCGGTGCACAGGACAGGAGGGTTACAGAAACAGACACCACACCCATCTCTGGATGGAGCCGCACCTCAAACAGAAAGAAAAAATAGGCCAGAAAAAGGTAGCAAGCCCAAAACCTGATGTCGTTCATATTTCTGATTGCTGCAAAAATCAAAGAAATACACTAGCTGTGTCATTCTAATTGTTTTCATCATGGCTTATGATCTATTAACAGCATATCTATACAGTCAAATCATAACTCAGGTTTCCTGGAGCAAAACTGATAGAAATCTAATTTTGAATGAGCTTCAGAATATACCTATTTCTGTCACCCCAGTGTGGGTTAATTGCGCATCATATTGATATTTTGACCAGGTATTTTTTGCATATCTCAGATGATGGGTAGCAAATATGGTGCTGAATCTAAGATTCCTTTCAGCCCTGAAGAAGATGAAAAAACACAAAAATTTTGGGCTTGCTACTATCTTCAACATGTTTATGCTCCAGGTCATAAACAAACCGCAACACATAAAAATTCAGTAAGGTACAGTATATCTTCTATTATATATTCTAAATCTAAGATGGAACTCTACTAGTGTATACTAAGGTACATCTAAATATCTTTAAAAAAGAGACAGTAGCACCACTTTCATTTCCACTTTCCCACTGCATCGTCATTTTTTCTTTGCATTTTCATATTGTTTGCAGGTTATTTGCCCAAAAACCCATTGAAAATGCTGTGATTGGTCCCCGGAAGTAGAGAAATTACATCATATGCATCATATTTTACGCCTTTAGCGCCTGCCCTCAAACGAGCTGCGGTGGCCCTATTCAACCATGATTAAGTGTTCTTTGTGTTGGGTATTTCCTCCTCCAAACATTTTTAAAAAACCTTAACAAGACAAACAGAGTCAAGAAACACCAGTGAGACAGAAATCAAATATTACGCGCGGAGTGCGGCCAGGCTGTACACCAGGCTACAACTAAAGTCTGGCCTGCTTTTCCGCTCTTTTTATTAAGAGGCGCCCCTCATCACATAAACAAGAAACTTGTCCTAAGGGGTGGGGGTAATGAACGCAAGACAGAGTTTCTTGCCCATAACATAAACGCATACGTCAAGTCAGCTGTAGGAAGAACACTTCAGTCAGCACATCTCGTTCGTCTGTTGCAGGTATCAGCTGTTCTGCATCTGCCTGAAGTGTCCTGTCTTCCACACTCCTTCACACTAAACAACCACATCACAATAGTCAAAACGTCTCATGGCTCCCAGTCGTTAGAGGCTGCGAAAACAAAGTTATGTTATAACAATAAGTACATCCAGTCCTTCATTCCCAGTCAGATTGACCCCAGAGTGCTAAAACAAAATTGAATTCTTCAGGATTGCATTAGACAGGTGCAAAAACAGCACATCTCCTGTTCTCATGAGAAAGAAGACAAAGCAAAAATCAAGGTTGAATAACACGTACGTTTCTCAGGGTGAAGTGCAAAACAGCACAACACCGTTCTCATGAGAAAGAAGACAAAGCTACAAATGTTTAACAGTGATAACATATATATATATATATATATATATAAAATCCTTAACATTTCCCACCTGTTTATCACCTGTTAAACGTATAGCAGGCATCACCCAGCTTAGTTAGTTAGTTTATTAACTTAGTTTATTCTGTCCACGTTTTATTAATTGAACACCACCAACAGATGGAAGATTTGAATCCAGCTGCTATTTGATCAACCAGTTTATACTCGTCAGGCACTCCTCTGGGGACTCCTATTGCGTCAATATATGTTGGATTTCCTACTCCTTTCCAATCTCTTTTTACTCTATGTCTGGCTATGCCTTTCTGCCAATCCTCAGGAATAAGAGGCTGCATATGTCGTAACGTCTTCAGGGGTCATGGGTAACAATAATGATATTAATGCACAATAACCTGACACATTTCGTGGCAGTCTATCAAAGATTCTGTTATCACCACACCACCACCATACATCACTCCTACCGACTGGTATAAATGAACCGTTTTTCTGTATTATTCGACTACACCACTTGTCTTATTACTTTTCAGCTAAAGCTTCATAGGCTAAGAGTGTGTTAACTCATCACGTCAACAGTTCAAGCTTGAACTGGAGTTGTGAGCTTTTCAATATCATCATAATTCTCAGTACAGTCATTACAGTTTTCTCCACTAAGGTCTGACTGTTTCAATGCCACCGGTTCACGGCTAGGGTGTCTTTATGCATTGCATCACGAAGTTCATTCAGCTCCTCCAATGCGTCCTGCATATCCACTGAATGAATGGAGTCTGGGATGAAAGTACAGCATGTTGTGTTCAGCAGAACACAAACTCCTCCCTGTGAACCAGTAAGCAAGTCTAAAACCATGCGATTTTGCATCACCATGGTACGTAAAGCATCTATTTCAGTGTTTTGAGCTGCTACTATTTTTTTTGTTACATTCATGAACAGACCCAATCAATAATTCAGAGTTTCAATCATTAATGAATTTTTCCCACTCCTATCCAGGGGAACAATGAATGTGCTATTTTATCTCCTACAGACCACAATTTTTTGGTCCTTTAGTACATCCGAGCCCCACATGTGATTATGTGGTAACACATCTGGGTATATCAATCTCCTCCGTCTGGTGCTGCCATTCTTCTCTGTGGAGGTCTTACCACATATGTATGGTCAGTCACCTGGGTAGGTGCACACACACCACCCCAATTTGGTGGGAGACTCATGTACAGTCTGGAACCATAAAGCCAATAGATGTCATCATACACCGGAGTACCATTTACAGGTGGTAGCAAAACTTACTAACATAAGCACATGATTCATCCGTTCCCCATGGACAGGAGCCTGTATAATTACATCCCCGTCCAATGTGATGAAGATAAGTACCATCCACATATTATGTTTTGGTTAGGCTTAAATTATTTGATAAAACATACGTTTGGGTACACAGACGTTTCTTAATTTTACCTACATTTTTATTCCCTGTCCCGTAAAAGCAAATTGGGAATGGCCGTTGTGATGACAATTTAACGTGATGATATTTTTGCGTTTCCCTTCAGTCTAGTCAATGGAGCAGCACTTGGGCACGCTTGTACGTCCTCTGTTGAAATCCCTATCATATAAGTGGTTGCACTGAGGCAAGTGGTGTTACATCTTATCAGATTTGCTGAGAACTGCTGCCCCCGAAATACAGTTTGATTATGCATCCGTATGATAAGACATTCTGTCACCCTAGCAGGGTACGGTTTAGCCGTCAGAGCTGGGTGTGTTGAGGATATAGGTATTTGCGAACAAACATAATAATTAGTAACGTAATTCCATAGCCAATAAATGAACATATCTGTACCACATATTAGTATGGTATATATGAGGGTGTCCATCTGTCTCGTTCACATTATGAATAAACCTCTTCTGATGTTGCTTGCGTTGTTCTCTGGCTCGGTCCACAGTGAGCTGCAATTCTTGGGTCAACCACCAGGCCAGGAATCCGAGGAGCACGAAACACACTAAGATCACAACACAACCGGCTGCCCTACCAACAGTCCGGCAGCGGCGGCGCTGAGCACGCCGCTCCGGGGTCTGCTGTAGTTCAGTCATGATTGCTAGGATACAGTGTTGTTAACCACCTCACCTAATAGTGCAAGGATCTCCCTGCTTCACTGGCATTGAGACAATCTATTGCTAATTAAATAGACTCCCTTTGTAGCCAGACTTCCCCTTACACTGTGGAGGCAGCCAACACACGCTGTATCTTACAGTGATGTATCCACGTTGATCTCTCCGCTATCTTTACTGCAGTTGGTGTTGTTAACAGCACTCGGTATAGACCTTCCCAACGAGGACTGGACCAGTTCTTCCTCTTAATCACTCTGATGAACACCCAGTCTCCTGGCTAGACTACTGGAAGGCCGTCCTGTGGAAGATCAAAATTATTCGGCAGTAAATGTGTTTAAGTTATCTCTTTCTGTGTTAATGTCTTTTCATAAAATTTGCTAATGTTTGTTCCTCATCTGCTGTTTTAGTATCCATGTCAAAATTGGTAGACGATATGGTCGTCCATAAAGTATCTCAAATGGTGTTAACCCTGATGTGTTGGTGTTATTCTCATATACAATTTTACTAGGTCCAACATTCAATCCAGGTTCGTTTTGTCTCTTCTATACATTTCCTTAATCTTATTTTTATTGTGCCCTTTGTCCTTTCCACTAATCCGGCACTGTGTGGATGATAAGCGCAATGAGTTTTGAGATTGACCTGTAGCGCTTCTCCTACGTATTGCACTATTGTATTAACAAAATGCGCTCCATTATCTGAATAGACTGTTTCTGGTATTCCAAATCATGGAATGATGTCTTTGCACAATGCCTTAGCCACTGTAAGTGCATCTGCATGTTTTGTAGGGAACAATTCTACCCATTTTGAGAAGGCATCAATTATGACTAAACAAAATTCCTTCCCTTCATGTTTACTCAGCTGTATATAATCCATGTGAATCACTTGAAAGGGATATTGTGGTGTTGGAAATTTACCTCTTTGGGGTCTCAAATTGCCTTGTGAGTTGTGTTTTGCACATGTCATGCATGCTCTACAATGCTGTTTTGCATATGCATCGAACCCATAAAGACAAAAAATAGATTGCAATTGCGATATCATACCCCCTGATGAGACATGCGTCACGCCATGGCTCATAATAGCTGCCCATTTAAACATATTTTTTTTTGGTAATATGGGTTTCTTTTGTGGTCATATAGGGGGTCATATAGGAGAAAAATAGAAAGAGCTGTTGCCGCCTTTGCGGTTTTGTCAGCAACGTCATTTCCTTTTGAAACACTGTCAGAGCCTTTGGTGTGAGCCGCACATTTGCATATAGCAATTTGGTTAGGCAATTTCACAGCGTACTGAAAGCGTACTGGCTGTCTGTATAAATTGATACAGCCGTACCTTTAAACAGATAGCAAGCTGCAGTTAAAGCAACTAATTCAGCTGCTGTGCTGAAAATGAGGATGGCAATGAAGCAGAATCCAATACTTCTGAATTTGTGACAACAGCATATCCAGATTGTGTTTGTCCATAAGCGTTTTTAGTGGAAGAACCATCCACATACACAATTGTACTGTTTGGGATGGGTGTGTCCTGGAGGTCTGGACGTGCTTTCGTACAGACCGTAGCTACATCAAGACAATTGTGCGGCTCACCATCCTCAGGTAAGGGTATCAATGTGGATGGATTCAATGTTGTACATCGCTCTACCGTAAGATGTGGTTGTGATAATAGCAAGGACATACACGAAAGATGTCTTGCTGGGGACAAAAGGCTCATGTTTGTCTGCAACAGAAGTGCAGAGACTGCATGTGGAACTTTCAGTGTCAACTGATGGAATGAACAACATTACTGCTACTTTGAACAGCCATAGGCTGCAACAACAGCCTGTACACATGGTGGTAGAGCACTTGCTACTGCATCCAATTTAGATGAGTAGTAGGCAACTGGCCTCAATTTTGAGCCATACACTTGAACCAAAACACTAGTCATGAACTTATTCTTACAATCAACTGTTTGAATGAATGGTTTACTATAATCTGGTAGTGCCAAAACTGTGGATGACACTGTTTGTTTTACTTTTACAAAAGCTTCCTCAGCATCTTTGTTCCATTCCAACACGGTTGACATTGAAATATCATCCTTGTACATCAAATCAGAAAGTGGACTAGTCAATTCTGCATAGCAGGGAATCCATGCCCTGCAGTAATTTGTCAATCCAAGAAATGACCATCTGCTTTTTGGTTTGTGGTTTTGGAGCGTGCAAAATTGCTTCCTTCCTGTCAGACAGGATTGTGCGCCCTGTGGCTGATAATTCATGTCCTAAATATTTTACTTATCCCTACACAACTGAACTTTGTTTTTACTCACTTTGTGGCCATTATCAAATAAGAAACATAATAATGCTACTGTGTCAGTTATGCAGTTTTCTCGTGTGTCAGAGGCAATCAGAATGTCATCAACATACACTAATAGTTGGCTATCTGCCGGTGGAACGAAATTAGCTAAACATGCTGACATGACTTGAGAATAAATAGTTGGGCTCTCTGCGTAACCCTGCGGTAATCTGGTGAATGTATATCGTTGTCCTTTAAAGGTAAAAGCAAACCAGAATTGACTATCTGGGTGTACTGGCACAGAGAAAAATGCATTACTTATGTCAATTACTGAGACTATTAGAATTTGGTCTCAGCGAATTTAACAAGGTGTGTGGATCTGGGACACATGGTGCTCTTTTAATCACAGCAGCATTTACTGCCTGCAGATCTTGAATCATTCTCCACCCCACTGAGGGCGGAGCCTTTTTTACAGGAATATGGGTGTGTTACATGGTGAATCTGGACATGGCACTATTACTCCTGCTGTTAATAAATTCTCTATTACTGGCCTGATTCCTTCAATTGCATCAGGTTTCAATGGATACTGTCTTACACATGGTCTGTATTCTGTTTTTGGTCTTATAACTACAGGTTGTGCATTTTTTTATCAGTCCTACGTCTGAAGGACCTGTTGTCCACAATCCTGATGGACAGACGAGAGAAGAAATCATCCTCTTCAGGACTCAACTGAAACACTCAGGATTGTGAAGTGGACACATCACTCTGTGTTCCAGCTGTCAGCACCAATGAGACATTACTGGCACTTTATACAATTTAGTTGATGGACTGAACTCCGTTCGTGGTCCAACTCTGTCTCCCTGAAATCGGTCCACCCCTGCCTTCACTGCGCATGCATAATTTCTGTGCGTCAGTCGCGGTTCACCGATTATCACCTTGTTTCTACTTCAAACTGCACTCCAGTCATCATCTATCTGAGTGACAGATATCTGAAGCTTTTGTACAACAATCATTAACACATAAATTCAGCATTGTCATCTGATGGTTAATAATCACATTATTCCCTTTGATTGCTTTGGGTGTAGAGACTCAGATGAGCTGCTGTGGTCCCAAATGATGCATGCGCAGTGAAGACAGGGCAGACCAATTTTCGGGGGGGACCGTTCGGTCTCAGAGACCGGACTGTGGCTGCCCACTGCTCCTAATGGTTGGATTATGTCTAGCTGTAATTAGGATGGGTTAAATGCAGAGGACAATTTTCATTGTATGTATGTACAATGACAAAAAAAAGGAAATTATATTTAAATAGTAGGTAAATAGTATTTATAGTTGCATGTTGCAAAAATCGAGCTGTGAATGAAGTAAAAAAACACTGATAGACTTTAGGCTTGAAATTCCCGATTTTTTTTTCTTTGTTTGTTTGTTATTGATTTTATTTTTGTAAGCTGTGTATTTTCCATTGACAGAGACATGGATGTTAGATAATTACAGATTGGACAGCAAAAAGACCCCCCCGCCAAACACACATACAGAGCTGTGTTTTGGGGCAGTCAGTACATATCACTGTCAGAGCTTTGTCTTTGAAAAGACATGGGTCTAAATTGGAGAGGGATCAGTTTTTTGCTTCATTCTCCGTCACTGCTTTTTGTGTTTGCTGTGTGCTTTCTTCCGGCATGTTGTTTAGAGGGACTGTATTCTTGTGTAGGAGTGTAAAAGTGCTGCTTTACTGAAAGAATGAAAGAAAATACAGGGTTTCCCATCTTGGCAGTAATTTCATGCAGCTGTGTTGTTATATCATCGTTTTCCTTGTGGGATGTTCTTCATATCAGCAAATAACATCCGATTTATAGTCAGTGAAGCATTAGTCAGCCCAGTAAGTCGGTGTACTTTGTCCGTTTTTGCCATAACTACTACAAGATGAAACAAAAATAGAAGTTCACGGTGCGTGGTGAGGTTTTAGTAAAATCGGGTTCATAAGTATTTGGACAGTGACATGATTAGTGTAATCTTGCCTCTGTACACCATCACAATATAGGAGAAATTAAACAATTAAGATGTTCTTGTAGTTTATGCTTTCAGCTGTAATTCAAGGATATTGGATTAACAAGTCCGGAATTACAGACTTTTATAGAGTTACATAGTTTAATTGGTTTGTAACTTGCACTCATAATAGAGAACACAGAATACTGTATTAGACAGTTCCTTCCTCTTTTGTGTTTGGATGGTTGCATCCAGTACACGGTACTTCAGACCCCGAGGCCGATATCTGTCCTCACTGAGACCAACATTGGTGATGCTGCAGAACACTGAATGAGGCAAGGAAACACAGACAGTCAATAAACCAGAAATGGAATTTATGTGCTTTGTATTAGCAGTCATCTAATATAATATACTGAAATAAACTGCAGGTATATGGAACATTTTATGCAAACAGTATTCTCAAATAATTGAGTGTATCCTAGTTATTAATGATTACTTTAGTCATAATGTCAGCAACTGCAATGCAATTTTTGGATTTTTTTTTAAACAAATAGACAGACTTGAGATTTTTGCACACATTAGATCATCAAACAAGATGTGGATCTGGTGAGCAATGTGTTTCCATTGGTTTCACACAAGCTGAGCGGTTGTGATGTTCAAAATAGGACGAGATGCAAAAACCAATGACCTGATCAACAGGGATGAGGGTCTAAAATCTGTGATGTGGTACTTTCTTCTCAGCACGACATACAGTTGTATGCAAAAGTTTAGAAATCCCTCTGTTAATTTGGTAGCTTTTGTCAAGAAATGAAAATCACACAATTCAGACTTATTAAAAGAAATATTTAACAAATTATGCTCTGTAATCTCAAAGTTTCACCAAAACTCTCTTGATCTAAATGAAATTCATGAACATTTTTACATATTTTATTTTAATTATTAGTATCAGTATCATTTAGTAAGATAAACATTTACTTATTTTTTAAAATTAAAAACAAAGAAACAACAACAACAAAAAGTCCAGAGGAAAGCCTATCGATTGATCTAAATGAAATTCATGAACATTTTTACATTTTTTATTTTAATATTTAATAACATTTTTTAATAACATGAATGCAATAAAAACTTTTAAAATTAAGATAGATGAAAATTATGCTGACAGCGCAGTGGCCTAGTGGTTAGCACTGTTGTCTCACAGCAAGAAGGCCATGGGATCAATTCCCACATGTGGCCTTTCTGTGTGGAGTTTGCGTGATCTCCCCATGTTTGCATGGGTTCTTCCTTCCACATCCAAAGACACGCAGGTTAGGTGGATTGGAAACTTTGTATTGTCTGTAGGTGTGCGTGTGGTGTGAATGTGTTTGTTTGTCTATATGTGGCTCTGTGACAGACTAGCGTCCTGTCCAGCGTGTACCTGGTCTCAATCCCTATGACTGCTGGGATAGGCTCCAGCTCCCCTGTGACCATTAATTGGAGTACGCGGTTGCAGATGTGTGTGTGTGAGTGTGAAAATTATGCCTTATTATCGCAAATAAAAATATAAACAAGACTGATTTAAACAAAAAATGTCATTAATTAAATTCAATTTATTAATTAATTAATAAATGTTGTGTAATATTCTTTTACTTTCTTGATATTTAATTGAACTCCCAATAATGTTCATATGATTTGCCTGAAAGCAAGTGATTAATTAATTGTGGTATTATGCGTGCATCCCATTATTTATTTATTTTAAAGTAAGCAGTTACATGGCCTAAACAGCATCACACACACGTCTTTTTTGGGCAGGATGGTGGTGGTGGTAGGGTGGGAGATGTCAGTGTAGTTTGTCTTTTTTAATTTTTATTTATTTATTTGTAATTCCAAAGTCAGTGACAGTTCGACTCAGTGGACTGTCCAATAAAGAAATGTGCTAATCACATTCGTGGTGAATGAGGAGTTTGTATTTTGATGCAGTGAATAACATTTGACATGTAAATTTCAAAGATGAGTTGTATTTGGTGCTTAATAACAACTCTGGATTAGAAGAGGCCACAGCTGTTGGCTGTTTTTTAGGACTTTGCTCCCATCAGGATTCACATATCATATTAATATTTAGAACTAAATTTCTCATTGGACAGGTAAATTTTTTAGTATCAGTATCATTTAGTAAGATAAACATTGACTTATTTTTTTAATTAAAAACAAAGAAACAACAACAACAAAAAGTCCAGAGGAAAGCCTATTCCTCTGGACTTAAAGCTTTTTTGAACCTATGATTTGGCGCTAAACACAATCATTTTTTTCTACATGTAGCACATTTTATATCTGCAAAATGCATGCGTTTGGTCACATACAAGAGTTCAGCCATAGTGGGGAGAGCACCATGAGAATCACAACAAAATGTAAAGAAACAGGTGACAAAGTCAATCAAAAGGAAATATGAATACCATAAATATGCCAAGTAAAAATGGTCAGAAATGACTCGTAGTAATTGTGTCCTGTTGTATTTTATTCATAAACTTATTATTTTTTTCAGTCCAAGAGGGATAGGGTGCATTATTCTGAGTAGGTACTTACATAGTAATGCTTTTTATCTGATGGACAGAAATAATCTATTGTTAATTTCACATCAATTCAATTCAATTTCAATTTCAATTTATTCAACTTATAGAGTGTTAAATTATGACAGCATCGCCTCAAGGCGCTTCACAGAAAACAACTAAAAAAAAACCCCACAATGGACCAAAATCAAAGAGCATGATTAAAATTAAGAACACAATAAAAGTAAAAATAAATAAATAAAAAGCATAATAACACATATGCAAATCATATAAAGAGAAAACAAATGCATCTTCAATCTGGACTTGAGAGTCAACACAGAGTCCGACTGCCTCACTGACGCAGGAAGATCATTCCACAGAACAGGGACATGATATGAGAAAGCTCTATGACCCGCAGACTTATCCTGCATCCTGTGAACGCAAAGCCTGGGCCGGTACGTAGGGTTTAATTAAGTCACTAAATAGGCGGTGCCAGTCCATGAACAATTTTTAGGCCATAGCAGAACCTCAAATCTGATCTGACAGGACAGGAAGCCAGTAAAGAGACGCCAAAATGGGAGTAATGTGGTCAAACTGTCTGTTCCGTGTAAAAAGTCTTACAGCAGCATTTTGAATCAACTGAAGATCCCTAGTTCAGGACTGCAGCAACCCAGACATTTGAACATTGCAGTAACCCAATCTAGAAGAGACAAATGCCTGAATCAGGGTCTCAGCATCAGCCATAGACAGGATGGAATCTTTTCGCTATATTTTGCAAGTGGAAGAAAGCAGTCCTCATAATATCTCTAATGTGGAAGTCAAAGGACAACGTAGGATCAGAAATTACCCCAAGGTTCCTCACTTTGTCAGTGTGATGTATGACTCACGACACAAGTTAAGAATAAAGTTCTAACTTTATGTCTCAGCTGTGCTTTTTTTTTTTGCAGTACAGATTTTCTGATTAATGAGATATTTGACAATGACATGTAGCCTGTAGAAGTGCTCGCAGGCAGCAGCACAGGCAGGCCTGGAGCAGACCAGCTGGACACTGAGAAAAATCACAGACTTCATTTTGTCCGAATGACATCACTGATCAGAATGTTCTCTGTCTAAAGCTTTTACTGCTGCAGAAACAGCAGATGCAGTTTGTTTCATTGTGTAATATTTAACTTTTCATGCACACATAAGCCACTTATTGATTCATGTGCATATTTGTGTATGTATGCATGCATGTCTGTGTATGTTGTGCCCATGGGCCTGAACAGTGACAATTATGCTTCCAACTGCCATACCTATGTATGATCATTTTAAAGCCTTCTACTTTCCGCAGCGAGCTCAGCGCGGGGAGTGTGACACACTTAACGCACATTTATGATGAATTGGTTTGTTTGGAATTATGCTGAACTTCTTGCAGCCAGTGGAGACTGTGGTGTTTCTCACATTCTCTCTCCGCCCCCGCGTCGTGCGTTCTCTCAGGCGCACGGACAAGAAAAGACCCAGTACGTCGTCATTGCATACATGCGTCAGGCACGCATTAATACGTGCACACACATTCTTGGCAGGAGAGCAGTTCAAATTTACAAATGCCAGCACATGAAAACCTCGGTGATGTGCTTAACACCCCTCAACAGGTTTCCCTGTTGCCATGGCAATATGCTGCAGGCTGACTGAGCAGGATGTGAGTGAAAAAACCCATTTCCAAGGTGTCCAGTGGAGACATGCAGAAATATCAAACGGTTTTTTCTGTGTGTCTTTAAGAATGCATTCTGATGTTCCTGTGCGCTTCAACCCTGAGCAGCATCTCTGCTTCCCAACAATGATAAGCAAACGTAAATAAGAGATGGATTGAGTCTCGGTGATTGACATGACCAGCTGATTCTCACGCCAACATATGCAACCCTACAAACACATGGACCTAGCCCCCCCAGTTCCCCTAATGACTTGTGCAATCCTTATCTGCCTGCGCACGAGAACAGGGCGACCTGAAAAGGGAAACGTCTCGAGCTCATTCGGCATCTCTGAGTTGAGCTGATGTGAGGAGAGCGAGAATCTATGAGCCAGTTCCCTTTCTGTATTATTCTCTCCCATAAATCTACCCACACGCTGCCTTCCCACCCACATCATAGCAGCAGCCGTGGAACTTTTCTTCCCTCCTCTCCTCGCTCGCTTCGCACCCTCTACTCATTTTCATTATTCATCTTTCTGTCATGCTTCCTTCCGCAGTTTGTCCCCTGTCTCACATTGTTGATTTGTCATTTCTGACTGCTACCTGTCTTCTTTTCTGATCTGTCCTGTCGTCCCTTCACTTGTCTGATGGAGAGCAGAATTATCTGCTCACAGTAGAGGTTCAGAAGGTTACATACATTCGTCACAGCATGGAAGATGTGGTAATATTGGGCTTTCACTAATTTGATTTGTCTCTCTCTCTCTGGGGAAGAATGGTAGTACAAGATAGGGCATATCTTTTGGGGGGCAAGAATTTAGTGCATGTCAGTATATTTTAAGTTTCTTGAATTCATCACAGGGTCAAAAATAACATACATCCACTGAGACTATCAATTCAGTGGTGCTGAAAGTTGCCGAAGTCTCTAAGGGTCCTGTCCCACTGGCGTTTAGGAGGATTTGCGGATGGAATGCGCACAAAGTGGCCCACATCCGCCAAACAAGTGCAATAACCGTGTAACATTCCTGTATGAGTCGGCCGCCATCTGAACATGTCCGTGATCATCCGCAGAGGCACGCATCACTGCCTGAACACATACTGAAGACATACGAGGTCTGTTAGAAAAGTATCAGACCTTTTTTTTTTTTTTTCAAAAACCTGATGGATTTGAATCACGTGTGCTTGCATGAGCCAACCTTGAACCTTCGTGTGCATGCTTGATTTTTTTCACGCCTATCGGTTGCGTCATTCGTCTGTGAGCAGGCTTTGAGTGAGCACTGGTCCTCCTCCCTCATCTGATTTTCATTGCGAGGAAAATGTCTGAACGATTGGAGCAGCGCTGAATCAGATTTTTCCAGAAACTGTGAGAGACAGCCAGGTGGAAACCATTCGGAAGATTCAGATGGCTTTCGGTGGCTTTTCAGTCGAGTGAGTATCCGAGAAATTGTGTAAGAGCTGGACATGTCACAACATGTCCTGTGAGACTTCCAACACGGAGGTGCTTTTTGTTCTGCGCCATTAGTGGCTCCATCCCGATGCGCGAACCCTCCGCATGTCTTTCATTACAAAATCTTCTTTCACAGTGGAATGTGCCGAAAAAGTGCTGATGTCCACCTCTTCTGCAATTTCTCTGGTAGTCAGACGACGTCCCGGATCAACACAGCGTTCACTTTGGAAATGATCTGGTCATTTCAGCCTGTCGATGGCCTCCGCCATTTTGCGCCATCTTTAAACTGGTTGTAACACTCCTTAATCTGCGTGATGCCCATAGGATCGTCACCGAAAGCCGTCTGAATCTTCCCAATGGTTTCCATCTTGTTGTCTCTCACAGTTTCTGGAAAAATTTGATCCTTTCCTTGCAATGAAAATCCAACGAGGGGGGAGGACAGTGCTCACACAAAGCCTGCTCAAGGCAATGACGCAACTGACAGGCGTGAAAAAAATCAAGCATGCACACGAAGGTTCAAGGTTGGCTCATGCAAGCACACATGATTCAAATCCATCAGGTTTTTGAAAAAAAAAAAAAAATAAGGTCTGATACTTTTCTAACAGACCTCGTACGCAGGACATACACAACCAACACGCTGCATATCCCCTGTCATCCGCTGATATCCGCAACCGACGGGTTGGCGCGGCTTGGCGGTGGACCGGAACAGCGTGCAAAACAGATATGACGCGTACCCAGCACGGCCACATCACGGTCGCAAATGGTATGTCGCGCATGCAGACAGAGTGGGCACAGATGAAGCGAGTGCATCACAGCCGCTGTGCCCCTCATGGGGGCGCCTCCGCGGTCACCTTTGCTTCTGTTCCCTGTTATATCCACTTTTCAACCTCATGTATTTGCTGATCCACCCCGGGACATTTGTCATTTCCGCCCACCTTTGTTGCGGATGCTCAGCTTTTGTTTCCTCATTTTATGCGCAAATCCTCCTAAACACCAGTGGGACAGGGCCCCAAGCTTCTTATTAGTGATCATGACTACAGTCTGTGCCAGCATAAGAATAAGATCAACTTTATTATTCCGAAGGAAATTATTTTGCCAGAGTACCGAACAGTAAACCGTGAACGTTTTTTTTTATTTTTTATACAATAGGTACAACAAATTTATTGAAAGCCCATTTTTGTCATGGCATTCTTGTTCTTGCTGAGTGTATTTAAATTTCTGACCGCAAATATATGTCTAAATCATGAGACCTTATACTCTTCACGTGTTCCTGTAAAGCATCTTTTGAAAAATTTGGCTTAACCTCCAGAGACCATGTTTCCACACTCACAGACATATTTAACCCTAACTTTTACGATTATGTAATTTTATACATGACAAATTCCCATTTACTTTTTTTAGATAATTTTAATACAAACCTTACATGATGCCTATTCATTACTGTAATAAATCCTATTCATTTGAAATGCATAATCCTCAGCATTATGTATTTAGTATTAAATTCTAAATCAATAATAATAGTATTTATTTAAAATACATAAAGTACATTGTTAGAATTGCATAATAATTATGTTACCATTTATCTTGTATAGGTTATTATGTTACCATTTATCTTGTATAGGTAACATAGTTATTATGCAATTCAAACAATATGCTTTATGTATTTTAAATAAATACTGTCATTATTATTGATTTAGAATAATTATAGTTTATTAATACTAAATACATAAAGCTGAGGATTATGCATTTCAAATAAATAGGATTTATTAAAGTAATGAATATGCATCATGTAAGGTTTATTTGGTAGGTTCATATTAAAATTATCTAAAAAGTAAATGGGAATTTGTCATGTAATAAAATTACATAAATCTTAAAAGTTAGGGTTAAATATTTCTGTGAGTGCATATTTGTTTTTTTCCTCTTCAAACTCAGGTGCCACAAGGTAAATCAGGCTGTGTTGTCCACTAGAGCTGCAATGATTCATTGTTTATTAATCCATTATTAAATTATTTGGTAAGTGTTTTGATAGGTTAATCATGCCTAATCGTTAAAAAATAATTCAAATTGTATGATTTCTGCTTCTTAAATGTGAATATTTTGTGGCGTATTTTACTACTTTTTAAAAGTTGTATCTGCCAATAACTTGATTATTATTAGGTTGGGGACAAAACAAGACATTTCAAGGCATCATCTTGGGCTCTGAAAAACACTGATCAATATTTTTCACCATTTTCTGTCATTTTATGGACTATACAGTTATGAATAGATAAATTATTTTCTTGATTAATTATGAAAATAACTCCCATTATCCACCTTTTCAGTAAGCTAATATAGGACATGAGGGTCCTCACTTATAAATGATGTGTATT
The DNA here is from genome assembly GCF_902500255.1 of Thalassophryne amazonica. Lineage (NCBI taxonomy): Eukaryota > Metazoa > Chordata > Actinopteri > Batrachoidiformes > Batrachoididae > Thalassophryne > Thalassophryne amazonica. The sequence continues at coordinate 48,671,818 of NC_047122.1, forward strand.
CCACGTGTACATCTTTTACCCAATCATGAACTAATATTCATACATACGTTTTTCAAAGCTACTCAAGCCTGATATGGTGAAGTAGAAATGAAAAATAAGGCAAGACAGAATTAATCAGAAAACAAAGCAGGCAATTTAGATATTTCAAGATCAGTTTCCTATATAAATACCACAGATTTTTTACATTATTCAGTGCTTTTTTTTTTTTTTTTGCCACAATCAAAGTTGTTCCATACAGGGTAAAGAGAATGAGAGTTTTATCCAGTCACAACCGGCGGAGGTGCTTCATCAAAGGGCTTATGGCCTGGTTTGCTCTCCTGGGGCATCGCCATCCACCATGAGACACATCAAAAACATGAATGTCTAACCTCTGGAGTCACACTACTTTACCTCCCTCACATCAATCCACATATCGTCAGGTCACGCTGACAGTTATTGGCTGTGGTGGTTGTGTAGAAGCATTGTGGTATTGTACGTGGACTCGATTTAGTGGTTTTCTCACATACAGACGTCCCGTCCTCCTCTGCACATTCACCTCGTTTGAATCAGTGGAGTTACATTCATGCAAAGCATCACAAAGAAAGATTCTTATGCAAACCTATTGTAGCATTTTTTTTAAATACTAAAGCTGTTATCTGAGCCATGTGGATGTATTTTTCATGTCACAGACTGTGAGGTGGGTGGAGAAAAAACAGCATTCCTCCATGACATTCTACAGTACTGGCAGCCGTACTGGCTGGAGAGGAAAAAAAAAAATAGGCATATGTGTTAACTAGTGATCAGATGTATCAGTCTTTTGAAAGTTAATCCTTATTACAGTCTTAATATTTTGCATTCCAGCAAAATATTATGCAAGTCCAGCATTAGGGGTCTTCAGCTGGTTCAGAAAGCTGTTGCCAGACTTTTGACATGAAGCAGTAGGTTTGAACATATTACCCCCATTCTGGCTTCTCTGCACTGGCTTCCTGTCTGTGTACGAGCAGATTTTAAGGTCCTGCTGCTAACCTATAAAATTGTTCATGGACTGGGGCCTTCTTACCTGGCCTATTTGGTGAAGCCCTACGTACCAGCCCGGGTTCTGCAGTCGCAGTATGCGGGACTACTGTGTGTTCCTAGGGTGAAGATGAAGTCAGCGGGTCAAAGAGCCTTCTCTTATCGTGCACCTGCTCTATGGAACAGCCTCCCTACGGCGTGAAGCACACATTTTTAAGTCAAGACTAAAAACATATTTTTACTCCCTTTCTTATGACTAGTTTTTATTTATTTTGTCTGTTTTATTCTGTTACTTGTGTCTTTACTTGTGTATTTGAATCTTTTAATTTACTCACTTATTTAAATTTGATTTTGATTGTGTGAGGCGCCTTCAGGCAACTTTTGTTGTGATTTGGCATTTTATAAATTGATTAAACTGAAATTAAATTGAATTGAATTGCATACTCCTCTCCTCTCCTCTCCTAAGGGTAAAAATTTAACAATCCACCTTCACCAATTGCCTAAAATGAAGTAGCTTAATTTCATTTTAAAATCCAAATCTATGTTGCACAAGGAAAACAACCTTATGTTTTATTAACATAGATGATCAATGAAATGAATGTTAGAAATGTCTGCACACATTCACCTGTTTGAATAAAATCATACAGTAGCTGGAATAATGCACCAAATGTGCATCAATAATGATCATATTCACCAAGAATTAAAGCTAATAGAACCTCTAAAGGTGTTTGTAAATAAAAACAATTATCAGCTTGTGCTCTTGATTTTGTTGCAGCAAAACAATATGAAGACCTGGGAGCTAAAGGTACAGAAGCTGCAAAATCAGTCATACAATCAGCACTTTGAAATGTCATTGACTATGAGATAGCACCAATTTTGTTTTTTGGTCTCACGTTTAGTCAAAAAACTGTTTATTGTGTGTGATTGGTCTTTTCAGACTAAGGCACTCTTTACATCGAAGAACTGGACTTAGGTATTTCTTGTGTAAAAGAAAATGGTATTAAGTTGTTTCTATTTTGGAGAAAGAGGCTTAGGAATCTTTGATGTCAACAATATTTATAGGGTTAACAACATGTTTCTGTGCTCAAACTGAATTGTTGAAAATTGTGACTTCTGTACTTTTAGCATCCAGGTCTCATGTTATCTTTCAGTAAATGAATTACTCACCTATAAATAGTACAGAGCAGGTAGATCAGTAGATTAAGGAATCAGACTACTAATATGTAGACCTGCGTTTGATTCCTGGTCATGCATTGTCTCAGTCCACCAAACTAGAAATGGGTATTGACCTTGACTGGTGAAGTAACCTGTGTTGGACTGGAGTCCAGTCTACTTCACGCTATGGTATCCGAGGATAAACATGGGCATCAATGGGCCCCAGGATCTATGTGGGGCAGACTCCATCTACTCTCTGTATCCTTCTTGAAACCTACACCTGCTATGATTAGTAACCTTATGTAGGCATGTAGATCAAGCTCGTCTATCTTTTTCCAGTTGTATCTGTTTACAAAAACCCTTCAATTTTGTCTTCTCCAGGATTTTTGTTTTCTTAATAAGTGGTAAGATTAACCTTTAGAATGTTGAGATGATTTCTTGGGTACTGGTAGCTGTCTGTCTTGTGGGCCTGGAGGTCACTCTTAGGACATTTTGTGCTGTCATTCTGCCTTGGCAGCCATGTAGTAACAAGGACCATATTGTTTCCTGTCCTTTGACAAAATATTACTCTTTTATCTTGGGGGATTTCTTTGTTATCTGAAGATGATGCATCATGCTTTGGGTTGTATTCTTCCCAGTCTGCTTCAGCTACCCCCTTCTCTTCTAAATTACTGTTCTCTTGTACCTCTTGGACATCTGACAAAAAAAGTAACCTCTCATGGCACTCATTTACTCTACTAATCTCCATGGGGCTTTTATAGCCTCCATAGTGTCATTAGTGGAAAAACTAATCAATCGCTAAGGTAGCTGTAAACTACCATCTGAAGGCCCAAAGGCACCTGCCATGATTTTCCTTGTTATTAGTCATGGTTGTGTCTGTTTAGGCTATATAACACCTAGCCAACCATTATGTCAATATTTTATCAGAGATACTGTCGCCCCATCATCACCTTAAAATGTCAGAAACCTTTTAAAGGCCTCACATTGAAGTTTACACAGTGCTTCACAATAAAAAATAGAAAGGGAAGCATAAACACAGAATAAATAAAAATAACACTGAGCACACAGTGGTTATTAAATGGGGGGGGGGGGGGGGGGGGGGGGGGGGTTCAAGCCTGATGTTTGCAGACAGTGAACTTGCTTGAGAGGCTACAAAGAGTAATGCTGCATTTTAAATGTGATCTCTCACGTTCCTTTCCCACTGATCACATCAACCTTAGATTATATGAGAAAACTACACGTGCCTTGTCTGAATTACTCAGGATTTTTTTCTCTGTTTGGAAACACATTTTTATGTATTTTTTTTCTTTGTGCTGCCTTGATTTTTGAGGTTTGTCATATTCTGTTTATTTTTATTCATACTTTAAAATCAAATAATGGGCTCCATCCAGAAGTGGGAGTGGGTGTCCTCTTCTGTAATGGCCATGAAATAGACGGGATCTCTGGACTCCCCCCCCCAGCCATCTTCCCATCCTGGACACCAGCATGGACTCCCAAAATTTCCTGTATATTTGTATTATCAAGTGTGTCACTAGCATGGCCCAAGCAGAGGGTCATCCCTTTGAGTCTGGTCTGATTGAGGTTTCTTCCTGAAATCATCAGAGGACGTTTTTCCTTACCACTGTCACATGTGTGCTTGCTCTAGGGGTGGTAAGGTTAGACCTCACTTGTGTAAAGCACCTTGAGGCAGCTTTGTTGTGATTTGGCACTATATAAATGAAATAAATTGAAGAATTCAATAATTTTCCCTCTCATAAATTAGTAATGCACTCTTTGGAATGGGCCTATATAAATGAACGTACCTTGTAATGGTTAGTCTTGATTAACTTTATACTGAATAGTTCTATGGTCTGTCACTTGGGCTCATTACTTGCATCAGGATTTTAAGCATGTCTTTAAGTAGTAGCTCTGAAGCCTACTGAGAATGAAAAAGAGATGCAAGAACCTTGCCAGACTGTGGTGATACCATTCTTATATTTGTTTTTTTAGTTTGGCAACTTTTGATGAACTGCTTTGTCCAACTTGCAGCGGGGACAACTAGGGGCGAGGTGTTGTTGAGGTACTGTGCTGGATGTCCAGATTTTCTCATGTGAATAAACTACCGCATTTTGTGTACACACAAGTACACATAGGGAACTCAGCCCAGAGTACAAAGAGGTTGAACAGTGTTGTTTTCTATGCCCCAAAGCTTTAACTACTTCTGTGCTTCTTATTGGTCTTTGTCTTACATGTTGCATATCAGAGGTTGTTGGTTTGTTGAGAAACTAAAGAAGCCAATGGGCATTGTAAAAAAAAAAGTCAAGGAAGAAAATAAAAAAGTAGCAGTACAACATTCTGCAACTGGTAGCTCATGCTTACTGGAGCTCAACAACACTCATTAAACTCAGCCGCCTGCATTGTATAAGTTTAGGAGATTCAAACTGTAGAAGGCTCCAATCCCTCCAAAACCACTGCAGAATTACACTACATGTCCCAGTCTTCTTCAAGAGATGGAAACAGTCTTGATTTGCTGATGCCAAAATGCAGCCAAGACAGGAACAAAACTAACTGGTGGCTGTTTACTGTGCTGCTCTGCAAAGATATTAAATGCCCACAATGCACAAACATGGTTACATCTTCTGACTGCATGACCTGGGTATGAATTAAATCATTCATAGGCCTGTATAAACCAGCCCAACTTAAAAAAGGGTCTCAAAATAACCAAAACCCCAAACAAAACAAAAGTCATACTACAATTAATTCTGCCTGTTCACTCAGCCATCCATTCTTTTGTCTTTCCCTGGACATTATTATATATCTCTAGAACTGCCATTCATACAGTCTTTATTTTGGTGTCAAATTCTTTGCAAGATTATGTGGCATGTTTGTCTAAGCATGAGCCAGCTGCAGGTGCCTCAGTGTTGAGGAACCCTGCACCTGGAGAAAGCCAAGGGGACGCCCACGTTTGACCTGGCTGTAGGAAATGGGTAGGAGATGGATAGATAATGGTGAGAGGTGGGGATGGACCAGACCAGACCTGATTTGACACTGATAGTTCATATTAATCCAATTACATTTGTTCCGCAAATCTGATTGGTTAATCATGTGAGATTTCAGACCATAAAATATCACGTAGATGTGGCAAACTATTCGACCGTGTCACATTTGATGTATAACTCCGCGCCCTAGCCGTGTTGCTGCACAGGTGTCAATAATGGCGCAATCAGCTGAGACCGACAGAAACTAGTGCAGTGACAGTGATGCCAAAATGCGTGGATTTAATGGATTTAACTGGATTGATTGATGGATTTACTGTGGATTTAACTCAATGCGACTGACGAGATGGAGAAATCTGTGTGTCTGCTCACAGAATTCCCAAAGTTTGGCATGAAGACGCTGTTGCAATGTTAAGCTTTGACGAGCTGACCACACCTTTTCACAACAATTCACTGACTGAATTACATACAGAAAATTAAACCGTGCAAAAGATGGAATTGAATTAGAATGGGAATAACCCTGTTGTGTCTGCAAATATCTGTTTTACAAGCCCAGCTAATGCATCCCCCGGTAAAACTCAATTTGTGACCATAAAAGTCCAGCATGAACATCCCCAAACCATCAAACACAACAGGGTTATTCCCTCATTTTAAGGTGACGTGCGCTCCATGAGGTCACCAGCAACACGAAATACTCAGCTTCACCAAAATCTTCTCCAGTACTTTTAAACTTAACTTTGACAGGAAGAAACCAGCACCATCCATCCATCCATCCATCCATCCATCCATCCATCCATCCATCCATCCATCCATCCATCCATCCATCCATCCATCCATCCATCCATCCATCCATCCATCCATCCATCCATCCATCCATCCAGTGCACAATTGCTTTTCTTGAAATACATATTTCACTATTTGGATACGTGGTCTCGCTCAATGGCCAGCTGAACCAGCTATGCCTTATATGCATGGCGTGTGGACTGCTGGTGGTCCTTGCCAGAAAACCTCTCACTTCTGATTTCACTCTGTGGATAACAGTGGGAGTGACTCTGGTACAGTTATGTCTGAAAAGGCAGATCACAATCTGTTTGGTTTGTTTTGTTATGCCCAAAACATAACCAAGTTAATTAGGTGACTAAATGCAAATCCTCATCACTCTCATTACTTATCTTCAACTGCGTTTCCGGGTTCGGGTCGTGGGGCAACAGCTCCAGCAGGGGACCCCAGACTTCCCTTTCCCGTGTCACATTGACGACCTCTGACTGGGGGATCCCGAGGCGTTCCCAGGCCAGTGTGGAGATATAATCTGTCCACCTAGTCCTGGGTCTTCCCCGGGGTCTCCTCCCAGATGGACGTGCCTGGAACACCTCCCTAGGGAGGTGCCCAGGAGGCATCCTTACCAGATGCCGGAACCACCTCAGCTGAATCTAAATCCTGTTTATCAATATTATCAGTTGTGAAGGTCACATGCAGTGAGTGCAGTTGTACTCTTTTGAACATTGGAGGAAGTCATAATTGGTGCTACTATGCGTTCAGTTGGGGTTTGAGATGGGGGGCTCGTTGTTGGATGTTTTTGAACAAGCATCATCCTGCCATAAAATGTCTCCATCTCTGCAACAAAATCAATTGGACTCAGTGAGAATATTTTGGACTAAGAGTCTCAGATTTGTGGCTGAAGAGTTGAACTGGATTATGAATAGATGGCATAGATTGATTCTCGTTATGTAATCCTTATGTGTAATTTGATGCATTCTTTGATGCGGTTTTCACACATGTAATTTAGAACAGGTACTTTGCTTGCGTTTGAATTATTCAGGAGCTCACTGACCTGCACATATGCTCAGGAACACTGTGATAGGTGATGCAGTCTGGAGGAGTCACTGGTGGTGACTGTCGCGGTCCCAAGGGTGGCTCAGTGGTCAGAGATTGAGATGTAACAGACGAGAACTATCATTGTGATGTACTTAATTATTCATTGATGGATGAACTCTATACCCAGAGTGAGAAGGAAAACTCTGAGTTGACATGAAGCATAACTGTCGCATGCACAAGCAAAGATTAAAAAAAAAATTAAAGGTGAACACAATCTAACAGGACTTTATGATTCAGAAAATTTGGAGTTTTTTTTTTTAGATTATTTTTGGTCAAGTATTTCTGATGTACAGCCACAACAGAGTTCTTACAAAAGGACTGAGAACATCATTCAACATGACTTTTCCACACTGTGAAGATGTACATTGTATACGCTGGGTTGTTGTTGTTTTTTTTTTTTTTTGCCTAGTAAACTTATATGGGAAGGTTTGATTTTTTCTTATTTTCCGTTGTTGGAATACTTTCTTTACAACATTTTGAATCATACCTAATTATTTTTAAAATCATAATATCTCATTTGTCGCAAGATTTGAGGGAGCGTGCAATTGGCATGCTGACAGCAGGAATGTCAACCAGAGCTGTTGCTCGCGTATTGAATGTTCATGTCTCTACCATAAGCCGTCTCCAAAGTCGTTTCAGAGAATTTGGCAGTACATCCAACCAGCCTCACAACCGCAGACCACGTGTAACCACACCAGCCCAGGACCTCCACATCCAGCATGTTCACCTCCAAGATCGTCTGAGACCAGCCACTCGGACAGCTGCTGGAACAATCGATTTGCAGAACCAAAGAATTTCTGCACAAACTGTCAGAAACCATCTCAGGGAAGCTCATCTGCATGATCGTCGTTCTCATCGGGGTCTTGACCTGACTCCAGTTCGTCGTCATAACCGACTTGAGTGGGCAAATGCTCACATTCGCTGGCGTTTGGCACGTTGGAGAGGTGTTCTCTTCACGGATGATGCGAAGGAGATGTGTTGCACTGCATGAGGCAAATGGTGGTCACACCAGATACTGACTGGTATCCCCCCCAATAAAACAAAACTGCACCTTTCAGAGTGGCCTTTTATTGTGGGCAGTCTAAGGCACACCTGTGCACTAATCATGGTGTCTAATCAGCATCTTGGTATGGCACACCTGTGAGGTGGGATGGATTATCTCAGCAAAGAAGAAGTGCTCACTATCACAGATTTAGACTGGTTTGTGAACAATATTTGAGAGAAATGGTGATATTGTGTATGTGGAAAAAGTTTTAGATCTTTGAGTTCATCTCATACAAAATGGGAGCAAAACCAAAAGTGTTGCGTTTATATTTTTGTTGAGTATATAAATCTCTTGTTCATCATTTGTGATGATTTTCAAATTTTAAAGACAAACACAGCTGACATGAACAACTTATATGATTTCAGAGACCCCTAAAGTGGGCCAAATGACAACAAAAATATGCAGTCTTAATACCATTCGTTGATTATTTTTTTCATGAAAGAGTATTTTGCATTTTAAATTTGTTTATGTAGTATGTGTTCATTAAATAAATCTTATTATTTTTAAGCAATTATAATCAATAAACAGGGATGAAAATGACATGGAAAACACTGAAAGTTAGATTAGATTAGACAGAACTTTATTGATCCCCTGGGAAGACTCCCTCATGGAAATTGAGGTTCCAGCAGCATTGTATAGCAGCATACAGGGTAAGAAGCACACAGAGTATCAAAAGTGGAAAAAAAGAAAAACAGTTTGCAAATATAAATACAAATACACAATATAAATACCAGACACACTGATCAATACAAAAAAAATACAAATCAAATAAAGATATATGAAGCTGACCAGTGAAAACTGCTGAAAAACTCTAAAAAATAATTATAAATGTAATAAAAAAATAAGCTGAAAACACTGAAATCAACTAATCTGAAGATTCACTTGTTGCAAAAATGAGTGACTGGAGGTAATCCTTCTTGGTAGCTTTCAGTCTGCTTTTGTTCAATAACTCTTGAGTTCTGGAACTTTTAAGCATTTTATGTCTTTCAGAAAGCACTTATCATCCATATAGACTCATTCAAAATACAACCCCAATTAGAATGAAGTTGGGACATTGTGTAAAATGTAAATAAAAACAGAATACAATGATTTGCAAATCCTCTTCAACCTATATTTAACTGAATACACCACAAAGACAAGATATCTTTCGCTTTCGCTTTGCATGGTAGAGTTTTAACTTGCACTTGTAGATGTAGCGACGAACTGTGTTAACTGACAATGGTTTTCTGAAGTGTTCCTGAGCCCATGCGGTAAGATCCTTTACACAATGATGTCGGTTTTTAATGCAGTGCGCCTGAGGGATTGAAGGTCACGGGCATTCAATGTTGGTTCTTGGCCTTGCCGCTTACGTGTAGAAAGTTCTCCAGATTGTCTGAATCTTCTGCTTATATTATGGACTGTAGATGATGGAATCCATAAATTCCTTGCAATTGAATGTTGAGAAACATTGTTCTTAAACTGTTGGACTTTTTTTTCACACAGGTGTTCACTAAGTGGTGATCCTCACCCCATCTTTGCTTGTGAAAGGCTGAGCCATTTGGGGATGCTCCATTTATACCCAATCATGACACTCACTTGTTTCCAATTAGGTGTTCTTTGAGCATTCATCAACTTTCCCAGTCTTTTGTTGCCCTGTCCCAACTTTTTTGAAATGTGTTGCAGGCATCCATTTCAAAATGAGCAAATATTTGCACAAAAACAACAAAGTCTATCAGTTTGAACATTAACTATCTTGTCTTTGTGGTGTATTCAATTAAATAGAGGATTTTCAAATCATTGTATTCTGTTTTTATTTACATTTTACACAATGTCCCAACTTCATTGGAATTGGGGTTTTACACAAAGGCGTCGATATTAACATATTTTTGACATTTTTTTGCTCGCTGTTGGGCAGGTGCGAGTCAGTCCCACATAGAAATACTTTGTGCCAGTAAACTTATCTGGAGTTTGTTTCCACCAGAAGCAGGTCCAGTCCCAAGATATGGATGAGGTCTATTGTGTAATTCAGACTCTGCAGGGTCTGCCACGTTTCTTTCTCTGATTGGATATTCATCTTTATGGTCTAGCCAATTGCATCCTGAGCACTGAATTTCACTGCACTTATTCACTAAGTGGATTTCTGCATAACTTCATGAACGTCTTCCCAAAAAAGTGAAGGCCAGTCATAAGAATGTAAGTGTGAAAAAAAGGTGCTTTTATCCCATGTTGTGTTTACATACCAGCAGAACCACCTTTGATGGGATTAGAATCACTAAAGATGGGCTTTAGTCAGCCTGAGAAGCTGCAAGCAGGGAGAATGCGCAGGGATTTATGCATTTTTGATGCCGCGTGGGGAGGAGAGGAATTCTGAAAAGGCTGCATGACCTACTTAGAGAGCCGTGGAATTCAGACTGCTCGACGTTTCACAAAAACGCACAGGTCCACACACACACACACTCTCCACAAAGTCATTGTCTTGCTCTGTGCACGTGTGTGTTAGAAAGACATATGCACAGTGTTTTATCCTGTACACCGTTTTCCGAGATGTGCAAACACACGTGCATTAAACTAATCAGTGTGTGTGTTTTCCTCCATTTCTTTTCCTGTTCTGCCTCAGAGTGTGTGTCCTGTTCCACCAGCTGCATCTTATTTTAGACATTTCAATCTGTTTTATTTAAAAGCTTCTGCAATGAGGAGCTTCCTGACATCCTGCAACACTTCTGCAGGCGGTCCACCCAAAATAATAACTTGATGCATATGGATTTGCACTCATACCCCCCACGGGGCAGAGTGGCTTTTCCCCTCTGTACCCATAGAAGGCAAAAATGCAGTTTTCTTAGTGCCATTGGTTTGTACACAAATTAATTTTCCTTTTCTGTGCACTTTTTTCTCCGTCTTCTCTCTCCATCATCTCCTCTCTCTTTTGGTATCTATGGCAACGCAGTCCTGTACGTCAGCTTTTCAAAAGAGACGGTATTGTCAGAGTTCTTGGGCTGTGGCATTCCTGTTTTGCTGTTGCCCTGTAGGTTTGCAGGGGCTCTTATTGCTCTATTCTTTTATATTACCCTCAGTGAAGGCTGCACACTCAATAAGTGATTCATCAGAATGGACGAGCTGACAAGCGCTCGCAGTCAGTGGCCTCAACTGCGGCATTTATTTCGTCTGGAAAATATCCATTGTGAGACGAGAGCCGACCACCTGGTTGTATGGCGCTTGTGTGTGTGTGTGTGTGTGTGTGTGTGTGGTGTGCTCGGAGCACCTGGTGATTGATGATTATTTGTAGACATGCTTGGCATGGCCCCCAGTCTAGTTAAAGACACGCTGGTTGACGAATGCCTCAGAGCGCCGTGTCCGCGTGTGCGTGTGTGCTGGTGCCGTTGGCTTGAGTTGTGAGCGGATCCCTAAAAAAAAAAAAAAGTCCAACTGGTGCTAAAGTCTCAAAGGAGCTGAAGGAGGTTGTGGGTTTCATTTGTCAAAAGCAACAGTGCAAATGTGTAAAATGTGCAATTTGTTTTGGTCATTAATGTGTTTCGTGCACAGAAATTCAGGAATACTATTTAGATCAAGATGGCTAGAGGAGAGTAAAAGGGGAAGGGGTTGGGGGAGGTAGGGGTGCAAGTAATCGTGATGTGTGGAGAAGAGAAGGTTCAAACGGAGAGTAGGGTAGGATTCCTGTGAGGCAGCGTTCTGCAGCAACAAGATTGATGTGGGCTACGGTGAGGGATTGCCCCGAATACAGTACACTGCTCTATCACCCCCCCCCCCACACACACACTGACAACCACAAATGGCTGCACTTCCAAGAAACACTGGTCCAGTTTTTCCTAGATATTTGTCATAATTTACAAAAAGAATTTTTTGGGGTAATAGAGCACTGCAGTCTCGTTTGAACACTGCATGATATCGCGGGATTTGATCACTTACGGGGACCTCCGCTGCCATTGCGCAATATATACACAGCATAACTTCACATGGATAAATGATGTACTGTTTTGTTTTCGGCTGCAATCACCGAAGCAGTCGTGAAAAGTGTTTTTTTTTTTTTTTTTTAGTTCCCAGTGGAGAAGGGAAGACAAGGCCAATGGGAGATGTTGTGTTGGTAAGTGTTAGCCTACACAAGTAACCAGAGTAGCTCCGTTCTCTCGCCTGCAAAACAGCCTCAGTTTCCATTTCAATTTATTTTCATTTATATAGTGCCAAATCACAAAGTTGGCTCAAGGAGCTTCACACAAGTAAGGTCTAACCTTACCAATCCCTAGAGCAAGCACACAGGTGACAGTGGTAAGGAAAAACTCCCTCTGATGATTTGAGGAAGAAACCTCAAGCAGGCCAGATTCAAAGGGGTGACCCTCTGCTTGGGCCATGCTACAGACACAAATTACAAAACAATTCATAAAATGAATATACAGGAAATGTTACCGGTGCACAGGACAGGAGGGTTACAGAAACAGACACCACACCCATCTCTGGATGGAGCCGCACCTCAAACAGAAAGAAAAAATAGGCCAGAAAAAGGTAGCAAGCCCAAAACCTGATGTCGTTCATATTTCTGATTGCTCAAAAATCAAAGAAATACACTAGCTGTGTCATTCTAATTGTTTTCATCATGGCTTATGATCTATTAACAGCATATCTATACAGTCAAATCATAACTCAGGTTTCCTGGAGCAAAACTGATAGAAATCTAATTTTGAATGAGCTTCAGAATATACCTATTTTCTGCACCCCAGTGTGGGTAATTGCGCATCATATTGATATTTTGACCAGGTATTTTTTGCATATCTCAAGATGATGGGTAGCAAATATGGTGCTGAATCTAAGATTCCTTTCAGCCCTGAAGAATATGAAAAACACAAAAATTTTGGGCTTGCTACTATCTTCAACATGTTTATGCTCCAGGTCATAAACAAACCGCAACACATAAAAATTCAGTAAGGTACAGTATATCTTCTATTATATATTCTAAATCTAAGATGGAACTCTACTAGTGTATACTAAGGTACATCTAAATATCTTTAAAAAAAGAGACAGTAGCACCACTTTCATTTCCACTTTCCCACTGCATCGTCATTTTTTCTTTGCATTTTCATATTGTTTGCAGGTTATTTGCCCAAAAACCCATTGAAAATGCTGTGATTGGTCCACCGGAAGTAGAGAAATTACATCATATGCATCATATTTTACGCCTTTAGCGCCTGCCCTCAAACGAGCTGCGGTGCCCTATTCAACCATGATTAAGTGTTCTTTGTGTTGGGTATTTTCTCCTCCAAACATTTTTAAAACCTTTAACAAGACAAACAGAGTCAAGAAACACCAGTGAGACAGAAAATCAAATATTACGCGCGGAGTGCGGCCAGGCTGTACACCAAGGCTACACTAAAGTCTGGCCTGCTTTTCCGCTCTTTTTATTAAGAGGCGCCCTCATCACATAAACAAGAAACTTGTCCTAAGGGTGGGGGTAATGACGCAAGACAAGTTTCTTCCCATAACATAAACGCATACGTCAAGTGCAGCTGTAAGGAAGAACACTTCAGGTCAGCACATCTCGTTCGTCTGTTGCAGGTATCAGCTGTTCTGCATCTGCCTGAAGTGTCCTGTCTTCCACACTCCTTCACACTAAACACCACATCACAATAGTCAAAACGTTCTCTTGCTCCCAGTCGTTAGAGGCTGCGAAAACAAAGTTATGTTATAACAATAAGTACATCCAGTCCTTCATTCCCAGCTCAGATTGACCCCAGAGTGCTAAAACAAAATTGAATTCTCAGGATTGCATTAAGACAGGTGCAAAACAGCACATCTCCGTTCTCATGAGAAAGAAGACAAAGCTAAAACAAGGTTGAATAACACGTACGTTCTCAGGGTGAAGTGCAAAACAGCACAACACCGTTCTCATGAGAAAGAAGACAAAGCTACAAATGTTTAACAGTGATAACATATATATATATATATATATATATAAAATCCTTAACATTTCCCACCTGTTTATCACCTGTTAAACGTATAGCAGGCATCACCCAGCTTAGTTAGTTAGTTTATTAACTTAGTTTATTCTGTCCACGTTTTATTAATTGAACACCACCAACAGATGGAAGATTTGAATCCAGCTGCTATTTGATCAACCAGTTTATACTCGTCAGGCACTCCTCTGGGGACTCCTATTGCGTCAATATATGTTGGATTTCCTACTCCTTTCCAATCTCTTTTTACTCTATGTCTGGCTATGCCTTTCTGCCAATCCTCAGGAATAAGAGGCTGCATATGTCGTAACGTCTTCAGGGGTCATGGGTAACAATAATGATATTAATGCACAATAACCTGACACATTTCGTGGCAGTCTATCAAAGATTCTGTTATCACCACACCACCACCATACATCACTCCTACCGACTGGTATAAATGAACCGTTTTTCTGTATTATTCGACTACACCACTTGTCTTATTACTTTTTCAGCTAAAGCTTCATAGGCTAAGAGTGTGTTAACTCATCACGTCAACAGTTCAAGCTTGAACTGGAGTTGTGAGCTTTTCAATATCATCATAATTCTCAGTACAGTCATTACAGTTTTCTCCACTAAGGTCTGACTGTTTCAATGCCACCGGTTCACGGCTAGGGTGTCTTTATGCATTGCATCACGAAGTTCATTCAGCTCCTCCAATGCGTCCTGCATATCCACTGAATGAATGGAGTCTGGGATGAAAGTACAGCATGTTGTGTTCAGCAGAACACAAACTCCTCCCTGTGAACCAGTAAGCAAGTCTAAAACCATGCGATTTTGCATCACCATGGTACGTAAAGCATCTATTTCAGTGTTTTGAGCTGCTACTATTTTTTTTGTTACATTCATGAACAGACCCAATCAATAATTCAGAGTTTCAATCATTAATGAATTTTTCCCACTCCTATCCAGGGGAACAATGAATGTGCTATTTTATCTCCTACAGACCACAATTTTTTGGTCCTTTAGTACATCCGAGCCCCACATGTGATTATGTGGTAACACATCTGGGTATATCAATCTCCTCCGTCTGGTGCTGCCATTCTTCTCTGTGGAGGTCTTACCACATATGTATGGTCAGTCACCTGGGTAGGTGCACACACACCACCCCAATTTGGTGGGAGACTCATGTACAGTCTGGAACCATAAAGCCAATAGATGTCATCATACACCGGAGTACCATTTACAGGTGGTAGCAAAACTTACTAACATAAGCACATGATTCATCCGTTCCCCATGGACAGGAGCCTGTATAATTACATCCCCGTCCAATGTGATGAAGATAAGTACCATCCACATATTATGTTTTGGTTAGGCTTAAATTATTTGATAAAACATACGTTTGGGTACACAGACGTTTCTTAATTTTACCTACATTTTTATTCCCTGTCCCGTAAAAGCAAATTGGGAATGGCCGTTGTGATGACAATTTAACGTGATGATATTTTTGCGTTTCCCTTCAGTCTAGTCAATGGAGCAGCACTTGGGCACGCTTGTACGTCCTCTGTTGAAATCCCTATCATATAAGTGGTTGCACTGAGGCAAGTGGTGTTACATCTTATCAGATTTGCTGAGAACTGCTGCCCCCGAAATACAGTTTGATTATGCATCCGTATGATAAGACATTCTGTCACCCTAGCAGGGTACGGTTTAGCCGTCAGAGCTGGGTGTGTTGAGGATATAGGTATTTGCGAACAAACATAATAATTAGTAACGTAATTCCATAGCCAATAAATGAACATATCTGTACCACATATTAGTATGGTATATATGAGGGTGTCCATCTGTCTCGTTCACATTATGAATAAACCTCTTCTGATGTTGCTTGCGTTGTTCTCTGGCTCGGTCCACAGTGAGCTGCAATTCTTGGGTCAACCACCAGGCCAGGAATCCGAGGAGCACGAAACACACTAAGATCACAACACAACCGGCTGCCCTACCAACAGTCCGGCAGCGGCGGCGCTGAGCACGCCGCTCCGGGGTCTGCTGTAGTTCAGTCATGATTGCTAGGATACAGTGTTGTTAACCACCTCACCTAATAGTGCAAGGATCTCCCTGCTTCACTGGCATTGAGACAATCTATTGCTAATTAAATAGACTCCCTTTGTAGCCAGACTTCCCCTTACACTGTGGAGGCAGCCAACACACGCTGTATCTTACAGTGATGTATCCACGTTGATCTCTCCGCTATCTTTACTGCAGTTGGTGTTGTTAACAGCACTCGGTATAGACCTTCCCAACGAGGACTGGACCAGTTCTTCCTCTTAATCACTCTGATGAACACCCAGTCTCCTGCCTAGACTACTGGAAGGCCGTCCTGTGGAAGATCAAAATTATTCGGCAGTAAATGTGTTTAAGTTATCTCTTTCTGTGTTAATGTCTTTTTCATAAAATTTGCTAATGTTTGTTCCTCATCTGCTGTTTTAGTATCCATGTCAAAATTGGTAGACGATATGGTCGTCCATAAAGTATCTCAAATGGTGTTAACCCTGATGGTGTTGGTGTTATTCTCATATACAATTTTACTAGGTCCAACATTCAATCCAGGTTCGTTTTGTCTCTTCTATACATTTCCTTAATCTTATTTTTATTGTGCCCTTTGTCCTTTCCACTAATCCGGCACTGTGTGGATGATAAGCGCAATGAGTTTTGAGATTGACCTGTAGCGCTTCTCCTACGTATTGCACTATTGTATTAACAAAATGCGCTCCATTATCTGAATAGACTGTTTCTGGTATTCCAAATCATGGAATGATGTCTTTGCACAATGCCTTAGCCACTGTAAGTGCATCTGCATGTTTTGTAGGGAACAATTCTACCCATTTTGAGAAGGCATCAATTATGACTAAACAAAATTCCTTCCCTTCATGTTTACTCAGCTGTATATAATCCATGTGAATCACTTGAAAGGGATATTGTGGTGTTGGAAATTTACCTCTTTGGGGTCTCAAATTGCCTTGTGAGTTGTGTTTTGCACATGTCATGCATGCTCTACAATGCTGTTTTGCATATGCATCGAACCCATAAAGACAAAAAATAGATTGCAATTGCGATATCATACCCCCTGATGAGACATGCGTCACGCCATGGCTCATAATAGCTGCCCATTTAAACATATTTTTTTTTGGTAATATGGGTTTCTTTTGTGGTCATATCCGGAGGGGTGTCATATAGGAGAAAAATAGAAAGAGCTGTTGCCGCCTTTGCGGTTTTGTCAGCAACGTCATTTCCTTTTGAAACACTGTCAGAGCCTTTGGTGTGAGCCGCACATTTGCATATAGCAATTTGGTTAGGCAATTTCACAGCGTACTGAAAGCGTACTGGCTGTCTGTATAAATTGATACAGCCGTACCTTTAAACAGATAGCAAGCTGCAGTTAAAGCAACTAATTCAGCTGCTTGTGCTGAAAATGAGGATGGCAATGAAGCAGAATCCAATACTTCTGAATTTGTGACAACAGCATATCCAGATTGTGTTTGTCCATAAGCGTTTTTAGTGGAAGAACCATCCACATACACAATTGTACTGTTTGGGATGGGTGTGTCCTGGAGGTCTGGACGTGCTTTCGTACAGACCGTAGCTACATCAAGACAATTGTGCGGCTCACCATCCTCAGGTAAGGGTATCAATGTGGATGGATTCAATGTTGTACATCGCTCTACCGTAAGATGTGGTTGTGATAATAGCAAGGACATACACGAAAGATGTCTTGCTGGGGACAAAAGGCTCATGTTTGTCTGCAACAGAAGTGCAGAGACTGCATGTGGAACTTTCAGTGTCAACTGATGGAATAGAACAACATTACTGCTACTTTGAACAGCCATAAAGGCTGCAACAACAGCCTGTACACATGGTGGTAGAGCACTTGCTACTGCATCCAATTTAGATGAGTAGTAGGCAACTGGCCTCAATTTTGAGCCATACACTTGAACCAAAACACTAGTCATGAACTTATTCTTACAATCAACTGTTTGAATGAATGGTTTACTATAATCTGGTAGTGCCAAAACTGTGGATGACACTGTTTGTTTTACTTTTACAAAAGCTTCCTCAGCATCTTTGTTCCATTCCAACACGGTTGACATTGAAATATCATCCTTGTACATCAAATCAGAAAGTGGACTAGTCAATTCTGCATAGCAGGGAATCCATGCCCTGCAGTAATTTGTCAATCCAAGAAATGACATCATCTGCTTTTTGGTTTGTGGTTTTGGAGCGTGCAAAATTGCTTCCTTCCTGTCAGACAGGATTGTGCGCCCTGTGGCTGATAATTCATGTCCTAAATATTTTACTTTATCCCTACACAACTGAACTTTGTTTTTACTCACTTTGTGGCCATTATCAAATAAGAAACATAATAATGCTACTGTGTCAGTTATGCAGTTTTCTCGTGTGTCAGAGGCAATCAGAATGTCATCAACATACACTAATAGTTGGCTATCTGCCGGTGGAACGAAATTAGCTAAACATGCTGACATGACTTGAGAATAAATAGTTGGGCTCTCTGCGTAACCCTGCGGTAATCTGGTGAATGTATATCGTTGTCCTTTAAAGGTAAAAGCAAACCAGAATTGACTATCTGGGTGTACTGGCACAGAGAAAAATGCATTACTTATGTCAATTACTGAGAAACTATTAGAATTTGGTCTCAGCGAATTTAACAAGGTGTGTGGATCTGGGACACATGGTGCTCTTTTAATCACAGCAGCATTTACTGCCTGCAGATCTTGAATCATTCTCCACCCCACTGAGGGCGGAGCCTTTTTTTACAGGAAATATGGGTGTGTTACATGGTGAATCTGGACATGGCACTATTACTCCTGCTGTTAATAAATTCTCTATTACTGGCCTGATTCCTTCAATTGCATCAGGTTTCAATGGATACTGTCTTACACATGGTCTGTATTCTGTTTTTGGTCTTATAACTACAGGTTGTGCATTTTTTTATCAGTCCTACGTCTGAAGGACCTGTTGTCCACAATCCTGATGGTACAGAAGAGAGAAGATCATCCTCTTCAGGACTCAACTGAAACACTCAGGATTGTGAAGTGGACACATCAATCTGTGTTCCAGCTGTCAGCACCAATGAGACATTAACTGGCACTTTATACAATTTAGTTGATGGACTGAACTCCGTTCGTGGTCCAACTCTGCTCCAATCAGTGGCTGACAAAGCTGTTATGACTGTCAGTCCCAATTCTTGCCATTCTGTCAAATATGGTTTACAAAGTGACACATGTAATGGCATACCTGTGAATCTCAATTTTAAAACATCTTCAGTGGCACCTGTTACTGTTATGACAGCTGTTGAGTTGCCATCATGAATCAAATCGGTCATTATCAGCTTCACAGGTGAAATATTTTTCAATTTGTTTTCATACACTGGTGTTCCTGGCAATATGCCACTATGGACTCTAAATACACTCAAATCTGCATCTAAACTCTATCCATGGTTCTCCTTCTTTCTGAGTTGTCCTGGTAATTTCAGTATAATTTATCTTTGGTCCTAACACTCCTTTTGCACGTGTAATCGTAGCTTCCACTCTTGTTTTCAAGACTAGATCATCATGTGTCAGTGGTACGCCTTGTTGATCTGCAGGATTCCAGTCTCCACGTACCTGACTCCATTTAGGGCCACATGCTTTCATCCACACCTGTTGGACTTCAGGTCCATTAAGGTGGTAAGATGTTCTAATGTTTTCTATATCCTGCATAAATCCCTCAATGTCGACATGTGGCGATGGTATCATGTCGACTGCTGCTTTGATATCATCAGCATTCCATGTCCGATAAACGAGCATGGTTGGTAGCTGTCCTGCTGTTTCTGCACGAGGATTTGGTACTTCTATCATAGGATAGGCACCTCCCTGGTCACTGTGTTCCACCATGGGAGGGGCTGTGGGCACTTTCGCTTGACTGCGTGTTTGTGGTTTTTCTGGTTTTTCTCTTTTTACCTTAGGTTTTACTGCCAAATCATACTGTGGTGGCAATACATCGTCATCCTCTGGTAGAGGAGATAAAGGTCTCTTTGTCACCGACGATCCAGCCGGCGGTGATTGTTGAGGCTGTTCTGGTTCTCTGTGCTGAATTATCACATCTTCTTCTGCCTTACCTACAGCTTTCTTTTTCCTTGCTTTCTCTAATCGTCGCTTCTCTGCTCCTTTCTGTCTGTTCTCTGCTTCTTCCTCCCAAAATGCCACTAAATCTGCCCCTACTTTCTGCATCTTTTTCTCATCACCTTTATGTTGCTGTTCTAACTCCTTCTTCAGCTTCTGTATACTGATCAGGTTCAGTCGTCCGTCAAAGTCATGTTTATTAATCCAGGTCTCCAATTTTTTGTTGTTTTTGGATTTTTTGCTTCCATAAATTTCCAGTCGTCAGTTGATAAATTTTCCTTATTTATAGACGTCTTACCCCCCATTTTTATTATCCCTTGTTATAATTTGGACTTCAGACGGGGGCACACCTAGGGTGTTCTAAATCTGAAGTTTTCACACTTTCTTTGGACGTGACAATTAATTTGCCGTCGTGTGGTTGATTCCTTTCACCTCCCCGTAGGAAGCGGAATCACTTGCCTCTGCTTCCACACGCACGGTTGTCACTAACGTTGTCCAAAGTATTACACTTTCACACAGTTATTTACACTTACACAAAACACTATTTACACATAGAAACACTCCTAATAATCGTACGCGCATTCTTATGTCAGGGGAGCTCGCCCTCCCGTGAAATTTAACTACTGTCCTGCATTAGGGGACTCCGCCGTCCCTGCCAAATTTAACTACTTTTTACAGTGCACGTATTTCTACCCGGGATTTCCTGTACGTATTAAAACAGAGGAGTCCGTATCCTCCTTCCGGAATTTAACTACTTGCGTCCCTCGCAACCGTAGAGGAGTCCGCCCTCCTTACAGAGTTTAACTGCTTTGCATTAACAGACGATTCTGTATCATCGCTTACGGAGTTTAACTGTTTTATGTGATCACTTTTATCCCCTACCGGTACGCGTATATAAACAGAGGAGTCCGCCCTCCTTACAGAGTTTAACTGCTTTGCATTAACAGACGATTCTGTATCATCGCTTGCGGAATTTAACTGTTTTATGTGATCTGATCACCACTCACTCAGTACTATTTACAAAGAAATTTTACTCACTGACTCGACTTCCTGTCTGTCTTCTTCGGGAAAATCTCGTCAACCAGACGATGCCAACGGTGGTCGACAATTGCAGACACGATCAATCGATCGATCAGACCTTGGCCAAGGATTTACGTCTGGACTTGACGACCTCCGCCGGACACCTCCGGTGTTGTTGAGATCCCGGACGAGCCCCCAGTCAATGTTGGGTATTTTCTCCTCCAAACATTTTTAAAACCTTTAACAAGACAAACAGAGTCAAGAAACACCAGTGAGACAGAAAATCAAATATTACGCGCGGAGTGCGGCCAGGCTGTACACCAAAGCTACACTAAAGTCTGGCCTGCTTTTCCGCTCTTTTTATTAAGAGGCGCCCTCATCACATAAACAAGAAACTTGTCCTAAGGGTGGGGGTAATGACGCAAGACAAGTTTCTTCCCATAACATAAACGCATACGTCAAGTGCAGCTGTAAGGAAGAACACTTCAGGTCAGCACATCTCGTTCGTCTGTTGCAGGTATCAGCTGTTCTGCATCTGCCTGAAGTGTCCTGTCTTCCACACTCCTTCACACTAAACACCACATCACAATAGTCAAAACGTTCTCTTGCTCCCAGTCGTTAGAGGCTGCGAAAACAAAGTTATGTTATAACAATAAGTACATCCAGTCCTTCATTCCCAGCTCAGATTGACCCCAGAGTGCTAAAACAAAATTGAATTCTCAGGATTGCATTAAGACAGGTGCAAAACAGCACATCTCCGTTCTCATGAGAAAGAAGACAAAGCTAAAACAAGGTTGAATAACACGTACGTTCTCAGGGTGAAGTGCAAAACAGCACAACACCGTTCTCATGAGAAAGAAGACAAAGCTACAAATGTTTAACAGTGATAACATATATATATATATATATATATAAAATCCTTAACACTTTGTCCCCACTGTTTAAATACCACCTATTGGTTTATGGGCACGCTACCTGTCAGTATACTTGGACAAGACCTGTCATCCACATTGTCCCAGTTCATTGACCTGTTAGTGGGCACCAGCCTAGGCTGGAGAAGTGTAGGACTTAATTCTATTTATCATGGTCTACACCAGGGATATTCAACTCATTCCAGAAAGGGCCGATAGGATGCAAGTTTTCTGTGCAACCGTCCACTCAACCAGATGATTTCACAGATTAACATCACTTTGCACAGATGGAATCAGTTAACCAATGAAATCACCTGGTTGAGCGGGAGGTTGCACAGAAAACCTGCAGCCTCTTGACCCTTTCTGGAATGAATTAAATACCCCTGGTCTAAGCTGAAAAGCCCTTTAAAGCCTTTTATTCATCTTACAATTTTGTAATCAGAGCTAGAGTGTTTTTGCCAAGTTTCCAACACTGTTAGTTCTAATTAAGCTCAATTTAATGACTTGGGAGAGGGTGTCCACTTATCTTTTTGCCTGTAGGAGCTTGGTTGTTAGTACTGTGAGCATTGTGGGACTATAGAAGGCATGAGTTGGGAAAGTGCTTATTAAAAGTGGAGGTTTTCCCCAGTTATTGTGTATAACACTGTAGTATCCCCCAAATGACATGAAATATATGAGGGCTTTCATGCGCTCCCTTGTTATTCAGTTTATAAGATACTTCAGGTGACAAGAAAATCACACATAATCTAAAAGGCATCTTGAAGGGTAGGAATATTTCATGTTGAGAACATTGCTGCTGGTAATAAAATAAACAAACAAGTGAAAAATGACTGTGACTGAGTGTGTTGTTGCCACCAGATATCTCGGCAGTTCCGGTCAACAAAACCTTTGCTGCCGTCTTGCACAAATCTGCTTTTTTCCCCCCCTAACTCTTAAAACGGACTCTGAGCCCAATACTGTTTTCTTTAGGGACTCCACTGCTAACTTGAATCATCCTCCAATGTTCTCCTGTATATTTAGTTTTTCTGCTCACATTTACACAATTCATCCAATTGCACCCCTGGAGGATCTCATGGGCACAAGACACAATTAAATTGATAATCGGTGTCCGCCCCCACCCCCTTCTTCTCACTCTCTGTCTACATCCTCCGTTTCTCTTCCAGACACTGTCATTTGCGCAAATATCTCTGCGGCCACTTAAAGCTTTTTTGTGAATGAAAATGTATGGTGCACAGGAAACAGAATGAAATGGAGTTTTCTCTTGTTAAATGACTTGTGCTGTGAAGGAATAATTTTTTAAGAATGCCACGAAGAGATTGACCATGCGTCTTATTTCTCTGTGCATGAACCATCATGCAGGTCCCAGTTAACTACACCAAGACCTGGAGAAACTGCATTTCGTTCTGCCTGTAAGGGTCGAGTGACAATAAAAGTGAGTCTGAGTCTGAGTCTGAGGTGCCTCAGTGTTGAAGACCCAATCAGCTGGAGAACTCCAAGGGGATACCCATGTTACCCCTAGCTGCAGCATATAGACGGTTGTTTTTGAGAGCTCAAGATGGATGGGTTGTCTGTCTGGATGGTTGCCATCCATTTCAACAGTGTGGTGGATGCGGCAAGGTGCAGCACCAGTGGATGCTCCCAGACTTATGTGACAGTAGTTTGAAACTGGTGGCGTAAACAGTGATCATGGTGGCCTCTTAAACAAAACATTCCTGGTTCAAGTCCACCTCTACCCCAATAAATCATTCATACATTTGTTCATTCATTCATTTTCTGCTGCTTATCCAGGTCCAGGTCACAGTGGCGGTAGACCATGCAGCTCCACCCACACTTCCCTATCCTTGGCCAAGTCCTCTAAAGGTGCCATGACACTTGCACGACTTTGATCCACGCACTCTGTCATGCAGGAGAGTAAACTTGTTGTAAACTCATTTTAAACCATTGTAAACTGTGCACGGTTTTGTGCACGTGCGCAAAGAAAATTCTGAAATGTTCAAAATGTCCATTCTGCATTAATTATGTGAACTTCAAGTGAACATTGTGCAAACAATTAAAAACACTGTGTGTGAGTGCAAGTGATTGCATCAGTGCACCGCACAGCGCAGCTCATCTGACCAATTATAACAAATGTTAAATCTAACATAAATGTACTTTTACAGCTGCTCACGAGAAGGAATGAACATGCAACTGTTTTACCAAGCTATTACAACATAAATATTACAAATAATTACCTTTTAGACTGTTCCAAATACGTTCTCCACCTCATGAAGTGCAGGAAAGAGAGAGAGAGAGGGAAAGAGAAAAAACACTCCAGCTGAAACGGGCCTCTGTAGTTCCAGAAGCTATTAGAGGCATTTTCAACAGCCAACTTGGAGAGAAAATGATTAATCCGCTATGAAATAATTATTTTATATACACAGCATCCAGCGCACAACGAGGGGCATCCAGTGAAACAAAGCACAGCATCCAGCTGGGAACACAATGGGTGGGATCGTCACAACGAAGTGCGTGCAAATGCGTGGATCAAAGTCATGCAAGTGTCAGGGCACCTTAACCCTTCCGGGGGGGATCCCAAGGAGTTCCTAAGCCAGCTTGGAAATACAATCCCTGTAGCATGGTCTCTCCTGGCATCTCTTCTCACTTGGATATGCCTGGAAGATCTCCCTAGGTACTCAACCAGGGGGCATCCTCAACAGATGGGTGAACCACCTCAGCCAGCTCCTTTCAATGGAAAGAAGCAGCAACTCAACTCCGAGTACCCTAAGAGTAGCATATGCTCAGATACTTGAAAGAGAAATCTCATTTCTTCCGCTTGTATCCATGACCTTGTTGTCATTACCCAAAGATCATGACCTGGGGTGAGGACAGGAGCATAAGTCAACTTATAAAACAAGAGTCTCTGTTGAAGTGCCTCAAGCAGAGGAGTTAAATAACACCCATGTCCCATTCACCATGTAAATCTGGAGTTCCATCAGGAAGAGCATTTAGACTCAATATGCAGCTCTATCCAGTATCTACTGTGATGACTCTGACCAAAATGTGACCTGCCAAAATAAAGATTGTCCTGTGAAATTTTAAAGCAGAAACTCCAGAATAGTGCGAGCTGATTTTCTTGTGTGACTGATGAATAATGTGATTGTGCGCTTAGTTTAAGACCAAATTAGCCAAAAATGAAGAAAATTCTCTTTCCTTTGCTTGATTGACTAGTCTTCTCTTTGTGGGTCCAGTGCCTCTTGAGGGACTGCTTGGCTTGGTTCAGTGGGATTACACTTTGTCCCCCTCCATGATTAGCGCAACATGTTCCAGCTGTTGTCAGGTGTTGTCAAAAAGCACAACAACCTTTAATAGGCTTAACAGAGCGTCTGCCTCCTGCACAGCACAGATTGCTAATAAAAGCGCAATGTGTTCACTGTGATTTCAGTACCTCTGGCCAATTTGGGCTTAGCTCGGCTTTGTGAGCGAGCGGGCCCCTGCGCGCATTCATATTTGTATTTATGATTGTGTTTCGCTGTGCCTTTGTGTGAAGATAATTTACCTAGTAGTGCACATGTGCATTTGGGAAGATGCATAATCGGAATTAAGTGTGCAGGAGGAAGTGAAAAAGAGAGCCTTGTCACCACCAATGAGGCGTTCAGTGTACCATCATGGCTATCCTGGTGGCGATCTGAGCTCTCCGGAAGCGAGAAATGGACTGAGTAAAATAACAGGAGCCAGACTGCAGGGAACGAGGGAGCAGGAAGGAGATGGAGAGCAAACAGATATCAGTTTGAGCAGCTGAGACAGTCTGTCGCAGTAGATCTTAAAGGCCAGACACTCCCCAGACAAGTGGAGGCTTCCCTACTTTTATTCCTGTGTTGCAGATGCAATGTCTGAAATTGTTATACCTCTGTTACTCTGCTTTCGCGCAGGCCAGGGTAGGTCACCTCTGAGAGAATGCACTAGTCCTATGTGTTTCCATGTCCACCACACTACAGAACTGCCCTGAGTCCTGGATGGCAACCACCTAGGCAGACAACCAGTCGGCCCCCGCCTCCCAAAAGTAGCCATCTGTCTACCACAGCCAGGTGATTCCCCTTTTCATGATTCCAGAGTTCTACACACTGTGGCACCTGTGCACTGGATAGGATCCAAAGAAATGTCCCATATGGCCAACATATTGTAGTAGTCCGTTAAAGTAGTACACATCTTCTGAGTCTCCTTAAGTAAGTATTCATTTGACACAAAGTCATTTCAGCAGGACACAAGTGTCCACTGAAGAGACCAAGCACCAAAGACATCCCGTCATTGCCTTAGGTCACTGGTTAGCATCCAGGTCTCACAACTATACAGTAAGACAGGAAGCACCAGGACCTTCAAGACTTTGATCTTCCTTCTCCTGTATACATGTCTTCATTGGTCTTGAAGCTCTTGGTCTTGAAGTTTGAGAAAGCAGAGAAATGAACGTCACTGCAGAGATAAGTAAATCTCTTGACAAGTATGTCCCACTCACTGCATGCACATACATTTCTGATGATTGAGTCCAGGAAGCCTGAATCTAAGTCTAGATCCAGGAAAACTGCTTTTGAAGTGCCGCAATCAGGCATCTGTTAATTCTGCAAAGATCACAGGATCATCTGCAAAAGCATGGTTTGCCCCCAAATGTTTAAAGTGTGTAACTGCTGCTGCAGAGTCACACATGCAACAAGAACCTGTCTTCATCTTCAGTATGTATGTTGAGTATATGGTATTGACAGCCATGACGGACCTGAGAGGATTATTTGTATTTGTACAAGTACAAGGGAAAATGGATAATCTCCTTTAGATATGACCTATTGGCTACACCCTGATAAGTGTTGCAGGGCATATGTTTTACAAATTACTCAAGTCAGCTTGGTGCACATTCTCTCTGCTGCGCTGGAAGCACAGAAGTGATTCATTAAACAGTGGATCCAGGCTATTAGGAAAGACCCGCTTTTAAGGCTGCTACACGATGCCTCAAGTCAAGTGGATGGATTTGCTTGTAACAACGGTACAATATTTGCATTGACCTTGCTCTGATTAATAACGATAGCCTTTGAGTTTTAAGTTATAGTGTTCTAACAACTCCAAATGTTTGTATTATTTATAAGATGCAAATAAATTACTGCAATTCATATCGTATAGAGATTCCACTTCTTGAATGATAAAGTGTACATATCCAACCTGACCTTTTAAAGGTGATGTCTGAGATGGGCAGATTGCCTGTGACATCACATCGGGGCTCTCTTTCTGCTCCATGTTTCTCTGCTCTCTTGTTCCAGCTCTTGCTCTCTCACATGTGCATTTGGTTTGCAGTGTTTTGGCTTCATTTGGCTGATCTGGTTACAGTAATTTGCCATTAGATGAGGGACAGGTGCAGCTGCCTTCATGTGCAACACTAACAAGGTATTTCATCATGGTTAACTCCAGCCTGATGCTGTGGTCAGTTCTTGTTCTTCTTGCAATATCACACAGTCAGCTCCCAAGCTCTGGAATACTAGTTGCCTGCATTTGTATAATCATGATAGCCTACGTCTTTTTTGATGAAATACCTGAATTGACAAGATGATCAACCTTTGTAATTCTCAGGCCCATGAGTATTTGGACACAAACACAGCTTTAATTCAGTGGGTTTACAAAAATATTGCATTAACCATTTAGAAATTAGAATAATCTGTAGACAGTCTTTAGGGTCCTGGTGTGAGACTTGGACGCTAACCACTGATGACTGAATATATAGTAGTATAGTAGTAAGTCTCTTCAGAAGATCCTTGGGTACTGGTGGGGTACCCAAGGATCCTTGGGTGATGGATTGAGGAAATGTATGAGTAGCAGATGTCTGTTTTCGCCTTTATGAATCCTTTTCTCATTTCTCCCTTGTCAGTTGAAGTCAGCTGATGTCCAACAAGCCCATCGGAAAGTTTGGTCGGAGTTTTTGAGCAGACAGCAGATGGCAAGCTTCCTCGGTGGTTGCACATCTCTTTTTCATTTTTTTCCTATACCTTTTCATTACCCTTTCAAAAGGCGAAGCCCTCGATCTACTGGTCAGTCTTTGTTCCTACTCTGACCTATGGTCACGAGGGTTGGGTCATGGCCGAGAGAACTAGATCGCGGGTACAAGTGACCGAAATGGGTTTCCTCAGGAGGGTGGCTGGTGTCTCCCTTAGAGATATGGTGAGAAGTTTGGTCATCATCGGAGTAGAGTCGCTGCTCCATTGCGTTGAACGGAGCCAGCTGAGGTGGTTTGGACATCTGGTAAGGATGCCTCCTGGGCACCTCCCTAGGGAGGTGTTCCAGGCACGTCCATCTGGGAGGAGACCCCGGGGACGACCCAGGACTAGGTGGAGAGATTATATCTCCACACTGGCCTGGGAACACCTTGGGATTCCCCAGTCAGAGGTGGTCAGTGTGGCATAGGAAAGGGAAGTCTGGGGTCCCCTGCTGGAGCTGTTGCCCCCACGACCTGAACCTGGAAAAGCGGTTGAAGATGATGATGATTACATTAACTTGCCCGTGGATATCTAGTAGACGTTAGTTTTATCAGTGTGTTATCTGTTCGTCTTCGGTTTGTGTCTAGAAGTGCTGTGCACCTGCATTTGGTCCTTGTTCACTTATTCCATCGGAGCCTGAAATCCACCTGAGACAGATGGATTAGATGATTTTTGCCACCGGAAAAATTCTTTCTCTCCGGTACTAAGCAGATGACTCAGTCTGTCACAGGGTGATGACACCTTTAGAGAGATTCCACTGAGGAGTATCATTTGCATTCTGACCAGCTGTGACATTTTGTCCATGGGATGAGTTTCTCCAGCATGCAGATGCCTCAGTGTTGAGGACCCCACCAGTGGGAAAAGGCCAAGGGGACACCCACGGTTCACCTGTCTGTGGCAGATACATGGTTACTTTCTAGAGGTGGGCATGTATCAGTTGTTTGTCTGGAAGACCATGGGCCATGTAATAAATAAAAGCAGAGAAAAAAACGAGCACTCACAGGGACCAGGAGTGGAGGTGCACGGCTCAAAAACTAAGTCAATATAAAAATATAGCCAGCAACACTCAAGTGTCCATCTTAATAAACGGTTTAATGACTCATGGCAAGACGACAGGATCAGGAGCACAGACGCATTTCGACTAGGTCTTCATCAGTGTGTCAGTGTGTGTGTGTGTGTGTGTGTGTGTGAGACACACTGATGAAGACCTAGTCGAAACACGTCTGTGCTCCTGATCCTGTCGTCTTGCCGCCATGTAATAAATAACCCTTTGGATTTTTGAGACCATGATCTATGTCTGGAGTGGGTGTGAAAATGTTGGCCTAAAATGAAAATGAAAGCCTATGGTACCCCAAACAGTATACTTTTTTCACAAACGTGAATTTTGAGCGTTGGTGAGAACAGCTGGCCCAAAGTGTCAACATACAGCAAATATATGTTATTTAAAAAAAAAAAAACAATGACATAATTTCGCTACTTCTGGGGACAGAAACACAGAACATTATCTGAGATTTTGGGCAAATTACACGCAAACAAAGTGAAAATAGAAAGAAAAAGTGATGATGCGGTGGGAAAGTGTACATGTGTTGCAGTTTGTTTATGACCCGGTGCTCAAGCATGTTGAGGCGGTTTTGCAGGTGAGAGAACGTAGCTACTCTGGTTAGCTGTGTAGGGTAACAGATACTGACATGACCTCACATTTTCCTCCTCTTCCCTTCTCCACTGGGAACTGATAAAACGGCACTTTTCATGACTGCTTCGGTGATTGCAGCCGAAAACAAAGCAGTACACCATTTGTGACATTATGCTGTGTATATATTGCGCAACGGGAACAGCTGTCCCCATAAGTGGTCAAATCCCGTGATATCACGCAGGGTTCATTCAAGACTGCGCTGCCCTGTTGACTTAAAAAAAAAATACTTCCATTACTGTTTATGGATTTTATTGTTAAACAAGAACAATCCGAGATTTGTTACATGTGCCAAGGGTCGACGAGGACTCAAAATAAAAAATATATGATTCACATCGTGACCCGGACTTTATCTGGATCCGGAATCCACAACACAATGCAATAATTGCATACTGATCCAGAACAGTCCAATTGATCAAGATGTTGCAATCTCATATTTAATTCATAACCTGAAACAAAATAGTGTCTTCATGATCTTGGTTTTACATCTTGATGTCGTTTCCATGAAGTAGTTTTGACGTAATCCTTAAAAGTCTACAACATGAAATCCTGATCTAGAATCCGGATCCAGATCACCTCCAAAATTGAATGGAGTCTTCCAAGGCCTAACACCAATCTGTGGTGAAAATTTGGTGAAAATCCGTTGACGTAATCCTTCAATTTCAGTTTCAATTTACTTTCATTTATATAGCACCAAATCACAACAGAGTTGCCTCAAGGTGCTTCAAACAACTAAGGTCTAACCTTACTAACCCACAGAGCAGCAGTGGTAAGGAAAAACTCCCTCTGAGGAAGAAACCTCAAGCAGACCAGACTCAAAGGGGTGATCCTCTGCTTGGGCCATGCTACAGACACAAATTATAGAACAATTCACAAAACAAATATACAGGAAATGCAGTTGGTGCACAGGACAGGAGGGTCTCCAGCACAAATACCACACCCATGGAGCCGCACCTTAAACAGAGAGAAAAAAACAGAATCAGGCATCAGAAAGACAAGAAATACTGTATAATTTGCCAGCGTTAAACAACAAGAAAAACAGGAAATATTAAGGTGATTCCTGGCCACTAGCCCTAAGATTCACTAAAAGACCCAGAATGTAGGCAAAGTTGAGGCTGCGGCACGCTGCATTTACAAATAAAATTAATTAAAAGAGTAAAAAGCGTAAAACCATACTGTACCAGTATGCTAGCCATATGAAAGGGAAAATAAGTGCGTCTTAAATCTGGACTTGAAAGTCTCCACAGAATCTGACTGTTTTATTGATGCAGGGAGATCATTCCACAGAATAGGGGCACAATAAGAGAAAGCTCTGTGACCTGCAGACTTCTTCACCCTAGGGACACAAAGTAATCCTGCACCCTGAGAACGCAAAGCCGGTACATAGGGTTTAAGTAGGTCAGCTATGTAGGGAGGTGCCAGTCCGTGAACAATTTTATAGACTAGTAACAGAACCTTAAAATCTGATCTCACTGGGACAGGAAGCCAGTGAAGAGACGCCAAAATGGGTGTAATGTGGTTGAACTTTCTGCTTCATGTCAAAGGTCTGGCTGCAGCATTTTGAACAAATTGGAGACCGCTAATGCTGGACTGGGTTAAACCAGAAAGTAGAACATTGCAGTAGTCCAATCTAGAAGAGATAAATGCATGAATCAGGGTCTCAGCATCAGCCATAGACAGGATGGGATGAATCTTTGCTATATTTCGCAAGTAGAAGAAATCAGTCCTCGTAATATTTCTAATGTGGGGATATATTCAAAGCCTATATAAAGTGAAATGTTGATCCAGAATTTGGCTCCGGATCTGGATCACCTCCAATATTTAATGGAGTCTTCCATGGCCTAATATGTATCTGTGGTGAAACTTTTGTCAAAATCCATGCAGTATTTGAAGTAATCCTGCTAACAGACAGACAGACAAATAAATAAACACTGATGATTTTATTACATCCTTGGCGGATTATTATTATTGCATATTTTCACATGGTGTAAAATTTGGTTTAAGATGAGTTGCACTTAGAATCTCATGGACAGACAGAAGGACAGACCGGGTGGACAACTTTCACTCCATTTTTGTTTGTGTGATGTATAAAAAGAGGTTTTTAATGTACATCCCATTTAATGTAATTGAGAGGGATTTATTAGTAGCACACTAACAACAAACTGTCATCATGTAACTATTAATCAAACAGAATGACTCTCAGCACTTTGGTGCAAAGGTCACTGTGAAGGAAATATAATGGGGAGACTGGCTTGAGGAGCATTTGAACTAAACTTCTCCTCAGCTCCTTTTCCCATTAGCAGTACTGTATTACAGTAGAAATTCACTGCAATGAAACATCAGAGGAGGCGCTATAAATTGCAAAAACTAAAACACGTTGAGTGAAATACAAAACTAAAATCCAGCTCATTTATATGAAACTGAAATCAGATTTCAGTGTGTATTCCAGCTGCAGTACCACACAGCAGTGTGGTTTAATTTTCTATTTGAAAATCATCAGCATTAGGTAGATTTTAGATGCCTTTCCTGAACGTCCTTCCCCACATTCCTCTGCCGTCAGCCAACAACGCAACCACCCCTTACACACACACACACACACACACACACACACACACACACACACACACACACACACACACACACACACACACACACACACACACACACACACTCTCACCCTTCTTGGCAGCTTCCCCCGCTGGTCAAATGGATTACTACGGGCGTTAACCCCATCGATTCACTCCACAAATGGCCTACAAATGCCAGGAATTAGATTTCAGACTGGGCAAGCGGGTAATAAAGTGCTGTAATATTTCTTGCCATTTGAAATGGGAGTGAAGCACAGTTTGTTTTTGCACCAATTTGCTATTGGTTTTAAAAAAATTGTTGCTTAAGGATACACAGTATATGCCTGTAAATGTCAAGAAAAATGAACTATATATGTTCAAAATGAAGGTGAGAGGTTTGAGGACTGTATGAACCCACAGCAACCTGTGCAGCTGCAAAAATCTACACAGAGTCATTGAATCAAGGTCACGGTCATAAATGTGTCCCACTGTGCATGTTTCTAACAGAGGGCAGCCTTGTAAAAGTGTTCAGCTTGACTTTATTAGTGCAGCGTCTGCCTCAGGTCTACCTCTTCCCTCGTCGTCTTCTTCTCTCGTCTTGCGAATGCCTTCATGGTATCTGTGTCTTCGAACTCTTTGCGTTGCTTCTTATTCTGCTTCCTCTTTGCCAATCTGACGTGAAACGTTGCAGCTTTTCCATCGCTAAATAAGTATTGATTCATGTCTGAGTGGTTGTGCTACCTAATGAGCAGCTAAATATAGCCATCTTCATGGCAGCCCTGCGACGGCTCCTTCACTAATGTAGTACAAAAAGTGTGGGTCGTCTCAGTGTTGGCATGACAACACACCAGTCAGGTCTGTTGGAGCAGTTATGATGTGTGTGTGTGTGTGTGTGTGTGTGTGTGTGTGTGTGTGTGTGTGTGTGTGTGTGTGTGTGTGTGTGTGTGTGTGTGTGTGTGTGTGTGTGTGTGTGTAGGGGAGAATGAATGGAAGGTAGTGGTAGTGAACAAAGGAGAAAAAAAAAGTCTAAGAATAAGGACTCGGCTTACTCTAAAGGCTGTCCATATACATTCACCCCCCCCCCCCCCCACGCCCCCAGGCGGAAATAGACTGAGAGAGCACGCACTAGCACTTCTTCCCAGTGATTTCAACGTTTTCTGTGGGATTTGTCAGATTTGTTTCTAAGACAGCAATAAACAGCTAATGACTACCTTATAAAGTCGGGCAATAAAAAACACTCACCCTCAGCCAGAACCAAGCGTCTATCCAATCTACAGTTGAGTTTTTTGTTTTTTGTTTTTTTGGTCTCTGTTGTGACTTTTATAGTGATTTTGAGTGAAGTGGGGGTTTTGTCCAAGTGGTTAAGTGTGCTTGTTTCCAGTGCAAAAGGATGGCGTTTCAAACCCCACTGTGTCAGGAAGGGCATCGAGTGTAAAACTTGTGCCAAATCAACAAGCAGATCTCCTGTGGCAACCCCAAGTAAAAACAAGGGAGCAGCCGAAGGGACTTACTATATTGTGATTTGGAGTGACTGACAGCGTGGACAAGCCCTGCCTGTGGTGCTGATGCTACACCCATGAGTGTAAATGAAGGTTGACTATGGCACTTGCAAAAAGGACTATGCTCAAAGACTGGATCTGAAGACCCAATCCCCCCAACCAGCTGGTGCTGTCCTGGACATCTGCTGAAGCGGCTGTAGAGATCTGTCATTCTGAACATCCCTGCTGGACAACACGTACCATGTTTGGACAGACATGGACTAACAACTGCCCACTGTGACACACGTGTGTCTGTTTGCTGTCATCACATGGACATAAATAAAAACATATACTCAACAAAAATATAAACGCAACACTTTTGGTTTTGCTCCCATTTTGTATGAGATGAACTCAAAGATCTAAAACTTTTTCCACATACACAATATCACCATTTCCCTCAAATATTGTTCACAAACCAGTCAAAATCTGTGGTAGTGAGCACTTCTCCTTTGCTGAGATAATCCATCCCACCTCACAGGTGTGCCATATCAGGATGCTGATTAGACACCATGATTAGTGCACAGGTGTGCCTTAGACTGCCCACAATAAAAGGCCACTCTGAAAGGTGCAGTTTTGTTTTATTGGGGGGGATACCAGTCAGTATCTGGTGTGACCACCATTTGCTTCATGCAGTGCAACACATCTCCTTCGCATCATCCGTGAAGAGAACACCTCTCCAACGTGCCAAACGCCAGCGAATATGAGCATTTGCCCACTCAAGTCGGTTACCACGACGAACTGGAGTCAGGTCGAGACCCCGATGAGGACGACGAGCATGCAGATGAGCTTCCCTGAGACGGTTTCTGACAGTTTGTGCAGAAATTCTTTGGTTATGCAAACCGATTGTTTCAGCAGCTGTCCGAGTGGCTGGTCTCAGACGATCTTGGAGGTGAACATACTGGATGTGGAGGTCCTGGGCTGGTGTGGTTACACGTGGTCTGCGGTTGTGAGGCTGGTTGGATGTACTGCCAAATTCTCTGAAATGACTTTGGAGAAGGCTTATGGTAGAGACATGAACATTCAATACACGAGCAACAGCTCTGGTTGACATTCCTGCTGTCAGCATGCCAATTGCACGCTCCCTCAGATCTTGCGACATCTGTGGCATTGTGCTGTGTGATAAAACTGCACCTTTTAGAGTGGCCTTTTATTGTGGGCAGTCTAAGGCACACCTGTGCACTAATCATGGTGTCTAATCAGCATCTTGGTATGGCACACCTGTGAGGTGGGATGGATTATCTCAGCAAAGGAGAAGTGCTCACTATCACAGATTTAGACTGGTTTGTGAACAATATTTGAGAGAAATGGTGATATTGTGTATGTGGAAAAAGTTTTAGATCTTTGAGTTCATCTCATACCAAATGGGAGCAAAATCAAAAGTGTTGCGTTTATATTTTTGTTGAGTGTATATCACTGTGGCGACAGGCAGCGAGCATGCACATGCTGCAGCCCATTGACAGGCTGCCCCCAGGTTGAAATGGGCCGTCAGATCATAACATGAAGCGGGCGATCTGACTGTCACGTCACCCACGTGAGCTCTGTTCCACATGACGCAGTGTCAGTCCTGTGGCGCGCTAGCAGGACACGCGCCAGCAGATGTGGACATGATGAGACGAGCGAACTGCTTCTAATTCATGTCATTTCATGACTGTACATCTGTGACCATGGGTCATCTACAGAGAAACAGACGGATCATATTTGTATTGTCCACTTGATAAGAGGGATTCAGTATAATGCTATGTTTTATATGGTGTGTGATTTTATTTTTTTTTTTTTAAATATGTCCATGTCCTTCCTGATATCAGGCAGTTTCCTGCATCTTTTATAGGCCAGTGATAGTAGCTCAGTGGTAAAGTTTCTGACTAGTAACCAGATCTTTTGTAAAGTGCGGGTTCGTATTCCGTGGTTGACAAGTATTTTTAATTTTTAAAAATTTTCACAGCAGCTGCTGGCACTGTGTTCCTGCGTGCACGAACTATGAGCTGTTCCGACGGGAGTTGCCCTGAGTTGTATGTATTCGCACTGTGTGAAGGAGCCCTCACTGTTACATGGTAACCAATTCAGAGATTCAGTACTTTCTATCCACCTTGGACTTGGCAGTTGCAGAGACATGACTGACACGAGTATACAAATGAGATATCACCTTTAATAGTCTCTTGTTTTGTTCAGCAGTGTGGTCAGGAATCCCCAGCTGTGTTTAATCACATCTCTCTCTCATTTCACTTAAAGCAATCTGGTCTATTTTTGACTGGCATTTCAGGGTTTTGTCTCCCCTGTTATATGTGTACTGAATATGAATGTACTGAATGTTCTCCCACAGCAAGAGAGAACCAGTTATTGGTTAAAACACCAAAAAAAAAAAAGGCATTGTTGCTTTAGACTGGCTGTTGTGGAGAAGGGGCAGGTTATTTATGCTGCAAGACTGAATTTAGCAGAAGAGCTGTTGTAACTGTTGTTGTAATAACTGTCACTATTGTAATATATTTTACAATTTTGGGCTCAAATGCACAGCAAACTCACCTGCTTTTGTAAAAAATGTTAGTCATGCCTCTTAGAGACTGATATAAGAGAGATTCTTTGTCAGATAATCACTTTCTGGATAATTATTTCAAGACTGCAAAACTGCACAGGAACCTAAACTACTGTTGTAGTAATTATTATAGTGATTGCAACAAATGCAACACAAAATCACCCACTTTTGTCATAATATTTGCAATGTCACTAATAGCTTTTTCCATGAATATGAGTGCGTTTGCAGATTATTAGTCCGATAATAATCACTTTCCTGATAATTATTAGAAGAGCAGGCTTAAATGAAAGGCTTACTGAACCACAAGAAGGAGATGAAGATGAAGAAGAGCATTTATTTTTCATTTGTACATGCGTTATACAAATAATGAATATTTATGAGTTCAATGGTACGAGTATTCTTTCCATTGAATTTGTTGTGAAAGTGTCGTGACACGGACCCACAACAGGGGGCGTTAATGAACGGACAATGGATAAGCCAAAAGTAACAATTTAATGTTGTGAATCGCACAACGATGTACAAACAATAACAATATAGTGGACTGTCAATCATACACCAGGTGACGTGTGGGCAGGCTCGACGATAGAAGACACCTGGCGAGAGAAGAGCTGGATCCCCACACAGCTTCCACCACCAACGGAGCTGAAAAACACCGGAGCCGCCAAGCCCTGCGCCCCAGGTGGCCGCTGTCTTCAGCAGTCAGACCCGGTACTGCTGGCAGAAAACAGAGACAGTCCTGATGAGTGTGAGTTCGCACACTCAGTAATCCCACAGTCAGTGTTCAGTAAAGGAGGGAGAACCTCCACCTCCAATCACACACTCGTGCAGCTCCTGTCTAACCACTTATCTGATTGGAGTGATCAGCGAAGCCGTCGCTGATCACACCAAACGCCAATCCCACAGATAAGGCAAACACCACAGGATAACGGCTGCAAAAGAAGTTCAGATTATTACTCAACGTTTTGAGTCAGCAGAGAAAAGTACCTGAATGGTAGCTGATTTCTCGGCGAGGAGGTGGAGTTGCAGTCCGGCCTTTATGGTGATGGTGATGATGATGAATGAGTGACAGCTGGTCCTGAGGATGAGTGACAGCTGTCACTCCCAGTGGCTCTGGCGCCCTCTCGTGCTTGAAGCCCGCACTCCAAGCAGGGCGCCATCTGGTGGTGGTGGGCCAGCAGTACCTCCTCTTCAGCGGCCCACACAACAGAATTAATGGAAAGCATTCATTATTTGTTTTATATAAAATAAAATAGATCCTTGTCATTTGATATTTTATTAATTTCTAAACAACAGAAAACGGACTTGTATTTTGATGTGCATCACTGGTACCTTGACGTCAACAGTCCAACACAAAGTTTAAATAGGAGCCCAAACTTGTTCTCAGCCAACTTGCAAAAACAGTCAGATAGTTCAAAAACAATTCTGCTAATGTAGTCCGCGATGCCGTATGCAGACCTCATGTACAGACTGCCGTCTGCTTTTCCTCACTCCAGTGAAAAATCGCATCACAAATTTGTCCAGCTTTTCATCCTCTTCATCCTAACAGCTCTTCATGCCTCCAGACGCTTTACGGTGTAGTGGACTAGCTTTTTTGTGTTTGAAGAATTAACACAGTCAATTAGCTTGTTCAAGTTGTCATCCATCAGCAAAACAAACCCATGTTTCACTAAACGCCATCCCCACTAGTGTGTGCACGCATGGTGTGCGTGCACATTGGTCGCTGCGTGCAATGGTAGAAAGCGTATGGAACCAAATTTGCACGATAAAACACAGCACAAATGGGATGAATAATCTATGTCACGTGACATACAAAG
This sequence comes from Thalassophryne amazonica, assembly GCF_902500255.1. Classification (NCBI taxonomy): domain Eukaryota; kingdom Metazoa; phylum Chordata; class Actinopteri; order Batrachoidiformes; family Batrachoididae; genus Thalassophryne; species Thalassophryne amazonica. The sequence goes on from NC_047122.1 coordinate 48,710,012, forward strand.
CACCAATCAAATGACAAGGATCTGCTCAGCTGTTATATAAAACAAAATATGTACCCTGCATTTATCCCATTCTAATGTATAGTTAGACAAATCCAACCACTAGGAGCAGGGAGCAGCCACAGTCTGCTGCCAGGGGACCAACTTCAGCTCTGGAGACTCTGCCTTGGTCAACAGCAGTGAAAGACGCATTAATTTAATGAGCATGTTTTTTTCATGATGGTGGGAGGAACCAGGAGTACCATGAGAAAACCCAACCAGACTGGAAATAAAAATAAAATAACTTTCTCACCAAAGGGTCTTATTTTTAGAAACAATCTGAAATCTGACAGTGAAAGCATGTGGGAGCATGCCCTGGTGCCGTGATTCACCATATCCACCACACCACAGAACACACATTGGATCCTGTGTATCAGCCACCCTGGCAGACAACCACTTCACCACCACCTCTTGCAACAAACCATCTACTGGCTGCAGCCAGTTGCTTTTGAAGCCATTGGGGTTTTCTCCACTGAGACACATGCATGCTGGAGTATTCACAGTGAAATGCATCACATGGCAGAAATACTACAGCTGACGTTCCCTCACAATGCTAGTCTCCCAAAGTAAGTGCTCGTTTGACACAAAGACATTCCAATGGCAAGGATCCTACAAAGAGACCTAATACCAAAAACGTCCAATCTTCACCTTGGGTCATTGGTGGTTCGTGCCCAAATCTCACAACCATACCGTAAGGCAGATAGCACCAGAGCCCTAAAGATTTGGACAGAAGCTGTTCCCAGGTGTTTCTTGCTCTCAACAGTCTGCAACCCAAAGACATGAACATCACTGCAGAGATACGTAAACGTCTACAATCTCAACACTTTCACCGCATGCAGATACTCTTCTGATGTCCAAGTCTAGAGAGTCATTGAATGCCTGGATCTTAGTCTTGATCCAGGACAATCTCAAACCCAGACACATCCATAAATAGGATACAGGAAATGGAAGCGCTGCAAGGGGAAAACTTCCAAGGCTGCTCACTTCCTGGGCGACAAGTACACAGTTTAGATAAATTGAAAAAACACAAGCTCAAACAGATCACAGACCATGCTGCTGTGAGGACGGCCACCACTCTCTTAACAGAATGACCACCACAGAAAACATACGGTCCTCTATGTCTGGTGAGAGGTTCATTCCTCCACATTCAATTTCCAGTTTTCAGTCTGTGCTGTGAAGGGCTCACCGTGCTGTTGTTCAGGTGGAAATCTCATTGCGTTTCCGGCTGATGGCTAACAAGGTCAAATGACTCTCCAGATAAGATTGTGTGTGTCAGAAGGAGCAAACACACTACCTGCCAGTCAGTCAGTCTATCTCTTGCACAGCCACACATCCTGAATGGAGTGGCAATAACAGAAGATTGTGTTTACTGCCGATAGGAAATTATTACAAACAGGAAATCGGGGAATCACAGCAAAAGCAGTTAGCCTAGTCATGTTGCAATCAATAGGAACTTACACTGTTTTTCCCCTCCTCTTGGTTTTCTCTGTCTTTTTTGCACAGTCTTTTTCCTCCAGTTGCTATAGTGATGTGAAATGGCTGCATTTTGCAGCATTTGATGAGAACAGGGGCCTGCTTCTACAGCCTCTGAGCGTGTTTTATGTGGTGATTATTTCAAAAATGCACGCACATGTCGGAAATTACGCCAGCAAATGCCACAGTGCTGAGATTATACAGTGAGGTAAATGATATTTACAAGGAGATGGACTAATTCATGCAATATCTGTGTGAGCACAGCATTTGTTTTGCAGCAGCATGTACATTATAGTTATGTGTCTCCACCACTGCTAGTGTGCTTGTGTGTCTTTAGACGCATGCTTGTCAACACGAAGACCTGAGATCAGTGCAACTACTTCCTAGAGGTTACAGATGATCTGATCAGATTTTGGAGTCATTATCTTCATTTATATATCCATGAGGTAAACATCCTGTGAGCAAGAAGCTCAGCATGAGAATTGTTAACACAGAAACGCAAAAACAGTAACCGTGGCGTTGTAGTGGCCAAGAGGTCCACGTATGTGCTTCCAAAATAGAAGATCCCAGCTTCAAGACCACCTATGCCCATTCTCTGTGTATGTGGTATTGCATAAGGAAGGGCATCTGGTGTGAAACTTGTGCCAAATCAACATGCAGATCCATTTCAGATTTGCAATGGCAACCTCGTGCAAAAAGGGAGAAGCCAAAAGAACATATGATGAAAATAAATCAGATAAAAAAACAAGTTTTCCTCGTGTATTATCCAATAGTAGAGCTCTTGGCGAAACTCTGTTGTGCCTGCATTAATGGCAAATGTCCACCAGATGGAGATATTGCACCATTTCAATAACCTTGAGTATGGGCTGCTGTGGGATACCTGTGCCAACCAACCTGTTGCTTATATTACTAGATACCCACCTGCTGAACATTATGATCTGTTGGATAATTAGTGCATGCTGGATTGATGGAATTTCTCATGGAAATTAGAAGCAGGTGTGCACCATGTGTGTCAGTTTGGCATAAATTTGCATATAATGAAGGAGAAACTTAATTTGGAGTTCTGGCTGTATCTCACTTGTGTTAAGCAGAATAAAATTAAATTTTGCTAACCAACGTGGACATGCCAAAAACTTGCAGTTCCTTGAATGTTCACTTGAGGCTAGCTCAAAAAGTGAGTCATTCCATAGAGGATCCCATGTTAAAATCTCTAACTAGCAGAAGTAAACACATATACAGCCTGGTACAAACACAGATTTGGTCTTTATAGCTAGTTTTGTCTGTCATGACAGCTGTACTAGGTGGTGATTGTGGCGGTTGGGGGGTGTGTGGATATTTTTTAACTCATCAATTTCAGATATTTAAAGCTAAAACATTATGAATAATTAATTGGGGGCATGGGCTCTTTGAGTGACACCTGTGTGCCAACTAGAGGATCCACACTCCAGGGCCCCCGCTAGCAGTGGTTGCTAGGTGCCGCGATCGACTTTGGCTGCCCTTTCTGACAATTTTACGGCAAAGATTTGATGTAATACATCATGATGTGCAGTTAATTGTACAAATAGATCATTTAAAAAGCCTGTACGCCTGTATTTCATTTGAGCAAAATTTTAGTATTTCATTTGCATGTTAGCAACTGTTAGCACCAATTAGCGGGCAGTAGATTGGTGACATTGACGGTGTTGTTCATACTTTACTATGCCCTCCCCATTATGCCACCCGTTATGAAATTCCCTGTCCACTCTATAAAAATATGCATTAATCAAACACCCAAATAATCACTTAGCTTCAACTTGTTTCAGAGGGGGCATTTTGTGGCTTCATTCATCGAACCCGAGTCACACCTGTGCGCCACCTCTTTCCAAGAACTTGATTTTTAAGTTTTAGCTAATGTAAAGCAATGACACATGCTTGCATCATATTGCTGTACAATTGAATTCCTTGACAACAGGGGTGCCCAAGTTCAGTCCTACCTTCCTGACACTCTTAGTTGTCTCCCTGTTCCAATACACCTGAATCCAATGAAAGACTCGTTAGCAGGCATTTAATGAACCTTCATTGGATTCAGGTGTGTTGGAGCAGGGAGACAACTAAGAGTGTCAGGAAGGTAGCTCTCGAGGACCGAACTTGGGCACCCCTGCTTTACAATATCCTTGACCTTTAAGGCAATGACAAAACGTTGCATAAAAATGATACTGTTTGTGCAGTAGTTGGCATCTACTAGGCAAAACTTGTCATAACAGGCAGTTCTGCATAATATCCCAGATGTCCAGATGGTAACAATGGCAAACAGCTCACTAAGTTTGGACTTGCATCACCAGCCGTTTGAAATGATTCATTTGTGGCCCACTAAATATGTCTTCCTGATCAAATTGTAGAGTTAGAGCTGTTGCTTAGTACTGTAGTTTGTGTGATTGATTGCACCCCTTCATTACAACATGTCATTAATATAACCGTGCGCTTTGGATGTCATAGTCGTGCTACTCAGTGCTCCTAAAATTGCCAATTTCTTCTCCCGTTATGTTAACAAAACCTAATTTAAATGTATGTTCTCTGTTCTTATTTCTCTCCATCTTCCCATTCTCCACCCATTTCCCCCCTTTCACCTCTCTTTGCGTATGCAGTGCGACAACGCCAAGGGGCTGAGGGCCTTCTTTGATGCCATATGCTACGGTCCCAAACATCTGATGATCTTCGGAGGTGTCTGCCCCTCTGTCACCTCCATTATTGCAGAATCCCTAGAAGGCTGGAACCTGGTGCAGGTAGGAAGAAGAGACGATATCTTTATATATAAAAATATTGAGTGCTGATGGATTGAGTCTGTCACAGCATGGAGTGACATTATCACCTTGAGTTTGTGTAATGATCAGAAGCCCATATTTGCTACTTAACATGAAACCCCTCTTGTCCCTTGATTTTTGATGTGGTGTTGGGTTCTGCAATTTTACAGGAGTCCATATTTGTGGCTTAATCATTCATTATAGTGCAGCAGATTGCAGAATATTTACAGAGGAATCCTGCAAATGGTTGTCATGTAAAATTGTTCATTTTTACCTCACAGATAGTCTGCCTAAAACTTTTGCATCTAATGGCCCAGTCCCAATGGCGTTTAGGAAGATTTGCGTATAGATTGTGCACAAAATTGGCTCATATTTACTAAACATCCACAATATCCGTGAAACATGCTTGTATGAGTTGGCTGACATCCACACGTCTGCAATTGTCTGCAGAGGGACGTTTTTCTGTTGCCATGATTTTAGAGCTGCACAAAATTTGGGTTGCGGATGACACATACCTTACATACTCAATACATACTCAAAAAATACTGAAGCTATGCGCTGTATATCTGCCGTTATCCACTAATATCCACAACTGACAGGGATTTGTGGCTTGGCAGCGGACTGGGACAGTGTGTAAAATGGATATTTTGCGTGCCTATCATGTCCACATCATGGACTAAAGTAAGTTGTAGTGAATGCTTACATATTGGCCATGAATACAGCGTTTATATTATGTCTGCTTTGCATCTGATTTGCGGACAATCTGCAAATGCATAACAAACACGTCACGTAAACCCAAAGTACTATGTGGCAGAAATTGACATACCTGCCAGTCAGTGCCAGTCCAGCTGTGGAGACGCACAGATGTAGGTATGGATCCCCAAAGACGTAATAGCTGCTGCCGTGCAACAACATACTGTAAATCCCCAGCTGCAGAGAAGTCAGCTGTGGACCTAGGTTCTCTTTCAGGACTTTTATTTAACACCAACAAAAGGAAAAGTTGCTGTTACAGCCTCAACGTACGCTGAACTCTCTCTATTTCAAAAAAAAAAAAAAAAAAACACCGTCTCACAACCCGGAGCAGCTTCCCCCCTCCTGCTCCCCAAACTTATGAACAGTCAACCCTTGCATGACAACATGAACATCAACTCTATGATCATTACAATACCAATCAACTTGTCCGAGTCCAGCAATTGCTCCAAGGCTGTGGTGTTGGTGTGAATAGTGATGCCGAAAGACCTGAGTGTGCTTCTTTTATGACCGCAATGCAGATGCCGCGCACGTGCAACACATGCGCGATGCATTAACAATACATCCGTAATGCTGCCATGATAATCGCAATGTGTCAGATCTATTTCCTCAATACATGTGTTATACATCCATGATTGTTCGTCATATATTTGCTATACATTAATAATATATCTGTAATTCATACTGGGACATTTGTCATTTTTGGCCAAATTTGTTGCGGATGACAACGAACGCCGTAATTTGTATACTCAATTCACGCGCAATTAATCCTCTCCCCAGTGGGATCGGGCCTTAAACTCTATTGTCTTTATGTAACCTGCTTTGCAGCTGCACTGATAAAACTCACCGTCTCTCCTCCAAAGCCGAAACTCTGATACCATTCATTTTTAGTGAGAGTTTTCATGGGAAAACTGAAGTTTCATTTGCTGGCAAAATGTACATGACTGTTTGCAACAGCCCCACCTTTCTCTGAATGTACAAAAAGAGCACTTCTGCTGTTGTCACATGCACACACTTTGCCAGATTTTGCTGCATGTGCTCTGGTATTGGGTGTGACTTCAAAGCTTCAAATTAAAAGCCTGTATTACAGACAATCAGTCAATTCTCTGATCTTTTTATTTTTCCACAAATAGCCTCAGACAGTCTAAAGTCCTTTTTTGCCTCCATGTGGTAATGCAAGCACCAAATTCAGCACAAATACTTATTAAATAGAATTTTATTAAAAAGAAGACTTGAAAGTTCAGCTACAATTTGCTAGAAGGTACATCTGAGATGCAAGCCTAGATTTAATGTTTGGTGAAAGAAAACCCTCCTCTGTACCACTTCATCATGAAGCTGTATAACTGGGGATACAAAATGCAAAACATTCACTATGCACAATTTCTCCAATCACAGCCACAGAAGCCTGTAACTTCTTCTGGGTTGTCTGGGTGTCTTGGTGGCTTTCCTAGTGTTGTGAAAGTGACGTGACACGGGCCCACAACAGCGGGCGTTAATGAACGGACAATGGATAAGCCAAAAGTAACAATTTAATGTTGTGAATCGCACAACGACGTACAGACAATAACAATATGGTGGACTGTCAATCATACACCAGGTGACGTGTGGGCAGGCTCGACGATAGAAGACGCCTGGCGAGAGAAGAGCTGGATCCCCACACAGCTTCCACCACCAACGGAGCTGAAGAACACCGGAGCTGCCAAGCCCTGCGCCCCAGGTGGCCGCTGTCTTCAGCAGTCAGACCCGGTACTGCTGGCAGAGAACAGAGACAGTCCTGATGAGTGTGAGTTCGCACACTCAGTAATCCCACCATCAGTGTTCAGTAAAGGAGGGAGAACCTCCACCTCCAATCACACACTCATGCAGATCCTGTTTAAACCACTTATCTGGTTTGGGGTGTGAGGCGAAGCGGTCGCTGTCACACCAAACGCCAATCCCACAGATAAGGCAGAACACCACAGGATAACGGCTGCAAAAGAAGTTCAGATTATCACTCAACGGTTTGAGTCAACAGAGAAATTACCTGAATGGTAGCTGATTTCTCGGCGGGGAGGTGGAGTTGCAGTCCGGCCTTTATGGTGGTGGTGATGAGTAGTGGATGAGTGACAGCTGGTACGGATGATGAGTGACAGCTGTCACTCCTGGTTGCTCCGACGCCCTCTCGTGCTTGAAGCCCGCACTTCAAGCAGGGCGCCATCTTGTGGTGGTGGGCCAGCAGTACCTCCTCTTCAGTGGCCCACACAACAGGACCCCCCCCTCAACGGGCGCCTCCTGGCGCCCGACCAGGCTTGTCCTGGTGCCGCCGGTAGAAGTCGGCCAGGAGGGCCGGGTCCAGGATGAAGCTCCTCTTCACCCAGGAGCGTTCTCCGGGTCCATACCCCTCCCAGTCCACCAAATACTGGAACCCCCGGCCCTTCCGACGGACATCCAGGAGCCGGCGCACGGTCCAAGCCGGCTCCCCGTCGATGATCCGGGCAGGAGGCGGCGCCGGTCCGGGGGTACAGAGGGGTGAAACGTGGTGAGGTTTGATGTGTGACACATGGAAAACCGGGTGGATCTGGACTGACGACTTTGAGGATGGGGAAAGGTCCAATGTATCTGTCCTTCAACTTTTGGGATTCCACTTGCAGGGGAATGTCCTTTGTGGAAAGCCAAACCTCCTGCCCAGGCTGATACGCAGGGGTCGGGGCACGCCGGTGGTCTGCATGGTTCTTGGCCCTCGTCCGGGCTTTGAGCAGGGCAGAGCGGGCGGTACGCCACACCCGACGGCACCTTCTCAGATGGGCCTGGACCGAGGGCACCCCGACCTCTCCCTCCACTAGCGGGAACATTGGGGGCTGGTACCCCAAACACACTTCAAATGGGGAGAGGCCGGTGGCAGACGAGACTTGGCTGTTATGAGCGTACTCGATCCAGGCCAGATGGTCACTCCAGGCCGTCAGGTGCGCGGAGGTCACGCAACGGAGGGCCTGCTCCAGTTCCTGATTAGTCCGCTCTGCCTGCCCGTTCGTCTGGGGGTGGTACCCAGACGAGAGACTGACGGTGGCCCCCAGTTCCCTACAGAAACTCCGCCAGACCTGGGAGGAGAACTGAGGACCATGATCCGAGACAATGTCTGATGGAATCCCATGCAGACGCACGACGTGGTGGACCAGGAGGTCTGCAGTCTCCTGGGCTGTCGGGAGCTTCGGGAGGGCCACGAAGTGGGCCGCCTTGGAGAACCGGTCCACTATCGTTAAGATGGTGGTGTTTCCCTGGGACGGCGGGAGGCCCGTGACAAAGTCCAGGCCGATATGAGACCAGGGGCGACGAGGCACAGGTAGAGGCCTTGGGCCTTGTGGTGGTCGGCTTTGCCCCTGGCACAGGTGGTGCAGGCCTGGACATACTCCCGGACGTCGGCTTCCATAGACGCCCACCAGAAGCGCTGCCGGACCACTGCCACGGTCCTTCGCACCCCTGGGTGACAGGAGAGCTTGGAACCGTGACAGAAGTCAAGGACCGCAGCCCTGGCCTCTGGTGGGACGTACAGTTTGTTCTTCAGACCGGTCCCCGGGTCCGGGCTCCGTGTCAGGGCCTCCCAGACGGTCTTCTCCACGTCCCAGGTAAGGGTGGCCACGACAGTGGACTCGGGGATGATGGTTTCAGGGGGGTCTGACAGCTCGGTCTTGACCTCCTCTTCGTGCACCCGGGACAGGGCGTCAGATCGTTGGTTCTTTGTCCCGGGGCGGTAGGTGATCCGGAAGTCAAAACGCCCGAAGAACAGCGACCAGCGGGCTTGCCTGGGGTTCAGACGCTTCGCGGTCCGGATGTACTCCAGGTTCCGATGGTCCGTGAAAACCGTAAATGGTACCGATGCTCCCTCCAACAGGTGTCTCCACTCCTCAAGAGCCTCCTTCACCGCAAGAAGTTCCCGATTGCCGACGTCATAGTTCCGTTCAGCTGGGGTCAACCTGCGGGAAAAGTAGGCACATGGATGGAGAACCTTGTTGGACTCCCTGCTCTGGGATAGCACGGCTCCTATCCCTGAGTCAGAGGCATCCACTTCAACAACAAACTGGCGCTTGGGATAGGGCTGCACCAGAACCGGTGCAGTCGAGAACCGGCGTTTCAACTCCCTAAACGCGGCTTCGCACTGATCCGACCAGGTGAAGGGGACTTTTGTGGAGGTCAGGGCTGTCAGGGGGCTAACTACCTGACTGTAGCCCTTGATGAACCTCCGGTAGAAATTTGCAAAACCGAGGAACTGTTGTAGTCTCCTACGGTTCGTTGGTTGGGGCCAATCTCTCATCGCCGCAACCTTGGCCGGATCAGGGGTGACGGAGTTGGAGGAGATGATGAACCCCAAGAAGGACAAAGAAGTGCGGTGGAACTCACACTTCTCGCCCTTCACAAACAGTCGGTTCTCCAACAACCGCTGTAGGACCTGACGTACATGCTTGACATGGGTCTCAAGATCCGGAGAAAAGATGAGTATATCGTGTAGATATACGAAGACAAACCGATGCAGGAAGTCCGGCAAGACGTCATTAACCAATGCTTGGAACGTCGCGGGCGCATTGGTGAGGCCGAACGGCATGACCAGGTACTCAAAGTGACCTAACGGGGTGTTAAATGCTGTCTTCCACTCGTCTCCCTCCCAGATCCGAACCAGGTGATAAGCATTCCTAAGATCCAATTTCGTGAAAATTTGGGCTCCATGCAGGGGCGTGAACACTGAATCCAACAGAGGTAACGGGTATCGGTTGCGAACCGTGATCTCGTTCAGCCCTCTGTAATCAATGCATGGACGGAGTCCGCCGTCCTTCTTGCCCACAAAAAAGAAACCAGCACCCATCGGGGAGGTGGAGTTCCGGATCAACCCGGCAGCTAACAAGTCCCGGATGTAGGTCTCCATTGATTCGCGTTCCGGACGTGAGAGGTTGTACAGCCTGCTGGACGGGTACTCAGCGCCCGGTATCAAATCAATGGCACAATCGTACGGACGGTGCGGGGGCAGCGTGAGTGCCAGATCCTTGCTGAAGACGTCAGCAAGGTTGTGGTACTCGGCCGGCACCGCCGCCAGATTGGGGGGGACTAAAACCTCCTCCTTAGCTGTCACACCGGGTGGAACCGAGGATCCTAAACACTCCCGGTGGCAGGTTTCGCTCCACTGAACCACAACCCCAGACGGCCAATCAATCCGGGGATTGTGTTTTAACACCCATGGAAACCCAAAATCACTCAAGAGGTAGAAGGTGTTACATAAAACACAATCTCCTCCCTGTGATTCCCAGACACCACCAATGTCACTGGCTGAGTCTGGTGTGTGATTAATGGAAGAAGGGTGCCATCTAGTGCCCGCACCGATAATGGTGACGGTAAGGCCACTAGAGCGAGCCTAAACTCCTTTGCCCATCTGCTATCCAGCAGATTCCCCTCCGACCCCGTGTCCACCAGTGCTGGGGTGTGAAGGGTTAGATCCCCACTCAGGATCGTGACTGGGATTCGTGCAGATTGTCGGGGTTTCCCCACGTGGGTGTTGTGACCCACCCTTAGCCCAGTCTCTAAGGACGAGTGCTGCTGTTTTGACCGTTTGTGTGCTCAGTAGAGCTGCAGAGAAAACATTCTCCACGGATCAGCCTCCTTTGTCTCTGATCTGATCGTTTTTTGGCCCTGCTCGTCTCCATAGCCACGTCAGCAGGGGGAGCTGTTGTCACGTGGAGAGCCCTGGCAGTGGAGCATGGGGAAGTCGGCTCCCTTTCAGACCCGGGAGGAAGAGGGACGGTGTGTACCTGACCACGCCTCCCGTCTCGCTGCCGTCGGTGTTCCGTTAATCGGTTGTCTAACCGTATAACCAGGTCGATAAGCCCATCTAAATCCCGCGGCTCGTCCTTCGCCGCCAGGTGCTCCTTAAGGACCAGAGACAGTCCGTTTACAAAGGCGGCGCGGAGCGCAACAGCATTCCAGCCGGCTCGCGCTGCCGCGATGCGGAAGTCGACTGCATACTTCGCTGCGCTCCGACGCCCCTGCCGTATCGACAGCAGCACACTTGAAGCGGTCTCGCCTCTATGAGGGTGGTCGAACACCTGTCAGAACTCCCTCAAAAACTCAGTATAAACCGTTAGGAGCCGTGAATTCTGCTCCCAAAGCGCTGTAGCCCAGGCGCGTGCCTCTCCTCGAAGCAAATTGATCACATAAGCCACCCGGCTAGCGTCTGCTGCGTACATGACTGGACGCTGTGAAAAGACGAGCGAGCACTGCATCAAGAAGTCCGCGCACGTCTCCACACAGCCTCCGTACGGCTCCGGAGGGCTTATGTATGCTTCAGGGGACGGTGGGGGGGTTCGTTGAACGACCAGCGGAATGTCTGTTTCTGGCACACAGTCAGCAGGAGGAGGTGCTGCAGCAGCGCCCTGAGCACGCGCTTCCACCTGGGCAGTGAGAGCCTCTATCCTAGGATTGAGAACACTGCTCTGCTCGGTAACTAAGTCCAACTGAGCGGTAAAGGCGGTTAAGATGTGCTGCAGCTCACCCAACACGCCTCCTGCTGGCGCCTGTGCACCTCGCTCTTCCATTGGCTGTTCAAGCGATGGTTGACGCCCCTCGGGATCCATGACGCTGGCCGAGAAATCTTGTGGTGGTGGGCCAGCAGTACCTCCTCTTCAGCGGCCCACACAACACCTAGCTCTTCTCCTTCTTGCACAGTCACTCAGTTTTTGAGAACTGTCCATTCCACACAGATTTACCATAGAGTGCCATTGTGTTTGTATTTCTTCATAACTGATGGACATAAAGTTCAAGACATATTCAGTGACTTGAAAATGTTCATGTATCCATCTCCTGACTTGTCTGAAGAAAACTGGCAATGTCCTGGCACTGATTATGTACAGGTATTATACCAAAGGGGCTGATTACTTATGCAACCCATCATCTTGGCTTTTATATTTTTAATTAATTTATCTCAAGGTGTAGAGATTTACTTTCAGTTTGAGTCTAAGGAAGATCATTTTAGAAATTTTTATAGTGAGAAGGCTGATTTACTTTTTGTATTTCAAATGCCATAAACAAATTAAAATGCGTGAAATACCAAGGGGCTGAATACTTTTGCAAGCCACTGTATATTAATGAAACACCTAAACCAAGGTTGTTTGTTAGCTTGAGTTTGTTTCATAACTCAGAGATAGTGACATACTGAGGATCCATTCTTCTCACTCAAGTCATGCCGGTTTTGCAGAACTGGCCAAGAGTTAGGAGGAGTAAGTACTGCAGAGATGATGAACCTCTATGATGTGAACCTATGGGTGACATCATAGAGGGTTTGTCTACTATATATAAAGTCTAAGTACAAATACCAGAAAACCTCTGCACTTAAGACCACGTTTTTGGTCATCTATGACAACTATATGCCTGACCTCCTTTTAATACCAACACACGCATCGCCATACAGATGAGTATAAATCCACTTTGTCTTACAAACAAAAACATTGGTGTTGCTTTGTGCCTGGTGGAACAAAAGAAACTTAATGTCTCAAGACATTCAACACAATCAATTTCACTGTTCCCTTGTGCATTTGCAGCAAAGTTAACCTCTGACGGTACACCATCTACTGTTGCATGTGGCAAACTTTTTCCTCACCTCCCAGTAAGATTACTTCTTTCAATATGTACTTTACAGCAATCTCAAAGAAGGAAAATGCTTCTCTCTGAAGAATACATTTCATTTGGTGCCAACTCTCCAAAGGTTATCTGGCACAAATAAGAAGGCAGTGAAGCTTGAGCTTGGAAGCGATATCATAATTCAAGAGGCTACATTTTTAACTGAATGTCACATCACATGGCACATTTCCTCTGCTTGTAATTACTGGGGATCTGCTGCTTTTCATGTTCCACTTTTGCTTGCTGACTTGTCAGGGTCACAAAGAGTGAAAAGATCAACAGGATGAGGGAATCAAAGGGTGAATGATTCCACCCTCTGTGTTCAGCTTCTGTTCAGATGTAATCATTTTGGTCTAAGAGGGCTTTGAGTCATGGCTGAGTCTTAAGTGCTTTTATATGTATTTGTGTGAGTTTTTTGTGTGTGTGTGTTTGCTTGTCCATATATGTGTTCCTCTGTGTTTCTTTCCTTGCTTGGCAGTGATTACGTCTAGGTGCAGTAGTGATCTTCCGTATTGCAGAACACTCTGACTTGTACAGCCTGTTCCCCCAGAATGCTTATCTTTGCAGCTGGACTGTTTTCTCTGTCAATATGCAGACTAACACCAACAAAGCCATGCTAAGTTCATCCCAGTTGCACATTCTGCAGCTGCCAGAATATAGATGAGCAATTAACTGGGAGTTATATGTAAAGGCAAACGCTTAAGAAAAGTGGATTGCATGAGGAAAATTATCCATTTGAATCCTAACCTGCCACTCCTCATGCTACAATTATTAATTAATTTATTAAGCCCAGTTGACATGTTGGGGGTACAACGGCATTTCCCCAGTCTGTTAGCTAACCAGGGAGTCACAACTGGGGAGTCACAAAAACATGTCTATTGAGAGGTTAAGTACCACCATTTACCATATTAGACATAATAATCTTTCTTTAACACTGTGACCCCATTTTTCAAAAGGGTTCCGTTTATGAATGACCCAATTTGTTGATGTCACAATAACACCCACCTCTACGTATCATGCTGACAATGATGCCTTGGTGAAAGATAGTTTATCTGACTGAGCATGTGTCTAAAAAGTGGGCCTTTCTGTATATACCTTTGTTGTAGCATGTTGATCCAAGCTTTTTCCTTGAGGTGCCTTGAGGTGCAGAACCTTAGCCAAAAGGCCCCGTGACACTTGCATTAATTTCATCCACGCACTGCCACGCAATCATGCATGCCAATGAGTAAATGCGTCATAAACAGTTGTAAACTGTGCGTGGCTGTGTGCAAGTGCTCAAAGACAATTTTGAAATGTTCAAAATTTCTGACATGCATTCATTTTGTGCCACTTGTGTGAACTAGTCATGAACATTGAGCAACCTATTCTAAAACACTATGTGTCACTGCGTGTCAATGTGTGTCATTGCGCTAAGGGCATCTGAACAATTATGACAAGATGTTGCATCTATAATAAACATAATTTTACAGATACATTATCTAACTCATGAGAACGAATGAAAATGCAGCTGTTTTACCAATCCATTACAATATATGTATTCTAAATAATATCCTTTTGAGACAAGATTCCAAATGCGTTCTCCACCGCACAATGAGCACGAGACAACCTGTAGCTGTAGATAATCTCTCTGTGATTCTGGGAGCAATGAGAGAATGGTTTCATCAGCCAAATTCTGAGAGCAAATGCGTTATTGGCAGCAAAATAATTAGTTTATATAGCATGGCATCAAGCAGGAAAAAGTGTGGCATCATGCAGGACAATGTGCGATGCAATGGCATGCGAATTGCATGGCAGTACAGGGATCAAATTTGTGCAAAGTGGAAATTTGTGCAAGTTTGTGACAGTGGTGAGAAAAAAAACTCCCTGTGGCTTTTTTGAGGAAAAAACCTCAAGCAGACCAGACTCCGAGGGGTGACCTACTGCTTAGGCCATTCTAACAGTTACAAGATTTTAAAAAGTTAAAGTCTTTGCCTGGGCCTTGGGTTTGAGGGTTTGGGCATTGAGTACACTGGTGTGAATATCTTTTGTAGAAGTTTTAATATTCTATGCATATACCAGATGGTACACAGTAAAATCACCGGTGTTAAATTAACACTGATAGTGAACATAGGGTCCCACTCTGGCCAGAGTAGGACCATATGTACACTGGCAGTGTTGGTTTTACACTGGTGATTTTACTGTGTATATACCATAAACACATCCTCACAGGTGTTACTAAGCAACTTTGTACTTCAACCTTGTCATCCGTTGGTCAATTTATGGAACATAAATACTGAAATTGACAGACAAGTATGAACATCAATCCCTTGTCATAAATTGTTTAAAAAAAGCTGTTGGCATGAGAACATGTGTTCTATTTGTAGTAAACTTGTTTACCTGTGTCTGTAGTGGGTTTTTTGCATGATGCCTTTGGTTTGAGAAAAGTCTCTAAAATGAGGATATAAGCAAAGGAAATATGAAAAACTAGGGTTCCTGAGCTAAACAGAAAATAAAAAGAGTTGTTTGAATGCAGTTGAGATGTTTGAAAGTATTGAAATCTTCACCTGACTGTGGTCTGTGTGCTACATTGAGAGAAACCAACTTTTAGAGCTGCCAATTCTCAGAACTTATTACTGAGCCCTGTTGCCCTGTCTTATCACGTTTGAGTTTGTGCATAAAGAAATGCAGAATTTTCCATGGTGATTTTACAGGCCAGGCTTAACGAGCTCATCATTTTCACATCAAAACGGGAAGATAACAGATTGTATCAACAGTCGAGATAGCTGTGAGAACAAGCACTCATGAAAAACAGCTAAATCATGTACCCATAAAAATAGCTTTCAATCACAGATGATAACTTAATGAAGCCAACTTTGTAGAGTACAAAAGAAAATTCCCACTGCAAACCATTTATTACAGTGTAAACACACACACATGCAGGCCCACAGGCCCAACAGGAACCCTGAACATGAGATGACTAATGGGACTCTTGTGAAGCAAGAAGTCCTCAATGGTGGATCAGGCAGAGGAGGTGATGGCTTGTAGCTCAATGGCTGTGAAGTTCCCAGCTATTGGACCAAGCTAAGGATCTGTTTCTAGATCAATCCTGGATGTACATTTTCTCCACATCCATCATCCTGTCCAGGAATTGATCAAAAGACAGTCTTCCTCATCATCGAAGGATTACATCCTTCTACCAGGATTTGCTTGCTGTTTCTTTTCTGAAGGAAGAAAAATAAATTACACCATTATTTTTCACAAAGTAAATGAAAATGGTTAAAAGGACCATAATTTGTTTTTGGGTTTGGATTTAAATTTTAATCATTTTCAGGAATCTTGGTGTACAATAGAAAGAATCAAAATGTCTGGATCCAGGTCAAGATCCAGGCTTTCGATGATGTCCTGGACTCGGTCATCAGCTGTTTGTCCATATGCTCCGAAAGTGTTAAGCTTATAGAAACATTCTCTTATCTTGGCAATGACATGCATGTCTTGGGGTCCTCAGCCTCTGAGAATGGGAGAGACCTGGAAAGAGCATATGCAGTCAGAGGGTAGCTGGACAGTAGCTGGTGTTTGGGATGCCAGTATCTTTGTAGCACAACATATGTCCAAGTTTTAGATTCCTGTTGCTTCCTGTGTGGTTGCAAGTCTTCAACGCTAACAAGTGACCTAAGGTGTTAACTTGATGTCTTTGGTACCTGGTACTCTTTGAAAGATCTTTGCATGCTGCTGAAGTGACTTCAAATGAAAAGTTAATTAGGGGGATTCAGTTGAGGACTATCACTTGCATTGTGCAGCAGCATCAGCTGAGACATTTGGTCTGTGCATGAACCACTGTGCATCTGCCTCATTGCCAAGGAACGGTTTTAGAAGGCCAAGAGGACACTCAGGTTTCACCTGGCTGTGGCAAATAGATGCTTGCTTTCAAGAGTTGAGGATGGATTGGTTGTCTACCTGCGTGGTTGGGATTCAGGACCCTGGGTAAGTCTTGGGTGTGGTGGATGATTTGACTTCTTTTTGTGTGTTGTTTTTTTTTATAACAAACGGAAGAACTGACAATTTCATAAAATATTCCCCTGTTATGTGGCCCTGTTCTCCTTTAGACTAAATCAAATTGAAAATAGTTGCATTAATGCACAGCTGAATATGATGACAACTCATTTGGTGAATAAATAATATAATAAAACCATTTTTTGGTTTCAGATTTTTCCCTTTCTATCAGTACAAAATGTCTTTGAAACGGTCAATCATGTATAACATTCACACATGCACAAATCCTGCTTTGCTTTCACAAACACAAACACACACTAATGAATACACACACATGTGTACAGATAATGTTTGACACTGATCGCTTTGCCAGCAGCACGCCTACATTCTGCAAGCCAGAATTCATCTGTTTTTCACACATTCTGACCCTGTTGAAGTTGCTCGTTTCTCCCTAAGCAACATTTTGTAATGACCGAGCAAATTAAAATGGTGGCTAAGTATTTTACAGGCGCCAATGTGCAGATGGCGAAGAGTAGACTGAGGGATAGACAAACAGAAACAGCCGTGGACTTTAAAATTAAAATTCAGAAGAACGGGGGAAGACGCAGCTGTGCTTCTTAGTTGCCATTAGCCATAAATGCTACAGATTGCTGTAGTTTTATTTCCATGAGACGACGACTGTTAAAGCCATCTTTGGCAGTTACATTGGGTTGGTTTTTGTTTACTTCCAAGTGGCATTTGGAAAGCTTTTAAAATGCTTGCAAGCACAGATGTCTGCACCAAATCAACATTCTGCACTGTATTTACTATATATTTATTTTATTTTATTTATTTTTTTTACAAGTGGCTTCTTACCGGTCAACACCAGTTGGTGTCCATTTTCTGTCAAGGCTCAATGAGTTCCAGGGCATAACTCTAACCCATGCTTCTTCTACTGGTTTTCCCCTTTGTGCTGACCAATTAAGCCTATCATTGGTGCTACTGTTCACTTACAGCTGAGGCAAAGTGTATAATGAAAAATTATGCTCCTTGATCTTGCACCTTGTAATTCTGAAAAGATGAAAGCATCATTCCAACAAATCTGATCATTTGTGCAAAAGTGGACTTACATCAGAAATGACCACTATTTTCTTTAAAATTTCTTCTGTATGAGAACATTTACTTCTGTATTTGTTCAAAGATTGAACCACAAGTCTTAAACAACAGGTAATGGGCCTATGTAGGCACATATTTGAATCGTTGGACACCGTCGCTTCTTCTGTTACTTGTTTTTTAGTTTAACAAACCTTGAGAAACCATCGCTACTTCCAACACAATGTGGAACCACTCTGGATCCTGGAAAGCAAATACCCATACGGACAACAAGTTCATCCCCACCGCCCAAAAATACCCATCTATCTGCCACAGCCAAGTCATACATACAGCAGGTATCCTGCTGAAGTTGCTGGGGTCTTCAACATTGATTGTACCAAGGAAGGTGCCACATGGCCAAAATGTCATAGGTGACATCCCCTCACATTGCAAGAAGTATATCTCCTTTAAGTCTCCTCATTTTGCTAATCTAAAGTAGCCACTCATTTGACAAAAAGTAATTCTGTGATTCTCTTTGGACACCTCTTGTTTTACTTTTATTGTTCACTAGAGGAAAACTACATACCTTAGTGCCACAGATAAGACAATATGCAAGCACCAAATTTGGCACAAATACCCCTTAGACATTACTCTTTTGAAAAAGCAGTGTCCCCTTGAATTTTCACTTGGCAGCCAAGTAGGGGCCAATTGAAGAACTACACTGGGGTCAAAATTTAAAAATGTGCCAGTCTTAATGAACGGTATTTCACATTATTTGCCTGATGATAACAATTTCAAAAAAGTATAGTTTTGACCATCTGTGACTGAATTCTATGGAGTTATGGGGTAAAAAATAGCAGAAATGGTGAGAAAGGCCAATTTTAGTGAAGGTTTCTCCAATTTTATTAAAAAGTGGTGCAAATTATTGGTTGAGCTAATAGGAATAATAAATGGAATAGATTTAACTGTGTGGAGTGCTTGGTCTGCAAAATAAAGGTTAAACAATGTCGACGTCTATTGGTTTCCGTGACATGTGACATATGTTACCCCATAACATGATAACTAAGCATGACACATAATTCAAACTGTTCCTTTTCAAAACCTATTATCTCAACCAATAATTTGCACCACTTTTTTACCAAAATTGGAGCAACTTTAACTTTTGACCCCTGTATGAACTCAAATTGACCTTTGTCACCATTCTTGCTGTTTTTACCCCATAACTCCATAACATTCAGACAAATAAAGTGGTATAGTTTTCAATATGACTGGAGTATCTTTTAATTTTGACCCCTGTGTAACTCTTCAATTGACCCCCTATCTGGTTGCCTATTGAAATTTCAAGTAACTCCCTGCCTTTTCAAAAGGGTAATGTCTAAGGTGTATTTGTGCCAAATTTGGTGCTTGCATCACCATTTAAAGGACTTTTTTTTCAGTTTTACGCTGCACTAGGAGCTCTAATATTTATCTATAGAACCTAAGCACAATTTTCTACAGCACAAACTTTGACTGAAGCTTTGTCAGTAAGGATGACAAATTGGAGATTCCAGCTTTCTTCTTTTCTGGCATTCTCTTTTTGGAACATTAATCCACTCTTTTGAGCCTTTTCTCCATTATATTTTTCTCACTTCTCCTAAGTGCTACACTGAAATGCTTCAATAAAACAAGTGTTGCAGTATTCTCCCTCACTTACATTAAATCCTCCTGTGTACTGTACCAATATTTCAAGACACCCAAAATCTTGAGTGTGACAGAGCACGAATGGTGTGACCATCACAACAGATCATCATATATCAACACATTATGACTCTGAGATTACTTCTGTGTGCTTGTGTGTGTGTGTGTGTGATGAAATCTCCAGGGAAGCGTTAAAGGCTCTAACTTATTTTCATGGACATGCATCATGGAAGATGGAATGCCACAGTTTGAAAGTTTGTCCATTGTTGGAAAGGAGCCTGGGAATGTGTCTATGATGCACCAGGATATCTACAACCCCTGGCAAAAATTATGGAATCACTGGCCTCGGAGGATGTTCATTCAGTTGTTTAATTTTGTAGAAAAAAAGCAGATCACAGACATGACACAAAACTAAAGTCATTTCAAATGGCTTCTTTCTGGCTTTAAGAAACACTATAAGAAATCAAGAAAAAAAGATTGTGGCAGTCAGTAACGGTTACTTTTTTAGACCAAGCAGAGGAAAAAAATATGGAATTACTCAATTCTGAGGAAAAAATTATGGAATCACCCTGTAAATTTTCATCCCCCAAACTAACACCTGCATCAAATCAGATCTGCTCATTAGTCTGCATCTAAAAAGGAGTGAACACACCTTGGAGAGCTGTTGCACCAAGTGGACTGACATGAATCATGGCTCCAACACGAGAGATGTCAATTGAAACAAAGGAGAGGATTATCAAACTCTTAAAAGAGAGTAAATCATCACGCAATGTTGCAAAAGTTGTTGGTTGTTCACAGTCAGCTGTGTCTAAACTCTGGACCAAATACAAACAACATGGGAAGGTTGTTAAAGGCAAACATACTGGTAGACCAAGGAAGACATCAAAGCGTCAAGACAGAAAACTTAAAGCAATATGTCTCAAAAATCGAAAAATGTACAACAAAACAAATGAGGAACGAATGGGAGGAAACTGGAGTCAACGTCTGTGACCGAACTGTAAGAAACCGCCTAAAGGAAATGGGATTTACATACAGAAAAGGTAAGCGAAAGGCATCATTAACACCTAAACAGAAAAAAACAAGGTTACAATGGGTTAAGGAAAAGCAGTTGTGGACTGTGGATGACTGGATGAAAGTCATATTCAGTGATGAATCTCGAATCTGCATTGGGCAAGGTGATGATTCTGGAACTTTTGTTTGGTGCCTTTCCAATGAGATTTATAAAGATGACTGCCTGAAGAGAACATGTAAATTTCCACAGTCATTGATGATATGGGGCTGCATGTCAGGTAAAGGCACTGGGGAGATGGCTGTCATTACATCATCAATAAATGATCTCTCACTGCGGTATTGTATCACTTCCTGTTCCGGAGCACAGCGGTGTTTTTCTGTATCTGTTAGCTGTTTAATCTGCGCAGTTAGATTGATCTAGTTATCTAGATTACGATTTGTTTCCCAGTGTAATCTTTACGTGCCTTAACTAAAGCACTCCTTCTGCTGAATCACCTCTAAATTATTTACACATTATTCACTTTGCGTGTTTTTAGGAATCCGCTAGCTTAGCGTAGCTACTAGCTCTTAGCCTGATTTAGCATGGCGGCTTCTCCTGTCTCTCCCGCACTTTTCTGCTCTGGGTGTGAAATGTTTAGTTATTCCTCGGCCTCCTTTAGCAGTAACGGTACTTGTAATAAGTGTAGCTTATTCGTAGCTTTGGAGGCCAGGCTGGGCGAATTGGAGACTCGGCTCCGCACCGTGGAAAATTCTACAGCTAGCCAGGCCCCTGTAGTTGGTGCGGACCAAGGTAGCTTAGCCGCCGTTAGTTACCCCCTGGCAGATCCCGAGCAGCCATGTTTAGCCGCATGTTCTCCTTGAATTGCTGGCTGTCTGAGTGGTGTCCAGAAAATGAGGTGGGCTTCATAGATAATTGGCAAAGCTTCTGGGGAAAACCTGGTCTTGTTAGGAGAGACGGCATCCATCCCACTTTGGATGGAGCAGCTCTCATTTCTAGAAATCTGGCCAATTTTCTTAAATCCTCCAAACCGTGACTATCCAGGGTTGGGACCAGGAAGCAGAGTTGTAGTCTTACACACCTCTCTGCAGCTTCTCTCCCTCTGCCATCCCCTCATTATCCCATCCCCGTAGAGACGGTGCCTGCTCCCAGACTACCAATAACCAGCAAAAATCTATTTAAGCATAAAAATTCAAAAAGAAAAAATAATATAGCACCTTCAACTGCACCACAGACTAAAACAGTTAAATGTGGTCTATTAAACATTAGGTCTCTCTCTTCTAAGTCCCTGTTGGTAAATGATATAATAATTGATCAACATATTGATTTATTCTGCCTTACAGAAACCTGGTTACAGCAGGATGAATATGTTAGTTTAAATGAGTCAACACCCCCGAGTCACACTAACTGTCAGAATGCTCGTAGCACGGGCCGGGGCGGAGGATTAGCAGCAATCTTCCATTCCAGCTTATTAATTAATCAAAAACCCAAACAGAGCTTTAATTCATTTGAAAGCTTGACTCTTAGTCTTGTCCATCCAAATTGGAAGTCCCAAAAACCAGTTTTATTTGTTATTATCTATCGTCCACCTGGTCGTTACTGTGAGTTTCTCTGTGAATTTTCAGACCTTTTGTCTGACTTAGTGCTTAGCTCAGATAAGATAATTATAGTGGGCGATTTTAACATCCACACAGATGCTGAGAATGACAGCCTCAACACTGCATTTAATCTATTATTAGACTCTATTGGCTTTGCTCAAAAAGTAAATGAGTCCACCCACCACTTTAATCATATCTTAGATCTTGTTCTGACTTATGGTATGGAAATAGAAGACTTAACAGTATTCCCTGAAAACTCCCTTCTGTCTGATCATTTCTTAATAACATTTACATTTACTCTGATGGACTACCCAGCAGTGGGGAATAAGTTTCATTACACTAGAAGTCTTTCAGAAAGCGCTGTAACTAGGTTTAAGGATATGATTCCTTCTTTATGTTGTCTAATGCCATATACCAACACAGTGCAGAGTAGCTACCTAAACTCTGTAAGTGAGATAGAGTATCTCGTCAATAGTTTTACATCCTCATTGAAGACAACTTTGGATGCTGTAGCTCCTCTAAAAAAGAGAGCTTTAAATCAGAAGTGCCTGACTCCGTGGTATAACTCACAAACTCGTAGCTTAAAGCAGATAACCCGTAAGTTGGAGAGGAAATGGCGTCTCACTAATTTAGAAGATCTTCACTTAGCCTGGAAAAAGAGTCTGTTGCTCTATAAAAAAGCCCTCCGTAAAGCTAGGACATCTTTCTACTCATCACTAATTGAAGAAAATAAGAACAACCCCAGGTTTCTTTTCAGCACTGTAGCCAGGCTGACAAAGAGTCAGAGCTCTATTGAGCTGAGTATTCCATTAACTTTAACTAGTAATGACTTCATGACTTTCTTTGCTAACAAAATTTTAACTATTAGAGAAAAAATTACTCATAACCATCCCAAAGACGTATCGTTATCTTTGGCTGCTTTCAGTGATGCCGGTATTTGGTTAGACTCTTTCTCTCCGATTGTTCTGTCTGAGTTATTTTCATTAGTTACTTCATCCAAACCATCAACATGTTTATTAGACCCCATTCCTACCAGGCTGCTCAAGGAAGCCCTACCATTATTTAATGCTTCGATCTTAAATATGATCAATCTATCTTTGTTAGTTAGCTATATACCACAGGCTTTTAAGGTGGCAGTAATTAAACCATTACTTAAAAAGCCATCACTTGACCCAGCTATCTTAGCTAATTATAGGCCAATCTCCAACCTTCCTTTTCTCTCAAAAAATTCTTGAAAGGGTAGTTGTAAAACAGCTAACTGATCATCTGCAGAGGAATGGTCTATTTGAAGAGTTTCAGTCAGGTTTTAGAATTCATCATAGTACAGAAACAGCATTAGTGAAGGTTACAAATGATCTTCTTATGGCCTCGGACAGTGGACTCATCTCTGTGCTTGTTCTGTTAGACCTCAGTGCTGCTTTTGATACTGTTGACCATAAAATTTTATTACAGAGATTAGAGCATGCCATAGGTATTAAAGGCACTGCGCTGCGGTTGTTTGAATCATATTTGTCTAATAGATTACAATTTGTTCATGTAAATGGGGAATCTTCTTCACAGACTAAAGTTAATTATGGAGTTCCACAAGGTTCTGTGCTAGGACCAATTTTATTCACTTTATACATGCTTCCCTTAGGCAGTATTATTAGACGGTATTGCTTAAATTTTCATTGTTACGCAGATGATACCCAGCTTTATCTATCCATGAAGCCAGAGGACACACACCAATTAGCTAAACTGCAGGATTGTCTTACAGACATAAAGACATGGATGACCTCTAATTTCCTGCTTTTAAACTCAGATAAAACTGAAGTTATTGTACTTGGCCCCACAAATCTTAGAAACATGGTGTCTAACCAGATCCTTACTGTGGATGGCATTACCCTGACCTCTAGTAATACTGTGAGAAATCTTGGAGTCATTTTTGATCAGGATATGTCATTCAAAGCGCATATTAAACAAATATGTAGGACTGCTTTTTTGCATTTACGCAATATCTCTAAAATCAGAAAGGTCTTGTCTCAGAGTGATGCTGAAAAACTAATTCATGCATTTATTTCCTCTAGGCTGGACTATTGTAATTCATTATTATCAGGTTGTCCTAAAAATTCCCTAAAAAGCCTTCAGTTAATTCAAAATGCTGCAGCTAGAGTACTGACGGGGACTAGAAGGAGAGAGCATATCTCACCCATATTGGCCTCTCTTCATTGGCTTCCTGTTAATTCTAGAATAGAATAAAAAATTCTTCTTCTTACTTATAAGGTTTTGAATAATCAGGTCCCATCTTATCTTAGGGACCTCATAGTACCATATCACCCCAATAGAGCGCTTCGCTCTCAGACTGCAGGCTTACTTGTAGTTCCTAGGGTTTGTAAGAGTAGAATGGGAGGCAGAGCCTTCAGCTTTCAGGCTCCTCTCCTGTGGAACCAGCTCCCAATTCAGATCAGGGAGACAGACACCCTCTCTACTTTTAAGATTAGGCTTAAAACTTTCCTTTTTGCTAAAGCTTATAGTTAGGGCTGGATCAGGTGACCCTGAACCATCCCTTAGTTATGCTGCTATAGACGTAGACTGCTGGGGGGTTCCCATGATGCACTGTTTCTTTCTCTTTTTGCTCTGTATGCACCACTCTGCATTTAATCATTAGTGATCGATCTCTGCTCCCCTCCACAGCATGTCTTTTTCCTGGTTCTCTCCCTCAGCCCCAACCAGTCCCAGCAGAAGACTGCCCCTCCCTGAGCCTGGTTCTGCTGGAGGTTTCTTCCTGTTAAAAGGGAGTTTTTCCTTCCCACTGTAGCCAAGTGCTTGCTCACAGGGGGTCGTTTTGACCGTTGGGGTTTTACATAATTATTGTATGGCCTTGCCTTACAATATAAAGCGCCTTGGGGCAACTGTTTGTTGTGATTTGGCGCTATATAAAAAAAATTGATTGAATTGATTGATTGAAATGCACAAGTTTATGTTGATATTTTGGACAATTGAAAGGATGTTTGAGGATGATGCAATCATTTTTCAAGATGATAATGCATCTTGCCATAGAGCAAAAACTGCAAAAACATTCCTTGCAAAAAGACACATAGGGTCAATGTCAATGAGCAGATCTGATTTGATGCAGGTGTTAATTTGGGGGATGAAAATTTACAGGGTGATTCCATAATTTTTTCCTCAGAATTGAGTGATTCCATATTTTTTTCCTCTGCTTGGTCTAAAAAAGTAACCGTTACTGACTGCCACAATCTTTTTTTCTTGATTTCTTATAGTGTTTCTTAAAGCCAGAAAGTTGCCATTTGAAATGACTTTAGTTTTGTGTCATGTCTGTGATCTGCTTTTTTTCTACAAAATTAAACAACTGAATGAACATCCTCTGAGGCCGGTGATTCCATAATTTTTGCCAGGGGTTGTAGTCATTGTGTTGTGTTCTTGTTTTAAATCGTCAGGTCAGGTTTAGGGGCATGCACTGGTACTGTTACATCCACCACACCACAGCACCACCACCTGCTGCTGCTTTTTAATCGGCAGATCATTTCTCCTTCGGAAAGCGAAAGTGGAGGTCATCTGTTTCGTCTTTTCTCCAGATGTCAAGTGTAAACTCAAGGTAGACAAAGGAAATGTTGTACTTCAGACAAACAAGCTAAAAGCAAAGTGTTGCATTCTTCTGTTTTCTCAGTCAGCCTTTCTATGTTTCACTAAGTGGGGAATAGACAAAAAGAGACAT
Organism: Thalassophryne amazonica; assembly: GCF_902500255.1. NCBI lineage: Eukaryota > Metazoa > Chordata > Actinopteri > Batrachoidiformes > Batrachoididae > Thalassophryne > Thalassophryne amazonica. The sequence continues at coordinate 48,735,725 of NC_047122.1, forward strand.
TTGTGGTCAGTATAGGCTGTATGCACTCAGAGAACACTGACTTTTTTTTGTCAGACTGATCTGGCACAAATCCCAAAAGGTTGCCATTTGACAGGACATGCCATAATTGTTTTGTTTTTTTTAGCAACATTTGATGAATGCATCATCTTAACAAGTTGCTACTGGGTCACTTTATGAAAAGGGGTCACCATTACACAAGCCAACATTATTGGTCAGTAAAAACAGAACAGCCCTATGTGCAGGGAAAAAAAAAAAAATATATATATATATATAATGATTGGCTCTATATATAATTAAATAACTGATAACATAGAGGACATAATTGTCTTGGAATTTTTCTTTTTTGAGTTTTTATTTGAAAAGGGGGACACCAAACTCGAACAAATTTGTGACACATAGCACGTATTATTAAAAAATAAAAATGAACAGAAATCACTTCAACTAATTTATCTGAATTGACTTCTGATTTGATGGGCACATGATAAAATTAAAGCTCCGTTTACACATAGACGGTTTTGTCGGTGGGTAGTACGTAGACCGAAGTTGGCGGTAGTTCCGGCTGTTTTCACGGTGGAAAGGGGCGGAGCATTTCACCGGCGTTTTGACCACCGTACTAGCTGCAAATACATGGATAAAACGCTGCTAAATCCGCCGAATAAAGCGGCGTTTTGACGCCGTAGCATCCGGCACACGTCAGGCAATGGGGGTTAATACCCAGTTCTATCCTTTACAATCACAGGTTAAGATGCACGTGAGAACAGCGGTGTTCTGCTGCTGCCAATAATGCCCTGTTTACCACTGGTTTTAACCAGGCAAATCCTGCATTACTCCAGGAACTTTTGCATATAGGCACCGCCCCCAGAGTATAATAGGCTGAAGCAGCAGGGATACATGCCTCTGTCACTGCAGGGGGAGGGAGATCATCCTCAGCCTTTTCTTCTCCTTCTTTTTTCCCCTCCTCAACGTGTTGCTCCGTCTCCACCACAGGCCTCCCCTCTGCTTCTGAACCAGACCTCTTGGTAAGTCCTTGCCGCTGCCAATTTTCTTTTAGGAGACATACTGGAGCTTCTCTGCAAAAATATCTGGAGCAAGAGGCCTGCATGCAGCGTGCTAGCGTTTTTATACTGACCGCCGCCTCGGCTGTTTGGAACTCCGTTAACCGGGAGGTGGCATTTAGAACGGCATACTGTTTGCTAGCGCCGCCGTTTTGTCTGCCTCTGTTGCTGGTTAAAACGCCCTTGAGGACGCCGATGTGGGCTTGATCGCCGTTTTACACGCCGTTGGTTAGGGATACAACACCGGCCGCCAATTATGGCGGTGTAAACTGCGGCACTACAGGAAGGGGCAGGATGAAACGGCGATTAAAAAGTATCAAACGCTGTTGTTTGCGTTGCCGAATTCTCCGGAAGCACTCCTGGAATTATTCGACATGTTGAATAATTTTTTCGACGATTCCCGGTAAAGCTGGAACTAAGCCACGCCCCCTAGTGCTGGCGTTAACAATGGCGTTTGATCCTTAAGACGGCCAAAAACTCTTCTGGGACGCTTTTGGGAGCTCTTACCGTCTATGTGTAAACGGGGCTTAACTTCCCCCATTGACCAGTGTCTTAATCACTGGATACAGCAGCAGAGAGCATGCAAAAAATGTGGTGTCGAATGTAACACGTAGTGTCTTGTTCGGTTACATTTAAAACCCATATTCAGTAACTAAAACTGCAGTTATTTATAAGCACCACTCTTGAGAGGTGTAAACACATGGGAAGATCGAATTTAGTTGAACAGTAAAGTAACAGTCATCAATTATTCCCTTTATGTTTGTTTCGCGCTCGAGTCCTAATATATCTGCCAAAAATAGCACTCTGGTGCTTTCCTGCACACCCATCCAAAAAACGTATTACATGACTTATCTCAATAGTGTATTTTATGTATTCCCCATGGTCCGTATATTCATATCTTACACTCTATAGCACCTTGGTAGGAAATTAAAAAAGTTACCCTTATGTCATATATTGGTGACCCCTTTTTAGGAAATGATCCAACTAATGGTGGTGCACATTGAATAAACATGTCACTTTGTTGGAATTTAATAGGAACAAGAGTTTTCTTTTTTCTTTTTTTTTCACAAATGTTTTATTGAGTTTTCAATAGAAAATTACAACCCTTTTTCATTTCAATTTCTGATTGAATATATTAACCAAGATGAATGCACACAAACAAATAGAAAAAAAAATAAACAAACAAAAAAAAAAGGTGTGGGGGGGGGGGGGGGGAACAACTGCAACCATTAAAGTATTATTACATTTTAAATGTTTAGTTATGTAACAAGTGTCTTTTGGTATGTAATCCATTTGTCCCATTTTTCCATAATTTTCTCTTCTTCCAGTCACAGAGTGAATGTCATTTTCTCCATAGTGAATATTTCCTGTACAATGTCCATCCATTCAGTGAGGTTCGGTGGTTCAGGTTTAAGCCATCTTCTTGTTATGGCCTTTCTTGCTGAAGTTAATAAAATTTTCTCATCTCTATTTGTAACAACTCCAGAAACATGTCCTAAGTATATTGTTGCTGGTGTAAAAGGGACAGAGTACCGAAGTACTTGTGTCAGGGTTGAATGGATTATTTTTATGCGGCTCAGCTGCGGTTTGTATGTTGCTGGTGTGATCCTGGGTATTATGCCAAATGGAAAGAGAATGAGACATGTATACATGGATATCGCATCCAAACACTTTAGGGGGAGGATTCCATACCCAATGATATCAAAAATTGTCTCAACCCAATAACAATATTCAGAATAGAAACTTGGTATAAAGTAGCCAAATAATTAAAATTAAATAGGGAAAGAAAAGTACTAAAATGGATATTTTTGGACCATGAATTCAAACCTGCAAAATATGACTCAACATTTAAGAATTGGAGTAATAAAGGTGTTACAGCAATTTGTACAGTTATTAAAAATAAGGAGATTAGGAGCTTTCAAGATCTAAAAGCATCATTTGGACTCACTGATCAGGATTTCTTTCGTTACCTCCAATTACGAGAGTACTACAATAAGGAAGTTAAACTAGAAAATGGGGGTGAAGAAAATGCAGTTTTAAAAACAATAACAGGTGCGTATCAACAAAAAACACTCAAGATTATATCAAAACTTTATAATAGCATGATGTCATGCCAGAAGGTCACAACTCTATACGTTAAAGAAAAATGGGAACAAGAAATGATTACCACAATAACAGATCAGGAATGGTACAGGATATGCGAGTTGGCAACGTCTTCCACCACTTCACTAAAATGGAGGGAATTCAACTGGAAGAATGTAATTCGATTTTTTGTATAAAGAGTAGACAGTTGTCAAGTCAACAAATTTGTTGGAGACAATGTGGAATGATCAATGTTAATCACACTCATATTTTTTGGGATTGTTCACAGATTGCGGCATACTGGATTTCAATCCAAGGAACAAGAGTTTTCATGGAATCTTTTTTTTTTTTTTGGCTTCACTGAAGGAAACGGGGACAAAAAAATGTAACGTTTCTCATTCTGACACATCTTGTTGACTACAAGGTCTATGAGACACGTTCAGAAGGAACACGGGATGAGTGTGTGTTGAATTCAACCATTACCTTCAAGTACTATCACTCCTCACAGCAGTATTAGTTTTTAAAGGAAGCGGAGTGAAAAAAGTGTGTCTCACACACACACTGCAATAAAAATGGTGTTAAAGCTGCCAGACACCAGCGACAATAAACAAACAAGATACATGAATATTTTGAGGGATTTTTCCCCCTTTTTTCTTTCTGCGTTTCACAAAGTAATTTTATCATGTACACACATCTTGTGAAGACTATCACATTTTTTTTCTGGCTCTTTTCCAGTTTCTTTCTTTTGGGGTTTTACAGCTTTGATATTTTTCAATTTAGGCCATAAAGCCCATAAAATACTTTGAAGTGTTGGCTGGTGTGTACAACTTTTAGTTGGGAAGGAAAATAATCCTTGGAACAAGCACTTTTCAATATGAATTTAATTTCTAATGTGTTGTACTTCCATCTAAAAATAATTTTAATTTAACTTCAGCCATTGACCTGCTGAAAATCAAATGGATAATTGTTTAAAAAATGTTAAATGGGACAAACAGATGAAGGTAATTAAATGGGCACTCAATGTTCAACTCCTGTCTCACTGAGCAACCTGCAGGAGTTGGATTACCAACATGTAGACCTGGGTTCAATTCCTGGTTACATATCTGTGTCTTTGCACAAGACATTTCATATGTGTTGTCTCAGTGCACACTCCTGTAAGTGGATACCTTGGCTGGGGAAGAAACTTGCAATGGACTGGCATCCTATCAAGATGGAGTCGTAGCCTCTCATCAGCTTGGGGAGAAGCACAGGCACAAGTAGACCTCAGGGCAGAAGTAATTATGACACCATGCCATGTAATATTGGCATGGTGTTGCAACTCATCCCTTGTCCCTGTCTTATATCCTGTTTGTTCATTATTGTGGTTTTGTCACCGCAATTTCTTGTTATATTCATTTGTTTTTTTTTGTTGTTGTTTTTTTTTTAGTTCTACTTTAGTTTTATGCACTGGCCTTTGTTTGAGTTCTCCTTTAGTTTTCATGCATTGGTCTTTGGTTGAGTTCTCCTTTAGTTTTCATGCATTGGTCTTTGATTGAGTTCTCCTTTAGTTTTCATGGACTGGTCTTTGATTGAGTTCTCCTTTAGTTTTCATGCATTGGTCTTTGGTTGAGTTCTCCTTTAGTTTTCATGCATTGGTCTTTGGTTGAGTTCTCCTTTAGTTTTCATGGACTGGTCTTTGATTGAGTTCTCCTTTAGTTTCCATGCATTGGTCTTTGGTTGAGTTCTCCTTTAGTTTTCATGCATTGGTCTTTGGTTGAGTTCTCCTTTAGTTTTCATGGACTGGTCTTTGGTTGAGTTCTCCTTTAGTTTTCATGCATTGGTCTTTGGTTGAGTTCTCCTTTAGTTTTCATGGACTGGTCTTTGATTGAGTTCTCCTTTAGTTTTCATGCATTGGTCTTTGGTTGAGTTCTCCTTTAGTTTTCATGGACTGGTCTTTGATTGAGTTCTCCTTTAGTTTTCATGCATTGGTCTTTGGTTGAGTTCTCCTTTAGTTTTCATGCATTGGTCTTTGGTTGAGTTCTCCTTTAGTTTTCATGGACTGGTCTTTGGTTGAGTTCTCCTTTAGTTTTCGTGCACTGGTCTTTGAGAGTCTTATTTATGGTGTGTTTGAAATTATACTCACACTGAGTTCCTTGTACTTTGATGTTTCACCTCGTCAGTCCATGTTTTTGTGTTTGTAGGTGTGGTCTGGTCACTCTGTGTTCCTCACAGCTGTTGCACATCACAGTCACCACACCTGTCACTTGTCTGCTCATTATTTGCCACTGTTTAAATTTGCCACAGTTCTTCCTAAAATTCTGTATTATTCTTGTGTTTGTCTTTGGGTTCCCCTCACTCTGTGCTGTAACAAGACCCCCTTCCTTCCCCCTGACATTTGTTTTTGACTGCTGCCTGTTTTTAGACTTCAACTTGTTTTGCTGTCAATAAACATGCTTAATATTTCATTTCTGGTGTGGTTACTGTCTGCATTTTGAGTCCAGTCAAACAAATCACAACACAGTGAAATCTGCAGTATACAGCGTTGCCAGACTGGGTGGTTTTGAATTTTAAAACAAAAGCTTTGAACTGGTTTGCTGGATTTTTAAAAATGCATCCTAATTTAATGGAAATATAAAACAAAACCCAGGAGTGCATAATCAGTTACATGACATCATCAAATGGCTTTGTAGTAGCTAGTTATGAGCAGTAGATGTGATTGACTGCTGCATTTTATTGCTGCAGGAAATATGCTTTGGCTGCATTGCTTTTTAATGACACACTAACCAGGGACAGCTGAAATACTGAACAGAACTGAGCTCACATTTTGAGCAGTTGTGTGTGTGTGTGTGTGTGTGTGTGTTTTGGTGCATTTAAATTACAACAATCTGATTGTCATTTATCACTGGCTTGAAGGTTTGTGTGTGTGCTTGGAGCTGGTGTATTGCTACTTAGGTGGTGGGTTCAGTAAGTGATAGAAGTGAGAGGTTTTCTGGCAAGGGAACAGGGGCCTGTACTACGAAGCATTAGCTTGAGGTTTTTGCTTAACCACTCCCTTTATAAGTACCGTCCATCCACCTTCAATCACTCCGAAGACAATGCCGGCCTACCTGGATGATCCGTTTGATATTGGGGCACAAATTGTGAGGGGCTGTCTTCACAGGGCGAGGGTTTTTAAAGACCGCCAGAATCCGCTGACATACCCGGACGATATTCTCTATGAAAGATATAGATTCTCAGCCGAGGGAATTCGTTATCTTTGTCAGCTGATCGGGCCAGACGTCTGTAACATCACCCATCGTACACTGTAAAAAAAAAGACTGTTGTTTTTACAGGAAAACACTGGCAGCTGTGGTTACCAGGGAATTCCTGTAAAAAATACAGCAGTTAAATGTACAAAAAAAGAGAGCTCTTGTTTGTAGATTTAACAGTTCCTTTAATGTGAGTCAGCCGTGGTTCATTCACTGTAAATCCATATACATATTATGTCTGTAATGTTATCTACTGTGCTGCTGTATGTTTTACAGGAATTCCCTGGTAACCACAGCTGCCAGCGTTTTCCTGTAAAAACAAGTCATTTTTTACAGTGTAGCAATGCCCCGACGATCGAGCAGATAATGTGCCTTGTGCCTATTTTGCCAGTGGACAATTTATGTATTTCATCGGTGATGCTGAACATCTGAGCAAGAATACTGTATGTCGTATGATTCGCAAGGTAGTACTTGCTCTATCTAAACTGTTGGATGCATTTGTCGTTTTCCCTGGCCATTTATCAGCAATACAAATCAAAGAAGGATTTTATGCAATCGCGGGTAATTACTAATATCAAAATAGGTCTAATGCATGTCCATTAATTAGGCGAAGTGGGGCTTATCAAGATAAGAATATAAACCTACCGTTCTGAAGGATGTTTTTATATTTCATCTTCACCTGCTGCCAGGTGCGTTTGGTACTGCTATTGCATCTGAAATATTGACAGGATTAGGAATAGCAATTAAACAGTCAAGGTAGCCTATTTAGGAAACATTAAATTAACCTAACATTTATTAGTAGGCCTATAGCCACTTCTGAATCGTGTTGCATCTGGGCGTAATTAATGAAAGAAGGTCATTTTTTTTACACATATTAGACATTCCACAGGTTAATCATCTGTAACAGATTTGGAAAACAATTGAATTGTACGTACGCATTTACCCGATCAGCAATACGTTGCCAACAAGCCTGTCTTGCTTTATTGGCAGACGATGTGTTCGATTTCCCCCTTAACGTTAATTTAAATTCCGCGTAGCTCCACATAATAATGGTGCATTCTTCTTCGGTAAAGTAAGGTGACCGTGTCATCATTGAAAAATGGTGACGTGTGCTGCAACCCGCCCCTTTTATGTGAACGTGCACAAACTCCAATTAGGTTAATACAGGTTCAACAAATCAACATCTTATTCAGCGTCGTAGTACCGATTAACACCACTTCAGGAAACCAGGTTTTGTCAACCCCGGTTTAAGAGGTTGACCCTGGGTTACATCTGAGTAAGTTAACCCCGCTTCGTAGTACAGGCCCCAGATCTACGCAGTGACGTGTATGTTGGTTCTGACCACTGGAATGTGTAAAACAAGATTGGTAATGATAGATACTTATCCAGCATGAAACGCAGCAAAAAGCCAGGAACATTAAAGCATATAAATATGTGATTTTTTTTCATTACTAGCTAACATTTGCTAACAAAAACAAAAACAAACAAACAAACAAACAAAAAAACAAAGGAGTGCAGGCTGGCGGAGAAGTTGGACTTTAGAGAGGACTGGGCTCCAATACAAGCCATTAAAACCATAACGGCTGCTTGGAAAGATTGAAGCTTAGAGGATCGATAAAGGGCAGTTTAACGGTCTCACATAGCTCACTAATATCTGAACCATCCAGCTGTCCTGCACACAGAGACAGGGAGGGGAGAAGGGAGGAACGGAGAGAGGGAGAGAAAGGATGAGTGTGAACTTTGTGGTTGAGTGAGAGGAAACGGAAAGAGAGACTCTTTGTGATCATTACAGAAAGTGTTCCCTCATTTCTCACATCCATTTCTTTTTGTCCTCTTTCACTTGCCATTTCTTCTGGTTGTCCATCTTGCATGTTCAGTAATGTAATCTTCAGTCATTTGACCCACAGATTAATTTGTTTTTTTAAAGAGATGCACAGTCAGCCTGCAGAAGGTAATCGAGTTCCTCTGTAGAGAGATTCTGTGGAGTACCTCGGTGGGATAAGGAGTTGCTTTGCTAATATACAGACCTAGGTTTGTTTCCCATCATGCTACCTATCTTTGCTCGCTCTATCAACTGAGCTATTGCCGCCCTTTACTTCCCCAGTCCAGACCAGTACCTATTTACAAGTGGGCGAGTGGACTGGGACAATGCAGATGAAGTGTCTTGTCCATGGTAGTAGAGACGCTTGAATCTTCGACTGGACTGGGTTGCTTGACGCGAGTACATTTCGCTTCTAATCGCAGAAGCTTCCTCAGCTAAAATTCTTGCTCTGGTAGTCTGACTTCTGTCTTGGCTCTTGTAGAGAAGAATGTAAAGAAAATAATAAAGAAAAAATGTCTTGTCCACAGACACAGACAGGTAGCTTGAAGCACACACCGGTAATCCAACCCAGGTTGACATATTGGTAGTCAAAGTGCTTGTTTACCAGAAGGGTGGAGATCTACCTACCATCATGTGCATAAAGGGTAACAATCACAAGGCAGGGCCAACATTCTGTCTTGTGCCATGTTCACAATCTTCTCCAGATAGCTAAAGAAAGTGTCTGCACGTCCAGATTAATGGCATGACAGTGGGTAGATGTCCTGCAGCTGTTGCCATTTACACATAAAGACCATGCCAGGGTTGGATTTCGACTAACTGCAGCTGGTGGTCACATGGTCAACAGACGAAAATAATTTTCTCTGCTGGATCAAAATACAGAGTCAGTTATTCTGATGGGCCACTCAGTCTACTGATGTCGAAGTAAACACTATGATCAAACCCAGGCCCTGGAGAACACTCATTTTGGTGACAGCAGTGTTATTACGTACATATTTACTTCAGATTACAACAGACTTTTGCTCAAGGAAATTTGGTCTTACAATGGCCCTCATGATAACATCACGGACACCACTGCAAAATTCATCAAGTAACATTGACAATACTGTCATAATACCCCAACACTTCATATGCTGCTTTTTTTGCCTTCATTTTTTTCTGTACAGCTGTTTTTTTTTCAGTTCTTAAGGTATTGTATGAATAATTATTATTTATGCATTTTGGGAATTTTAGACACAATAAAACAACTTTGATAAATTTCATTTTCATTGCCTATTAGTATCGTTAATCTCTGACAGATGGAGCTCATCCTGACGAAGACCTAGAAATCTGTTGTATTGTTCAACTCAGTCACGTCCAACGCAGCACCAATATAAACACACTTTACAAGCTGTGTAAAAATGTCAGATAGTGCAAATGACAGGTGAGAAACATTTTATTTTGACTCAAACACTTATAGGACTCGGGACTCTGACTTGCATTCATCTGAAAACTGATCAAAGTATTTTGTGACAAACACCAGATGTAAGGAGAAAGGCTCGGAGCCTCACCACCTCCTTCCTTGATTGAATTGTCTTTTCTCTTTGTCACCCCTTTCTGTCTCTCGTTCCTCCCACATGATCCTCTTTCGTTTTACCGGGGTATCAGAATGCAGAAGCTTTAAGCCTCCTTGAGGTTGATACTGAACTCAGTACTATTTTCATTCCCTTCTGGTGCACTCATTCAACACATTTTTAGTCTGTGGCTTCAAAAAGAATCCAGAATACGTCTCGATAAATTATAATGTTTTTCTAGCCTCCGGCAATGTTGGTGCTTAATCACAATACAAATTGATATGTCTACCTAAAGAAAGCTGTCATTCTGTCTTGTGGGAGTCTGTGCAGATGTGTGTTTGTGTGTGTGTGTGTGTGTGTGTGTGTGTGTGTGTGTGTGTGTGTGTGTGTGTGTGTGTGCATGTTTCTTTGACATAATTACTGTGCAACAAACCTATTGAATTTCACATGTCCCAGTAATTGTTGGTAGGTAGTTGACAGCTGTGAGTGTGATGATCTCAGAGTTGCAAAAGCAAGTCCCAACTACCAAAAGTAGCAGAAGTGGTGCAGATGAATTGGCAGATTAGGGGCCAGTTTGGGCTGTTTCATTGCATATTGGGTAAATCTATGGTAACAGAATTAAAATTATATATTTACATATTTTAGCTCGTTATTAAAAATTTACTCTAATTGTAATTGTGTTTCTGTAGAGTTGCTGTATTCACTTGGCATGTAACCCAAAAAAAAAAAAAAAAAAAAAAAAATCCCCTAGACGTGCCCCCCAAATTTGAAAGTTATCTTTAATTTTAGAACATTCATTAGTTTTTGAATTGTCCATAACTGAGAGTTGAATCAATGCTGCTCTTCAATTTTCTAGCTTTGTTCACTCATTCTGGAAAGGATTATAAAATATTGGCACAGTACTTATCCTGTGCTAATTTTTAAAAAGAATGAGGTTGAATTTTTTTTTTCTGTTTTTGTTGGTCCCCTTGCATAGTAGAGAAGCTTGAATCTTCGACTGGACTGGGTTGCTTGACGTGAGGACGTTTCGCTTCAAATCACAGAAGCTTCCTCAGCTAAAATTCTTGCTCTGGTAGTCTGACTTCTGTCTTGACTCTTGTAGAGAAGAATAAACCAGAAGCCAACAAAAGCTGGAGTTTTTAACCTAACCAGACCCCTCCTACCGAGAGGCCAACTGCTATAGGCTAGTGACTAAACAATAGCTCTAATTAGCACCTATTGTGCACTCTCCTAATGATGGGATGGAAGCCTCCCCTGATGGCTCCCTTGACGACTCTCCTGATGATGTGAATGACTCATGACCATGAACAAAAGACTGAAACTGCTTTGACCTGAGTACCCCATTGTAAACAGGGGATAAAGTGTGTCTGAGACCCGCCCCCCAGTTAAGGCTGGGTTTCAACTGTTTTACAAAGAATGCTTCCTTGACACCTCTCTCAAACCATTTCTTCTCTCTGGCTAAGATTTTAACTTCCATGTCCTCAAACGTGTGGTTAGTGTCTTTCAGGTGGAGATGAACTGCAGACTGAAGTCCACTGGTGCCCTCTCTGCGGTGCTGGTATAGCCTCTTGTTTAAAGGTTGCTTAGTCTCCCCTATGTAGTGTTTGTTACAGTTTTCCTGACATCTGATAGAATACACTACATTGCTCTGTTTGTAACTAGGGATCCTGTCCTTAGGGTGAACTAATTTCTGTCTCAAGGTGTTAACCGGTTTAAAGTAAACTGGGATTTTGTGCTGTCTGAAGATCCTCTGTAGTTTTTCCCCTACTCCTGCTAAATAAGGGAGAGACACTCTCTTCTTCTTGTCTCTGTCTCCTGTCTTTCTGGTCTCTTAGTTCTCTGGGACCTCTGCAGTTTGTCCAGGGACCATCGTGGGTACCCACATACTGTGAGGGCTTTCCGGACAAGTTGTTGTTCTTTAGCCCTTCCCTCTGCAGTTGTGGGCACCTGTAGGTCTCTGTGTTGAAGAGTCCTGATCACCCCGAGCTTGTGTTCAAGGGGGTGGTTTGAGCCGAAGAGCAGATATTGGTCAGTGTGAGTGGGTTTTCTGTAAACCCCTGTCTGGAGCTGCCTGTTCTCTCCAATTGTAACATCACAGTCCAAGAAGGCTAAATGGTTGTTTCTGGCATCCTCACGTGTGAACTTGATATTGGAATCCACCAAATTGATGTGTTCTGTAAAGTCCTCGACCTCCTGTTGCTTGATTTTAACCCATGTGTCATCGACATATCTGAGCAACAGGAGGTAATCCTGTTGTAGCAATCGTATGGCTGATTTAAATGCTGTGTTTAAGAAAGGTTCATATTTAACATTTGTCCTTGACTCTATCATAAAGAAAAAGGTTAAACTGAACAAATTTTGTGCTGAAAAGAAGATTATTTCTCAACTGGTGCTAATCTCCTCCTAATTGAGCTAATCCATGGTTGGACGTGAGCGTGCTTAATCAGCAGTCAGGATGTGATGGCAGCGCCACGACACTGCATGGGCTGGGCACGATAAGAGGCCACTCGAAAATGCCAGGTTTAATCAAAAGACAAGATGTAACAGATGAGCAGAGAGAATGAGGAGTGGGTAATCAGTTACGGTCTTTATCCTGCATATTCTGGAGACATGCAACCCGCAAAAAGTCCCCGAGACGTGTCCAGAAACCGTACAACATCTGTCAGCGTTATACAGCTCTGGAGAGGTGGAACGCATCAGAGGCCCCGTGAACTCCATCTGAAGCTAATGTGCAGCACCCATGAACTCAAATGTTGGACGTACCTGATGCTACTGTATAAATATTCAGTTTTGTCATCACTGAAAAAAAAGTAACATCTGACAAAGTGACAAGTGACAAAGTTTTTTAATTCGGCACACAAAATATTCAAATAGAAAAAAATGAACAATTCCACAAACAAACACAGACAAAACTAGTGAGTCCGAAAGGGTGTGGGCTGAAGCAAAGCTTATTAGCGCCCACCCCTGCTAGTACAAGTCCAACAATTCTAATCAGTCATATTTACATAAATATAAATTCACTACTACATGTCGACACACAGACATACACATCAATATACTATTCACTTATAATTATATTTATATAGTACCAGATCATAAGAAAGTCGAATCAAGGCACTTTACGCCAGTAAGGACTAACCTTACCAACCCCCAGAGCAAGCACTAGGCAACTGTGGTGAGGAAAAACTCCCTATAAGGAAGAAACCTCAAGCAGACCAGGCTCTTGGGGGTGACCCTCTGCTTGGGCTGTGCCACATATACCTATATACATACGTATATACTTTACAAACATAAATATATACATACATATACACAGTCACTTATATACATATACATATACACCTACCCATATCTATATATCTACATACGCATATACATACCCACACATTCAAATATACAATAAGTCCCACTTATAAATTGAACATTCCATATAAATCAAATTATATTTGCTTCTTTATGATACTTAGACATAATGTTCTTTTTGAGTAGTTTCTTAAATCTCACTAAGGTACTACTCATTCTAACCTTTGTTGAACATTTGTTCTATTTCCTCACCCCAACCACAGACACACAAAAACCCTTTACATTTGTTCTTACTGGTGGTTTTCATAAAAATTGCACAACCTCTTAAACTATATCTGGATTCCCTCAATCGGAACAGACTCTGGACATGTCTCGGTAAGGCTTGGTTTTTCGCTCGAAATAAAGTTTGAATTGTAATGTAATCGACCAAATCAATGAATTTTAATAAATTTAAAGACACATTCTTTAAATCTTTACATGTGTAAAGAATCATTCCTTTTTTATTATTATCCTTCAGTATAGCCTCAGAATTTGTAAATAGGAGACAAGGAAAGTGGGATAAAAAGCTGGAAATGTGCCTCGATAAAAATATATTTGGTCACATGATGCGTCCTGTTCCTTCAGCAGCGTGACAAACAGACTTTTACTCTCCAGAAAGATGTCATGTTACAAATGTTACGGTTTTGAATTGATTCTATTTGACCTTTCCCCATTTCCACTGGGGAAATTTTAAATGATTTTCAAGATATTGTTTGTTTATTTATTTATTTATATTTGGAGAAAAGCAGGCGTAGAGCCTCTTTTTAATAACAGATCCCACTGCCAGTTGGTGTTGAACACCTCAGGAGCAGAATCACAGAAATTTTGCAGCTTTATGAATGAACCTTCACCTTTCCATGTGTGAATGGACTCTAAACTTCTTCATAATCCTAGAAGCTTTTATGAAGCACATAAAATAAGGACAGTCCCTTTGCACCTTGTGAACTTTGATGTACATTTTGCCTATGTAATATCCCATAGACATGTGTGCCACCTGCTGGATGGTTAGTGGAAGTTGAGAAATAGAGAGTTTGCACACACATACGTAAACCATTATTCTGCGATTTTTTTTTTTTTTTTTTTTTTTTTTTTTTGGCAGCAGTCACATTCTAAAACTCAAATAACACAATCCTCCACACAAACTATCAGAAAAGATTTTGTGTGAATTTAGCCTTGACATAAAAAGGAAGTGAGATAGCTGGTCCAGCATGATGCGCACTGAATGCCGTCTGAGAGAGAGAGAGAGAGACAGTTGGTACATAGAGACAGTTGGTACATAGACATTTCCTATATTTGGGAAATATTTCTTTATTTTCTGATGTAACTCTTTGTCTAAAACTCAAAAAACTCACCAAAAACTCACACAACCCCCAGGATTTTGACTTCTTTCTTCTTTTTGTCTCTGTCAACCCGTGCTGCCCAATGTGGGGTCCGTGTGCCATGTTTGGCCCACACTCCCTTTGTTTTTGCCCAACAGGGAAATTTACTATTATCTGCAAATTAATAAATTACATTTAAGCAAGTTGAACAGTATTTTTCTGAATGTTAATTAATTAATTGTTAATGTTATTTAATCAAATCAAATCAAATCAACTTTATTTATATAGTGCCAAATCACAACAAACAGCTGCCCCAAGGCGCTTTATATTGTAAAGCAAGGCCATACAATAATTACGGAAAAACCCCAACGGTCAAAACGACCCCCTGTGAGCAAGCACTTGGCGACAGTGGGAAGGAAAAACTCCCTTTTAACAGGAAGAAACCTCCAGCAGAACCAGGCTCAGGGAGGGGCAGTCTTCTGCTGGGACTGGTTGGGGCTGAGGGAGAGAACCAGGAAAAAGACATGCTGTGGAAGAGAGCAGAGATCAATCACTAATGATTAAATGCAGAGTGGTGCATACAGAGCAAAAAGAGAAACACTCAGTGCATCATGGGAACCCCCCAGCAGTCTAAGTCTATAGCAGCATAACTAAGGGATGGTTCAGGGTCACCTGATCCAGCCCTAACTATAAGCTTTAGCAAAAAGGAACGTTTTAAGCCTAATCTTAAAAGTAGAGAGGGTGTCTGTCTCCCTGATCTGAATTGGGAGCTGGTTCCACAGGAGAGGAGCCTGAAAGCTGAAGGCTCTGCCTCCCATTCTACTCTTACAAACCCTAGGAACTACAAGTAAGCCTGCAGTCTGAGAGGGAAGTGCTCTATTGGGGTGATATGGTACTATGAGGTCTCTAAGATAAGATGGGACCTGATTATTCAAAACCTTATAAGTAAGAAGAAGAATTTTAAATTCTATTCTAGAATTAACAGGAAGCCAATGAAGAGAGGCCAATATGGGTGAGATATGCTCTCTCCTTCTAGTCCCTGTCAGTACTCTAGCTGCAGCATTTGAATTAACTGAAGGCTTTTCAGGGAACTTTTAGGACAACCTGATAATAATGAATTACAATAGTCCAGCCTAGAGGAAATAAATGCATGAATTAGTTTTTCAGCATCACTCTGAGACAAGACCTTTCTAATTTTAGAGATATTGCGCAAATGCAAAAAAGCAGTCCTACATATTTGTTTAATATGCGCATTGAATGACATATCCTGATCAAAAATGACTCCAAGATTTCTCACAGTATTACTAGAGGTCAGGGTAATGCCATCCAGAGTAAGGATCTGGTTAGACACCATGTTTCTAAGATTTGTGGGGCCAAGTACAATAACTTCAGTTTTATCTGAGTTTAAAAGCAGGAAATTAGAGGTCATCCATGTCTTTATGTCTGTAAGACAATCCTGCAGTTTAGCTAATTGGTGTGTGTCCTCTGGCTTCATGGATAGATAAAGCTGGGTATCATCTGCGTAACAATGGAAATTTAAGCAATGCTGTCTAATAATACTGCCTAAGAGAAACATGTATAAAGTGAATAAAATTGGTCCTAGCACAGAACCTTGTGGAACTCCATAATTAACCTTAGTCTGTGAAGAAGATTCCCCATTTACATGAACAAATTGTAATCTATTAGATAAATATGATTCAAACCACTGTAGCGCAGTGCCTTTAATACCTATGGCATGCTCTAATCTCTGTAATAAAATGTTATGGTCAACAGTATCCAAAGCAGCACTGAGGTCTAACAGAACAAGCACAGAGATGAGTCCACTGTCTGAGGCCATAAGAAGATCATTTGTAACCTTCACTAATGCTGTTTCTGTACTATGATGGATTCTAAAACCTGACTGAAACTCTTCAAATAGACCATTCCTCTGCAGATGATCAGTTAGCTGTTTTACAACTACCCTTTCAAGAATTTTTGAGAGAAAAGGAAGGTTGGAGATTGGCCTATAATTAGCTAAGATAGCTGTGTCAAGTGATGGCTTTTTAAGTAATGGTTTAATTACTGCCACCTTAAAAGCCTGTGGTACATAGCCAACTAATAAAGATAGATTGATCATATTTAAGATCGAAGCATTAATTAATGGTAGGGCTTCCTTGAGCAGCCTGGTAGGAATGGGGTCTAATAGACATGTTGATGGTTTGGAGGAAGTAACTAATGAAAATAACTCAGACAGAACAATCGGAGAGAAAGAGTCTAACCAAATACCGGCATCACTGAAAGCAGCCAAAGATAACGACATGTCTTTGGGATGGTTATGAGTAATTTTTTCTCTAATAGTTAGAATTTTATTAGCAAAGAAAGTCATGAAGTCATTACTAGTTAAAGTTAAAGGAATACTCGGCTCAATAGAGCTCTGTCTCTTTGTCAGCCTGGCTACAGTGCTGAAAAGAAACCTGGGGTTGTTCTTATTTTCTTCAATTAGTGATGAGTAGTAAGATGTCCTAGCTTTACGGAGGGCTTTTTTATAGAGCAACAGACTTTTTCCAGGCTAAGTGAAGATCTTCTAAATTAGTGAGACGCCATTTCCTCTCCAACTTACGGGTTATCTGCTTTAAGCTGCGAGTTTGTGAGTTATACCACGGAGTCAGACACTTCTGATTTAAGGCTCTCTTTTTCAGAGGAGCTACAGCATCCAAAGTTGTCTTCAATGAGGATGTAAAACTATTGACGAGATACTCTATCTCACTCACACAGTTTAGGTAGCTACTCTGCACTGTGTTGGTATATGGCATTAGAGAACATAAAGAAGGAATCATATCCTTAAACCTAGTTACAGTGCTTTCTGAAAGACTTCTAGTGTAATGAAACTTATTCCCCACTGCTGGGTAGTCCATCAGAGTAAATGTAAATGTTATTAAGAAATGATCAGACAGAAGGGAGGTTTCAGGGAATACTGTTAAGTCTTCAATTTCCATACCATAAGTCAGAACAAGATCTAAGATATGATTAAAGTGGTGGGTGGACTCATTTACATTTTGAGCAAAGCCAATTGAGTCTAATAATAGCCTCAACACTGCATTTAATCTGTCATTCTCAGCATCTGTGTGGATGTTAAAATCGCCCACTATAATTATCTTATCTGAGCTAAGCACTAAGTCAGACAAAAGGTCTGAAAATTCACAGAGAAACTCACAGTAACGACCAGGTGGACGATAGATAATAACAAATGAAACTGGTTTTTGGGACTTCCAATTTGGATGGACAAGACTAAGAGTCAAGCTTTCAAATGAATTAAAGCTCTGTTTGGGTTTTGGATTAATTAATAAGCTGGAATGGAAGATTGCTGCTAATCCTCCGCCTCGGCCCGTGCTACGAGCGTTCTGGCAGTTAGTGTGACTCGGGGGTGTAGACTCATTTAAACTAACATATTCATCCTGCTGTAACCAGGTTTCTGTAAGGAAGAATAAATCAATATGTTGATCAATTATTATATCTTTTACTAACAGGGACTTAGAAGAGAGAGACCTAATGTTTAATAGACCACATTTAACTGTTTTAGTCTGTGGTGCAGTTGAAGTTGCTATATTATTTTCTCTTTTTGAATTTTTATGCTTAAATAGATTTTTGCTGGTTATTGGTGGTCTGGGAGCAGGCACCGTCTCTACGGGGATGGGGTAATGAGGGGATGGCAGGGGGAGAGAAGCTGCAGAGAGGTGTGTAAGACTACAACTCTGCTTCCTGGATTTAAGAAAATTGGCCAGATTTCTAGAAATGAGAGCTGCTCCATTCAAAGTGGGATGGATGCCGTCTCTCCTAACAAGACTAGGTTTTCCCCAGAAGCTTTGCCAATTATCTATGAAGCCCACCTCATTTTTTGGACACCACTCAGACAGCCAGCAATTCAGGGAGAACATGCGGCTAAACATGTCACTCCCGGTCCGATTGGGGAGGGGCCCAGAGAAAACTACAGAGTCCGACATTGTTTTTGCAAAGTTACACACCGATTCAATGTTAATTTTAGTGACCTCCGATTGGCGTAACCGGGTGTCATTACTGCCGACGTGAATTACAATCTTACCAAATTTACGCTTAGCCTTAGCCAGCAGTTTCAAATTTCCTTCAATGTTGCCTGCTCTGGCCCCCGGAAGACAATTGACTATGGTTGCTGGTGTCGCTAACTTCACATTTCTCAAAACAGAGTCGCCAATAACCAGAGTTTGATCCTCGGCAGGTGTGTCGCTGTGGGGAAAAATGGTTAGAAATGTGAACGGGTTGGCGGTGTACATGGGGCTTCTGTTTAGAACTACGCTTCCTCCTCACAGTCACCCAGTCGGCCTGCTTTCCCGGCTGCTCTGGATCTGCTGGAAGGGAACTAACGGCGGCTAAGCTACCTTGGTCCGCACCGACTACAGGGGCCTGGCTAACTGTAGAATTTTCCACGGTGCGGAGCCGAGCCTCCAATTCGCCCAGCCTGGCCTCCAAAGCTACGAATAAGCTACACTTATTACAAGTACCATTACTGCTAAAGGAGGCCGAGGAATAACTAAACATTTCACACCCAGAGCAGAAAAGTGCGGGAGAGACAGGAGAAGCCGCCATGCTAAACCAGCTAAGAGCTAGTAGCTGCGCTAAGCTAGCGGATTCCTAAAAACACACAAAGTGAATAATGTGTAAATAATTTAGAGGTGATTCAGCAGACAGAGTGCTTTAGTTAAGGCACGTGAAGATTACACTGTGAAACAAATCGCTATCTAGATCAATCTAACGGCGCAGATTAAACAGCTAACAGATACAGGAAAACACCGCTGTGCTCCGGAACAGGAAGTGATACAATACCGCAGTGAGAGCCAACCACCAGTAGAGGCAAGCCTCTATTTAAAATATAAAAAAAAATCATATATGTAATTAATACATCATCAGCCCGTCCAGCTACGTTACCTTACAGCTCTTGAAAGGAAAAAAAAATTGCCTGCCTCTGCTCTCATCATATATGTAATTTTGAAGTTACATATAGCTTGAAACAAGGTTATTTGTCCATTTTCATTTCCAAATCTGAGGTCTGTTAAGGCCACCACTGCTTGTTTTTATTTTATTTTATTTTATTTTATTTAACCTCCTCTCAAACCTTTTGAATACACATAGTAGAAAATGCAGTAATCTGGGAAAACATGATGTGAAGTGCTTGACACATGGAGTCCCACATCCTAATTAAGTTGACATGAACAAAGACAGATCCTGTTTATCGTGAGGAAAGAAATCGCTAGGCAACTGCTTTCATGAATAGTCATAACATGCTTATTACTGTGTTGTGATATGTTTGTACTTGTGATGATTTCTAAAAAGTACAGCTTTCTTTTAGCTGACTGTCATGTTTACATTCAAATCGGTGCCAAGATGTGCAGATTCTTTGTGTGTGTGTCTGTGTGAGTGTGTGTGCAGTTGGAATTATTTGCCTGCAAATACAAATTAGTTTATCGTGTACAAATTTTCAAATTCATATACATAAATACATAGCTTCTTACTGAAAATAGGAGATAATTAAATAATGCAGGTGAAAACATGATAATAAAGTAACTTTACATGGTTAAGACATTTCTGCAGCATGAAACGTAGGCTGAAGCTACAGCTGATAATGCCTATTTACAGTGCATCCAGAAAGTATTCGCAGTGCTTCAGTTTTTCCACATTTTGTTATGTTACAGCCTTATTCCAAAATGGAGTAAATTATTTCTTTCCCTCAAAATTCTACTCACAACACCCCATAATGACAACATGAAGAAGTTTAATTTTTTTGTGCAAATTTATTAAAAATAAAAAAACCCTAAGAAATCACATCTACATAAGTATTCACACGTTTTGCTCAACACTTTGTTGATGCACCTTTGGCAGCAATTACAGCCTCATGTCTTCTTGAATATGATGCCACAAGCTCTGTGCACCTATCTTTGGGCAGTTTTTCCCATTCCTCTTTGCAGCAACTCAAGCTCCATCAGGTTGGATGGGGAGCGTCGGTGCACAGCCATTTTCAGATCTCTCAAGAGATGTTCAATCGGATTCAGGTCTGGGCTCTGACTGGGCCACTCAAGGACATTCACAGAGTTGTCCTGAAGCCACTCCTGTGATATCTTGGCTGTGTGCTCCTGGTCACTGTCCTGCTGAAAGAAGAGCCATCGGTCCAGTCTGAGGTTAAGAGCGCTCTGGAGCAGGGTTTCATCCAGAATGTCTCTGTATATTGCTGCATTCATCTTTCCCTCAATCCTGACTAGTATCCCAGTTCCTGCTGCTGAAAAACATCCAAACAGCATGATGCTGCCACCACCATGCTTCACTGTAGGGATGGTGTCTGGTTTCCTCAGTTTTGATGGGTGGCCGGCTCTAGGAAGTGTCCTGGACGATCTGAACTTCTTCCATTTACAGATGATGGAGGCCACTGTGCTTATTGGGACCTTCAAAGCAGCAGAAATGTTTTTATACCCTTCCCCAAATTTGTGCCTTGAGACAATCCTATGTCAGAGGTCTACAGACAATTCCTTTGACTTCATGCTTGGTTTGTGCTCTGACATGCACTGTCAACTGTGGGACCTTATATGTAGACAGGTGTGTGTCTTTCCAAATCATATCCAATCAACTGAATTTACCCCAGGTGGACTCCAGTTAAGCTGTAGAAACATCTCAAGGATGATCAGTGGAAACAGGATGCACCTGAGCTCAATTTTGAGCTTCATGGCAAAGGCTGTGAATACTTACATGTGATTTATTTGTTGTTGTTTTTTAAATGAATTCGCAAAAATCTAAAAAAAAAACAAAAAAAAACAAAAAAACTTTTTTCACATTATTATTATTATGGGGTATGGTGTGTAATTTTGAGGAAAAAATGAATATCATCCATTTTGGAATAAGGCTGTAACATAACAAAATGTGACGTGCTGTGAATACTTACTGGATGCACTGTAGCATATTTATCAAGGCGCAATCAAAACAAACATACAACTGCCCGTCAAACCAAAAATTAATTTTCAGAGTCAAAACTTATTAATACCAATGTTACTGTCTGAGTATCCATTTTCAAATTTATACAACATCTTACTGTCTCCCATTGGCTGTATGGATGGATCCAGAGTCAACCAATTAAATACTACACAGCAGCTGGGCAAATGTTTGACATAAAGGTTGTTATGATCTGATTTGTTATCTGGAAAATAATGCATGGGCTCATGTTTTGCTGAACACCTTTGAGGACATTGCAAAGGTTTTTGAACTTGACAAATGGCAAAAAAAAAAAAAGTTTAAAGTATAGGTATACTGAGTTACTGGTAGTACAACAGTTTAAAAATCTAATTTTAACTTTTTATATTTTAGCAAAATATAGATAAAGCACAAAGAAGAGGGCAGCTGGGAGCAGGGAGTGAAAATATGAACATATGTGACAAATATGGGTGATTCTTAGACTACGGGCACTTATTATGTCCTTTGATCATATCAATCAATCAATTTCAATCAATTTTTTTTTTATATAGCGCCAAATCACAACAAACAGTTGCCCCAAGGCGCTTTATATTGTAAGGCAAGGCCATACAATAATGATGTAAAACCCCAACGGTCAAAACGACCCCCTGTGAGCAAGCACTTGGCTACAGTGGGAAGGAAAAACTCCCTTTAACAGGAAGAAACCTCCAGCAGAACCAGGCTCAGGGAGGGGCAGTCTTCTGCTGGGACTGGTTGGGGCTGAGGGAGAGAACCAGGAAAAAGACATGCTGTGGAGGGGAGCAGAGATCGATCACTAATGATTAAATGCAGAGTGGTGCATACAGAGCAAAAAGAGAAAGAAACAGTGCATCATGGGAACCCCCCAGCAGTCTACGTCTATAGCAGCATAACTAAGGGATGGTTCAGGGTCACCTGATCCAGCCCTAACTATAAGCTTTAGCAAAAAGGAAAGTTTTAAGCCTAATCTTAAAAGTAGAGAGGGTGTCTGTCTCCCTGATCTGAATTGGGAGCTGGTTCCACAGGAGAGGAGCCTGAAAGCTGAAGGCTCTGCCTCCCATTCTACTCTTACAAACCCTAGGAACTACAAGTAAGCCTGCAGTCTGAGAGCGAAGCGCTCTATTGGGGTGATATGGTACTACGAGGTCCCTAAGATAAGATGGGACCTGATTATTCAAAACCTTATAAGTAAGAAGAAGAATTTTAAATTCTATTCTAGAATTAACAGGAAGCCAATGAAGAGAGGCCAATATGGGTGAGATATGCTCTCTCCTTCTAGTCCCCGTCAGCACTCTAGCTGCAGCATTTTGAATTAACTGAAGGCTTTTTAGGGAACTTTTAGGACAACCTGATAATAATGAATTACAATAGTCCAGCCTAGAGGAAATAAATGCATGAATTAGTTTTTCAGCATCACTCTGAGACAAGACCTTTCTGATTTTAGAGATATTGCGTAAATGCAAAAAAGCAGTCCTACATATTTGTTTAATATGCGCTTTGAATGACATATCCTGATCAAAAATGACTCCAAGATTTCTCACAGTATTACTAGAGGTCAGGGTAATGCCATCCAGAGTAAGGATCTGGTTAGACACCATGTTTCTAAGATTTGTGGGGCCAAATACAATAACTTCAGTTTTATCTGAGTTTAAAAGCAGGAAATTAGAGGTCATCCATGTCTTTATGTCTGTAAGACAATCCTGCAGTTTAGCTAATTGGTGTGTGTCCTCTGGCTTCATGGATAGATAAAGCTGGGTATCATCTGCGTAACAATGACAATTTAAGCAATACCGTCTAATAATACTGCCTAAGGGAAGCATATATAAAGTGAATAAAATTGGTCCTAGCACAGAACCTTGTGGAACTCCATAATTAACTTTAGTCTGTGAAGAAGATTCCCCATTTACATGAACAAATTGTAATCTATTAGACAAATATGATTCAAACCACCGCAGCGCAGTGCCTTTAATACCTATGGCATGCTCTAATCTCTGTAAAAAAATTTTATGGTCAACAGTATCAAAAGCAGCACTGAGGTCTAACAGAACAAGCACAGAGATGAGTCCACTGTCCGAGGCCATAAGAAGATCATTTGTAACCTTCACTAATGCTGTTTCTGTACTATGATGAATTCTAAAACCTGACTGAAACTCTTCAAATAGACCATTCCTCTGCAGATGATCAGTTAGCTGTTTTACAACTACCCTTTCAAGAATTTTTGAGAGAAAAGGAAGGTTGGAGATTGGCCTATAATTAGCTAAGATAGCTGGGTCAAGTGATGGCTTTTTAAGTAATGGTTTAATTACTGCCACCTTAAAAGCCTGTGGTACATAGCCAACTAACAAAGATAGATTGATCATATTTAAGATCGAAGCATTAAATAATGGTAGGGCTTCCTTGAGCAGCCTGGTAGGAATGGGGTCTAATAAACATGTTGATGGTTTGGATGAAGTAACTAATGAAAATAACTCAGACAGAACAATCGGAGAGAAAGAGTCTAACCAAATACCGGCATCACTGAAAGCAGCCAAAGATAACGATACGTCTTTGGGATGGTTATGAGTAATTTTTTCTCTAATAGTTAAAATTTTGTTAGCAAAGAAAGTCATGAACTCATTACTAGTTAAAGTTAATGGAATACTCAGCTCAATAGAGCTCTGACTCTTTGTCAGCCTGGCTACAGTGCTGAAAAGAAACCTGGGGTTGTTCTTATTTTCTTCAATTAGTGATGAGTAGAAAGATGTCCTAGCTTTACGGAGGGCTTTTTTATAGAGCAACAGACTCTTTTTCCAGGCTAAGTGAAGATCTTCTAAATTAGTGAGACGCCATTTCCTCTCCAACTTACGGGTTATCTGCTTTAAGCTACGAGTTTGAGAGTTATACCATGGAGTCAGACACTTCTGATTTAAAGCTCTCTTTTTCAGAGGAGCTACAGCATCCAAAGTTGTCTTCAATGAGGATGTATATCGTATGAAAAACAGAAAAAAGGGGAAATTTCACACTTTTATAGTTATCTTTACAATGAAAGCATGTTAAGAAATTTGTTCTAGTAGTCTATGATGACTTTTTCACCTTTTTTTCAGCATCATTATATGCAAATATTGCCGTTTTGTGCTTGTCCCACACCCAGACTTTTGATCTTCAATGATAAGAATGAATGGTAAAGAAATGTTTTTTCTAATGTTTTAAAATATCTCTGAATAAAATATCAGTAAAATAATCAAAACATAATTGGGGTATTCAATGTCATACAACTGTTGTGATTTTTTTTAAACAAAATGTAGTTGTCCCACACTATTGCTGTAATTTCCACCACAACACTGTAATGTCCCTTTAAACAGTTTGTATGAAAGATTGTTTGGGTAGTTTCTATGGATATAAACAGTGACATCAGAGCACATGTATATAGCGCCAAATCACAACAAACAGTTGCCCCAAGGCGCTTTATATTGTAAGGCAATGGTGTGGTGGAAATTACATTTACAAGGCCAATAGTGCCCGTAGTTAAAGAATCACCCATATACAGTTAAGTGATGAAGAACAAACTTCACAGGTTGGCAAAAAAATTAAAGTAGGGCAAAATATTCTTAAACACAGAGCACAGAATGCACACAGAGTCTAATCCCATCGTACAATAATTCAAACACACGCTAATGAGGTAACTGTTTTCTCAATGTGTACCGAGCTTTTAAATGTATAAATACCATTGAGGTATTAAAAGCCGGTTTATGTTTGAGGAGCGCTGTGCATTTCTACTTCAAAATGCATTGGAATGATTTTTTTATGTGCAGTCTAATTTTAGTGACTGGGCTTCATTTTACCATTATCATTTAAACCTTTTATATATTGTCTTTTATTGATAGAAGTTTGGTTTGTTGTAGCACATTTATTTGGTTTTCATTTAATTTTTTTCCCTAAGATGTAACAGTGGACATCTTAAACTGCAAAAAAATGTAGACGAGAGGGTGAATTAATCCATCCCAGCCAGTTTGTGTCGGCAATAAGTCAGAAATAATAAATACTATTATTTTGTAACTCATAATGCAGATGAGCTGATTAGCTCATGGTGAACTTTGAGTCACCAGATGAATCCCAAGAACAACTTTGTTTTGTAGTATTCTGTAGACATGTCTGCACTGCCTCTCAGGTGTGGTAGGCTAATGAGTAACTGCAGGATGAAACATGATGCCCACCATGTGGGCAAATTAGAGCAACAACAGTATGGAAACATATCACCCTGTCACTGGATTAGACTCAGTGACACGTTGAGAAACTCAAACATCTGGGAGGAACTCGGGGTGCAGCCGCTGCTTCTTTGCATCAAAAAGAGCCAGCTGAGGTGTTTCTGGCATCTGGTTTGCATGCCACCCATTCATCTCCTTAAGGTGGTTTTCCAGGCAAGTTGAAGTGGAAAGAGGACCCATGGAAGACCCAAAACATGCTGGAGGCAGTACATCTCTCAGCGGGCTTGGGAATGCTTTGGGATTCCCCAGGAGGTGTTAGGAGGCCTGGCTGAGGATAGGGAAGTAAGGGTTGAGCTGCTTAGTCTGCTGCCACCTCAGCCTGGAGCAGGATAAGTGATAGAAAATGAATGAATGAATAGGAAAAATTGGAATTAAAGGATAGCTAGAGTGTGCAGCTGTGGATGGTGCCAAAACCATTCAACATTACTACTACTTATGTAGTAGTAATGTAGTAACAATACTACTACTACTACTACTAATGTACTACTACATACTACGGATGAATAAATCCAAACACTGCTTCAAAACGTTTTGAAACATTTGAAACACCCTTGTTTTGAACATTATTTGAGTCTACATACAAAGGAAGCTATCACAGTACACCCCCCCAGACACAAATTAATAAATAGATAGATGCAACAGGATGGTAAAGTAAAACTGGAATTTAAGAATAGATAGAATGTCTGGCTGGGGAAAGTGACAGAGCTTTTTGTCACTACTGCATATTTGTAATGACTGAGTTGAAACACTGCTTTAAATTTTTTTGAATCCTTAAAAAAAAAAAGTTCTTGTGTTAACTTGAAAAGTACAATGAACAGTTGCATCTGTGAGACAGTTTAGGATTCTGGATGTATATCAAATTTGAAAATTCATATTCAAAGGCTACAGTCAGCACAACCTTAGAAAGAGGTCTATATATTTGAGTAACCCCCCCGCCCAAGAAATCACAGCCATATTTTTCTTAACCCTTGGGCTCTATGGATCATGGAATGGATGGTTGTGAAATTATTTAAAGTGTTTCACGCTCTTTTTGCTTGCATTTGTGTTTGTGGGTTTTCATTTTTTAACGATACTTGAAAAAGCAGAAAAATTGGCATTATTATTTTTGAGCAGTATACATCATAACAGTGTCAAAAATGACCCTAACTTCATGAAATATGTCATGAACTTAGGTTTAACAAAGTACATACCTACTAAACATATTAAAAATTACCACAAAAACACTGAGTCAATATCTATGATCTAAGGTTTTCTTCAAGAAATTGAATGCAGTTATTTATTTGGAGCTAATAAGAGTGATCAAGTGAGAATTAAAATACATATTTCCCATTTCTGTCTTTCAGTCACACTAAGAAGCTTATGAGCGATGAACCACCAGAGAAGAAAACTTCTTGTCTAGACAAAAACAAATATGTGATTTGTTTTAAATCCCTTGGGACTAAGAAAGGAAAAGCTCATGTGGTAAAGAATCCTACAACAGAACACAAAACTATTTCTTGCTGTTGCTCAAACACAG
The DNA here is from genome assembly GCF_902500255.1 of Thalassophryne amazonica. Classification (NCBI taxonomy): domain Eukaryota; kingdom Metazoa; phylum Chordata; class Actinopteri; order Batrachoidiformes; family Batrachoididae; genus Thalassophryne; species Thalassophryne amazonica. Next base: position 48,762,866 of record NC_047122.1, read on the forward strand.
AATGACGAGGTTTGTGCGGCACTCTCTCCATACGAAGAAGACCTGAAGTCATGAAGGCTGAACTTCATAAGTCATTCCTGCAAGTACTTCACGAGATGAAACCTTCAGAGTATAACACCTACTCATACGTTATGCAAAAACACATGATAAGCATGTTAAAATGTGTAGACACTGTTGAAATCAGTACTTATAATTCTGGTTCTCTTGCCACCTTGATGGTTCCTGTTGCATTATAAATAACTTTGAAATGTTAATCTCTGAGATTTTTTTAAAGATTCATCAATGTGGAATCTGTGTCATACGAGACACAGATTAAAAGTACTAAAAAAAAACCATTGAAATTAATTTCACAACCACTCATTTCATAGTCCAAAGATATCAAGGGTTTAGAAAATTGTGTTTGAGATTTGTTGGATTGGGGGGAGGGGGGTTATCTGAGAATATGGACCCTCTGCGGCAGTAGAACATACAGTAGAATGTAAATTTCCAGTCCACTTGGCGACTGTACTACCTATTGACAACATAATTGGCTTTATGAGCTGTTGACAGTCTGTATTTAAATGGATAATTAATTTATGAGGCAATGAAACCTCAATAGAACGTCGCATAATGTTCAGGTTTTGGCCGAGTTTTCACTCGAGGGATGTTGAGGAAGGTCAGACCTGATAACCATGCTGCATTGTCCACAGCTAAAATCTGTTTGTCCAAAGGTCACAGGAAGAAAAGTGTTACAGTTGCAGGAGCTGATGAATAAATCCAGTTCAGTTTTGACCTGTCATCTTGTAACTCACCACATTAAAAGGGCATGTAATGAGGGTGAACTAATTAGACATTGATTAATATTGATGCCCTCATCAATCCTAAAAGCAGGTCTCCCCCTGCCCCCTTTTTTTGCTTATATAACATGTAAACCTGCTAACCACCTGCTGGGTGGTTGGTGAAAAGAGGGTGGATGACGTGAAAATCAGGGGCAGGTGTGGCTGAACTTGCCTGTAGCCTGCTGGACATGTCCAGGATATTCTTAATATCACATGCATAATGGAAATTTAGAGTAGGTGTAGCTGAAGTGTAGCTTGAAATGATCTTGTTTGGGTTACTGGTTGATAGGTCGCTAACCCTATGTTGTGGCTCGGCGTCCATCGTAATCATCGTCCGTTTATTGTGATATCTCAGAAACTGTGTGATAACTTTTTTCTAATTTGGCAAGGGTGTAATATGGGTCATTGACATTGTTCCCATCTAAAATTCATATTCGTAGATTCATTTGTTTGGAAATGTCGGCCATTTTTATGTGGGGGGAAAAAAGCCATTTTGAGTACTTAAAGACACTTTTCTCAAAACCTTTCTGATAACTTTTTTTTTTCTAATTTGTCTAGGGATTAATATGGGTCATTGACATATTTCACATAAAAAAAAAAAAAATTATAGTCATGGATTCATTCATTTGGAATTGGTAGCCATTTTTATGCAGAAAATAACCAGTATGGATATTTGGCCATAATTCTCTCAAAAACTGTTATAACTTTTTTCTAATTTACCAAGGGTGCGATATGGGTCATTGACATTGTTCCCGTCTAAAAATCATATATGTAGATTCGTTTGTTTGGAAATGGCAGCCATTTTTATGTGGGAAAAAAGCCATTTTGAGTACTTAAAGGCAGTTTTCTCAGAAACTCTCTGATAATTTTTTTTCTAATTTGTCAAGGGAGTAATATGGGTCATTGACATATTTCACATCAAAAAAATTATAGTCATAGATTCATTCATTTGGAATTGGTAGCCATTTTTATGCAGAAAATAGCCAGTATGGATATTTGGCCCCAATTCTCTCAAAAACTGTCTGATAACTTTTTTTTTAAATTTATCAAGGGAGTAATATGGGTCATTGGCATATTTCACATAAAAAAAATATATGGTCACAAATTTGTTCGTTTGAAATTGGTAGCCATTTTTATGTACCCCATTTGGATATTTGGATCCAATTTAACTTTTCATTTAATTTAACAAGGGCAAAATACTGGTCATTTACATTGTTTCTTTCCCAAAATTGTTTGTGTAGGTTCATTTGTTTGGAAATGACAGCCATTTTTATGCCGAAAATGGCCATTTTGCCTTGGGCTTTAATCGAGCTGGTAACGAGCCCTTGGCACTGTAGTTTTCAATTTAATTTATTTCCATAGCCTATATCTGATGGTTACCAAGTCCTCCACTGCTTGTGGATATGTATTTATACCTATTTGTAGATAGGCACATTATATACAATGTGCCAACAAGAAGCACTTATATGACATGAGGTATGACATTTAGAAAGCCATCATGCACCAAATGAAGAAATTTTTCTTTCATTCTTATGCAATGCAAATTTCCTCCACAAATCCAAAGTCTTGGCCTTTTCAAATGATTTCCTGTCTAGATTAGTAAAACACAATCTGTCACAACCAGCTCATCTGCCGAGGTCTCAGCCACATGCACTGAAAAATCAATACCGTGACTTAAAATTCCAGTGATCCTCAGTGGACTTCCTCTCGTTGAATAGAGCAGAGGCTGTAATATTTATTCTCAAGGATCACTGTAGCAGGTAGAAAGGAAGGCGGATGATCATGAGCTGCAAAATTTCATTGACTGTTACCTGATATTTATGCTCAATAGGTTAACATCAAGGGGGTTGATGCTTCCTGTGGTGGAACACTACATTTTTAAAGAGACAGGGCAGGCTACCCAGCATGGCATCGGCTACCTCCCTCAGTGTCCGGAAAGGCACATAAACACACCTCCACTGACCTTTAACTCCAATAAACATCATTAAATATGAATAAGGACATAATTGAGAGTAACCACTGGCACTTTGTTCCCCACCCCCAGCCCATACACACATAAAGCCACATGTGCTTTTGAAATTCAAAACCTCACCACATTTTATCTGACTTCTTTTTGCTATAATAATCTTGACATTTTCGTTGGCATTATTAGGCCACACTGCAAACATCACACCATTAATCAAAGCTTTGATGCTGCATAATGGTACATTTACTTGGTTTGCAGCAAAATGGTGCTGGGTCATTTTAATTTGTTCCATTCATTCAAAATAAATTTGATGGGATGAGAAAGTGGATGAGATTTTTCAGATTTAATGAGTGAAGTACATATTTTGTTTATTGAATGGTTTCCTGATCAACTGCGACTTACCCATAGCAGCAAAACAAGACGCCACACATTGGTTATGGACAGATATTTTACTTGAAATATTTGGTATCATTATGGGGAAGCAGCAATTAACCCTTGAACACATGCCTCTGCTTTTCTAAATGTATATTTGTAGATAATATCATTTTCTGAGCAAATAGAAACATCCCTTGCTGGCTATAAAGTGCCCAATTTGTAATTCTAGAGAAACTTTTATGATCGGTGCCATAGTTATCTAAAACCCAGACTAGCTATTCCTACCTCCAGATCAGTCTTACATTGAAAATTAGCTGTAAATTTGTAATTTTTTGCTGCTGTAAATATATTTAGTGTTTTAGAAGGGCAGATATATGAAATGACTGAGCTTTTAATGGTAAAAGCACCAAATTTTGCAAAATATTGTTTGATATCATTATAATAATAAATATAATAAAATTATTATTATTATTAGATATCATGTCAAGTAACAGGGTAATATATTCTCTATTACTCATTATTTTTTAACAATATCAAATTTTGTTATATATATATATATATATATATATATATATATATATATATATATATATATATATATATATATATATATATATATATATATATATATATATGAAGAAGTATAGTCATACAGTAATAAACCATTTTGAAGATATTCCGGAGCTGCATGGCAGCCATCTTCATTGTTGCTGTTTATCATCCTCACGTGAAAAATTCAGCATGGTATAATATCTAAAAACAGTTCTTTGTAATTATTTATCAAATAATATATTTGCAAAATTTGGTGGTTTTACCATAAAATACACAATGATAGTGATATTTTGCATGTCTGCCCCTCTATTAGAGATCAGTGGACATCAGTGGCTCTACAACTGCTGGTTGGTTTTCTGGATGAAAGGTGGCATGTACTGCAGGATGGAGGCGCTGTTGTTGGATGGTTACGAGTTGAGACTGTTGACTGGCAAGGACATAACCATGTCTCTGCAATTGGGCACTGCCTCTGGATGGGACCATGTTGATAGGCAAATGCTCTTGTACAGGACATGGGTATGTCTTATGTCCCACCCCCTCTGCCTCTTGATATGTTGATCCTGTGTGTTGACCTGTTGGAGCAAGTCAGGCACCCTGTTTCTAGAATGGCAGGGCTCTTTTATGTATGTGTCATACTTACATTTGCATCCAGTGAGGTCTAGGTGAGTGTCTCGGTGCACTTCTACCTTGTACACTTTTATGGTTGCCAAGGACATAATAAAATCATTGGTGTTTATTTATTTATTTAGTTGTCCGCCTTTTGCAGGATTACGTCAAAATTACTCCATGGATTTTGATGAAATTTTCCTCACAGAGAGATATTAGGCCATGGAAGACTCCATTAAATTTTGGAGGTGATTCGGATCCGGATACAGATTCTGGAGCAGAATTTCACTTTATATAGGCTTTGAACAATTATGTCAAAACTACTGCATGGACTCTCACCAAATTTAGACCACAGATAGATATTAGGGCATGGAAGACTCAACTGAATTTTGGAGGTGATCCGGATCTGGACTGGTGGATGTTAGAAATCTCAGGTTGCTCTTGTCTATGGATGTTTCTCTGGTGAAATCAGTTAATGCTTGATTCCTGTCATTCTCTGTATATTTAGTGGCCATGTTCTCACCAATGAAAGATGAAAAACTGCATGTACCATGTTATTTAACATTGCTACATATTATATATATATTCACCTACTGTTTAATTTGAATAAACTATTACTTTAATCAAGATGAATGTAGGGAAAGATGTTTGCTTTTCTCACATTGCGTCAGTCAGGTTGTTGTTAAAACCAAAGGATTTTTCCATTCTGAAGAACAAGCTTTGATAAAATATAAAACTCACCTCTTACTCCTCCAATACCTCTTCCAGTTCTACAATTTTAATCTTTTTTTTTCCTTAAGTGTATTACTGCCCTGCAGAAAGCAAAGCTTTGAATAGTATTCAGTCTTTGGTGTCATCATGCTCTTAGATGTCTTTCATGTTACTTGATGTGTGACTGCCATTCCACCTCAAACCCTGGTCAGGTCCAACGCACAACCCAGGAGATGGAATTTTAAAAATTTGCCATAGTCTTTGAGCTAGCCTTTTGGCCCCTGCAGGTCTTTGCAAATTGAAAAGTCAGAGAGAGCAAAGAAGAGAGAATGAAATTTCAGTCTCTCTCTTGTTTGTGCGGTGGAGTGGTCTTCCATCTCAGAGGCCCGGTGCCATCATTCAGAAATCCAGCTTACGTTGAGAGTACATCACTGAAAATAATTCTCAGACTGCTTCCTATTTTCTCAGACCTCTCTGAGCCAGTGTCAGACTTATTTCGCAGTTGAAGCTGTTCTGTATTCATCGCTTGAAGAGTAATTGAAAATCCATGGCTGATCGACTCAGACTCTTAGTAATTAATTTTTCTGTTGTTGCACAGCTCTAACACCAGCGGCTTACATCTGTGGTGATTGGTGGCTTTTGGATTGTTCAGGCCACATACCCACTTGGATGGTTTGTTGTTGTTTTTTAATATATGCACCTGATTTTTAAGGTCGGAGTGTCAAGTTTTGCCATAACAATGGCATAGACTTGGGCTTTACCCATATGTAGACTGGGTTAAATTCCCAGTCATGGTATCTCTTTGTACAAGGAACTTCATTTGTGTTGTCGCAGTCCTCCCATTGGGTACCAACCTTGTTGAGGAAGTAACCTATCTTTCATCCAATGAGAGTCATAGACTTTCATCCACTTCCTGCTACAGAATCCAGGGTTAAGTACTAATGGGCCTCAGGGCCTGTACAGGACTTACTCACACAACAAGTAATTTCTCACACATGTCCTTAGTTCAACACCCTTCAGACAGGAAGTTCACTTAAGCAAGGTCCTGAATCCACAAATTGCTCCTGGTGTGCAGTTGAGTGCCTAGCATGTACCATGCTAACACTGTGTGAATGTGTGTGTGTGAATGTTGGGCCTCATAGTAAAGAGCTTTGAGCATCTGCATCAGTGGAAAACTGCTATTCTGTGAGTAATATAACTCCCCAAATAAGAACTTAATTAGTGGATACGGTGTTGTGAGTGCGGGCACCCATCCAGGTTTTTAGAGGAATGGCAGAAAGCATATGCTGGAATCTTTACATCTATCTAGGAGTTTTTGTTTTTAGTGTACACTGAACAAAATTTGGAGTGAAGTTTGTATATAGTGTAGTTTCTTGTTGGTGTTATTTGTCATGAGTAAGTTCAACTCAAATATTGTGTCCAAATCTAATAAAACAAAGGTTTTAGAGTGACATCTCTTTTTACCACAGATGGTGTGTCACAGATGGTGTGACATTTGAAGGCCTTCTTACAGAGAAATTGAAGCATTGCTTCCTGCTAAACCTACACCATGTTCCAGACACAGTCATGGCATGTGACGGTATGGTCCTGACAGATGATTCTGCCATAGTGGCTCAGTGGGCTGGCTACTTTGAGCAGTTGTATGAGGCTGATCCTCCTGTCAGGATATTGGGGGTGTCTCTGCTGCCAAGGTTCTTGTGTCTCATCCTCCAGTCAGCTGGAAACCATCGACTCTCACTGAGACTGAAAATGTGATGACACAGCTGAGGGTGAGTAAAGCTGCAGGGATCTGTGCTATCAGGCCTGATCTTCTTCAGTTGGGTGGGGTTGCTGGTCTCCTGGCATTCCAAACCATCTTTACTTCCATTTGCAAGGTGGATATCATACCAACATACTGAAAGAAAGGACTTACCCCACTTTTGAAAAGACAGGGTGATCATGTGGATTATAACAACTACAAGGGTATGACGGTGTGTCGTGTAAGGTACTTCTAAGAGTCATTCTCAGGATGATTTAGTGCCAGCTGCTTGCTGGTCTCCGATCAGAGCAGTTTGGTTTTATGTTATCCATCAACCACAAACCAACACCGTGAGTTCTCTATGGAGAGGAGGCAGAGTCTTGCATAGGGGAGATCATAGAGCCCAGCGGTACCTTCATTGCCGAGGAGAAGTTCACTGACTGTGACTGAGCAGGTGAAGCTGAGATCTGTGTATCTGTGTAGAGTCAATGGACGCTCTGATTGTAGGACTCGAGAAGGTGAGGTTGGAAAGGTCCAAAGGTCCAAAGGTTTTAGTATTCTGGTGCTTCCTGTTTTAATATATAATCGGAAAGTTTGGATGCTAACCAGTGCTACTGGAATTACTTTATGTCAAAAGCCAAGAAATGACCCAGAGCAGAGTTTTAGTCATGTTTGGCCTTTGTGGAAATATATGCCCTCATATACTTGCCTTTGATTTGATAGCTATTAGAGATTGAGTTATAGGACATGGATCTATATATAAATTCACAAGGACAAACGGGAAACCAGGAATATGTTTTGAATCACATGGCTTCTGTATGATTTATGCTGTGTGTTTTAGCACAATATTGTAGTCTATTAATTGACAGACGACTTTGACACACACACCTACGTAAATCCACAATACTCTGCTCATTTACACGGGAAGATAAGGACGAATTACAGCAAGGATTTTTGATCATTCAAGAAAATATGAGACACTGAAAGAAAGAAAGAAAGAATGAGAGATGGAGAGAAACCTAATGGCTTGTCATTGAGGGACCTTGGAGCCTGTGTCTTTGAGATGAGTCGCTGATGTGTACCCAGCATGCCGAGTGTGGGAACAGGTTGCATTGGCGTCCAAGTCACGTTTGCAGTGCAGCATTGTATGGCATGATAATGATGGTCAGACTATAGGGGACAGAGGGAGAAAAGAGGAACGTAGCTGGGAGCTCTATCAAAGGACGTCTGCTGAAGATCAAATCTGCAAGGACAAAATAGTTTTATGATTACTGTACAGGACATCTTTGACATGGTTACCATTTAATTGCGCCTTTAGAAATGATGTGTTGAGATGAATATTAGTGTTTTTTCATACTGTGGACATATTTTTGTGTTGTATCATGTGGAATCAATCCATAATGACCAGTGACCTCAATGAATTTGAGGGTTCTAGAAGTGCTGTTGAGCTTACTTGGCACTTTGCAGACTCCAGTCTGTCATTCTCCATGATATCACACTTTTAAACGTATGGCTAATGGTACTAACAACTTCAGCAACAGGCCTACTGTATTTGTCAGGGTATTTCCTGTTTAATGTTTCTGCCTAACAGAAACCTGGTTACAGCAGGATGAATATGTTAGTTTAAATGAGTCAACACCCCCGAGTCACACTAACTGTCAGAATGCTCGTAGCACGGGCCGGGGCGGTGGATTAGCAGCAATCTTCCATTCCAGCTTATTAATTAATCAAAAACCCAGACAGAGCTTTAATTCATTTGAAAGCTTGTCTCTTAGTCTTGTCCATCCAAATTGGAAGTCCCAAAAACCAGTTTTATTTGTTATTATCTATCGTCCACCTGGTCGTTACTGTGAGTTTCTCTGTGAATTTTCAGACCTTTTGTCTGACTTAGTGCTTAGCTCAGATAAGATAATTATAGTGGGCGATTTTAACATCCACACAGATGCTGAGAATGACAGTCTTAACACTGCATTTAATCTATTATTAGACTCTATTGGCTTTGCTCAAAAAGTAAATGAGTCCACCCACCACTTTAATCATATCTTAGATCTTGTTCTGACTTATGGTATGGAAATAGAAGACTTAACAGTATTCCCTGAAAACTCCCTTCTGTCTGATCATTTTTTAATAACATTTACATTTACTCTGATGGACTACCCAGCAGTAGGGAATAAGTTTCATTACACTAGAAGTCTTTCAGAAAGCGCTGTAACTAGGTTTAAGGATATGATTCCTTCTTTATGTTCTCTAATGCCATATATCAACACAGTGCAGAGTAGCTACCTAAACTCTGTAAGGGAGATAGAGTATCTCGTCAATAGTTTTACATCCTCATTGAAGACAGCTTTGGAGTTATATATATATATATATATATATATATATATATATATATATATATATATATCTTCCATTCCAGCTTATTAATTAATCTTCCATTCCAGCTTATTAATTAATCAAAATAGTCAATAGTTTTACATCCTCATTGAAGACAACTTTGGATGCTGTAGCTCCTCTGAAAAAGAGAGCTTTAAATCAGAAGTGCCTGACTCCGTGGTATAACTCACAAACTTGTAGCTTAAAGCAGATAACCCGTAAGTTGGAGAGGAAATGGCGTCTCACTAATTTAGAAGATCTTCACTTAGCCTGGAAAAAGAGTCTGTTGCTCTATAAAAAAGCCCTCCGTAACGCTAGGACATCTTTCTACTCATCACTAATTGAAGAAAATAAGAACAACCCCAGGTTTCTTTTCAGCACTGTAGCCAGGCTGACAAAGAGTCAGAGCTCTATTGAGCTGAGTATTCCATTAACTTTAACTAGTAATGACTTCATGACTTTCTTTGCTAACAAAATTTTAACTATTAGAGAAAAAATTACTCATAACCATCCCAAAGACGTATCGTTATCTTTGGCTGCTTTCAGTGATGCCGGTATTTGGTTAGACTCTTTCTCTCCGATTGTTCTGTCTGAGTTATTTTCATTAGTTACTTCATCCAAACCATCACCATGTTTATTAGACCCCATTCCTACCAGGCTGCTCAAGGAAGCCCTACCATTATTTAATGCTTCGATCTTAAATATGATCAATCTATCTTTGTTAGTTGGCTATGTACCACAGGCTTTTAAGGTGGCAGTAATTAAACCATTACTTAAAAAGCCATCACTTGAACCAGCTATCTTAGCTAATTATAGGCCAATCTCCAACCTTCCTTTTCTCTCAAAAATTCTTGAAAGGGTAGTTGTAAAACAGCTAACTGATCATCTGCAGAGGAATGGTCTATTTGAAGAGTTTCAGTCAGGTTGTAGAATTCATCATAGTACAGAAACAGCATTAGTGAAGGTTACAAATGATCTTCTTATGGCCTCGGACAGTGGACTCATCTCTGTGCTTGTTCTGTTAGACCTCAGTGCTGCTTTTGATACTGTTGACCATAAAATTTTATTACAGAGATTAGAGCATGCCATAGGTATTAAAGGCACTGCGCTGCGGTGGTTTGAATCATATTTGTCTAATAGATTACAATTTGTTCATGTACATGGGGAATCTTCTTCACAGACTAAAGTTAATTATGGAGTTCCACAAGGTTCTGTGCTAGGACCAATTTTATTCACTTTATACATGCTTCCCTTAGGCAGTATTATTAGACGGTATTGTTTAAATTTTCATTGTTACGCAGATGATACACAGCTTTATCTATCCATGAAGCCAGAGCACACACCAATTAGCTAAACTGCAGGATTGTCTTACAGACATAAAGACATGGATGACCTCTAATTTCCTGCTTTTAAACTCAGATAAAACTGAAGTTATTGTACTTGGCCCCACAAATCTAATCAGATCCTTACTCTGGATGGCATTACCCTGACCTCTAGTAATACTGTGAGAAATCTTGGAGTCATTTTTGATCAGGATATGTCATTCAAAGCGCATATTAAACAAATATGTAGGACTGCTTTTTTGCATTTACGCAATATCTCTAAAATTAGAAAGGTCTTGTCTCAGAGTGATGCTGAAAAACTAATTCATGCATTTATTTCCTCTAGGCTGGACTATTGTAATTCATTATTACCAGGTTGTCCTAAAAGTTCCCTAAAAAGCCTTCAGTTAATTCAAAATGCTGCAGCTAGAGTACTAACGGGGACTAGAAGGAGAGAGCATATCTCACCCATATTGGCCTCTCTTCATTGGCTTCCTGTTAACTCTAGAATAGAATTTAAAATTCTTCTTCTTACTTATAAGGTTTTGAATAATCAGGTCCCATCTTATCTTAGGGACCTCGTAGTACCATATCACCCCAATAGAGCGCTTCGCTCTCAGACTGCAGGCTTACTTGTAGTTCCTAGGGTTTGTAAGAGTAGAATGGGAGGCAGAGCCTTCAGCTTTCAGGCTCCTCTCCTGTGGAACCAGCTCCCAATTCAGATCAGGGAGACAGACACCCTCTCTACTTTTAAGATTAGGCTTAAAACTTTCCTTTTTGCTAAAGCTTATAGTTAGGGCTGGATCAGGTGACCCTGAACCATCCCTTAGTTATGCTGCTATAGATGTAGACTGCTGGGGGGTTCCCACGATGCACTGTTTCTTTCTCTTTTGCTCTGTATGCACCACTCTGCATTTAATCATTAGTGATTGATCTCTGCTCCCCTCCACAGCATGTCTTTTTCCTGGTTCTCTCCCTCAGCCCCAACCAGTCCCAGCAGAAGACTGCCCCTCCCTGAGCCTGGTTCTGCTGGAGGTTTCTTCCTGTTAAAAGGGAGTTTTTCCTTCCCACTGTAGCCAAGTGCTTGCTCACAGGGGGTCGTTTTGACCGTTGGGGTTTTACATAATTATTGTATGGCCTTGCCTTGCAGTATAAGGCGCCTTGGGGCAACTGTTTGTTGTGATTTGGCGCTATATAAAGAAGAAATTGATTGAATTGATTGACATATACACATATACATATACATATATACATACACATATACATATACACATATATACACATATACACATATACACATATACACATATACATATATATATACATACATATACATATACATACACTCAACAAAAATATAAACGCAACACTTTTGGTTTTGCTCCCATTTTGTATGAGATGAACTCAAAGATCTAAAACTTTTTCCACATACACAATATCACCATTTCCCTCAAATATTGTTCACAAACCAGTCTAAATCTGTGATAGTGAGCACTTCTCCTTTGCTGAGATAATCCATCCCACCTCACAGGTGTGCCATATCAAGATGCTGATTAGACACAGATTATATGTGGAGATCTCTGAGATTCTTCTTCGAGCTGCGTCAGTCACAGTCAGTCAGAGCTGCGTGTCGTCAGAGCGAGCTGCAAAAAGTTTGTACCTGAGTTTTCAGAGGTGGTGTTTGTAGTTGCCATCTGCCACGCCGGTGTTTGCCAACCCGGACAGTGGGAATACCACCTCAACCGGCAACTTAGCCCCGCGACTGGACAGCAACAACGTCCGAGGCCCAACGTGGTGAATTCACTGAGGCCGCGCGCTGCGTCATTAGAGCCGCGCGTCACGAGTGCCGCTTCCCCGAGGCCTCGTGCAGCCACCGCGGATCCATCAGCGCGGAAACACCGAGGCCGCGCGGCACCAGCGCAGTGCAGATCCATCCCGGTGACAAACAACGCAGGCTGTTAACATCGGCGATCGACAAGCTGCTCATAAGCTGACCATGGGGCCTAAGAAGGTTCTGACAGCGGAGGAAGGTGACGATATTAAAAAAATCTCTGGACTTTCTATCAGAGGAGATTTCTGTTGTGAAGCAGCAACAGAAATCAATTATGGATCTGGTGGAGGAGGTGAAGGCATTACGGCTCCAGAACGCCGAGAAAGACCGGCATCTGGTGCAGCTGGAAAATAGAGTGGCTGAATTGGAGCAGTACACCAGAATCAACGACGTCATCATCACAGGTCTTCATATCAAACCACGGTCCTACGCACGGGCGGTAACAGATGAGAGCGGAGGGGAGCCCAGTGAACAGGAGGTCAGCTCTGTGGAAAAACAGGTTGCTGATTTCCTCCTATCTAAAGGTATAGAAATGGATTTAAATAACATTGAAGCGTGCCACCCTCTGCCCCGGAGAAATGACGGTGATAAACGAACCGTCATCATGAGATTCATCAACAGAAAACACAAAACAGCACTGTTAAAACAAGGAAGAAAACTGAAAGGGACAAACGTATTCATCAATGAACATCTCACCAAACGGAATGCCGACATCGCCAGGAAAGCACGCTTCTTAAAGAAACAGGGAAAAATACAGCACACATGGACTTCAAACTGTAAAATATTCATCAAACTGAACGGATCACCTGAACAAGCAAAAGTCATGGCAATATGGAACATCGAGGAGCTGGACAAATATGAACAATAGGTATGAGGACTCAAACACATCACAGCACCATGATGCAGACTGGAGCAACCCACTCATCCACATCATCTACACCCAGAGACAAGAGAGACATAATGACTAAGGATAATGATCTGTTTATTTCTGCCCAGGAGCTCTGTCTAGATACATTTAATTATAATAACTCTGCTAACCACCCCTTCGAATCTGAAAATGATCCTGATACCTTTTTCAGTGAGAATATTGTGAGACAGTGCAAATATTTTACAGAAGAACAATTCAAAAATTATAAAATCAATGATGAAGATTTTTCAATTATACATTTCAACAGCAGAAGTCTTTCTCGTAATCTGTCCACTATTAATGATTGTTTGAAAACATCCAAAAAACGTTTTTCAGTTATTGCAATTTCAGAAACATGGTTAAATGAGGATAATAAAGATCTGGTATATCTTGATGGTTATGAATTGTTCCTGGTTAATAGGCAGATGAGAAGGGGCGGAGGCGTTGCATTGTTTGTAAAGTCAGATTATAACTGTAAACTCATTAACATGTCATTTACAGTGGACAACATCATGGAATGTGTTACCATAGAAATGACATCTATAAACTCCAAAAACATAGTTGTTAGTTGCATTTACAGAGCTCCTGGGACAAATATTGACACCTTTGAAGACATTATCTTAGGAATGTACAACAAAATCAACAGAAATAAGCATTTATTTGTCTGTGGAGATTTCAATATAGATTTTTTAAACCCTCACAATCATCCACAAATTACCTCATTTATAAACACCTTGTACTGTTTAGGACTGTTTCCAACCATCATTCATCCTAGCAGAATAACTATGGACTCAACAACTCTCATTGACAATATTTTAACTAACGTTATATCCGGTAATCTTAGTGGGGGACTACTGGTCAGTGATATCAGTGATCACTTGCCAGTTTTCTCAGTCTTTGCATTGGAGGGTTGTTGTAAGTATCGAAGCAATATCAAATTCATGAGTAGAAAAGTAACACCTGAAACAATTGATAATTTAAGGGAGGATTTATCAAGTCAGAATTGGTCAGATGTTTTTGTTGATGATGTTGACAGGTCATATGATGCTTTCATTTCCATTTTTTTCCAGTTTGTATAATAAACACTGTCCATTTGTTGACAAAATATATAGAAATCAATATAGCAACAAACCATGGATAACTAAGGGACTTCAGAGGGCATGTAAAAAGAAAAACGTACTATATAAACAATTCATAAAACTACGAACTAAGGAAGCTGAAAGTAAGTATAAAACATATAAGAATAAGTTAATCAATATCATGAGACTCAGTAAAAAAACATATTATAATGAGTTACTTGTCAAAAATAGAAATAACATCAAAAACACATGGAACATATTAAATGAAATAGTAAAGAATAGAGTAACTACAGATTATCCTTCATTTTTTCAGAGTAACAACTACATCACGATTGATAACGACGAGTCTATTGCTGAACACTTTAATGAATACTTCGTTAATGTGGGTAAAAATCTTGCCAGTAAGATTGACTCATCAACTAATAACTTCTGGGTAAATAATTCAACGTTTAACAAATCTGTTTCAATGTTCATTGGTGGTACTCATGAAAGGGAAATACTTGATCTGGTTCATGGTTCAAAAAGTAAGAAATCGACTGATTTTAATAATTTGGATATGGCTTTATTAAAAAAAAGTTATTGATTGTATAGTAAAACCGTTCAATTATATTTGCAATATGTCACTAAGTACTGGTAAATTTCCTTCTCAAATGAAAATAGCCAAAGTAATTCCTCTGTTTAAAACTGGTGACAAACACACATTTTCTAATTATAGACCTATATCACTCCTGCCACAATTTTCCAAAATTTTGGAAAAAATATTTGCTAAAAGATTAAATGATTATTTACTGAAGCATAACATCATTTGTGAAGAACAATATGGATTCAGAAGGTCTCGAACTACATCACATGCTTTGATGGACTTTGTGGAAAGTATAGCAACTGCAATTGATAATAAACAATACACAATAGGTGTTTTTTTTTATTTACAGAAAGCGTTTGACACAATTAACCATGGAATACTATTAAGTAAACTGCAGAAATATGGAATCAGAGGTCTGGCATATGAATGGATAGCTAGTTATTTACAAGGCAGATTTCAGTATGTTCAATTCAATAACACAAATTCTGAACTCAGGGATGTCACATGTGGGGTGCCGCAGGGCTCAGTGCTGGGTCCTTTGTTGTTTATAATCTATATAAATGATATAAGTTGGGTGTCGAGTTCACTGAGATGTGTCCTTTTTGCGGATGATACAACTGTGTTCTGTAGCGGTGAAAATCTTGAACAGCTTCTGGACATAGTGGAGAAAGAACTGGAAAAATTTAAGGTTTGGTTTGACGCTAATAAGCTGTCACTCAACCTTGGGAAAACTAAATGTATTATATTTGGAAATAAACAGGCACCCAAATGTAAAAATGTAACTATAAACAATAAGGAAATTGAGTTAGTAACAGAGAATAAATTTTTAGGTGTTATAATTGATAATAAACTTAGCTGGAAACCACATATAAATTATGTGAAATCAAAATTGTCAAAAACTATAGCCATTTTGTATAAAGCCAAAGACCTACTGCCGCAAGAAGGGTTACTTACTTTATATCATTCTCTGATGGTACCATATATGACATATTGTGTTGAGTCATGGGGAAACACTTAATCAAATACCAATCCAATATTCCTTTTGCAAAAACGAGCCATACGAATCATCTGCAATAAACAATATCGTGAACCAACTCATTCTCTATTTGTGTCTTTAAATTTATTAAAATTCATTGATTTGGTCGATTACATTACAATTCAAACTTTATTTCGAGCGAAAAACCAAGCCTTACCGAGACATGTCCAGAGTCTGTTCCGATTGAGGGAATCCAGATATAGTTTAAGAGGTTGTGCAATTTTTATGAAACCACCAGTAAGAACAAATGTAAAGGGTTTTTGTGTGTCTGTGGTTGGGGTGAGGAAATGGAACAAATGTTCAACAGAGGTTAAAATGAGTAGTACCTTAGTGAGATTTAAGAAACTACTCAAAAAGAACATTATGTCTAAGTATCATAAAAAAGCAAATATAATTTGATTTATATGGAATGTTCAATTTATAAGTGGGACTTATTGTATATTTGAATGTGTGGGTATGTATATGCGTATGTAGATATATAGATATGGGTAGGTGTATATGTATATAAGTGACTGTGTATATGTATGTATATATTTGTTTGTAAAGTATATACGTATGTATATAGGTATATGTGGCACAGCCCAAGCAGAGGGTCACCCCCAAGAGCCTGGTCTGCTTGAGGTTTCTTCCTTATAGGGAGTTTTTCCTCACCACAGTTGCCTAGTGCTTGCTCTGGGGGTTGGTAAGGTTAGTCCTTACTGGCGTAAAGTGCCTTGATTCGACTTTCTTATGATCTGGTACTATATAAATATAATTATGTGAATAGTATATTGATGTGTATGTCTGTGTGTCGACATGTAGTAGTGAATTTATATTTATGTAAATATGACTGATTAGAATTGTTGGACTTGTACTAGCAGGGGTGGGCGCTAATAAGCTTTGCTTCAGCCCACACCCTTTTGGACTCACTAGTTTTGTCTGTGTTTGTTTGTGGAATTGTTCATTTTTTTCTATTTGAATATTTTGTGTGCCGAATTAAAAAAACTTTGTCACTTTGTCATGTATATGTATGTATATGTATGTATATGTATGTACGTATATGTATGTATATGTGTATATGTATGTGTATATGTGTATATGTATGTGTATATGTGTATGTATATGTGTATGTGTGTGTGTATGTGTGTGTATGTGTGTGTGTATGTGTGTGTGTATGTGTGTGTGTATGTGTGTGTGTATGTGTGTGTGTATGTGTGTGTGTATGTGTGTGTGTATGTGTGTGTGTATGTGTGTGTGTATATCAATCAATCAATTTTTTTTATATAGCGCCAAATCACAACAAACAGTTGCCCCAAGGCGCTTTATATTGTAAGGCAAGGCCATACAATAATTATGTAAAACCCCAACGGTCAAAACGACCCCCTGTGAGCAAGCACTTGGCTACAGTGGGAAGGAAAAACTCCCTTTTAACAGGAAGAAACCTCCAGCAGAACCAGGCTCAGGGAGGGGCAGTCTTCTGCTGGGACTGGTTGAGGCTGAGGGAGAGAACCAGGAAAAAGACATGCTGTGGAGGAGAGTAGAGATCGATCACTAATGATTAAATGCAGAGTGGTGCATACAGAGCAAAAAGAGAAAGAAACAGTGCATCATGGGAACCCCCCAGCAGTCTACGTCTGTAGCAGCATAACTAAGGGATGGTTCAGGGTCACCTGATCCAGCCCTAACTATAAGCTTTAGCAAAAAGGAAAGTTTTAAGCCTAATCTTAAAAGTAGAGAGGGTGTCTGTCTCCCTGATCTGAATTGGGAGCTGGTTCCACAGGAGAGGAGCCTGAAAGCTGAAGGCTCTGCCTCCCATTCTACTCTTACAAACCCTAGGAACTACAAGTAAGCCTGCAGTCTGAGAGCGAAGCGCTCTATTGGGGTGATATGGTACTACGAGGTCCCTAAGATAAGATGGGACCTGATTATTCAAAACCTTATAAGTAAGAAGAAGAATTTTAAATTCTATTCTAGAATTAACAGGAAGCCAATGAAGAGAGGCCAATATGGGTGAGATATGCTCTCTCCTTCTAGTCCCCGTCAGTACTCTAGCTGCAGCATTTTGAATTAACTGAAGGCTTTTTAGGGAACTTTTAGGACAACCTGATAATAATGAATTACAATAGTCCAGCCTAGAGGAAATAAATGCATGAATTAGTTTTTCAGCATCACTCTGAGACAAGACCTTTCTGATTTTAGAGATATTGCATAAATGCAAAAAAGCAGTCCTACATATTTGTTTAATATGCGCTTTGAATGACATATCCTGATCAAAAATGACTCCAAGATTTCTCACAGTATTACTAGAGGTCAGGGTAATGCCATCCAGAGTAAGGATCTGGTTAGACACCATGTTTCTAAGATTTGTGGGGCCAAGTACAATAACTTCAGTTTTATCTGAGTTTAAAAGCAGGAAATTAGAGGTCATCCATGTCTTTATGTCTGTAAGACAATCCTGCAGTTTAGCTAATTGGTGTGTGTCCTCTGGCTTCATGGATAGATAAAGCTGGGTATCATCTGCGTAACAATGAAAATTTAAGCAATACCGTCTAATAATACTGCCTAAGGGAAGCATGTATAAAGTGAATAAAATTGGTCCTAGCACAGAACCTTGTGGAACTCCATAATTAACTTTAGTCTGTGAAGAAGATTCCCCATTTACATGAACAAATTGTAATCTATTAGACAAATATGATTCAAACCACCGCAGCGCAGTGCCTTTAATACCTATGGCATGCTCTAATCTCTGTAATAAAATTTTATGGTCAACAGTATCAAAAGCAGCACTGAGGTCTAACAGAACAAGCACAGAGATGAGTCCACTGTCCGAGGCCATAAGAAGATCATTTGTAACCTTCACTAATGCTGTTTCTGTACTATGATGAATTCTAAAACCTGACTGAAACTCTTCAAATAGACCATTCCTCTGCAGATGATCAGTTAGCTGTTTTACAACTACCCTTTCAAGAATTTTTGAGAGAAAAGGAAGGTTGGAGATTGGCCTATAATTAGCTAAGATAGCTGGGTCAAGTGATGGCTTTTTAAGTAATGGTTTAATTACTGCCACCTTAAAAGCCTGTGGTACATAGCCAACTAACAAAGATAGATTGATCATATTTAAGATCGAAGCATTAAATAATGGTAGGGCTTCCTTGAGCAGCCTGGTAGGAATGGGGTCTAATAAACATGTTGATGGTTTAGATGAAGTAACTAATGAAAATAACTCAGACAGAACAATCGGAGAGAAAGAGTCTAACCAAATACCGGCATCACTGAAAGCAGCCAAAGATAACGATACGTCTTTGGGATGGTTATGAGTAATTTTTTCTCTAATAGTTAAAATTTTGTTAGTAAAGAAAGTCATGAAGTCATTACTAGTTAAAGTTAATGGAATACTCAGCTCAATAGAGCTCTGACTCTTTGTCAGCCTGGCTACAGTGCTGAAAAGAAACCTGGGGTTGTTCTTATTTTCTTCAATTAGTGATGAGTAGAAAGATGTCCTAGCTTTACGGAGGGCTTTTTTATAGAGCAACAGACTCTTTTTCCAGGCTAAGTGAAGATCTTCTAAATTAGTGAGACGCCATTTCCTCTCCAACTTACGGGTTATCTGCTTTAAGCTACGAGTTTGAGAGTTATACCATGGAGTCAGACACTTCTGATTTAAAGCTCTCTTTTTCAGAGGAGCTACAGCATCCAAAGTTGTCTTCAATGAGGATGTAAAACTATTGACGAGATACTCTATCTCCCTTACAGAGTTTAGGTAGCTACTCTGCACTGTGTTGTTATATGGCATTAGAGAACATAAAGAAGGAATCATATCCTTAAACCTAGTTACAGCGCTTTCTGAAAGACTTCTAGTGTAATGAAACTTATTCCCTACTGCTGGGTAGTCCATCAGAGTAAATGTAAATGTTATTAAAAAATGATCAGACAGAAGGGAGTTTTCAGGGAATACTGTTAAGTCTTCTATTTCCATACCATAAGTCAGAACAAGATCTAAGATATGATTAAAGTGGTGGGTGGACTCATTTACTTTTTGAGCAAAGCCAATAGAGTCTAATAATAGATTAAATGCAGTGTTGAGGCTGTCATTCTCAGCATCTGTGTGGATGTTAAAATCGCCCACTATAATTATCTTATCTGAGCTAAGCACTAAGTCAGACAAAAGGTCTGAAAATTCACAGAGAAACTCACAGTAACGACCAGGTGGACGATAGATAATAACAAATAAAACTGGTTTTTGGGACTTCCAATTTGGATGGACAAGACTAAGAGACAAGCTTTCAAATGAATTAAAGCTCTGTCTGGGTTTTTGATTAATTAATAAGCTGGAATGGAAGATTGCTGCTAATCCACCGCCCCGGCCCGTGCTACGAGCATTCTGACAGTTAGTGTGACTCGGGGGTGTTGACTCATTTAAACTAACATATTCATCCTGCTGTAACCAGGTTTCTGTTAGGCAGAATAAATCAATATGTTGATCAATTATTATATCATTTACCAACAGGGACTTAGAAGAGAGAGACCTAATGTTTAATAGACCACATTTAACTGTTTTAGTCTGTGGTGCAGTAGAAGGTGCTATATTATTTTTTCTTTTTGAATTTTTATGCTTAAATAGATTTTTGCTGGTTATTGGTAGTCTGGGAGCAGGCACCGTCTCTACGGGGATGGGGTAATGAGGGGATGGCAGGGGGAGAGAAGCTGCAGAGAGGTGTGTAAGACTACAACTCTGCTTCCTGGTCCCAACCCTGGATAGTCACGGTTTGGAGGATTTAAGAAAATTAGCCAGATTTCTAGAAATGAGAGCTGCTCCATCCAAAGTGGGATGGATGCCGTCTCTCCTAACAAGACCAGGTTTTCCCCAGAAGCTTTGCCAATTATCTATGAAGCCCACCTCATTTTTTGGACACCACTCAGACAGCCAGCAATTCAAGGAGAACATGCGGCTAAACATGTCACTCCCGGTCTGATTGGGGAGGGGCCCAGAGAAAACTACAGAGTCCGACATTGTTTTTGCAAAGTTACACACCGATTTAATGTTAATTTTAGTGACCTCCGATTGGCGTAACCGGGTGTCATTACTGCCGACGTGAATTACAATCTTACCAAATTTACGCTTAGCCTTAACCAGCAGTTTCAAATTTCCTTCAATGTCGCCTGCTCTGGCCCCCGGAAGACAATTGACTATGGTTGCTGGTGTCGCTAACTTCACATTTCTCAAAACAGAGTCGCCAATAACCAGAGTTTGATCCTCGGCGGGTGTGTCGTCGAGTGGGGAAAAACGGTTAGAAATGTGAACGGGTTGGCGGTGTACACGGGGCTTCTGTTTAGGGCTACGCTTCCTCCTCACAGTCACCCAGGAATGGGTAAAATTGCCCAAAGATAGCTGCACCAAGCTTGTGGCGTCATATTCAAGAAGATGTGAGGCTGCAATTGCTGCCAAAGGTATATCAACAAAATATTGAGCAAAGATTGTGAATACTTATGTAGATGTTATTTATAATTTTTTTCTATTTTTAACAAATTTGCAAAAAAAATCAAAAAGACTTTCATGTTGTCATTATGGGGTGTTGTGTGTAGAATTTTTAGGGAAAAAATAATTTACTCCATTTTGGAATAAGGCTGTAACATAATAAAATGTGGAAAAAGTGAAGCGCTGTGAATACTTTCAGGATGCACCGTATTGCAGAGATGCCTGCAAATACTGTTTGTAGCCATGACAGGAGTAGCAAATTACACTGACCTAGTTTGCCAGTTCATACACACCTTCTGTGTATTTCACTTAGTACCAGCTAGCACCAAGAAGTCCTGACTTTCAATTGTGCAAAGCGCCGTAGCAGTGGCATTTAAATAGATAAATAAAATGTCTAAAACTATTAAGTATCCATAGATCTTATCACTACTGCAAACTACTTGTCACAGGAAACTAACATGTAAAGGCATGTTGTGCCAGTTCATCTCTATCTTCAGATCATCTCCTTCTTTGCTGTGCAGAGGGCAGAGAGAGGCTGCAAATTAAATTATCCTTCTAATGGAGAGAGATGAACAGAGAAGAAATGCTGAAAGAAGGAGAGAGGAGAAAGGAAGAGAGCAGTCATGATAAATCTGGAGGATTACGTTATTGTCTTTTTGTTAATGGAGAATGAATGAGAGTAATGGAGGGAAATGGTTTTGGTAGTCTGAGTAATATTGACTTGAGGGAAGCTTTTTCCGAGGATATATAACCAATTAGCCACCACAAGCTTTTCTCAGGACAAGCTCAGTGGAAGTCCTGCAGTGCAGCATTACAATTCATGTTGCCTATCCTCTCTCATGGAATCCTTTGCTTGAGTAACCATGGCCGTCTCCTATTAAAAGCCACATTTACAAAGGTGGAGCATGCTAAAAGATACTTGTAGACCTGCAGAATTAAAAGTGAAAACAAATAAAAAAGATCTCAGTTGAGCCCCTTAAAACTGGAGCAGCCCATAGGCAAGACCATCATCTGGTTAGTTGTGCTCACGTAGGTTTTCCAGTGTTATCCATATATTATCATTATCTATATTATAATAGCCAAGTGGCCTCTGTGTGTGTGTATGTGCGCGCGCACGTGTGTGTGTGTGTGTGTGTGTGTGTGTGTGTGTGTGTGTGTGTGTGTGTGTGTGTGTGTGTGTGTATGGCTTCAATTATGGAGAAACTGGGGAGAGCTGACATTTGCCGTTTGGAATGCTTTTGTATTTTGGGTCAAGGATGAATGCTGTGAAAATGGAAAGTTGATAGGACTAATATTGTTGGAGGAATTAGCAATATTAGCTAACAACAGTGAACAATGAGCATTGTGCTGCAATGCACCGTGGGAGTTTGGGGTTTGGGGTTTTTAAATGTTATTATTGTGGTTCATTTTAGTTAAACAGTGTTGTTAGTGATTTTTTGTGTTTTGTAGTACAGTTGGTTTAGTCAGTTTAGTGTCATGTTGCCGTTATCATGAGTGAATTAAGTGTCATGTTGCCGTTACCATGAGTGCAAAGCGTATTGCTTTTATGTCTTCCCCCACTGTCTCTGTTTGTAGGTGTGTAAAAATAAAAGCACCTGCTTGCAGCAGAATGTGGATTAAAAAAAATGCTGTTATAGTAATATGGTTTTAAGTTTCACACATATGCCTGGGTGTGTAACAATAATTTTTTTTCCTGAGCTGCTGCCCCCGCGACCCGACTCCGGATAAAGCAGAAGAAAATGGATGGATGGATGGACTTTGTTCAACAATTCCAAATATATCTACAGCTGGAACTGACACATTTAGGAACATCACAAAGTATTTATGTCATCACTGTCAAACCTGAGAATGTCTGATCTTAATGTTAACTACTTTTTCTTAAAATTTGAATGGGTTTTCTATCAGTCAGTACAAAATAATGACTCATTTATCACATGTTCAAACATAACAAGCCTCTACTTTTGTATATGTTATTTAGCTGGAAACAGCACACAAACACTCATCGGTCACAAAGAATTAATACAAAATGATCAAGACTAACTGGTAAATGTATAAGAAAGGTGCTTTTTTCAAGATCATAGATAAATGCAGCTGAAGATATAGCTTCAGCTGCATCCTGAACAGACCCTTTCCTTTTGAAAAATCCTTATATGGCTTTGCCTGAAAACAAGATGTAGCCGTCCGCAGAGAGTAATAGAATAAAGAACGAGAGAATAAGGAAAAATGAGAGTGGTGCTCATGAAGCCATCTGGGTGTTCCCAGCATCCTCCTCTCTCTTTGGCACAGAGGCCGTGTTTTTCTCTTCTTCCCCTCTCTCCTCCATGCGGTGTCTGTTCTGTGTACCCATGCTTTATTTATTATTACCTTCATTAACAATTTAATTGAAAAGCAAGGGGAAGAGTCACATCTGAATATTATTGGACCAAATGGGACGGACAGAATCCCTTAAGTATGGACTGTAAATGCTTTCTCCAGCAAATGGAGGAGGAAGAATGAGAGAAAATACGCGTCAGCCAACTGAAAAGATAGTGATTTGCAAATGCTTGCTGTCTCCAGCAGAAGCTTTGCCTGTTCACAAGTCAAAACATTGGTGTGCTTTGCCCTGCCGATATATAACCTATTATAAATGGAATATTTTGCTGTGAGTTTTATTGGTTGTTGTGCTGTAATATTTTATGGCGCATCCGTAAACATGCACGCTCGTCCTCAAAGGTGGGACTTTTCATAAAGCAATTTTCTTGCTGTTTGCACGGTTTTATTTTCTCATGGAACGATAGCAACCTGTAATATCCTTGTGCAGCTTTGACAGGCAGGTGTTTGTACTGAAATGTCGACTTTGTGCATGTGAAATTTGATCCTTTTTTGTTTGTTTTTATTGCTGTGTTAACAGCATAGGGCTTGGACAGCAAAAATGTCAGAGGGACTGACTGAATCCATCCCAGCTTGTGTCAACAATAACTCAAAACAGTAAGAATAAATAAATATATAAATACATAACAATCTTTTTCCTCCACCACAACTTTTTTGGTTCTGGTTGGATCACAATAATAATTTAGTTTTCAGTCACCATGACCTGTTTAAAGCTGTCTGCAGAGATATGCCAAACAAGCACAGTGGTGGGCGAAAAGTTAGCTTCGATAACCATTTAACCGCTAACTGAAAAGTTAACTTTTATAATGCAAAAATGATAAACTGCTAAAAAATTTAGTGGAGGTTACCGCTAACCACTAACTTTTAATATTGACTCGGTCGCATCCACATCAGATTACACTGTCGGCTACTGATAAGACAGTTTTGAGTTTAAGTGCCACAGGGGCTACTGGGTAAATGTGATCACAAACACAAAACCAATGCACGAAAAACAAATAAATAAAAAATAAAACCCCAAACGCTGTCATCATCTTTATCAAAAGCAGTAAATCACAGTATTAGAAGTCACAGTTTGTCTCCATATTATATATTAATAAACCGCTAACGTCTCACCTGTATTGCGTTCTCAAATACCATACAAATGCACAAAAATTAAACAAATAAAAGACTCACTTTTGCTCTGCTTACATACCATTTTTGTCCACAGTGTAATGTCTTGTCTTCTTACTTAAACTTCCCCTTCTTACACAGGGGAAGCTGAATGTGTACTTTGACCTGTGAACCGGAAGTGTTAGCTAGCTCTCTGCATTCATAAACAGGAAGTAACGTATGATTTTAGGGTATACAAACATTTTTGATTGCTAAATTTACCCACTTTACCAGCAAACAAACACACAAACAAAAATGTTAGCGGACTGAAAGTTAGCGGAACTAAATTTAGCAGTAGCTAACTGGTCTGCTGATGTTTTTCAAAGTTAGGTGAAAAGCTAATCTGCATACTCTCACATGAGCTACTAGCTTAGTTTATGGCAAGCTAAAAGTGGATGCTCTCGTTTTAGCCGAACAACTATCCAGTTTTTGGATATTCTGTGTTAGTACGCACTCCCGGCCGATGTGCTTGATGAATTCCTGCACAAAAAGTAGTTCCCAGATAAGTGTGATATAATCCTGTGAGATAATGAGTATAGCAGTTAGTGGATTAGCAGAACTGTGCCCACCAATGGCTATAACTTTGTAAATTAGTATGTCCAATAGGAAAAGAGCTGCTTCTTTTTTATTTAACCTCAGTAACATTTGTGGCTGTGGTTGAATCAAGATGAAAATTAAATATCCACTGTTGCCAAATGTCAAAGAAACATGTCATAGGAATCAAAGACAAATTAACTGGCATTAGTATGCAGACTAGAAAATTAAATGCCCAGTGCCCCCTAGCAACCCACATCACCAATGCCCAATATAAAAACACTGACATTCCTAATTCGGTGATACATTTCAGTTTTCAACATGAGATCACTCTCTCTGCCATGCATTTACTTCTCTACCAAGATGATAATATGATTTTAATTTTGAGCCACAAATGTTGTGCCCTCCCTCTTTGACCTTTCTGTCCTGTTGTGTGCCCCAAGGTAGTATCCTGGGGCCTATTTTATTTGCTTCAAATATTATTTCACGCGGACACAAACCAAGTACTTGTGAAGGCATCTCATATCATTGCTACACAGATGAAATCCTGTTGTACATCTCATTCAAACCTCAGAAGGTGGCTAAATTATTTATTTTTCAGGATTGCATTAATGTTATAAAGAACTGGATGGTTGCTGATTACTTGATGGTTGCTGATTAGTTGTCCCTTAACACAGGGGAAGCTGAAGTTCTTAATTGTCTCTGTGTCCCCTCAGTCATATTGTATCTAAAATGGAAATGATCACTCATGCATTTATTTCATCACAATTAGATCATTGTAAGTTGTTGTTCTTCTACCTCAGCATGTCCTCTTTGGATTATGTACAAAAATGTCCACAATGAAACTGTGAGGCTCCTTATGCGGTCCACTGAGGCATCATGTGACACCGGTTCTGTCATCCTTACAGTGCATCCAGAATGTATTCACAGCGCATCACTTTTTCCATATTTTGTTAAGTTATAGTCTTATTTCAAAATGGATGAAATTAATTTTTTCCCTCAAAATTCTACTCACAACACCCCATAATGACAACATGAAATTTTTTTTTTAGGCTAAAAAAATCACGTGTACGTAAGTATTCACACCCTTTGCTCAGTACTTTGTTGATGCACCTTTGACAATTACAGCCTCATGTCATCTTGAATATGATGCCACAAACTTGATACACCTATCTCTGGGCAGTTTTTTCCATTCCTCTTTGCAACACCTCTCAAGCTCCATCAGGTTGGATGGGGAGCATTGGTGCACAGCCATTTTCAGATCTCTCTAGAGATGTTCAATCGGATTCAGGTCTGGGCTCTGGCTGGGCCACTCAAGGACATTCACAGATGTGTCCTGAAACCACTACTTTGATATTTTGGCTGTGTGTTTAGGGTCATTGTCTTGCTGAAATATGAACTGTCGCCCCAGTCTGCAGTCAAGAGCGTTCTTGAGGTTTTACCATTCATCTTTCTCTACCATTCATCTTTCCCTCAATCCTGACTAGTGTAACCAGTTCCTGCTGCTGAAAACATCCCCACAGCATGATGCTGCCACCACCATGCTTCACTGTAGGGATGGTGCCTGGCTTCCTGCAAACATGACACCTGGCATTCACACCAAAGAGTTCAATCTTTGTCTCATCAGACCACAGAATTTTGTTTCTTATGGTCTGAGAGTCCTTCAGGTGCCTTTTGGTAAACTCCAGGTGGGCTGCCATGTGCCTTTTACTAAAGCCCAGGTTACACATAGACGGTTTTGTCGGCGGGTAGTACGTAGACCGAAGTTCGCGGTAGTTCCAGCTGTTTTCGCAGTGGAAAGGGGCGGAGCATTTCACCGGCGTTTTGAGTGCCATACTAGCCGCAAATACGCGGATAAAACGCCGCTAAATCCGCCGAATAAAGCAGCGTTTTGACGCCGTAGCATCTGGCACGCATCAGGCAACGGGGGTTAATGCCCAGTTCTATCCTTTACGATCGCAGGTTAAGATGTGCGTGAGAATGGCGGTGTTCTGCTGCCGC
Source organism: Thalassophryne amazonica (assembly GCF_902500255.1). Taxonomy (NCBI): domain Eukaryota; kingdom Metazoa; phylum Chordata; class Actinopteri; order Batrachoidiformes; family Batrachoididae; genus Thalassophryne; species Thalassophryne amazonica. The sequence goes on from NC_047122.1 coordinate 48,790,272, forward strand.
CGATAATGCCCTGTGTACCGCTGGATTTATCCAGGCAAATCCTGCATTACTCCAGGAACTTTTGCATATAGGCACCGCCCCCAGAGTATAATAGGCTGAAGAAGCTGTCACTGCAGGGGGAGGGAGCTCATCTCTCAGCCTTTTCTTTTCCTCTCCTTTTCCCCTCCTCAACGTGTTGCTCGTCTCTAGTGATGTTAAGCTCGAGCCAGTCTGCTCGACACTGCATCGAACCAGAAGTGTCAGTGAGCAGCATTTCGAGCACGCCCCCATCACGTGACCACTGCGAGTGAGGCCTCGTTACGTCACACCACGTGTCGAGCTTCGCGGAAAATTCGAATAATCTGGGCGTGTCAATACGACCCGGCAAGTATTTAAATGAGATCTTAATCGCAGCTCAAACCGTGGGTTTTTGAGAGGAGATTGCTAGTGACACTGTTATTGCCAATTAGCACGTGAATCAGAGCCAAGGAAACTATTAGTTTATATTTGGGTCTAGTTTAGAGTTCATTTAGTGTTGTTAGCTACACACACATAGGATCTAACATAGACAGACACACACCATACACAACAGGCATATACAACATTTATTCACACAGTACATCAACATAGGTTATAGGTTCGACTATATATTATAGGTAGATCAGAGACTGAGCTGAGAGCTGTGATTTTGGTGAAGTGAAAGGTGTGAGAAAGGTGAGTGTGTGTGTAAGAGAGTGAGTAGTGGTGAGGGACATGGAGCAGCCAGTGCCAAAAAGAACACGATCAATTGCTTGGGAGCACTTTGATCTAATAAGCCCCAAAAAGGTCAAGTGCTTGATTTGTGCTCAAGAGTTGAGGTACAGTTACAATACGTCTTTAATGCTGCGACACCTGAGGTCCAAACATCCCGAGACACCAATAGCTGCTGCTTCTGTTGCTGCTCCTGGAGCAGGAATCAGGCCATGTAAGCTATATTTTATTCTTTATCGAAGATTAAAACATACTCATAAACAAAAATAGCTAAGCATATTAAAGGCAGACAAGCTGGTTTGGATGAGGCACTGGTGGACTATGGAAGATGCACGACCGTTCAAAATAGTGGAGATCAAAGCCTTCAGGGCTTTACTACAAAGGTTTGACCCAACATATGCCCACCTCCAGAGGAGAAGATCGGCTCAAATACTCGGTGACACGAGTCGCGGTCTATCCCAATTTACAGAGAATGGCAAAAAAAATATTTGTCGATGCCAGCAACATCAGTGCCTTGCGAGCGGGTCTTCTCCAAAGATGGAGAGGTCATGAGGCAGAAGAGGAACCGATTAAAGCCCAGCACCGTTGAAATTATTCTTTTTTTTAATAAAAATTGTTGAAAGTTGCATAATCACCGTCTCCTATCCCCTCTATTCTAATTTACAAATTACAGCAACATGAGCACCAGTTGCAGAAGCACATGCCTTTCTCACTTTTCCCGTCACATTTTATCCAAATATAGTTTGAGGAATGATAACACAAATCTACATATAGTCTACAATAAAGGCTTTCATAACCATTATGTGTGCATCTGTAGGGACTATTTATTACATTAACAAAGACACAATAATACATATGACATTTTTTTATTATTATTTTTCAAGAACAAACCACATCAGTCATGAATTAATGCAAACATTTGTCAGGGCGCTCAAGGTAATTCTCAAAGCAATCCAGCAGATGTCACCCTTCAAACTGTATCAAACGGGTCGAAGCAGTGTGTCGATTTTCAGCCAGTTGTGTTGCAGTGGCTCATTGGTTCATGAGGCTTCGAAATTGCCATCACTACTCGTCTCCACCACAGGCCTCTCCTCTGCTTCTGAACCAGACCTCTTGGTAAGTCCTTGCTGCTGCCAATTTTATTTTAGGAGGCATACTGGAGCTTCTCTGCAAAAATATCTGGAGCTGGCCGCGAGTGAGAGGCCTGCATGCAGCGCGCTAGCATTTTTATATTGACTGCCGCCTATGGCCGTTTGGAACGCCGTTAACCGGGAGGTGGCGTTTAGAACGGCGTACTGTCCGCTAGCGCTGCCGTTTTGTCTTCCTCTGTCGCCGGTTAAAATGCCTTTGAGGACGCCGATGTGGGCTTTATCGTCGTTTTACACGCCGTTGGTTAGGGATACAACGCCGGCCGCCACTTACGGTGGTGTAAACTGCGGCACTACAGGAAGGGGCGGGATGAAACCGTGATTAAAAGTATCAAATGCTGTTGTTCGCGTTGTCTCCGTCGTCACGCGAATTCTCCGGGAGCGCTCCTGGAATTATTCGACATGTTGAATAATGTTTTCGATGATTCCCTGTAAAGCCGGAACTAAGCCACGCCCCCTAGTGCCGGCGTTAACAACGGCGTGTGATCCTTAAGACGGCCAAAAACTTCTGGGACACATCCGGGAGCTCTTACCGTCTATGTGTAAACGGGGCTTAAGGAGTGGCTTCCGTCTAGGCACTCAACCATACAGGCCTGATTGGTGGATTGTTGCAGAGATGGTTGTCCTTCTGGAAGGTTCTCCTCTGTCCACAGAGGAATGCATCGGATCCTTGGTCACCTCCCTGACTAAGGTCCTTCTCCCCTGATCTCTCACTTTAGACAGACAAATTTGAACATCTTCTATTTATGGATGATGGAGGCCATTGTGCTCATTAGGACGTTCAAAGCAGCAGAAATGTTTCTGCACCCTCACCCAAATTTGTGCCTCAAGACAATACTGTCTCGGACGTCTACAGACAATTCCTTTGACTTTATGCTTGGTTTGTGCTTTGACATGCACTGTCAACTGTAGGACTTTATATGTAGAGAGGTGTGTGTCTTTCCAAATCATGTCCAATCAAATGAATTTACCCCAGGTGGACTCCATTTAAATTTTCAAAAATAAAAAAAGTTTTTTTTCACATTGCCATTATGAGGTACTGTGTGTAGAATTTTGAGGGGGAAAAATGAATTTACTCCATTTTGGAATAAAGTTGTACCACAAAATGTGGAAAAAGTTAAGCACTGTGAATACTTTCCAGATGCACTGTACGCTGGTTCCAGGGAAACGCTTCAGTTTAAGATGTTGATGCGTGCTCAGATGCCTCCCTATAACAGTGAACGTTTTCAGCCGATGTAACAAGCAGGTCTCTGACATCCTCTGACCAAATCCTGTTGGTGGTTCCTCATTCTAGACTGAAAACCAAAAGGAGACTGTGTTTTAAAGATTGTGGCTCTCAAACTGTGGAATGCACTCACATTGGATTTGAGATCTGTGGACACTGTTGGAACATTTAACAAGAAGTTCAAGATCAATTTGCACAGAGTTGCTTCTATTTAATTTTATTTGTTATATTAATGCATCTATATTTTCTTGTAAATTGTGAAGCACTTTGTGCCTTCTGACTTACCTTTACTTACATACAGTTATATTGAGCAACTTTGGGAACTGTCACAGGTTATGAGCCCGTGTTGTGTTGCTTCATCTGCAAGTGTGCTCAGTTTGGTTGTGCACATGTCACGTTATCTGCAGGCAGGTCAAAGTTCAAGTTCCATTTTGAGCACAGTGGAAAAAGTAAAAATCAGAGCAATGCACGTACACATTATTTAGTGGAGCGACATTTCATTATAAATTTAATTGATACTGCAACTGAAACACACTCAAAAAATAACTCGCTGGATGAACTCAATTCAATTTTTGTGCAGGATTTCCAGTTAATAAATATATGTAGCCCCAACTCAAATAAAGCACATCCATGTAAAATAATTTAATTTAGTTGGAACTGCACTCAAAAAAACTGATGCACTGGGTGAACTCAATTCAGTTATGAGCAGGATTTCCATCTAATAAATATATGTTGCCCCAACTCAAATAAAGCACATTCATGCAAGATAATTTAATTGAATTTAGTTGGGACTACATATATTTATTAGATGGAAATCCTGCCCATAATTGAATTGAGTTCATCCAATGACTTATTTGTTTGAGTGATACACTCAAAAAACTGACTTACTGGATTAGATTCCATCTAATAAATATATGTAGTCCCAGCTAAATTAAATGACATTATCTTGCGTTGATGTGTTTTATTTGAGTTGGGGCTACATATATTTATTAGATGGAAATCCTGCACATAATTGAATTGAGTTCATCCAAAGAGCCATTTTTTGAGTGTACATATATTTATTAGATCGAAATTGAATCCAATGAGTCAGTTTTTTGAGTGCAGCGGCACACTGGTCTTATTAAGATGGACAGTTTTGCGGCACGTTTGCATCAATACAAACTGATGCACTGCAGTGCATTGACAATGCAATGAGTGTTGAGAGGAGTAGATGGAATGATGGAATGATGAGTGAGGGCGGGGAGAGAATGACGATGACGGTTTCAACCGTTCGGTTTCTGCTCATTAATCATTCATTGCCAGCCAAGTGGCAGCAGCAGGGAGCACAGCAAGATTTCAGGTTACAGTATCAAATCTCAAGTTTATAAATAGAATATTTGTGGAGCTCGGCAACCGAATGCCATCAGTCACAGCGTCCATGATCCCATCTCCCCCTGAGCATGCACTGATTTCTTAGTCATACTACAGTATCTGACTGTGAACATGGAAAACCCAAAGATCAGTCTTGCAACAGGAGAACAGTCCCACGTGGTGAAATGAAATTATTTCCTACATCCTTTCAGGCCTGAACATGCTCACGTCTCTGCGTTAGTAATAACTGATTTTCTGAATCTTTAATGTGCGTCAGATCCTTTCCTGTCATTTCACATCCTCAGCTGTCAGCATCTGTCCGATACTGCACCACACCTGCGTCAGTAATCAAAAAGCTTTTACCGATCTTGTACGTGATAGCGATGCTTCAGTGCAACTCATCTCCATCCTTCAAGGACAGCCTGTGGACAGATGGTCACATGACGAATAGAAGGGAAGGAGAGGTGGCGTCCTCTCTTACAGGCTTCTCTCTCCCAGAGTCCTTGTGGCAACAGCTTCTGTTGTGCACAGATCATCTACTAGATGCAAAAAAAAAAAAAAAAAAAAGCTGCTCGAATGTTCGGCAAGGTCTCGACTGTTTATTAATTTGAGAAGTTAATTTTTTTTCAAAAATAAAATGGGCTGAAAATCTAAAAATCAACTTACAGTTGTGTTCATTGTTCTTATGGGCAGCATACGTGTTGCATAAGCATTTATTTATTTGGCAATGAATTAAAATTAGGTGAAGCTATTTCACTTGCTGCTATTTTCCACATTGTTACTGCTAACAATTGTTAATGCTTGAATAATATTCAGACTCCTGTGTTCAACCATGTTCAGAGTGGTGCACTACGCAATGCAAGTGCCCCCCCCCCCCCCCCATGTATTTGACATATTCAACGTCCTGGTTTGACCACCAAAATGCAGGTTGAAAGTTCAGCGCATTGAGCACAGTAATTATTTTGGTATTTTTAGAGTCAAGCACTCCTACACACCTTACATTAATGGGTTCTCCACACACATACACCCTGACAATATTAGAAATATGAAACTGAATTGAATACAAAAATAATCACAGAATTAAAGGAATAACTAATGGAAAAAACGTTATACTGTTATTTGAAGTAATTATCCATGGCAGCAGGCAGAGGATTAAGTGCGTAAATTGTGTTGCATGATGGGATCCTTCATGGGATAAGCAGCTGTGTAAATGTGTGAAAAACAAGAGGAAGTTTTTTTTTTTTATTGAAAGAGGTAAAAAAAGAAAAAAAGGAGAAACAGGAAAAAAAAAACAAGTAAAAAAAACTTTAGTAACTCTGGCTTTTGGGAGCTTTTTTGCTCTTGCTTGCCTCTACTGGTGGTTGGCTCTCACTGCGGTATTGTATCACTTCCTGTTCCGGAGCACAGCGGTGTTTTTCTGTATCTGTTAGCTGTTTAATCTGTGCAGTTAGATTGATCTAGTTAACTAGATAACGATTTGTTTCACAGTGTAATCTTCACGTGCCTTAACTAAAGCACTCCCTCTGCTAAATCACCTCTAAATTATTTACACATTATTCACTTTGTGTGTTTTTAGGAATCCGCTATTTTAGCACAGCTACTAGCTCTTAGCCAGTTTAGCATGGCGGCTTCTCCTGTCTCTCCCGCACTTTTCTGCTCTGGGTGTGAAATGTTTAGTTATTCCTCGGCCTCCTTTAGCAGTAATGGTACTTGTAATAAGTGTAGCTTATTCGTAGCTTTGGAGGCCAGGCTGGGCGAATTGGAGACTCGGCTCCGCACCGTGGAAAATTCTACAGCTAGCCAGGCCCCTGTAGTCGGTGCGGACCAAGGTAGCTTAGCCGCCGTTAGTTTCCCTCTGGCAGATCCCGAGCAGCCGGGAAAGCAGGCCGACTGGGTGACTGTGAGGAGGAAGCGTAGTCCTAAACAGAAGCCCCGTGTACACCGCCAACCCGTTCACATTTCTAACCGTTTTTCCCCACTCGGCGACACGCCCGCTGAGGATCAAACTCTGGTTATTGGCGACTCTGTTTTGAGAAATGTGAAGTTAGCGACACCAGCAACCATAGTCAATTGTCTTCCGGGGGCCAGAGCAGGCGACATTGAAGGAAATTTGAAACTGCTGGCTAAGGCTAAGCGTAAATTTGGTAAGATTGTAATTCACGTCGGCAGTAATGACACCCGGTTACGCCAATCGGAGGTCACTAAAATTAACATTGAATCGGTGTGTAACTTTGCAAAAACAATGTCGGACTCTGTAGTTTTCTCTGGGCCCCTCCCCAATCGGACCGGGAGTGACATGTTTAGCCGCATGTTCTCCCTGAATTGCTGGCTGTCTGAGTGGTGTCCAAAAAATGAGGTGGGCTTCATAGATAATTGGCAAAGCTTCTGGGGAAAACCTGGTCTTGTTAGGAGAGATGGCATCCATCCCACTTTGGATGGAGCAGCTCTCATTTCTAGAAATCTGGCCAATTTTCTCAAATCTTCCAAACCGTGACTATCCAGGGTTGGGACCAGGAAGCAGAGTTGTAGTCTTACACACCTCTCTGCAGCTTCTCTCCCCCTGCCATCCCCTCATTACCCCATCCCCGTAGAGACGGTGCCTGCTCCCAGACCACCAATAACCAGCAAAAATCTATTTAAGCATAAAAATTCAAAAAGAAAAAATAATATAGCACCTTCAACTGCATTGTTAAATGTGGTCTATTAAACATTAGGTCTCTCTCTTCTAAGTCCCTGTTAGTAAATGATATAATAATTGATCAACATATTGATTTATTCTTCCCTACAGAAACCTGGTTACAGCAGGATGAATATGTTAGTTTAAATGAGTCAACACCCCTGAGTCACACTAACTGCCAGAACGCTCGTAGCACAGGCCGAGGCGGAGGATTAGCAGCAATCTTCCATTCCAGCTTATTAATTAATCAAAAACCCAGACAGAGCTTTAATTCATTTGAAAGCTTGACTCTTAGTCTTGTCCATCCAAATTGGAAGTCCCAAAAACCAGTTTTATTTGTTATTATCTATCGTCCACCTGGTCGTTACTGTGAGCTTCTCTGTGAATTTTCAGAACTTTTGTTTGACTTAGTGCTTAGCTCAGATAAGATAATTATAGTGGGCGATTTTAACATCCACACAGATGCTGAGAATGACAGCCTCAACACTGCATTTAATCTATTATTAGACTCAATTGGCTTTGCTCAAAATGTAAATGAGTCCACCCACCACTTTAATCATATCCTAGATCTTGTTCTGACTTATGGTATGGAAATTGAAGACTTAACAGTATTCCCTGAAAACTCCCTTCTGTCTGATCATTTCTTAATAACATTTACATTTACTCTGATGGACTACCCAGCAGTGGGGAATAAGTTTCATTACACTAGAAGTCTTTCAGAAAGCGCTGTAACTAGGTTTAAGGATATGATTCCTTCTTTATGTTCTCTAATGCCATATACCAACACAGTGCAGAGTAGCTACCTAAACTCTGTAAGTGAGATAGAGTATCTCGTCAATAGTTTTACATCCTCATTGAAGACAACTTTGGATGCTGTAGCTCCTCTGAAAAAGAGAGCTTTAAATCAGAAGTGCCTGACTCCGTGGTATAACTCACAAACTCGCAGCTTAAAGCAGATAACCCGTAAGTTGGAGAGGAAATGGCGTCTCACTAATTTAGAAGATCTTCACTTAGCCTGGAAAAAGAGTCTGTTGCTCTATAAAAAAGCCCTCCGTAAAGCTAGGACATCTTACTACTCATCACTAATTGAAGAAAATAAGAACAACCCCAGGTTTCTTTTCAGCACTGTAGCCAGGCTGACAAAGAGTCAGAGCTCTATTGAGCCGAGTATTCCTTTAACTTTAACTAGTAATGACTTCATGACTTTCTTTGCTAATAAAATTTAACTATTAGAGAAAAAATTACTCATAACCATCCCAAAGACGTATCGTTATCTTTGGCTGCTTTCAGTGATGCCGGTATTTGGTTAGACTCTTTCTCTCAGATTGTTCTGTCTGAGTTATTTTCATTAGTTACTTCATCCAAACCATCAACATGTCTATTAGACCCCATTCCTACCAGGCTGCTCAAGGAAGCCCTACCATTATTTAATGCTTCGATCTTAAATATGATCAATCTATCTTTATTAGTTGGCTATGTACCACAGGCTTTTAAGGTGGCAGTAATTAAACCATTACTTAAAAAGCCATCACTTGACCCAGCTATCTTAGCTAATTATAGGCCAATCTCCAACCTTCCTTTTCTCTCAAAAATTCTTGAAAGGGTAGTTGTAAAACAGCTAAATGATCATCTGCAGAGGAATGGTCTATTTGAAGAGTTTCAGTCAGGTTTTAGAATTCATCATAGTACAGAAACAGCATTAGTGAAGGTTACAAATGATCTTCTTATGGCCTCAGACAGTGGACTCATCTCTGTGCTTGTTCTGTTAGACCTCAGTGCTGCTTTTGATACTGTTGACCATAAAATTTTATTACAGAGATTAGAGCATGCCATAGGTATTAAAGGCACTGCGCTGCGGTGGTTTGAATCATATTTATCTAATAGATTACAATTTGTTCATGTAAATGGGGAATCTTCTTCACAGACTAAGGTTAATTATGGAGTTCCACAAGGTTCTGTGCTAGGACCAATTTTATTCACTTTATACATGCTTCCCTTAGGCAGTATTATTAGACGCCATTGCTTAAAGTTTCATTGTTACGCAGATGATACCCAGCTTTATCTATCCATGAAGCCAGAGGACACACACCAATTAGCTAAACTGCAGGATTGTCTTACAGACATAAGGACATGGATGACCTCTAATTTCCTGCTTTTAAACTCAGATAAAACTGAAGTTATTGTACTTGGCCCCACAAATCTTAGAAACATGGTGTCTAACCAGATCCTTACTCTGGATGGCATTACCCTGACCTCTAGTAATACTGTGAGAAATCTTGGAATCATTTTTGATCAGGATATGTCATTCAAAGCGCATATTAAACAAATATGTAATACTGCTTTTTTGCATTTACGCAATATCTCTAAAATTAGAAAGGTCTTGTCTCAGTGTGATGCTGAAAAACTAATTCATGCATTTATTTCCTCTAGGCTGGACTATTGTAATTCATTATTATCAGGTTGTCCTAAAAGTTCCCTGAAAAGCCTTCAGTTAATTCAAAATGCTGCAGCTAGAGTACTGACGGGGACTAGAAGGAGAGGGCATATCTCACCCATATTGGCCTCTCTTCATTGGCTTCCTGTTAATTCTAGAATAGAATTTAAAATTCTTCTTCTTACTTATAAGGTTTTGAATAATCAGGTCCCATCTTATCTTAGGGACCTCATAGTACCATATCACCCCAATAGAGCGCTTCGCTCTCAGACTGCAGGCTTACTTGTAGTTTCTAGGGTTTGTAAGAGTAGAATGGGAGGCAGAGCCTTCAGCTTTCAGGCTCCTCTCCTGTGGAACCAGCTCCCAATTTGGATCAGGGAGACAGACACCCTCTCTGCTTTTAAGATTAGGCTTAAAACTTTCCTTTTTGCTAAAGCTTATAGTTAGGGCTGGATCGGGTGACCCTGAACCATCCCTTAGTTATGCTGCTATAGACTTAGACTGCTGGGGGGTTCCCATGATGCACTGAGTGTTTCTTTCTCTTTTTGCTCTGTATGCACCACTCTGCATTTAATCATTAGTGATTGATCTCTGCTCCCCTCCACAGCATGTCTTTTTCCTGGTTCTCTCCTTCAGCCCCAACCAGTCCCAGCAGAAGACTGCCCCTCCCTGAGCCTGGTTCTGCTGGAGGTTTCTTCCTGTTAAAAGGGAGTTTTTCCTTCACACTGTCACCAAGTGCTTGCTCACAGGGGGTCGTTTTGACCATTGGGGTTTTTACGTAATTATTGTATGGCCTTGCCTTACAATATAAAGCGCCTTGGGGCAACTGTTTGTTGTGATTTGGCGCTATATAAATAAAATTGATTGATTGATTGGCTTGTTTCATATTTTATCACTGCCTTTCTTCGTTTCCATACCTGGGGCTATGTGGTGATTGGGTGTAGAAATATGGGAGGAATCATTTTTCACAGGCAGTCCAGAATAAAACTAAAATATATGTGCTGATAATACAAAATTATAATGCATAGCAACCCGTGCTTTGAGACAAAAAGACATTATAAACACTCCTCACACTCCAACCTTATAATAGACAAAGAAACATCACTCCAACTGCATCACAGTCCACAGACACTCAGCTCTCAACTCACCTTGAAAAGCACTGTGTACAGCTGGTTGATCTGCATGTGGGAGATACATCTCAAAATCCAGCTGACAGTCTTCACAAGGTGGTTTAAAAAACCGTTGAAGAACACAGTGTTCACATAGGTGTTAATGCAACTGTCACAGCAACTTTTGGCATTATGTCTTTTTTGCCAGCTGTTTCTCACTCGCCCTGTTTGTGCAAATCATTTTCCTCACCAGAAACCTCTGCACTTTTCACTTCTGTCCATTCATTAAGACAGCAATGCCCCCCTTATACTCCAGTATGACAAGTGACACTCTGGTTGATTTCATGGATTTGCCAATAACACGGCCATTAATAATGAATCAGATACACCCAATTCCTTTGCGTTCTGCACCCACCTTTGCACTCAGTGTAAACACCCCATAGGATTGCAACAAGCACTTGGACATCTCCTGAGGGGTTTTGCATTCTGCTTTTTAGTCCATGCACCATACATCCTCAAGGTAGGGTTCTCTATTTTTCTTTTCAGAAGTAGGGCATTTGAAGGTGTCAGTATTTCTCTGACAGATAGTTAGCTTGAGTGTGATGACTCAAATGAGATGAGCAGCCATCAGTTATTGATTGATTAGCTGCTGTTTTACAAACATGAGCCTTAAAGACTCAGCATTATAGCTAACATGTGCTTGGCTTCAAACGTTTGCCATGATTAATGTATAATAACGATGACGAATGACTGGAGCTTTGTTTGCTTTAATACACTTCTATGATGTCGGTTTTCTTTATGGTTTAGCTGGTTGCTGTTTCTTACTTGCCTCTTTTATAGTCTAACTTTCTCTGTACATTTATCTTCTGCCTGTGATGGCACTTCACTTTGAGGGGCTCTTTCTGGAAAAAAAAATGTGAGAGATGTGAGACGTCTGCATGGGGGAGGTTACAGTAATTGTTAGTCACCTTTGACAGCAGCAGCACAGTAGTGGTGCATGCATGACTGAATGCTCACACAGGATGTTAAAACCCATGAGGGAAGGTTGAAAGGTCAGACAACAGCAGTTTAGGTCCACCATGGAGATCTGGTACTCTGGTATTTATATTTGTGTATTTATATTTGTGTTTGTTTTTTACCTTCACTTTTGATACTCTGTGTGCTTTTTACCCTGTGTGCTGCTATACAATGCTGCTGGAACCTCAATTTCCCTGAGGGAGTCTTCACAAGGGCTTAATAAAGGTCTATCTAATCTAATTTAATATAATCTAATGTAATCTAAAGATCTCTGAGGTGAAGCAGTGAAACAGTAAGGGGAAGTTTTGTATTTTCCATGAGTATTTACTTTTCTTTTGTCTGATGGTTGCATTTAATTCAGTTTTATGGTGCATTCAAGCAGAATATACATGTATTGTGAACCCGCCTATGAAGGTCGTATCTGAATATTGTACCATATGAAAAGCAGAACAACTCTGAGCATGACTTTAGAATTTTTAGTCGTCTATGACACAATCTTTTTCTGACTCCTCGCAATAGCAATCAACCAAAACTGCACCTGAAGACATTTCTTGTTAAAACCAACACACCCATGGGTGCACATATGAGTGAAAGACTCAGGAAACACAGGGAGACAGTGTGGGTCGATATGAGGAAATCAAACTTGAGAAATCAGACTTGTAAACTTGATAATCTAGCGCTACAGCACCAGTGAGAATGGTTTAAATATACTAGATAGTAATTAGAACAATAAGGAACAGCAAAGAAAGGGCACAGCAAGAAAGGTACAGAAACCAACACTGAAAGGAAGTATCAAAATAAAACAGGAAATAAAGATAAAGAAATGAACAAGAACCAGACGTGACAAAATAAAAGCTGTACAGACAGTGATTAGACATGAACATGACAGTTTCTGCCATCACAAATATCAGTCACAAGGGGAGGTGATGGTCTATTGGTTAAGTGTTGGGCTTGAGACCAGAGGATCCTCAGTTCAAATCCCAGCCTGACTGGAAAATCACTAAGGGCCCTTGAGAAAGGTCCTTAATCCCCTAGTTGCTCCCGGTGTATAGTGGGTGCCTTGCCTGCCAGCAGCCTGACACTGGGGTGAATGCACCGATGCATGATGTGCACTGATGTGTAAAGCGCTTTGAGCGTCTGATGCAGATTGAAAAGCGCTATATCAAGGCAGTCCATTTAATCACAAACTTTTAACCTTCTTTGTCCGGCTGCATTGCATTTCACACCAAAATGTTGAACCATGGGACATGTCGTCAACAACGTGCCTTAGCATGACTGTTATAAGATCCAGCAAATGTCAGAGTGATATATGCGCACATACCAAATTGCATTTGATGTTCTGTGTTATCCTCAATGGCATTGTACCATTGTGTGCATCTAAAGCTACTACACTTAGTCTGTTGTATTTTTTATACAGTATATACCCTGCAGTGGGTGTTTGTTGAAGAACAGCAGTGAAATTCCACGTCTTTACATCTTCATGCCATTCAGTTTGTATGTTTGTCTCCACACCCTCCATCTTGTCTCCAGTTCCTTATCTGAACCATATTATCGCTATTCTGCCGCTCACACCTTTCCTCTATAGTCTGTTTGTGATATCCATCCTTTTTTCTTTCTCCATCCATGTGCTAATGTCTTTTGGATATGGGCGATGTGGGTTCCAAAGATTCTCCCTTAGTGCTGCTGCTCAAGCTGGGTGCTCCCACAGGGTACCAAATGCTTCCCGTGAACATTGAATAAACTCTGAGACCTCTTCTCTGCTTTCTGATCAGCAGCATTGCTTTTATCTAAGCTATTACACTATATGAGGTCCCAGGGCTTTGGCAAGATAGATGGCCTTAATGTGTTGGGACTGAAGGTGCAGATAAAATGGCTATATTGAACATCTAAAGTTTTTTTTTATATTCTTTTGAAGTTATGCCATAACATTACAAGGTTTACAAGGTTGTAAATCCAATGAATCCCTATGTGTGAGTCAGGTACAGTACATTAATGGTCTCGAAATAAAATGTGCTGGCTTTGAAATGATTGGTGGAATAACTGATGAATATTTATTAAATCTATCAAAAAAAAAAAAAAATGCCATTTCATGAATATTTCTCATTTCTGTCTCAGTGTTTCCTCCCACTTCCTAATGCTGTGTTTACACATAACAATGGCAAGTCATGAATGCCTAATATCTCCAAAAATATTAGTCTTATCAACTTTCCATTTTTGCAGCATTCATCCTTGACCCAAAATACATAAGCACACCAAACAGCAAATGTCAGCTCTCCCCAGTTTCTCTGTGATCGAATTCATACACGAGCATGCACACAAACACATACACAGAGGTCACTTGGCTTTTAATATATCAATGCAAATAGTTGTTCCTCTGATTTAATCAGCAGTCACTGTGTAAATAAAAAAACACCTTCCTTTCCTTTGTGGTGTGATTCATTATTTCATCAATATTAAAATTCAAACTTCCCTATGGAAAAAGAAATTGCTTATGAACCAATATTATTAATTTTACAATGGAGATAAACTGTTTTTTTTTTTTTTTTTTTTTACAATTTGCTTGATACAAATGTATTGCATCTTTTTAAAATTATAAACACAAATATATGTAAATTATTTTCTATGTCTAGTTTTTGTGTGTTTGCCATATTCAAATCAGTGCTGTTGCCATTTTCACCTTTACTGTAAGAAAGTGATGAGCAAATCACTGACACATGATATTCATGTGCCATTTTTTTTCCTGACTTGCCCACACTTGCCACTTCATTATTCAAAGGCCAAACACGCAATTAGCACCAAAGTATCCTATTGCGAAGCCGTCCCACTAGGACCAATCAATGCTGTTCGATCAGTGCTGTCAGTGTGATTAGACGCACTCTTGCATCTTCTTTATTTCTTTTTCAGTTTTTGCTTGGAAAATTTGTAAGGTATACTGCCATTCATTTATGCCGCATTGACTCCAAGTCAATGTCACTATATACCTGTTTGATCAGGCAGGAAAGCAGCAGAAGATAGAAATGAAAAGACGTTATCATCTGGATTTATGTCTCACTGAGTGAGCAACCCAAGCCTACCTTGGTTTTAAAAATATGTTGTAATGCAGTCAAAGATGAACCAAATTCAACTCTTTCGATGGAAAGTTTAATAGTAAACAATCATGAACTCATTATAATTTTATCCAAAGGACTGTGAGTTTACTGTGCTCATTGCTAACTGCTGTAACTTTTAGGAAAACATAAAGAACCGGTTGATAAAATTGGTTTGGAACATTTGAATAGTAGTAGCAGTATGATCAACTTTCACTTTTATAGGGGAACTCAAGCATTTTTCAACTGAGGTCCCATTTGGTGACATTGCTCTTCCCTAAGTCCATGCAAGTTGATTGTTGACAAGGGGCTCATTCTCCTGCTTACACTGGGAAAGACCCCCTCATCGGCAATCAACTTGTATTGACTTAGTAGACAGGAGCATTGCCAAATCAGAAGATGGCTAAGGTAAGTAGCTGCCTGTACTTGCATAATCTGGTGTTTTTAAGTTTTCGTTTTTGGCAGATGTTGAGGAAACCATGCATTTGTACCTCTCCATGCTACTAAACCCTTTTATTGGCAGTTTTGCTTGTTTAAGGGGTCAAGTGGATTAGGCGTAATGTGATTATGTTAACTTGCCTCACAGGCTTCAGCTGTATTCCTAATTAGTTCTTGATGGTGTTAGTGTTCTTATTTAGTACTGGGCCACTTATCATTGTCAAACAAAAAAGTAAAAAAGGGCCTATGATGAAAAATCCTCTACTCTCTAAGTCTTTAAGGCCCTTTAAGTATCATGAAATGTGATCCATGGGGTGAATCATCAATAAACCTTCTGTGCCTCTCATTCTGCACTTTCTGTTGATATCTAAGCATAAAGCCACTTTTATTGAGACTTGAAGACGTCCCAGTAGAGAAACAGCTGTACTTTCAGTCAGCATGTTTAAGTGGACTAACTGTGATACCATTGATTCCCTTCATGCTTCACATACACCTTCTGTTCAAGTGAGGCCATAGGCGTCCTCATTAGTATTACCAAGAGCTTTGTTGACCTTGTAGTGAGAAGAGAGTGAGAGGTTGCCTGGAGCCCATTGCTACTGTTTTCCACTGACAAAGGGAAGCAGGCCGTTTTGGTGAATGCAGAGTGTGTGTGTGTGTGTGTGTGTGTGTGTGATCTGTTTGTTCCATATGTAGGTGTCAACTGCATGTGTAAATCTGACACTGAAGTTGGATTCTTCAGAAAAGGCTGTCCTAATTGGTTTGGCCTCCTTTAAAAACCTCTTACATAAGCCACTACTTTCATACGTGTGATATCATTCAACTATTTTTGGCTTTGGCTTGGAAAAACACTGTTCACAGTCAGATAAAGACAAGCCTCTTTGCTGTCTAAATTCACAGTTCTCACAAAATGGAGCTAGCATACATGGACTGACCTGTAGGGTTGAATTTCTTAGAGAGGTCTGAATGTATTCTAGGTGATGTATTTAATTAAAAATGGTTGATCACATCAGATAATCTAAATTCAGACAACATGCAGAAAAGCACTTAGTTCCGTGAATGTCATAAGATTTGGCAAAATGCATATTTGTTGATACACACATTATACATTTGATAGATTTTCTCCTTATCTGTCTGTCTGTCTATGTCTATCTATCTATCTGGATGGATGGATGGATGATGATTTTGGATCAGTAGTAGTAGTTGGCAGTAATATTGAACGGATGGTTGTTTCGCTGTGTAACTAATCGTTGTAGTCTATGAGATGGCACTTTGAAGTTACTGGACCCACGGTGGCCTCCTGACTCTGGCACTGAGTTCATCTCCCTTTTAGACATCCTTCTTCTGAGCAGGAAGTTCAGTGAGATTGGAGATGGTCTAACAATGTGTGAATTTTTGGTGGAATTCTCATCCACACTGGCTCTCTTTGTTCTTGGCAAGAATCTTCATCTGCATTGTCTCAGTCAACTCATCTGGAAATGGGTACCAGCCTTGGCCGGGGAAGTAACCTGTGATGGACTGATGATCCATCTTGGGGTATTCACTGATGCCATGGAACCTGGTGGACTTCAAACCTATATAGGATTTGCAATATTTCTCCTTCTTGTTCTTCTCATAGTAGATTCACCACAAACCCTGATGACTTTGTGAATGAAGTTGATTTGGATAAACAGTTTTTTTCATCTGAAAAAGACAAGTCCTTGACTTGGATGCCAGTCACCCAAAATGGTTAATAAACATTTAAAAGGTGGTACTTTGAGTAAATTTTCATCATCATAAGGAACCTGTGTGCAGCGGGGGATTGGCCGCTTTGGGCCATCAGTATGCAGGTTTTTGTTAAAATAGAACCTCTCAGGAGATGATTTCTTCTATGTCACTATTTTGGTTGAGTGAGGTAGCTCAGTGAAAAATGACCTGCCAAGATGATTCTTCTACTTCTACTTTTGATTGCTTCTGTTTGCTTGTGGTCACCACAATGAATCTCTTATATATTTGGCACAATGTGTTTTTGATAAACACTGGATGTCCTTCCTGATGCACATCCAGATCCACTTGGAGAAAGAAATTCCATACAGAAAGGAATTGGGCATTGGTAAAGTTGAACTGAAGACCTTTTTGCTATGAGACAAGAGGGGACACCACTGTTCCACCATGCATCTGGTGAGATAATTGGTCGAAACAGAAACCAACAGATTGCTGACCCTTCTTGAAGCAGTTGTCAGTTTCATCGTTAACACACATCATCAAATCAAGCAAAACATACTGTCTGAAGCAGAGACTTTCATTCTCAAAATAAGCGTTGTGGAACTGCCATTAATAATTACCACATCTGTATAATAAGTTCATGTAAAGATTGCAGTTATCCCTAAAGTTAGGAGGTGCTTGAACTCCTAAAAGCTTCTGTGTATTTTAGGAAATACACTGTTGTACCTTTTGGTCTCAGTCAGAATTATAATATGCTGGTGTTGATCACTATCATGAATCACAAGTTCTGCTTAATCTCTACCAAGGATGTAATTAACCCTGCAGTGATTCATATCGCTCATTAAATTAACACAGAGGGGACACCGAAACTAGAGCACAGTGCTTTTCCTCAGCTCAGCTACTCTTAGTTAGGCTCTGTGCAAACATCTTTAAACATTTATTACATTTTTCTGCTCCGGTCATTATGCGTGTGCCAGGTTAAAGCTGGTTTTGCTTACGAAACAATAATTGCTGTATTAATACAAGTAAAAATAATGTCAATAACAGTCATTTAAGGTTGAGAACAAGCATTAAAGTGTTCACGTTTTTTAATGGTTGATACACTATTCAGACTTGTAAACTGGAATCTTAATGCAGAAATTAATTACAACTGTTTTGCCTCTTGAGAAAATTGTTTACAGTTGTGGAAAAATGTGCTGCAGAGTGGAAGAGAGTGAGAGGGAATTTGATTAGCAAAGAAATGACAAATGAAGGGTGGGGTGGAAATGATGGGAAATGCAATTGTGGAGTGGTTGTTGCATGCAGCGTTGCACGTGCATAGAGATGCAAAGATTTATTCTTTAAAAGAGTTGCTGAAGTTGACAAAAGGATTGTGGCACAGCCCCAAAATAAAACCAAATGAGTGGGTAAAATAAGTATTGAACATGTCACCATTTTTTAAATCAGTAAATATATTTGTAAAGGTGCTACTGGAAAAGAAATTTCTACCAGGTGTCAGTAACAACCCAAGTAACCGAAACGTATAAAGAAATCCAAGCCATAGATGTCCATCAGTTAGTGCGAAATTACTCAGAGAGAAAGTATTGAACACCTGAAGAAAAGGAAGTGGGGAAAAAAGCATGGAAAGCCAAGACACAGCTGACATCTATCATAATTAGAAAGCAATCCTGCCCCTTGTCAGAGCAAATTAATATCAGTTGGTTCAGTCCCAGCTGATGGCCTATAAAAAGATGTATCACTACCAAGGTGTCATACAGTGAAATATCTCATGATAGATGAAAACAAAGAACTATCTCAAGATCCTCACAACCTTATTGTTGCAAACCATACTGATGGCATTGGTTACATTAGGATTTCTAAACTTCTGAATTGGAGAGAACATCATTTCACCATAAACCAGCCACGACCAGGTGCTCCTCACATGATTTATAAAAGAGGAGTGAAAAGAATTATCAGAAGAGTTGTCCAATAGCCGAGGGCCACTTGTGGAGAGCTTCAGAAAGACCTGGAATTAGCAGGTGGAATTGTTTCAAAGAAAACAGTAAGTAATGCACTCTGCTGCCATGGCCTGTGTGCATGCTCACGCATGACTCCATTGCTGACAAAAATCGTGTTGAAGCTTGTTTAAAGTTGCTGGCAGCAACATTTAGACAAGTCTACGAAATATTGGGAGAATATAGTCTGGTCAAATGAGACCAAAATTGAACTCTTTGGATGCCAAAATACACTCCATGTTTGGAGGTCAAATGGCAGTGCACAGCCAAAAAAACCCCATACCAACAGTAAAGTTTGGAGGTGGGAACATCATCGTGTGGAGCTGTTTTTCCAGCATATGGCACTGGCAAAATTCATACTAAGGCGGAAGGAGGAATGGAAAAGTGTACAGACATTTTTAACAATAAGAAGAATAAAGAAATCTACCAGGATGATGAAGATGAAACGAGGACATCTCAGCAAGACAATGATCCCAAACACCGACCCAAGGAAACCAACTGTCCCTCAGGCCATATGACTGTACAACTCCTCACTCAGGAGGAGTAACAGGAAGAGAGGGGTCAGGAATGAGAGGAACTGTAGTAGCCAGTAAACCAGTATTGATCAATATGTCTTGTATTTATATCGTGTATCTATATTTATATTTGCAAACTGTTTTTCCTTTTTACTTTCACTTTTTTGAAAAGTTCAGAGTCAAAAATACAAGTTTAAAAAAATTCAAATAACAAACTGGGATATTCAAGATGCTTAAATTTGATAAGATAAATTCATATGCCAAAATGCCATATAAATTTCAGATTAAACATCCAGGAACTAAAGCAAAAGCAGTTGACATCCAGCCAATCACGTTTATGCTTTATTGGTCACATGAGGGTTTGGTGTATAAAATTTGAGGAACTTGAAAATGTATAATTTTTTTATTATATTATTATTTTTTATTCATTTTTTTTTAACATGTATTATACATTGTGAAATTGTGAATAATGACAAATGTGAAAATTAGTTTGAAGACTTTAATTCGGAGAAACATTCAGATAAATAATGTTCATGTATAAATACTGAGTTCTAGAAATCTGTGGCATTTTAAATTCAATAGCAGATGGAACAGATTTGCTTCCATAGGGGTGTGCACATTCACTGTTTTGCTGTTGTGAATCTCGTGCAGTCTCGCGGTCAGTGACTCACGCGAGAGGTCAGTTTCAGCAGAGGGTTGCTTTGGCAAAGGTCACTGGTCACTGGTGAAAGGTCAATTTGAGATTTTTTCACTCTCATGTTCACCAAACGTGTCAGACATATGTAAATGGGTCCTGGAATTACCCAGGTAAAATCAGATTTGCTGAAAGTCAATCACGGGGTGATGATCATGGGTCAAAGGTCAAATTTTTTTCAAGGGTCATATTTTTCACTACAAATTTCCACAAACCTGGCAACACTATGGAGGTGGCAACTGGAATTACCCAGGCAATGTCAGTTGGACTAAAGGTTAATTATTGGGGTCAAGGTCATAGGTCAAAGGTCAAACTGACCTTTTTTCACTCTGTTTGTATCAAACTTGGCACACTGTGGAAATGGTTCCAAAATTCCCCTTTCAGGTCAAAACTTGCCAATAATAACAATTATTATTTGCCTAAAGCCATAATTAAGGCTAAGCTAATGTCTGCCTGTCTGTTTGTTGTTTTACAGGTCATTTTGCTGATTTATATTCTTTTTATGTCAAGAAAGGTTGAATCCAAATTACATTCATTTGCAAAGGTGATTTCTACTCTGAAATGACAGAAGCCACTGTCCCATAGCAAGTGTAAACAGATTCATGATGCTACAACCTCAAAGTAGATTGTGCAGGGTTTTTTATTTTTATTTTTTATAAACAGTAGTGAATTCCAGCAGTTGGGTTTATTGCTCATGCTATCATATCCTTTTTTTTTTTAGCTGTCCTTTGCTGCAACGACCCCCGTTCTGGCAGACAAGAAAAATACCCCCAATTTCGTCCGAACTGTCCCATCGGACAATGCTGTGAAACCCGGCTGTGGTCAAGTTCTTGAACTACTACAACTGGAGCCGTGTGGGGACCCTAACGCAGGATGTGCAGAGGTTCTCAGAGGTTAGTCCTTCTTAATCTAAAGAAACTGCATTTTCACAGGTATAATGTTGAAAAGTTGCAAGAGAAACCTGACGTGATATCCTGAGAGGTCTCAGCTCAGAGTACAGACCAGAAACAAGTACACAAGCACCAGTCAGCATGGATAATGTGTGTATGCACTGCAAAAATTGAACGTTTAAAAAGACGTTTAAAGAATATTTGACTTTATTTTTGTCTAAATAGAAAAATAATCTTGTCAACCTTTATTTAACATAAGACAAAATGTCTTATTTTGGAAAATGTATCTCACATTTTCTTAATATGTTTTTTCCAGCTAATATCAAGCTGTATTTACCAGTAACAGGAAAGGCAAATCATCCAAGCAAGAGGCTAATCTTAAAATAAGAATTCTGTCTAGGTTTCAGACACATTTTGATTATTCAGTGCCTAGACATTTTGCTAGTTTTGAGAATTCTAACCAAGTTCTTTTACCCCATTGGCAGATTTTTTTTTTTTTTTTTTTTTTTTTTTTTATTAATAGAAGACAATTTGGCTAGATTTGAGATTATTTGTCTTATTTTGAGAGGGACCATTTTTGCAGTGTGGAGAGGAGCCCCATATCTCCTTCACCCGCAATTCTGTCTAGTTTTAAGGCACATTTTGATTATTTAGTGCCTAGACATTTTGCTAGTTTTGAGAATTCTAACCAAGTTCTCTTACCCCATTGGCAGATTTTTTTTTTTTTTTAATACAAGACAATTTGGCTAGATTTGAGATTATTTGTCTTATTTTGAGAGGGACCATTTTTGCAGTGTGGAGAGGAGCCCCATATCTCCTTCACTCACAATCTCCAATAGTTCATCATAAATACATAACACAAACCATGTCTTCAACATTTACATTAATGTAAATACTAGTTATATACACTCACTGGCCACTTTGTTAGGTACACCTCGCTATGCCGGTGTTGCAGACCGAATGATCCGCCCCTAAAAATCCATCCGCCTTTTGCAGCTGTGCATGTGTCATTTCGGACCACAGCAGCACGTCTGAGACAGAGTCTCTTCACCCAAAGCAATCAAATGGATTAATGGGATTATTAACCATCAGATGATAAAGGTAAAACCTCTTAAATCATTCTAAAGTCAGTTTTAAGCAGAAACGAGGCTGTTTTAAGCAGAAAAGAGGTGAAATTCTGTGACGTTTTGAAATGTCCGATACACTGTGAACGCATCAGCTTGCAGCTCGTTTAGCCGTGGCGCTCTGATCGCTTTCGCCGCCTTTTATGATGAAATAATGATGAATTTATGTGGAAATGATTGTTGTACAAAAGCTTCATATAGCTGTCGCTGAGATAGATGATGACTGGAGTGCAGTTTGAAGCAGAAACGAGATGTTAATCTGTGAACCACGTCATCGGGGGGACCGATTTTTAGGGGGACTGTTCGGTTGGTGACACTGGGTTGTGCCCCCTTTTGGCTCTGACAATCACCAAGGCGTTTCCATCCACACAACTGCCGCTCACTGGACATCTTCTCTTTTTTCGACCATTTCTCTGTAAGCCCTAGAGATGGTTGTGCGTGAAAATCTCACAATATCAACAATTTCTGAAATACTCACACCAAAAACCATGCCATGTTAAAAGTTACTTAAATCTTGTTTCTTCCTCATTCTGATGTTCGGTTTGAACTTCAGCAAGTCATCTTCACCACGTCTAGATGCCTAAATGCATTGAGTTGCTGCCATGTGATTGGCTGACTAGCTATTTGTGTTAACAAGCAAGGGAACAGGTGTACCTAATAAACTGGCCTGTGAGTGTATCTGCAATAGTGGCCTTGATGGCCACCATAGCTAGGCTGTGGAAATGAAAGAAACACCTGAAAAACAAGCACATTTCAAGCTACATATAGCTTCAAAACCATGTAGCTTGGGTTGCGTTCATATAACTGTATCATTTGAGTTTTAGAATGTAACAGCTGTTAATTTGAAAACAGCACTTTATGTCTCCGATTTCATACATTTCTGTGTGGAAACTTTCTCACTCAATTCTGTCCGATTCACTGCATCATCTATCCCATTCACCCATTCTCTTTTGTGGCTAACTTCATACAAAATCCTTTCCTCAGGGTTGCATGGAGGTATGACAGTGTTATTGCTGTCTTTAGAAGAAACGGATGTTGTATTTCTCTGATTTAATGAATTCCTGCGGGGAATGGTTGTGCACCTCTCTCTGACAGCACACCTGCTCCTAATCCATCAATGACCCAGCATCCACTAACCATCCAGCACATAGCAGACATGAAGTGGGATATTGAATAAGCAAAACAGAGTTGCTTATTTATTTGTTTGTTGTTCACCTGGTGCACCAAAAGTCACCATATTTTTAACAGTTTATCTGCATTATATACCCTTTTTAATTTGGAAACTCACAAGATGATGGGGGTGAGGATGGTCTCATCTAGCTGTCCAGCTATTTTCTCCCTAAATTTAACAGCGTGCATTTCTCAGCTTTTCCAAAGTCTAGGAACAATGACAAATTCACCTCAGAAAAGTCACCTTTTCCACCAATTGCTCTTATACAACCCCTGGCAATAATTATGGAATCACCAGCCTCAGAGGATGTTCATTCAATTGTTTAATTTTGTAGAAAAAAAGCAGATCACAGACATGACACAAAACTAAAGTCATTTCAAATGGCAACTTTCTGGCTTTAAGAAACACTATAAGAATCAGGAAAAATATTGTGGCAGTCAGTAACAGTTACTGTTTTAGACCAAGCAGAGGGAAAAAAATATGGACTCACTCAATTCTGAGGAATAAATTATGGAATCACCCTGTAAATTTTCATCCCCAAAACTAACACCTGCATCAAATCAGATCTGTACATTAGTCTGCATCTAAAAAGGAGTGATCACACCTTGGTGAGCTGTTGCACCAAGTGGACTGACATGAATCATGGCTCCAACAGGAGAGATGTCAATTGAAACAGAGGAGAGGATTATCAAACTCTTAAAAGAGGGCAAATCATCACGCAATGTTGCAAAAGATGTTGGTTGTTCACAGTCAGCTGTGTCTAAACTCTGGACCAAATACAAACAACATGGGAAGGTTGTTAAAGGCAAACATACTGGTAGACCAATTAAGACATCAAAGTGTCAAGACAGAAAACTTAAAGCAATATGTCTCAAAAATCGAAAATGCACAACAAAACAAATGAGGAATGAATGGGAGGAAACTGGAGTCAATGTCTGTGACCGAACTGTAAGAAACCGCCTAAAGGAAATGGGATTTACATAAACAAAAGCCATCATTAACACCTAAACAGAAAAAAACAAGGTTACAATGGGCTAAGGAAAAGCAATCGTGGACTGTGGATGACTGGATGAAAGTCATATTCAGTGATGAATCTCGAATCTGCATTGGGCAAGGTGATGATGCTGGAACTTTTGTTTGGTGCTGTTCCAATGAGATTTATAAAGATGACTGCCTGAAGAGAACATGTAAATTTCCACAGTCATTGATGATATGGGCCTGCATGTCAGGTAAAGGCACTGGGGAGATGGCTGTCATTACATCATCAATAAATGCACAAGTTTACGTTGATATTTTGGACACTTTTCATCAATTGAAAGGATGTTTGAGGATGATGAAATCATTTTTCAAGATGATAATGCATCTTGCCATAGAGCAAAAACTGTGAAAACATTCCTTGCAAAAAGACACATAGGGTCAATGTCATGGCCTGCAAATAGTCCGGATCTTAATCCAATTGAAAATCTTTGGTGGAAGTTGAAGAAATGGTCCATGACAAGGCTCCAACCTGCAAAGCTGATCTGGCAACAGCAATCAGAGAAAGTTGGAGCCAGATTGATGAAGAGTACTGTTTGTCACTCATTAAGTCCATGCCTCATAGACTGCAAGCTGTTATAAAACCAGATGTGGTGCAACAAAATACTAGTGATGTGTTGGAGCGTTCTTTTGTTTTTCATGATTCCATAATTTTTTCCTCAGAATTGAGTGAGTCCATATTTTTTTCCCTCTGCTTGGTCTGAAAAAGTAACCGTTACTGACTGCCACAATTATTTTTCCTGATTTCTTATAGTGTTTCTTAAAGCCAGAAAGTTGCCATTTGAAATTACTTTAGTTTTGTGTCATGTCTGTGATCTGCTTTTTTTTCTACAAAATTAAACAACTGAATGAACATCCTCCGAGGCTGGTGATTCCATAATTTTTGCCAGGGGTTGTATGTCCCAGCTTTATGGGAGAAACTTGTTTGAAGTTGCTGTATGGAAATACATTTGTTTAAAATATGCTTTAAGTGACGACTAGATATTTTTGGTAATGGGTTTCATCTGGGGATCCATGGATACTATTGGAAGTGGCAAATGAGTGATGGGGAGTATGGCTTTTTTGGCCATAGTGTGCGTTTTTTTCTGGGTATGATCCAGCTTGTAGGTGCCTCAGTGTTGAGGATCCGAGTGGCTGAAGAAGGCCATGTGTCATTTGTTGTGAACCGACACAGACAAAGCCTAACAGAAGTGAGTATGTCCTTGTACAATGTCACTTAATTGTTAAATGATCTAAAATTCTATCACCTCTCAATAACAACACAGACTCCAGGTTGACAAGTTGAGTGTTTCTTCTCAGGAATACTCAAAACCAATTACTTTATATATACTGCATATTGACAGTACACACCCCAAAGTAGAAACGCAATAGAACAAGAGTCAGTACACATAAGCATATCTTTTATTACAACAAATCTAAATCAGGGGACAGAATCAAGAACATATTCAGGTCACTTAGAATCTCTTGGTGTTCAGTTAAATTAGACAACTAGAAAGAGCGTGGAGGTGCATGGTCATTCTGTATACAGCAGGATCACTTTACAAAGAGAATGACAGCAAACAAAGCGTACACGTGAGGGAAGCTCCCAAGAGACAGATCACAGCGTTGAGTTAGTTGCCACCTACTGTTGATGTGATTAGAGAAACTGGATACCAGGCAACTTTTGTCTGTTGCATCACCAGTTACAGTTTGATATCAGAGTGACTCAAAGAAGATCTTAAAAAGAAAAGATTAAATCTAGGCTATGAGTGTCCCTTGTGCCTTGTGGCAAACCGCAGTTGAAATTTCACATCATCTTTTTTATCAAAGTCCTTCTTTGTGCTGCTGTAGCATGAAGCTATTTGCATGTTAATGAGAATAGCATGATTTTTTTTCAGTCATTGCTGTTGTATATTTTATGAATGAAACTTTATATTCACAATGTTTGTGTTATAGTGGCATAAGTAGGACGACATATATGAAATATGATCATTTAGGTTCTAATCGGTGGTCGCTAGATTTTACTTCAAATTGTACTGTACCTAAAAGTTGGGTGACTAATTCCTGAGCCTCTTATTGATCGATTTTAACAACTTATTGTTGAGTTGATGCTTAGGTGATTCGTGTGGGCAGTCGTCAGCTAAATTTAACCTATTCAGCTCTGGATGACTGAATTAATTTTTATTGCCCACATGGTCCATGATGTTTGGTTCTCAGAGGAGAGAAAAAAAGACAATAGTTTTAAAAATAACTCTGCGTGGTCCTTTAGCTGTAAGGTTTTAAGTCTTCATTAATAAATCCATATGATGACATAAAATAATGGAACTGAGTTTGCAGCCAATTTTTCACCCAAGAAATAGACAAAAGCAGATGCTACCGCTGTGGAATAGAAATTAGTGATCAGTGAAATGTTCATGCATTATTTATGTACTACACTGCGTCTGGTAGTAATTTAGTTTAATGTCCTCCGAAGGGATTGATTTTTTTTTTTCTTTTTTGAGACAATTTTGCAGACAGTAGAAGAATGTTATTGAGTCCCGTTTGTCCACTGTGAAATAAAGGGTATTGTCAGAGCCGGTCCTAACCTCTCTAGGGCCCAAAGCAAAATTCTACAAAAGAGCCCACCTATCTGACTCGTGAGACATGTAAACCATTTACCATAAATACGCAGTCACCACATACTCCTGTGCTCCCACTTCAATCAGCATGTTTCACAACAAATAGACATATAAAGTACAGTATAATGTCTGAACACTCAGGTTGGGCATAGTCTAGGTACCTAAACTGTGCCTGAATTGATCCTTTTTAAAAACTGCAACATGCACTTGACTACATTAAATAATTAGTCCATGAGCCGGTCATCAATTTTAACCTAAACGGTACCACTTAAGGGGACGAAACAGCACTTAGAGTCCAGCGTCAGTGTAAGTGTACTATGGCCTACACAAAAATGTATGATAGCCATCCCAGGGTGGTAGCTGTAGCCAGGTAGGGGTCAATGAAGAATTACACAGAGATCAAACTGCTCCAATCATATTGAAAACTATATCACATTATATGTCTGATCCTAACTATTCTGAAAAGGTCTAGTTTGGACTATCTATGATGGAATGTTCTGGAGTTATGGGGTAAAAACAGCAAAAATGGTGACAAGGGTCAATTTCAGTTTATACAGGGGTCAAAAGTTAAAGTTACTCCAATTTTAGTAAAAAATTATGAAAATTATTGTTTGAAGTAAAAGGATTAATAAATGAAATAGTTTTGACTACGTTGAATGGTTGGTCTCCAAAGTAAAGGTCAAACAAGATCAACATCCATTGGATTCTATGACATGTGACATATGTTACCCTGTAACATGATAACTAAGCATGACACATGGTGCAAACTATTCCTTATATGAACCCTATTAATCCAAACAATAATGCTCAGCTCTGTAACTCTGTGCCACGCAATGACGTGCATGACAGTTTTAAAGTTCTTGTCGCTGGATTATGCTTTATTATGGCTTAATTTGACCCTCAACAAGCTTTTCTTTCTACAATCATCACCTCCAATTCGATGGTAAGCTGTACAATTTCATCTTTTTTCAGACTCCGTGTTGTAAAGTTGCAGATTTTTCTGATCCATTTGTAATCAGCATGTGCACTGTAAATAAAATAGCTGGATTTCCATGCAGACACATTAACAGCGAACGCTATTTTGAACCCAAGATGGCACCAGGAGTCATGTGACCATTTTTTCCCCAACTCGTCATGTCGCCACTCTCTCAATCAAGGGACTCTAAGTCTCAGTCAATGGTCTGGTTGCAGTTTCAAAGTTCAACACATTGTCGAAAATTCCATCATGCTACTTTAAAACCTTAGCATGCCAAACTGGACAATGGGGTGACGTTTCTGTTTTTTTTTATTTTTACAGGTAACAAATAGATTCTCACTTGTTGAGCTCAAAAATCAAATTCATACAACAAACATTACGTCACTTCAGCTGGAGAGAAGCATTCAGTTCATTTGAAAACACATTGTGAGCACTTGCCTTAAGGTATTGGTTGAAAACAATCTGCTCAAGCCTAGGGATGTGAGCTGGAGGTGTGGGGGTGCATAAGAAGTCTCACTGCAAATCTCAGAGAATCCAAATCCCTTTATCTCTCCCCTCCTGAAAGCGGCAAGGGGCTTAGGACGGGAGGAAGACAGACGGCCCGATTCAATCAACCTGCCTCGAGATTGGCCTCTATCCCGATTTACAAATATGCAAGCATCGCTTCCATGTTTCGTGAGCCGTACAATCCTCTGATGAGTTCCGACTCTGCCTGATTTGGGGGCTTTTACAGCACCATGCAGCAAGACAAATGCTTAATGAGACGGGAAATGTGCTGTTTGTGTGCTACCACTTTGTTATACTGGGGATGCTGCATCATTATGTTGAGACAATATAGGCATTCAAGTCATGGTGTTATTGTTCAGTGGCAGAGAAAACTAAATTTGGACCCAGAGCATCACTAAAATAATGTCATTTGTTCCCAATGTATTGGCGTATTTTACTGCTGAGTTTGGAGTTTTGGTCAGCAGCGATGGTCTTTGCGACAGCCAGACGTAGACTTTGGAAATGAAAGTAACTGACCAAACGTGTCAAGTTCTTGACTCTTGTAGTTCTTCTCTACAAGAGTCAAGACAGAAGTCAGACTACCAGAACAAGAATTTTAGCCGAGGAAGCTTCTGAGATTTGCAGTGAAACATCCTCGCGTCAAGCAACCCAGTCCAGTCGAAGATTCAAGCTTCTCTACTATGGAAACCACCTGGACAACTGAGAGCCTTCACAGAAACACACCTGCTCCTAATTATCAGGATGCATGTAATGGTAGGATTTTTTGCCCCCCCTGCTTCTGTGGTAAATTAAATAAGCAAAACAAACTCGCTTTTTGTATTGATCTGGTGCATCAACGCTCATCAGTTTATCCTGACTTGCAGAGGTACCTGTCTTTGCCCAGATGAAGAGCAGTTATCAAGCTGTATGCATTTTTTGTAAAAAAAAAAAAAAAAAAAGAGAGAGAGAGAGATTAATAATAAAATAAAAAATACAAATTAAAATGTATTAATAATAATAATAATAATAATAATAATAATACAATACACAAACAAATAAATTGGGCACACTGTTTTTGGCTATAAATAATCTACAGCACTCACAGATGACTGGTTCAGTATTAAAATTGCTGTATAGTTATTCTAAAACTACCAAATGTGTGCAGTTTCCTAACAGTGCTGAGACATTTATTGTTCATTTTAATTATTTTATTTTTCATTCAATTTTTTTTCATTTTCTGTATTGTATTGTATTGACTTAGAATAATTAATGCCATGATTCCACACGCTCCCATACAGTTGGTTGTGGTGCACACTAAAGCTTGTTTGTGATCTGCTACATAAAGATAAAGAAAAAGGTTGATTTTGATTAATTTATCAGTGTTAAGTGTATTTTCAGACTGTGGCTGACGACGGGACCAAGGTGAACGCCTTAAAGCAGGGATTCATGATGGATTTAATCGTTCTTGAAAACGTGATCTTTTAGAAGTCGCGAGCATTACATAGCACTAGGGTAATGGCTAATGTTAGAATGAATAAATGGCTCCTTTATAATTATTTTATTACATATATATGTAATAATATGGTTTGTTGTGTGGTTAATTGGCCTAACTGATCATCTCAGAGACATGTGTTGCTTTTTTCCCCATCGATTGATGTGGCGGCTTACGCGCAAAGAAAGCCACAATGCCGAGAGCCCAGCCTTCGCTGAAGACACACACAGAGGCACAAAGCCACACATGTAAGGTGCTTCATATATAGGATAATATGCTCTTTAAATTTGGAGATGAATCCATGTATTGTTTTTGAGTAATTGTGTTAACAAACTAGTCACTCGCTGCATTTTACACGGTACACGTAGAGACTTTTCCCAATGTCTACCAATCTGGGCATTGAATACACCATTGATAGCATTCTTTATCTTCTTCACTCCTGTGTTTCTTTCTCTACTTTCCTGTGCCAGTGTACTGTTTCCTAAGGAGACTACCTTCAAGGTTAATGTTATGTAATGCTTGTTAAGGATTCAGAGTCATGCACATCATGTATGCACACACACACACACACACACACACACACACACACACACACACACACACACACACACACACACACACACACACACACACACACACACACAGTATGGAGTCGCCTGGGACTAAAACCAGTCAGGTAAAACCAACTCATACATCATAGAACATGCATCATGAGGTGTGCTGGTGTCTCTCTACACACTAGCACACACACGCATGCACACACAGACTGCAATCAACATTATTGAACTTGCCAGACAAATACGGCTCACCGTGGAATGTAGCAGCCATTATCAGTCAGTCAGATGGCAGACCTGACTGAGATCAGGATTAAGACCCTGTTCTGTGCCTGGAACCCTCTCAGCTGTTGCATTTAATTACACTATTGGAAAACCTAACACAAGTCACATTTTCAGTGTTAAACCTCTCTGATTTGTTCGACTTGCCCTATCCACCACCAAAAAAAAGAAAGGGGGGAAAAAACTATTCACTCCGGTAAAGCCTTCTAAAATTCTGTACATATAAATGTTAATTTTCCTCAATGCAGAGGAAGGCAGTGATGAAATACCAAAGTCAACATCCACAAATGCACAGTGGAGTGGGGGTGAGTACATTTAGTCATTGTTTCAGATAAGAGGTTGTTGTGCCTGACCTTTATTTATTCAGGTTAGTTGCAGACCTTAATGCTGTAGCCGTGGATTGTAGCTGACAGAGACACAGCTATGATTTATGCAAGGCAACATAGAGCGCTGCACGCCAATATCACCAGATTGAAGTGCTGTATGTGCATTATTACAATCACATCTACCTTCTGGAAAAGACCTTTGCTATTTTACCATCAAAGAAACAGGACTCTGAGGTATTTGTATCAATCTGAAACACTTTACGACTTGGTAAAACTCATTGTCTGCACATAAAGTCCACTGAGGACTCTTTTTTTCCGACTAAGAATCCCCTTGAACCTGCTAGAGCTGAATTATTCTATTGTACAATGAGATTGGTATGAAAAGTAAATCTACCTAATGTTAAGTCTTAGAAAATACACATAAAGCACCATCCTTGGTTGCCACCAGACCTAGGATTTGGAAATGAAAGAAACTAACAAGCTCGTGTGAAGCTTCAACCACCATGCAGTGGTCACCAAATGTTACCACATCCACCATACTGGGAACCATTTTGGGTCCTGGATGGCAACTTCCCAGGTAGACAATCTCTTAAAAATAGCCATCTATCTACGACATCCGGGTGAAACTTTGGGTTCCCCTTGGCCTTCTCCAGTTGCAGGAGTGTCCAACACTGAGGTACCTTCATGCTGGATCATGAACTGAGAAACGCACCACTTGATCAAAATGTAATACCTGACATTCTTTCACAATGCAAGTGGTATGCCTTATCTGAGTCCCCCTAAGTTACTGTTCGTTTGTCACAAAGTCATTTCAGTGGTACCCAAGGATCCTCCAAACACATCCAGTTATTGTCTTAGCTCACCGGTTAGCATCCATGTCTCACAATCATATATTAAGGCAGGAAGAACCAGGTCACTCTGTTTATGGACCTCATGATTCCATAAGCTCTTCTAAGGCATCTCTCAAACTCAAAGACCAGTACCCACAAACATGAATGTTGCTGCCAATATATGTGAATCTCTACAAATTTGCCATTTTTGTTACATACAAATACACTTCTGATGACTGAGTCCACTGAGTCATTGAAAGCCTGGGTCTTACTCTTGATCCAGGACAATGGTAAACCCAAAACACTCTAATTCCTCACTCAACATTTCAAGTGCTGCTATCAGGACATCCATTGATTCTACAAAGATCACAGCATTGTCCATGAATTCAAGGTCAGTAAACCTTTACTTCTCAACAAAGAAACCTAAGATGCTGATCTCCACAACTCTACCAAGCACCAGTCAATTCAAGCATTGAACAGAGTAGGAGCCAGAACACATCCCTGATGAATGCCAGATTCACAAGAAAAAGTCATAGATTCTATCCCCATTCCATACAGCACTCACAGTGTCAGTGTAGTACTTGGAGTACTTGCAGGTCATTTTGGTTTAAAATGTGTGGTCAGGTGCACAGTCGGTGCACTGCAAGTACAATTCTGAGGACACAGAAAGCAATAAAAACCTGGTCTAAAGTCAAGTGCAGTGTATTTTTGATGTCTGTGTAGCACAATTTTAAAATAGTTTAATGTCCTCAGGAGGGATTGATTGCTAGTAGTATACCAGTGCTGTTATATTTGTACCTGACCGCTTTCATGTAGTTCACTCTCATGTAGTTCTTTTTTTTAATCTTATTTTCCTGCACTTATTTTTGTCCTGGTATCAAAATTGTCACAAATAAATCACTGACATTGACTATGACAAGACAGGAGGTGGGGCATTTCTTCATTTGCGGGGCCCTATGCAGCGTGCAATGCATATTGGGAGGTCTGACTCTGGATATTGTAATTAGACCAGTTTTGAAATAAATCAAGTGTTAAATCAACTTGATGGAATTTTTGATGACATCTGATATGGTTTCAGATCGCAACCCATCCAATACCCTGTAATTCTCTTCTCGAAGGTTGAATAATGTGGGATAAGCCATACGTTTACAAAGGCTGCATGGATATACAACTGAAGTAGCGAGGTTTGCACGACAAAACATGAACATGAACGACCTGTGTCACCCCAAATTTCATCATACCATCACAAAATCATTTTGTGACACCATCACAAACATATACCCAATTTTGTGATGGTGTCACGGACGACTGTATTAAATCACTTTTCTGACGCCATCACGTTTTTGGGGGCCATACTAAAATACAAAATGGACGAAATGGAGCGAAATGGAGACCGATGATCACGAAATGGAGGTAAAATGTAATCAAATGGGGCAGAGTGAACCAGACGGATTCCAAATAACTACTTTTATATAATTGTTTGGCTTTTGTTTTTTGTGAGATGCGCTCAGTACATGTAGTAGGGGCAGGTGTGCCATCTGGCATTCAAGAGATGAAATTTCAGTCAACAGGTCAGTCTGCATCATTTCGTTACAGTTTACCCCCATTTTGTTATTATGAGTCCCCATTTTGCTTCATTTGGCAAAAAAAAAAAAAAAAAAAATTAAATAAAAGTACTTAATTGAATCATATTTGGACTTGATCTGCTCCATTTCGCTTCATTTTACCCCATTTTGTTATTGTCAGTCACTATTTTGCCCCGTTTCGGTAAAAAATATTAAATAAAAGTGTTATGTGTCGACGCGGGTTGAGGAGCGGACCTGCGTCAGACGGAACCCAGCGCTAAAAATAACCAGAAAGTGGTTCCAATAACAAAAACAATTTATTTATTTCACCCGCTGGTGCACAACAAAGTGTAAAAACCAAAATAGCGTCCTTCTGGTGGAGTGAAGGCTGGCACACTCTCCAGTGCCCAAAAGGATCGA
The DNA here is from genome assembly GCF_902500255.1 of Thalassophryne amazonica. Classification (NCBI taxonomy): domain Eukaryota; kingdom Metazoa; phylum Chordata; class Actinopteri; order Batrachoidiformes; family Batrachoididae; genus Thalassophryne; species Thalassophryne amazonica. The sequence continues at coordinate 48,824,137 of NC_047122.1, forward strand.
AGCCCGGCGCTCCTGGACCCACTACCACGCCAAACACCCCCCAGGTGGACACGACAAACCGACTCTCTGCGAAGCATAGAAGAGGTGAGGTAAGTCAGTAGTTACAACTAATATCCTTCAAAAGACACACACTATCAGCAACACATTCAGGTCTGTATTTTAAGCTTTATGCAAATGAGCAGCTTCTCACAACAGGTGGAGGATCACTTGTCCGCACGCCACAGCAGTGAGAAGCAAGCTGCACAATTCTCATCACAATTCAAGTATACTGCGTAACAAAATACCAAGTTACTATCAACAATTAGTCAAACACTTAATCACCTCTGATGTGTGCTGACAGCATGTGTCCCTCACCCTTCCTGCTTCACGGGCTCCATGTGTCAAACCCAGGCGCGGTCCTCAGCGTCTCACAAACGAACATCACAAGGTCGAGTTCCCGGCAGTTCTGCTTGAATCACACATGACTTAAATGCAGAACGCCTTCCAATTATCTGCTTCAGCTGAAAGTCTTTAAGGCTGCACGTGAGCACCATTCACAGGTGCTGCACATGATGTTGATGAGGGTGAAGGACTCTTCAGCCAGCACCTTCTCCACAGACAAATCAGTTTTCATGCCACCTGGAGAGCAAAGAAAAGAAAAGAACACCAAAATGTCCAGCCACACCCCCCAACACACAACAAAAAGTATTTAATTGAATCATATTTGGAGTCAGTCTGCTCCATTTCGCTACGTTTTACTCCAGTTTCGTTATTATCAGTCCCCATTTTGCTCAATTTTGCTTAAAAATAATTAAATAAAAGTACTTAATTGAATCATATTTAATCATATTTGGAGTCAGTCTGGGCTAGTCTGCTCCATTTCATGATTATCAGGCTCCATTTTGTTCCATTTTGTATTTTAGTATAGCCATGTTTTTGGCGTGTGTGATCGGGTTGGCATGTGAGCATGAGTAGATGTTTGAGTTTGTTTTCATTTTTAGTTGGATGGGTTTAGTCAGTGCCATAAAAATATTATGGGTCGTCATGTGAATCCTTCAGTATTACCAGCTTGCTTTTCTAAGTGTGCGATTGTAATATTTTGTGCAATATTCACCCCAAACACAATTGCACATCTTTTCTAAACTTTCTGCACATAGTAATTCATCTTCACTTTGTCACATGCATTAAAGGAAACCTGTTTTGTTTATATACTATCTGAGTACCAGTGTGTTCCACACACATAAGTTTATCACACTTGCGTTTAACACGTGTAGCCTGTGTGTGTACGTACACTCGTGTGTGTGTGTGTGTCCATGTGCTTTCACACGTTTCTGAAAGTACAGTTGGGTTGTTTGCTGATGGGGATTCCCAGCTCCCTCAGACAATGGATGATATTTTTGTTGTGGTGGAAGGCTGCTCCGCCCCCCGCCTCCTCCATACCTTCTCCTTGGCCCCTCCCCTCTACATGTACATCTCTCCACATGACACAGTCAGTCCAAAGAAACACACAAACACCTGTCCTTTCATATTTCATCAGAATAAATAATTCTCAACCAAGAAGAATTCACCATGAGATGTGATTTTGTCAGGCTGAGGTTTAGATCAGGCTCAGCTAATCTCTGTTCAGCATGATCTCACTAGTTCACCTCACCACAGCGAGAGTTAAACCGGAAGCCTGACGTTCCTCTCGGCCTGCTTCAGGATTGCCGATGGATGAGTGCAGTGAGCTCTCCGTCTTCCACATCGCTGATTTAGAGTTTCGTCGTTCACTCAGAATGATGTCATCCATCATTTGATTCTTGGAGAACCAGACTTTGTTCCGTGTGCATTCACAGAAGGTTAATGATTTACACAGTTTCCTGGCGAAACAGTAATTACGGAAATTGGTGTCAGTCAGCATCTCTGACTGCGGAGGAGTGAATTCATCGCTTGAGTATCTAACAATATACACTTAAAATATATTGCACATTTGATGAGAAAAAGTATATTCATACTTTATCCTCAGCATCAGTTTATATAATATTAAAGCATTCTTTAAAATTCTACTTGTTTATCCTTTATTTTGTACTTTGACATGATAATTGTGCTCTGACATGATCTCAGATAATAAACTCATTTCTGAGCATCAAAGGAACCAAAGCAGCAGAGATGAAACACTTTAAAGTGGTCATGTCGTTACATATTGAGATAATCTTATCTTGGTGCCTGTATCGAATCATATCTTTTTCTTTTAAAGAGCATCATGATACCATGAAACGTCAACTACTAGAATCATAAACAATTGATAAAATATACAAATAGAAAACAGATAAGATCAAGGATTTATGCTGCACATATTGCAACATTTTGGGATTACCTTTCACTGCTATGCAGATGATACTCAGTTATATATGCCGATAACTGCTGGTAATCTCGTTCACAAAATCCTTAGAAGATTGCCTTGCATCAGTGAGAAGTTGGATGTCTAGAAACTTCCTACTTTTAAACTCTGAAAAGACTGAAACGATGGTTCTTGGTCCATTGAGACATCGGCATCAATTTGACCAGTTAACACTCAGCCTAGGCTCGTGTGTCATACATCACACTGACAAAGTGAGGAACCTTGGGATAATTTTTGATCCTTCGTTGTCCTTTGGTCTCCATATTAGAAATATTACTAGGACTGCTTTCTTCCACCTGCGAAATATAGCAAAGATTTGTCCCATCCTGTCTATGGCTGATGCTGAGACCCTGATCCATGCGTTTATCTCTTCTAGATTGGACTACTGCAATGTTCTATTTTCTGGTTTACCGCAGTCTAGCATTAGGGGTCTCCAATTGGTTCAGAATGCTGCAGCCAGACTTTTGACACGAAGCAGAAAGTTTGACCACATTACACCCATTTTGGCGTCTCTTCACTGGCTTCCTGTCCCAGTGAGATCAGATTTTAAGGTTGTGCTACTAACCTATAAAATTATTCATGTACTGGCACCTCCCTACCTAGCTGACCTAATTAAACCTTACGTACCGGCCCGGGCTTTATGTTCTTAGGGTGCAGGACTACTTTGTGTCCCTAAGGTGAGTAAGAAGTCTGCGGGTCACAGAGCATTCTCTTATCGTGCCCCTGTTCTGTGGAATGATCTCCCTGCGTCAATAAAACAATGAGATTCTGTGGAGACTTTCAAGTCCAGACTTAAGATGCACTTATTTTCCCTTTCATATGGCTAGCATACTGGTGCAGTTTTGTTTAATGCTTTTTACTCTTTTAATTCATGTTATTAGTAATTGAAGTGGGCCGCGGCCTCAACTTCACCTAAATTCTGGGTCTTTTAGTGAAGCTTAGGGCTAGTGGCTGGCGATCACCTTAGTATACTCAACAAAAATATAAACGCAACACTTTTGGTTTTGCTCCCATTTTGTATGAGATGAACTCAAAGATCTAAAACTTTTTCCACATACACAATATCATCATTTCCCTCAAATATTGTTCACAAACCAGTCTAAATCTGTGATAGTGAGCACTTCTCCTTTGCTGAGATAATCCATCTCACTCACAGGTGTGCCATATCAAGATGCTGATTAGACACCATGATTATTGCACAGGTGTGCCTTAGACTGCCCACAATAAAAGGCCACTCTGAAAGGTGCAGTTTTATCACACACCACAATGCCACAGATGTTGCAAGATTTGAGGGAGCGTGCAGTTGGCATGCTGACAGCAGGAATGTCAACCAGAGCTGTTGCTCGTGTATTGAATGTTCATTTCTCTACCATAAGCCATCTTCAAAGGGGTTTCAGAGAATTTGGCAGTACATCCAACCAGCGTCACAACTGCAGACCACGTGTAACCACACCAGCCCAGGACCTCCACATCCAGCATGTTCACCTCCAAGATCATCTGAGACAGAAACCTGTCAGAAACCGTCTCAGGGAAGCTCATCTGCATGCTCATCGTCCTCATTGGGGTCTCGACCTGACTCCAGTTCGTCGTCGTAACCGACTTGAGTGGGCAAATGCTCACATTCGCTGGCACGTTGGAGAGGTGTTCTCTTCACGGATGAATCCCGGTTCACACTGTTCAGGGCAGATGGCAGACAGCGTGTGTGGTGTCGTGTGGATGAGCGGTTTTCTGATGTCAATGTTGTGGATCGAGTGGCCCATGGTGGCGGTGGGGTTATGGTATGGGCAGGCGTCTGTTATGGATGAAGAACACAGGTGCATTTTATTGATGGCATTTTGAATGCACAGAGATACCGTGACGAGATCCTGAGGCCCATTGTTGTGCCATACATCCAAGAACGTCACCTCATGTTGCAGCAGGATAATGCACGGCCCCATGTTGCAAGGATCTGTACACAATTCTTGGAAGCTGAAAATGTCCCAGTTCTTGCATGGCCGGCATACTCACCGGACATGTCACCCTTTGAGCATGTTTGTGATGCTCTGGACCGGCGTATACGACAGCATGTACCAGTTCCTGCCAATATCCAACAACTTCGCACAGCCATTGAAGAGGAGTGGACCAACATTCCACAGGGCACAATTGACAACCTGATCAACTCTATGCGAAGGAGATGTGTTGCACTGCAAGAGGCAAATGGTGGTCACACCAGATACTGACTGGTATCCCCCCCAATAAAACAAAACTGCACCTTTCAGAGTGGCCTTTTATTGTGGGCAGTCTAAGGCACACCTGTGCACTAATCATGGTGTCTAATCAGCATCTTGGTATGGCACACCTATGAGGTGGGATGGATTATCTCAGCAAAGGAGAAGTTCATCTCATACAAAATGGGAGCAAAACCAAAAGTGTTGCGTTTATATTTTTGTTGAGTATATTTATTCTGTTTTTCTTGTTGATTAATGCTGGCAAATTATACAGTATTTTTTGTCTTTCTGATGCCTGATTCTGTTTTTTCTCTGTTTAAGGTGCAGCTCCATCCAGAGATGGGAGTTGTGTTTGTGTTGGCGATCCTCCTGTCCTGTGCCAACAGCAATTCTTGTATATTCGTCCATGAATTGTTCTGTGAATTATTTCTGTAATTTATGTTTGTAGCATGGCCCAAGCAGAGGGTCACCCCTTTGAGTCTGGTCTGCTTGAAGTTTCTTCCTCAAAGGAAGTTTTTCCTTACCACTGTTGCTCTGGGGGTTGGTAAGGTTAGACCTTACCTGTGTGAAGCGCCTTGAGGCAACTCTGTTGTGATTTGGCGCTATATAAAGGAAATAAATTGAAATTGAATTGAAATTGATTTCAATTTACACTTCAGAAAAAAATATTTCTTTGAAGTTAAACATTCACCACACATTATTTAGTGCATAATCAGTGTGAGTGATGTAATTATGTATCGTGAAATGTATTGAAATCGTGGAGTAAGTGGATCCTTCTACCCCAAAGAAACAACTTGAAATATTCACAAATGTATATCGTAATCCTGTAAAGACCAAATCTGTGATGCGCCAATATCTGCTCAAATGAAAGACTAATGTTTCAACAGATTATAGACAAATTTATTAGCTGTGATCATAATAAAGTATATTTTATTCATCAGCTTATATTTTGTAAATACTATAACGAAAAAACGTACTAAAATTGTTAGCTGTTGTTATTGTGGTGATTTTATATGCTTCATTAATTTAATGTAATAAATTTACTAAAATTAGGGAAGTGTATTGGATTCACTGGATAAAAAAATTAGACCTCTGATCTCATAATTAGAATCTCATAATTCCACGATCAGGTGTCTAATTTGTTTTTTTATATATCACTTCTGTACTTCCAGTCCCTCAGTAAAGAAGCGGGCTGAGCCAATGATAACACACTGTAATCAAACACAAAGTGTGGATTTTCCCCTAAGGTGCACCTGGATGAATGTCCAGGAACGGGCACGGGGCATCTCACCAAAATGAGACGTGTCTTGCCCCCCTCCAGACTTCCTGCTTTCACGCACACAGCCCCACTGACCACAAAAACAACAAAAAAATTGCCTGATTTTGTAATTTTGAGATCTTTTCTCAGATCATCAGACTAATTTTTCTTTTATCCAGTGAATGCAATATGATTCCGTATAATATATTTTAAGAATTTTTATTTTGGGTTTTTGAATTTGAGTTTGAGTTTGCCAACTTAAATAAAATAATTTTCAAAAATGTAATTGTTAAAGTTTTAGTAGCATAACAATTTACAGTTAATTAAACCTGTAAATCTAGTTTATGTTTTTCAATAAAAAAAGTGACAAATAAATTTCTGCCTAAAATATTTGCATTACATTTTGGTTTAGATTTTTTGATGCATTCTTTAGTTTACTTGTTTAATTTAGTTGGGACTACAAATATTTATTAGGTGGAATCCAATACACTGAGTCAGTTTTTGAATGTATCACTCAAACAAATGACTCATTGGATGAACTCAATTCAATTATGATCAGGATTTCCATCTACTGAATATATGTAGCTCCAACTAAAAACACATCAATGCAAGATAATGTAATTTAATTTAGTTGGGACAACATATGTTTATTAGGTGGAATCCAATACAATGAGTCAGTTTTTTGAGTGAAAAATGAGTCATTGGATGAACTCAATTCAATTATGGGCAAGATTTCCATCTAATAAATATATTTGGATTAGATTTTTTGATGTATTCTTTGGTTTACTTTTTGACTCTGCATTGTGATGTTATGATTCTGCCCATTTGCTCCCCTCGGGACGCAAACTCATGATCTCCGGCATGGCAGTCGGACTCTCTAACCAGAAGGCTAAAACCCAGGGCTCTGGCCTGGTGACCAGAGAATTCTTTTGAGCTGTTGGGAGTGAGGTTTACTGACTACATATGCACAGCGACACCTGCTGGCCTCCGTTACATAAACTCAATTAAAATGAGTAAATGGAATGCACTGGAAACACATCGCCACCACTTAAATGCCCCAAAACTTTAAAAGTGCTTAAAGGAACTGAGTTATGACAACAATTCATTTTTGAGTTAGTTTAATTAATGGAAATGAGTGACTATAACTTTTTTCAAAGTTTGAGTTACATTAACTTAATTATTGTATTAAAATGGAGTGTTCGGTTTAACAATGTAACACGATAATAGTTATACACAATTATGTACATTTCTCCCAGGAGTCCTTATGCTCCAATTACTATGAACTCTTCTCCTTAGGGCCCTGTCCCACTTGCGTTTAGGAGGATTTGCGTATGGATTGCGCACAAAATTGGCCCATATTCGCCAAACATCCGCAATATCTGTGTAACATGCCTGTATGAGTCGGCCGTCATCCGAACACGCCCGTGATCATCCGCAGAGGCACGCATGTTCGCAGCCAGGATTTTTGAGTAGCTCAAAAATCTGGATGCAGATGACATCTACTTACATACTCCATATATACTCAATTCATACACAATACATACTCACTCTATGCGCTGTATATCTGCCGTTAACCGCTGATATCCACAACTGATGGGGATTTGCGGCTTGGCAGCGGACCGGGACAGTGTGTAAAACAGATATATTGAGTGCCCATCATGTCCACATCACAAACTAAAATATGTTGTAGCGAATGCATACAAATTGGCCACGAATAAAGCGTTTTTATTACATCTGCTTTGCAGCTGATTTGTGGACAATCTGTGAATGCATAACAAACACGTCACGTAAACCCAAAGTACTATATGTGGCAGAAAGCGACATACCTGCCAGTCAGTGCCGGTTCGGCTGTGTAGATCCACAAAGATGTAGCTGCTGCAATCCAGGACTTTTATTTAACACCAACAAAAGGAAGAGTTGCTGTTTACTGTGACACTCTCAAAAAAAAAAAAAACACCGTCTCACACCCTGAGCGGCTTCCCCCCTCCCGTTCCCCAAACTCATGAAAAGTTAACCCTCGCATGACAACACTCTGTGATCAACTTGTCCAAGTCCAGCAAATGCTCCAGAGGCTGTATTGTTGGTGTGAATAGTGATGCCGAAAGGAGCGAGTGCGCTTCTTTTATGACCGCAATGCAGATGCCGTGCACGCACAACACGTGCGCGATTCATTCATAATACACCCATAATACTGCCGTGATAATCTCAATGTGTCGGATCAGTTTCCTCACTACATGCGTTATATAACCGTGATTGTTCATCATATATTTGCTATATATTATTAATATATCCATAATTCATACTGGGACATTTGTCATTTTTGGCCATTTTTGTTGCGGATGACAACGAACTCCCACAATTCGTATACTCAATTCATGTGCAATTAATCCTCTCCCCAGTGGGACAGGGCCCTTACCTTTGCAATATTGTAAACATGAGTATTTTGCTTGTGTTATTAGCCTCTGATGTAAAACTGTCGCTAAGCTGAGTGATGGAGCAACAGTGTCTGCACGTCTTCTGATCGTTATCCCCTCCACCGCTGCACCCGCTCCAACATATGTCCTTAAACCGGCTGCCCCATACTTCTCTTCCGACCTACTTTCTTTTTAGCAGTGCAACGACGAGGCCTTTTAGATCATTGCTCGACACAACAGGACATTTGTACCATGTCCAGACCACCAAGCAATTGTTCTTCAAGAGCAAAACCTGGTTGTATTGATCCACTCCAGCCTCCCTGTTGTTTCAGCTCAATGAGCACGACATTGGAGGGAATGTTTGTACAGGAGTGAGTGATGGAGAGAGTAATTTAGTCCTCCCTCTAGGCTGGCAGAGGAGGAGGAGATTATGGCAACATATTTACCGGCAGGAGAGAAAGAAACTGAAAGTGGCTCAGATTTATACTGACAATTGTGAGCAAACAAAATAGTTGTTTATTAATTATAACCGCAGCAGAGATTTAGGGATGGTGGAATACTACATTTTTCCATGAACGAGTACAGAGTGTCTAAGTACTGGTCATCATCGAATATTAAAACTAAGTAATTGATACATCTAGAAGTACAATAACATGCCTCAAAGAAGTGGCATCAGCATGTTTCTTTTCATAAAGTCATGCACCTTCATAAAAGCTGCCTGTGTTGCTTGAGGTCATGTTCAATCCCCCTGTTGGAAATTTTTCAGGGCAAAGGTTACAATCTGCTTTACCTTTGTTGCAAAACATGTCTAAACATCTGACTTCACTTTCCGTGTTCGCAATATTGTAAATAATATGAGTTTAAATATGCAAGACACTATTCAAACTGAACCCTGGACACTGGCATTAGTATGTTCCAGTAGCATCACCTGGGACAACCCAACACAAAGTAAAGTCCATCAGAAATCTGGAAATCTGGTTAAGAATGTACTGTTCAGTGTATATTGATTTACATCAGTAGAATACATCTTCCCAAAATGATATCAGGGTGTTTGGGTGCGCTTGTGGAGTTCTGTTCCAAAACACATAGTCATTGCGTTGTATCTGCTAAGCCCACCTTTCTCACTAGGAGAAAGATGTTGGGAACATAGCGAAGTTCTTGCACATTGGTCACTTCAGGTGGGAGCATGCACAGGTGTCATCACATTCACCACACTATAGAACCGCCTTGGGTCCTGGATGGCAGCCACTCAGGAATACAAACAATCAATCCCCATCTCTCCAAAGTAACCATCTATCTATTGCAGCCTTATGAAACATAGATGTACCTTTGGCCTTCTCCAACCACCGAGGTCCTCAACACTGAGGCACCTGCATGCTGCACGAAAAGAAATGGCTCTTTGGATGAACTCAATTCAGTTATGAGTAGGATTTCCATCTAATAAATATATGTAGCCCCAACTCAAATAATACACATCCATGCAAGATAATGTAATTTAATTTAGTTGGGACTACATATGTTTATTAGGTGGATTCCAATACAATGCATCAGTTTTTTGAGTGATATCACTCAAACAAATGAGTCATTGGATGAACTCAATTCAATTATGGGCAGGATTTCCGTCTAATAAATATATGTAGCTCCAACTCAAATAAATCACATCCATGTAAGATAATTTCATTTAATTTAGTTGGGACTACATATATTTATTAGGTCGAATCCAATACAATGAGTCAGTTTTTTGACTCAAACAAATGAGTCATTGGATGAACTCAATTCAATTATGGGCAGGATTCCATCTAATAAATATATGTAGTCCCAACTAAATTAAATGAAATTATCTTGCATGGATGCACTTTATTTGAGTTGGGGCTACATATATTTATTAGATGGAAATCCTGCCCATAATTAAATTGAGTTTATCCAATGCATCTGTTTTTTGAGTGTGGATGATACCCAGAGAAACATGCCAGATATCCAGAATGTCATAGCTGATGTTCCCTCACAATGCTAGTAATAGTTCTCATCTGGAGATTGGAATGTTCTCCTTCTACAACATGACCAGTAATTGATCAGAGTTTCCGTAGTCTAGACATCGACAACTCAGACTCAAATCACAGTGTTTTTTTTTTCTTTGTTTTTGTAGTTTACTCCAATCAGGAATGGCATAAGCTCCAAGGGATACTCAGAGACAGGTCAAGTCTGGGATCATGTGCTGGTCCTGCACATCCACCCCACAGCAGAACTGCATTTGGTTGTAGTCAACGGGTCAAACTCCACCTCACAAAAATAACCACTAAGACAATGAATGTCTCTCTCATCCAGGTCTTTTTCTTTTTGTTTCATAGTGGTTGGCATCCAGCTTGGTGGTACATTACTGTCAACATCTGCTCCGGACTATGACTCACAGTACCTTATTCAGTATAGAGGAGCAGCTTGTCATGTGTGTAGATGCTGCCACCTTGTGACCATGCGTGATAATGCAGTATTTTTTTCATATACAAGTTGTTTCTGAATGTCACAAGACCTCCCAAAGTAGTTTAAAAAATGCATCAAAATAGTATAAAATGTAAACTTTACATCACTAAGAGCAGCAACAAAATGTGTTGAAGTTGCTCCTATGGTGTGTGCACGTTCAGTATGCATCAGTATGTATCCATATAAGGTGCACAGATGTGACAAACAGAGACTATGAAAACACACAGCCACAGATGTTTTAGGGTGCACACACTGAGTTTCTACGCAAGCTATTACGCGTTGTTTACTGCTAGTAGAGCTGCCATTTGAGTGCACACATTCTCTGATGGCTTATGCTCCCTGATGCCAAACCGAGGTGAAAGGGCAAGTGGCCACAGGGCATAGCCAGAGGAAATCAGACAGAGGAGCAGATGTCAGCAGTAAATCAAGGCAAGGACATCACACATCTTTCTCAAGGCAGATCATTAATTTTATAAATCCCAAGTACAGTACCTTCAGTAATGGGTGCATTCCATTTAGGTGTTCCCATGCCACAAGAAAAAAAAAAAGAGGGGGCCTTATTAATATATTTAGATGCACATTTTCAGCAGTGACAAGTAAAAATGTGTGCCTGTCTAAATTTGTATCTTAAAGAGAGCAGCCAGGGAAATGGAGAGAAAGTGAAAATATGCGTGAAACCGTGTGATAAAGCACCTCCAGCGCCACATCACAGCAGGGTACCTGCTCCATTCTTCTCCTCCTCTGATGCCATTACCCACCATTCTACTGAATCAATAAATCAACGGAGACACCTTCCCGCTGCACCTGTGCGCACACTACCCTGTATGCCTGCTTTTGTCAAGACCAGATAACCATATGGGATTGTTTAAAATGTGTAACTGTGGGTATTTTGTGTTATTCTATAAACACTATTGAATAAATGCACATTGAATATTATGTATGTTGCAACACCAGGTGGTGTTTTTCAGTTTTCCACAAAATTGTTCAAATTTACTTCATGCTGGAATGAAAAGTACCTTTATTATTGTGGGATACGAAATAATTAACGCTAATTTCATGACAGATAACATCAAGCAGATGACTTGAAGGGGGAAGACGATGAACAAGGTTTGAAGTTCATGCTGCATTCAGTGGAAGATGTCTGGAGTTTATACTTGATGTGGACATGTCTTGTCTCTTTCAGCCAGCCTGTGAGCAGGACTTATGTCCCTTTTGTCCTTTATTTCACAATTATGACAGAGTTTGAGGGGAGAGCGAGCAGCAGCACCGCAGCAGCGGCAGCAGCCGGTTTCTTTTTTTTTTTTTTTTTTCACGTGCGCGAATGAATCATCCGTGAAGATTATTTTATTTATTAGCTACACAGATGTATAATAAAACAAATGGTGACTGGTTTATAACACGATGATGACAGAGTTTGAGGGGAGAGAGAGCAAGGAACCGCAGCGGCAGCCAGTTTTTTTTCTTTGTTCACATGTGCGCGCGCAACGGGACAGGAGGTCCTCAAACTGGATCCTGGAGAGGCGGAAGTACTGCTGAAAGTGGCTATCATCCAGATACAGCTCCTGCAGCAAATTATGAATTTGTGGTGTGGCGTGCAGTGTGAACGCGGCATAACAGTTAGGAAAAATACTTTTAATTAAGTTAGGTGCCTCAGGGCTTATATATTTCTTAAGTAATAGTTGTAGCATGACAACATGTTAGTCTCCCTGCTGACTCAGTTTGACAAATGAAGTAAAACTGTTTTAATTACCTGTCCAGCACATATTCAACAACACTTTCATGTGAAATATGTCTAGAGTTTTCCACAGAATCTCTGGGGGCCTATATGTTTATTAGTTGTATTTATATAATGGCTGAGTGGATCCTTGTCATTTGATTGGTGCTTTGTATGTCACGTGACATGGGTTACTCATCCCATTGTTGCATTTAGAGTGCAATTTGTTTCCATTTAGAGTGCAATTTGGTTCCATACATTTGGTACCATTGCATGCTTCTGCTGTGTTGACCCTGAACTGGAGCAGCTGAAAATGCAAGAAGAAGAAAAGAAGAGCACAATTCCACCACCACCAGCACCGCCCCGCTAGTGTGAGCGTGTGTGCGGTGTGCAGGCACGCTCACACAAGTGGGATGGCGCTTAGCTTTAAAACAAACATGGTGGAGTTTATGTTGCTGACGGACGACGATTTGAAAGAGCTAATTGATGGTGCTAGTTCTTCTAACACACACACACACACACACACACACACACACAAAAAAAAATCCACTCCGCTGTAAGCCGTCTGGAGGCATGAAGAGCTGTTTGGATGAAAAGCTGGAGTTATTTTGCACTGGACTGAGGAACTACACAAAGTTTTTTTTTTTTTTTGGACGTATGAAGTCAGTGCACAGCATCACGGGACTACACTTCACAATTTGGACTCCTATTTAAAGTTTATGTTTGACTTTAGCAGCAGTGAAACACCAAAATGTAAGTCCCGTTTCTGTTGTTGAATAAATAAAATATCAAATGACAAGGATCTATTTTAGCTGTTATATAAAACAAATAATGAATGTTTTTAAATTCTTTTAATGGAACAAATATTTCACCTCATTGAATGGTATGGTCCAGCTTTCACCTCATGAAATATTCGTACCATTGAACTCATAAACATTCATTATTTGTATACCGTTGCCATGTTTCTGTTTCCATTTTTTTTTTTTTTTTTTTTTTTTTTTTTTTAGTTTTGGGCACTTTCACTTGCAGTTGAAGATCTACAGCGTTTCTTCTGTTCCGTGTTCTGAACACTAGTGTTTGTGGTGTAGTCTTGCCATTTGAATTTCGAGTGGCATGTGGGGAAACTGAGTTTCCCTGTGTGTCATGGAATTTTGTCACAGCTTTTACTCATGACGTTCAAAATTCTAATTTTCTCCAGAAAAGGTGAATTTTGATCACATTGTACATAACATATATTATTCATATTACATTATGAATCCTGCATTTGTATTGGATGGAACAAAATTATAGTGGTGCCAGAGAAAATTCTTTTCATTACTTAATGACATAAATAAATAAAATCGAAGGCACTACACCATTAAAATTAAGCAGCAGTGGCACTGGTTTCCACAAGCCCGAGATTTTACAAATGAAAGAGACAGATACAACTACAAAATTCTTTCAGTAGGCCTGTGAGGAGTTGTGATCATGTTATTTGAGTTTAACAACCTAACCACTGTTAACCAATCAGAAAATAATTGTTTTGTTTCTCTGTTTTGGTATATTTCTGCGCAAAATCTCTCTCTCTCCCACAGACCCCATCACTCCATATCTCACTTGACCACATCCCTCACTCTTTCTTTCACAGCTAAATTCATTTTTTAAAATCCTTTCCACGGGGTCTTAATAGACAGTATAGTCTGAAAGTGTCATTAGAGTTTTTGAATGTAAGTGTTGTTAAACAATCAGAAAGTTACTGTTTGCCTCTCAGTCTGTTTCTCTTACTGACAGCCACACCAGCTCCTAATCCATCACCAATCTAGCATCCACGAACCATCCGACACGTCTATGGGACATTACATAAGAAAAACAAAGCTGCTTTTTTTGATTCATCAAATTTTAATGAACCTCAAATCATATTTTAATCCTTTTAATTTGGAGATGTACAAGATGATAGCATTTATTACGTCCGCCATGGACGCAATAAAATCATCTGTTTATGTATTTGCCTGCCTGTTAGCAGGATTACGTCAAAACTACTGCAAGGATTTTAACAAAACTTTCACCACAGATAGATATTAAGCCATGGAAGACTCCATTCAATCTTGGAGGTGTTGCCGATTGAACGGCCCCCTAAAAATTGGTCCGCCTTTTGCATCTGCGCATGCATCATTAGCCGCGGTTCACGGATTAAAACCTCATTTCTGCTTAAAACTGCACTCCAGTCATCATCTATCTCAGCGACAGATATCTGAAGCTTTTGTACAACAATCATTTCCACATCCGCGGCTAAACAAGCTGTTAGCTGATGCGTTCCCATGCACGTCGGTCATTTCAAAGCATCATGGAATTTCGCGAAATTTCTGCTTAAAACGGTCTCTTTTCTGCTTAAAACTGACTTTAGAATAATTTAAGAGGTTTTACCTTGTCATCTGATGGTTAATAATCCCATTAATCCATTTGATTGCTTTGGGTGAAGAGACTGCATCTCAGGTGTGCTGCTTTAGTCCGAATTGACTCAGGCTCAAAAGGTGGACCGATTTTTAGGGGCGGACACTTCGGTCTGCAACACCAGATTCTGGATCAAGATTTCTCTCTACGAGGTCTGTGATAAAACTAATGTACCTTTTTATTTTTTCAAAAACTATATGGATTTGAATCACGTGCGATTACATCAGACAACCTTGAACCCTCGTGCGCATGCGTGAGTTTTTTCACGCCTGTCGGTTACGTCATTCGCCTGTGGGCTGGCTTTGAGTGAGGAGTGGTCCACCCCTCCCGTCAGAATCTCTTTGTCTGACAACTTCCTGAGAGACTGGCGCTTTGCTTGATCAAAATTTTTTCAAAAACTGTGAGGCACATCGAAGTGGACACCATTCGAGAAATTCAGCTTGTTTTCTGTGAAAATTTTAACGGCTGATGAGAGATTATGGACTGTTGCTGTCGCTTTAAGGACTGCCCACGGAGCGGGACGTCCCAACATGCCCTGAGCCGCTGCTGTCTGCCTGTTTTGAGCTGAAAGCTTCTAAATTTAAGCCTCCGTTGACCCAGGACGTCGTGAGAGAACAGAGAACTTTCAGAAGAGGTCGGGATCAGCAGTTTATCCGGACATTCCACTGTTAAAGGAGATTTTATTAATGAAAGAGGATTAGCAGCAATCTTCAACTCCAGCTTATTAATTAATCAAAAACCCAGACAGAGCTTTAATTCATTTGAAAGCTTGACTCTTAGTCTTGTCCATCCAAATTGGAAGTCCCAAAAACCAGTTTTATTTCTTATTATCTATCGTCCACCTGGTCGTTACTGTGAGTTTCTCTGTGAATTTTCAGACCTTTTGACTTATGGTATGGAAATAGAAGACTTAAAAGTGTTCCCTGAAAACTCCCTTCTGTCTGATCATTTCTTGGTGGCATTTGCATTTGCTCTGATGGGCTACCCAGCAGTGGGGAATAAGTTTCATTACGCTAGAAGTCTTTCAGAAAGCGCTGTAACTAGGTTTAAGGATATGATTCCTTCTTTATGTTCTCTAATGCCATATACCAACACAGTGCAGAGTAGCTACCTAAACACTGTAAGGGAGATAGAGTATCTCGTCAATAGTTTTACATCCTCATTGAAGACAACTTTGGATGCTGTAGCTCCTCTGAAAAAGAGAGCTTTAAATCAGAAGTGTCTGACTCCGTGGTATAACTCACAAACTCGTATCTTAAAGCAGATAACCCGTAAGTTGGAGAGGAAATGGCGTCTCACTAATTTAGAAGATCTTCACTTAGCCTGGAAAAAGAGTCTGTTGCTCTATAAAAAAAGCCCTCCGTAAAGCTAGGACATCTTTCTACTCATCACTAATTGAAGAAAATAAGAACAACCCCAGGTTTCTTTTCAGCACTGTAGGCAGGCTGACAAAGAGTCAGAGCTCTATTGAGCTGAGTATTCCATTAACTTTAACTAGTAATGACTTCATGACTTTCTTTGCTAACAAAATTTTAACTATTAGAGAAAAAATTACTCATAACCATCCCAAAGACGTATCGTTATCTTTGGCTGCTTTCAGTGATGCCGGTATTTGGTTAGACTCTTTCTCTCAGATTGTTCTGTCTGAGTTATTTTCATTAGTTACTTCATCCAAACCATCAACGTGTTTATTAGACCCCATTCCTACCAGGCTGCTCAAGGAAGCCCTACCATTATTTAATGCTTCGATCTTAAATATGATCAATCTATCTTTGTTAGTTGGCTATGTACCACAGGCTTTTAAGGTGGCAGTAATTAAACCATTACTTAAAAAGCCATCACTTGACCCAGCTATCTTAGCTAATTATAGGCCAATCTCCAACCTTCCTTTTCTCTCAAAAATTCTTGAAAGGGTAGTTGTAAAACAGCTAACTGATCATCTGCAGAGGAATGGTCTATTTGAAGAGTTTCAGTCAGGTTTTAGAATTCATCATAGTACAGAAACAGCATTAGTGAAGGTTACAAATGATCTTCTTATGGCCTCGGACATTGGACTCATCTCTGTGCTTGTTCTGTTAGACCTCAGTGCTGCTTTTGATACTGTTGACCATAAAATTTTATTACAGAGATTAGAGCATGCCATAGGTATTAAAGGCACTGCGCTGCGGTGGTTTGAATCATATTTGTCTAATAGATTACAATTTGTTCATGTAAATGGGGAATCTTCTTCACAGACTAAAGTTAATTATGGAGTTCCACAAGGTTCTGTGCTAGGACCAATTTTATTCACTTTATACATGCTTCCCTTAGACAGTATTATTAGACGGTATTGCTTAAATTTTCATTGTTACGCAGATGATACCCAGCTTTATCTATCCATGAAGCCAGAGGACACACACCAATTAGCTAAACTGCAGGATTGTCTTACAGACATAAAGACATGGATGACCTCTAATTTCCTGCTTTTAAACTCAGATAAAACTGAAGTTATTGTACTTGGCCCCACAAATCTTAGAAACATGGTGTCTAACCAGATCCTTACTCTGGATGGCATTACCCTGACCTCTAGTAATACTGTGAGAAATCTTGGAGTCATTTTTGATCAGGATATGTCATTCAAAGTGCATATTAAACAAATATGTAGGACTGCTTTTTTGCATTTACGCAATATCTCTAAAATCAGAAAGGTCTTGTCTCAGAGTGATGCTGAAAAACTAATTCATGCATTTATTTCCTCTAGGCTGGACTATTGTAATTCATTATTATCAGGTTGTCCTAAAAGTTCCCTAAAAAGCCTTCAGTTAATTCAAAATGCTGCAGCTAGAGTACTGACGGGGACTAGAAGGAGAGAGCATATCTCACCCATATTGGCCTCTCTTCATTGGCTTCCTGTTAATTCTAGAATAGAATTTAAAATTATTCTTCTTACTTATAAGGTTTTGAATAATCAGGTCCCATCTTATCTTAGGGACCTTGTAGTACCATATCACCCCAATAGAGCGCTTCGCTCTCAGACTGCAGGCTTACTTGTAGTTCCTAGGGTTTGTAAGAGTAGAATGGGAGGCAGAGCCTTCAGCTTTCAGGCTCCTCTCCTGTGGAACAAGCTCCCAATTCAGATCAGGGAGACAGACACCCTCTCTACTGTTAAGATTAGGCTTAAAACTTTCCTTTTTGCTAAAGCTTATAGTTAGGGCTGGATCAGGTGACCCTGAACCATCCCTTAGTTATGCTGCTATAGACGTAGACTGCTGGGGGGTTCCCATGATGCACTGTTTCTTCCTCTTTTTGCTCTGTATGCACCACTCTGCATTTAATCATTAGTGATCGATCTCTGCTCCCCTCCACAGCATGTCTTTTTCCTGGTTCTCTCCGTCAGCCCCAACCAGTCCCAGCAGAAGACTGCCCCTCCCTGAGCCTGGTTCTGCTGGAGGTTTCTTCCTGTTAAAAGGGAGTTTTTCCTTCCCACTGTAGCCAAGTGCTTGCTCACAGGGGGTCGTTTTGACCGTTGGGGTTTTACATAATTATTGTATGGCCTTGCCTTACAATATAAAGCGCCTTGGGGCAACTGTTTGTTGTGATTTGGCGCTATATAAAAAAATTGATTGATTGAAAATTGATTGATTGATTTTGTCTGACTTAGTGCTTAGCTCAGATAAGATCATTATAGTGGGCGATTTTAACATCCACACAGATGCTGAGAATGACAGCCTCAACACTGCATTTAATCTATTATTAGACTCTATTGGCTTTGCTCAAAATGTAAATTAGTCCACCCACCACTTTAATCATATCTTAGATCTTGTTCTGACTTATGGTATGGAAATAGAAGACTTAACAGTATTCCCTGAAAACTCCCTTCTGTCTGATCATTTCTTAATAACATTTACATTTACTCTGATGGACTACCCAGCAGTGGGGAATAAGTTTCATTACACTAGAAGTCTTTCAGAAAGCACTGTAACTAGGTTTAAGGATATGATTCCTTCTTTATGTTCTCTAATGCCATATACCAACACAGTGCAGAGTAGCTACCTAAACTCTGTAAGTGATATAGAGTATCTCATCAATAGTTTTACATCCTCATTGAAGACAACTTTGGATGCTGTAGCTCCTCTGAAAAAGAGAGCTTTAAATCAGAAGTGCCTGACTCCGTGGTATAACTCACAAACTCGTAGCTTAAAGCAGATAACCCGTAAGTTGGAGAGGAAATGGTGTCTCACTAATTTAGAAGATCTTCACTTAGCCTGGAAAAAGAGTCTGTTGCTCTATAAAAAAGCCCTCCGTAAAGCTAGGACATCTTTCTACTCATCACTAATTGAAGAAAATAAGAACAACCCCAGGTTTCTTTTCAGCACTGTAGCCAGGCTGACAAAGAGTCAGAGCTCTGTTGAGCTGAGTATTCCATTAACTTTAACTAGTAATGACTTCATGACTTTCTTTGCTAACAAAATTTTAACTATTAGAGAAAAAATTACTCATAACCATCCCAAAGACGTATCGTTATCTTTGGCTGCTTTCAGTGATGCCGGTATTTGGTTAGACTCTTTCTCTCCGATTGTTCTGTCTGAGTTATTTTCATTAGTTACTTCATCCAAACCATCAACATGTTTATTAGACCCCATTCCTACCAGGCTGCTCAAGGAAGCCCTAGCATTATTTAATGCGTCGATCTTAAATATGATCAATCTATCTTTGTTGGTTGGCTATGTACCACAGGCTTTTAAGGTGGCAGTAATTAAACCATTACTTAAAAAGCCATCAATTGACCCAGCTATCTTAGCTAATTATAGGCCAATCAATTTGTTCATGTAAATGGGGAATCTTCTTCACAGACTAAAGTTAATTATGGAGTTCCACAAGGTTCTGTGCTAGGACCAATTTTATTCACTTTATACATGCTTCCCTTAGGCAGTATTATTAGACGGTATTGCTTAAATTTTCATTGTTATGCAGATGATACCCAGCTTTGTCTATCCATGAAGCCAGAGGATACACACCAATTAACTAAACTGCAGGATTGTCTTACAGACATAAAGACATGGATGACCTCTAATTTCCTGCTTTTAAACTCAGATAAAACTGAAGTTATTGTACTTGGCCCCACAAATCTTAGAAACATGGTTTCTAACCAAATCCTTACTCTGGATGGCATTACCCTGACCTCTAGTAATACTGTGAGAAATCTTGGAGTCATTTTTGATCAGGATATGTCATTCAAAGCGCATATTAAACAAATATGTAGGACTGCTTTTTTGCATTTACGCAATATCTCTAAAATTAGAAAGGTCTTGTCTCAGAGTGATGCTGAAAAACTAATTCATGCATTTATTTCCTCTAGGCTGGACTATTGTAATTCATTATTATCAGGTTGTTCTAAAAGTTCCCTAAAAAGCCTTCAGTTAATTCAAAATGCTGCAGCTAGAGTACTAACGGGGACTAGAAGGAGAGAGCATATCTCACCCATATTGGCCTCTCTTCATTGGCTTCCTGTTAATTCTAGAATAGAATTTAAAATTCTTCTTCTTACTTATAAGGTTTTGAATAATCAGGTCCCATCTTATCTTAGAGACCTCATAGTACCATATCACCCCAATAGAGCACTTCGCTCTCAGACTGCAGGCTTACTTGTAGTTCCTAGGGTTTGTAAGAGTAGAATGGGAGGCAGAGCCTTCAGCTTTCAGGCTCCTCTCCTGTGGAACCAGCTCCCAATTCAGATCAGGGAGACAGACACCCTCTCTACTTTTAAGATTAGGCTTAAAACTTTCCTTTTTGCTAAAGCTTATAGTTAGGGCTGGATCAGGTGACCCTGAACCATCCCTTAGTTATGCTGCTATAGACGTAGACTGCTGGGGGGTTCCCATGATGCACTGTTTCTTTCTCTTTTTGCTCTGTATGCACCACTTTGCATTTAATCATTAGTGATCGATCTCTGCTCCCCTCCACAGCATGTCTTTTTCCTGGTTCTCTCCCTCAGCCCCAACCAGTCCCAGCAGAAGACTGCCCCTCCCTGAGCCTGGTTCTGCTGGAGGTTTCTTCCTGTTAAAAGGGAGTTTTTCCTACCCACTGTAGCCAAGTGCTTGCTCACAGGGGGTCGTTTTGACCGTTGGGGTTTTACATAATTATTGTATGGCCTTGCCTTACAATATAAAGCACCTTGGGGCAACTGTTTGTTGTGATTTGGCGCTATATAAAAATAAAATTGATTGATTGATTGATTGATTGAAAGACGTGTGGACGGGTCCGTGCGTCGGGACACAGCCGGCGCGGTGTGGCGGAACAGGAAAAACACCTCCGTGTTGATAACCATTTGTAAAAACCAGGCGGCTTTTGATGGCTTTCAGTTGAGTGAGTATCTGAGAAATTGTTTAACAGCTGGACATGTTCCAACTTTTCCTTAAGGCTTCCAACGGAGGTGTCTTTCCTGTGGCAGCGCGCGGCGCCGGCTGCGTCCCGACGCGCGGACCCATCCGCACTTTCTTTCATTAATAAAATCTCCTTTAACAGTGGAATGTCCGGATAAACTGCTGATCCCGACCTCTTCTGAAAGTTCTCTGTTCTCTCACGACGTCCTGAGTCAACAGAGGCTTAAATTTGGAAGCTTTCAGCTCGAAACAGGCTGACAGCGGCAGCTCAGGGCGCGTCGCGACGTCCCGCTCCGTGGGCAGTCCTTAAAGCGACAGCAACAGTCCATAATCTATCATCAGCCGTTAAACTTTTTGCAGAAAACCAGCTAAATTTCTCGAATGGTGTCCACTTCGATGTGCCTCACAGTTTTTGAAAAAAGTTTGATCAAGCAAAGCGTCAGTCTCTCAGGAAGTTCTCAGACAAAGAGATTCCGACGGGAGGGGTGGACCACTCCTCACTCAAAGCCAGCCCACAGGCGAATGACGTAGCCGGCAGGCGTGAAAAAACTCTTGCATGCCCACGAGGGTTCAAGCTTGTCTGATGTAATCGCACGTGATTCAAATCCATATAGTTTTTGAAAAAAATTAAAAGGTCCGATACTTTTCTAACAGACCTCGTATATAGGCTTTGAAGGATTACATAAAAAGTACTTCACGTGTTCTCACCAAATTTGCACCACGGATAGATATTAGGACATAGAAGACTCTACTGAATTTTGGAGGTGATCTGGATCCAGATTGGCGGACATCAGACATCTCAGATTGCTCTTGTTGTTTCTGAGTTATCGTGTTAACAGACCAGAGGAGACGGACTCATTCATTCAAGTTTTCACACATTGCATTTCACAAGGTACATAGCTGGCAAAAGCCTAGGAAAAAGTGGAATAATGTCAAAATGATTGTAATATGATATATGCTTTTGAATTCTAGTGATATGGAGAAAACTATTTAGACTGTTCATGTAAAAGTCAAAAACTAAGCTTGGTTAAAAGCTGAGCAGTCTCAGTCCTTATTGTCTGTAAAAACAAGAGGAAGTTAGATTTTAAAAAAGAAGACAAGAACAAATCTTTAATATTGTAGAATCAACCATCCAGGACCTACAGTGGTTACGTGTCATGGTGGACGAGGCGATGTGCAGCATCAGACTTGACTTGATTATCAACCACACTCATGCTTTCTCTCTTTCTATGTCTATTTTGCTCTTAGGTGAGGAATGACCTGACTAATGAGCTCGAGAAAGCAGATATTCAGATCGCAGATACGGAAAGTTTCTCGAACGATCCCTGCATCAATGTCAAGAAGCTCAAGGTAAGCAGGTACTTTGTATTCTTGTCCAATTCCAACCGCTGAGAGATCTGTGGTCTGCAGAATAAGTAGACAGAGAATTAGGTAATTCATTTTCAATAACTATAATTGTGAAACACAACATGCTGCATACTCATGTTATCTCTGTCTACAACACCTCAGTTGTCAGGTGTTTAAATGTGGGTGATTCATTGTTTGTTAGATTAAAGTAGACAGATTGGACAGTTTTTATACTCTTGTAGAAACAAGCAGTCGAAGCTTCTGTGATGTAATGTATTTTCCATCGAGATGAGTTTTTGCACGGGACCTCATGCTAAGCCCGAGCTGATTCAAGGATTTGGAAGTAGGCGGAACCTTGGCGAACATGGACAAACAATGATTCAAAGATGGAGGATTAACGTTACTCACCTCCACCCACACCTCCCTCATCCTATTATTGGAGCAGCCTTCTTGAAGTGAACCAATTTGACCACATTGACAGAAACTAAGGCAATTTGAAAAATGATAATAACTTTGTGATGCAACAGCAAACAGCACGCGACTGCCACCTGATATCACTGGAGTTGGTACTTGATTCAAGAAGTTGGACATTATTGTTTTTAAATTTGTGTCTCCAGTACAGTGAATGATTTTGAATTTGTCAACAAAATTGACCGAGCACAGTAGTTCTCAATAAAGACTGCTGGAACTCTGATGAGGACAGCAGCGGGTGGGTGGGAGGTTGAATGGATGATTGTGGGTGGGGAGGTGAAGGGGTTGTATCATAATGATCTCATTTGACTAAAGGATGTTTGGTGGGAATTTTCAGGCATAAATCTACATCCACATGCACACAAACTGTATTCATTTTTTTTTTTTATCTCACTTGAGCTATTAAATCATGTTGAGCTGATAACTGTTATGATAATCAGTTAGCTGAGGTTGTATAAACCCAGGCTGATATTAGGCAAGAAGTGACATGTAGAACTCAAATGGGAACGCTTTGAAGTGTATGTACAGACTGTAATTCAGTACATTTCAATTTACTGGTACAACACCGACTCAACGTGAGTCACCCCAAGGTTTAAACCTTACCCACCCCATGTTAAAAGTACATTTACATTAATGGCAAGGAAAAATTTCCTCGGGCATTTTTTTGATTATAGGAAGAAACATCAAGCAGACCAGACTCAGTGAGGTGAGCATCTGCTTTGGCAATACTAACAAAAATAAAACAATGAAATGAAACAAAAAGCACAAGAAGGAATTCTCACACATGCAGAGACAGATATGTTGCAGTTTAAGCACCCATATACATATAGAGTCCAATGATCACAATGACCATTGGCTCAAAATATAACCAAGAGATGAAGAGCAGACTCCCGGTAAAATCAGCTACAATTACTGAGACAGTATTTGTGTTGATATCAGATCAGTCATTAAACAGGACATTCTCCAGTTTTCTCCCCAACCCAGTTTTTTGCCCACATGATGGTCCCCCTAGCAGCAGGAATGGTAGCCAAGTAGTTAATTGGGTTTGTTTGCAGTGCCAAAAGTTCCCAGATCAAGGCCACCCCTGCCCATTCTCTATGTAATGTGGAGTTGTGTCAGGAAGAGCATTCAACATCCCAAATCTCCAGATGCAGATCCATAATGAATCTGCTGTGGTAACCCCTGAGTGAAAAAAGGGAGAATCAGAATGGACTTACTTTATGGTCACATAGGCTCACTCTTGATCTCAAACAGCCCCCACGTAGACCCTACTCATACCAGGAGTCAAAGACTTGGCCTTGGCCTTGAGCAAAGAATTGGCCTGGTACTTGGGGCACAATTTTTTGGGTTTGGCCTTGAGGAGTCAATGCTTTGGCCTTACCCTTGAGGGGTCAAACACTTAGCCTTGGTCTTGAGGCTTCAAACCTTGGGTTTGGCCTTGAGGGGTTGAACACTAAGCCTTGATCTTGAGGCTTCAAACCTTGGGCTTGGCCTTGAGGGGTGAAAGACTTGGCCTGGTCCCTGGGCTTTCAAGACTTAACCTTTGTCTTGAGGAGTCGAATCCTTGGCCTTGATGGTTTGGGCCTCGACTACAGCACTGCAGTCAAGGAGAGAAAGAGTTATGATGTGTGACAGGAAGATGTAACGTGTACAAGATGGTTCAGGTTGATTGAAATGAGTGCAAAAGAGAGATGATGAGACACAGAGACAGTTAAAGAACAAGAAGCTAAGCTGTAGCTCCAGAAATATGTATATGTAACCATGCCTGTTGAGGACGTGACATTTTAAGCTGACACCATCCTTCCTTGATCAACTCTAAATATGCAAATCACAGCATTGCCTCAAAGGCTCTTTAGGCTCTGTGGATTGAGTAGATGCGGGTGGGGCGCCTCTGACTCCCTAATGGCCTGTTTCCCACTCATCTTCCAACAGCAGTTTGTCGTCTCTTTGACAGCTACGAAACATGCTGATGTATCCAGATTTTGCCCTGAAAAAGGGTCTTTTTGGTTGTTGCCGGGGGGGGTGCACTATGGGGAATAAAGGATCCGCAGCATCACAATTGTATGATCCACAAATAGAGTGCTCACGTCTGTGATATTCTAGTTACTTGTATAATATGCAAAAAGCAGACACACTTTGCCGCTACGGGGCACTGAAGCAGCCTTGATGTGATCTACATTAATTTATCACCTTCTCTTTTTTGTCTTTGTCTCTTGTTTCTGTCCCACTTTCTGCATTTATTAGACAGCAAACTGAAAATACATCAGAAGAAAAAGTAGACACGTGGTCCATGACAGACAGCTCCAAATTGTGCTTATGAATATCCTCTGTATTCTTTAGTTTGAGTACCGAGCAACATTATTGTGGTAGAGTTTGAAAAGACCAGAATATTTTAGAACTGCATGACAATTTTAATCACTCCACTTTAACCAGATTCAATCAAGTTTTTTTTCTTTTTTAAATAAGGGGAACTATAAACTGGAGTTACGATGAACTAAATTATACCACAATCAACTAACACGACCCGATCCCAGAATCTGATTAGACCTAACCATCCCCAGTAGATAATGTGCCCAAGAAAACTGACAGACAAGACAGTGACATACATCTTATAAATGATAAGTTGAAGAGAAAAGATGTGCTTTAAATCTGGAATTTAAAAGACTCAACATAATCAGACTGGTTTATCCCAGTGGGCAAAGTGTTCCACAGAATTTTTTTTTTCTACTGGTTAATGTGGTGCTTTAATGTGGTCTGAGGACATCTTGGTTGGTGTTGTCTATAATGCAATAATAAGTTACATCTTATCTGAATGAAAACCCATGATTGGTGGGAGTAATAATGGTTTTGGTTACTATGGAGCTCGGAGTCAAGCGGCTGCTCCTCCACGTCGAAAGGAGTCAGTTGAGGTGGCTCGGGCATCTTTTCCGGATGCCCCCTGGACGCCTCGCTGGAGAGGTGTTCCGGGCACGTCCCATTGGGAGGAGGCCCCAGGGAAGACCCAGGACACGCTGGAGGGACTACATCTCTCGGCTGGCTTGGGAACGCCTTGGGGTTCCCCCGGAGGAGCTGGGGGAGGTGTGTGTGGATCGGGAGGTCTGGGCGGCTTTGCTTGAGCTGCTGCCCCCGCGACCTGACTCCGGATAAAGCGGAAGAAAATGGATGGATGGATGGATGGATGGATGTTCAAGTCAAGGCTGGAAGCTTGTGCTAATGTTAAGAGAACCACTTGTGTTCTGGGAGCCACCTTTCAAAAGTAACAATCTATCTTCCACCACCAGGCAGGGCCGTTTCTTGGCATTTAGGGGCCCCAAACAAAATGGACTTGGAAGCTCCCCAATGCTTCACCACCCCGCCCATCTGCCCAAAGCCTACACGAACCACAGCATAGACACACCATTTAAGGTCACACTTTATATCAATAAAGTATTTCTTTGCCGGTGCATTTCAACATTTGCAAAAACCCCACCACCTTCCCATAATAACCAACATAGAAAGAAAGTGCAAATTGTGTTGTCACTACAAACTCCAAAGTTGTTGTTGTTGTTGTCCATTCGGCTGCTCCCAATTCATTCGAGGTCGCCACAGCGGATACAGCCAGATCCAGATTGATATTTGGCACAAATTTTACACCGGATACCCTCCCTGATGCAACTCCAGTTTTACCTGGAGAAACACACAAAGCCGCTGGTGTTCCAAAGAGGTCTCCCATCCAAGTACTAACCAGGTCCCGCACTGCTTAGCTTCTGAGATCTGATGGGATCAGGCTGACACAGAGCAGATCAGCTGCAACTACAAACTCCAAAATACTTCAGAAAATGTGCACAGTAACCATGTCAGGTTTGACCTCACCGGGACATACAAGAAATGACACTTGCAAAGGGGAGACACAGCAGAACTTGCAGCTTCTACGTACAGTTCTCCAACTGTGACATCCTCTGTGAGGCTCTTTTATTGTGTGTAAAAAACAAAGATAAGGGTGGGGGCTACATGAGTCCACAGGGCATGTGGTTCCAACATGTGCTATTAGTCATGTGCAGATACGTATGCAATCAACTGAAACATTCCGATCTTAGGTACAGAGTGAGTGGTTTTGCTGAAGCTTGCTAAATGTCAAACCGCAAACAGGCTGACCTGGCTCCTGTTTGTACTTTTTGTTATTGAGCAGCTGTGCTATCTATCTGGGAATATCTGACACAAAAAGTTTGCAGAATTTAAGATACAAAAGGAGCAATATAAAAGAGCAGATGTAATAAAGGATAATAAATGATAGCATGTTTGTACAGTACATTTTATCTAACAAACCAAATTAAACCTACTTTTAAAATTAATATTTAAATGTGAACAAGTATAAGTTGTTAACTCAAGGCGAGGAGATATCATAGATACTATGTTTGTATGTCTACATGAGTCCTTGGGCGTGATGTTCATAAGAGTCCAGCAGAGAGCGATGTGAGACCAAGGAAGTTGAGCGTGGTTCAGTATATACTGTAACTTTTTGAGAAACTCAGTTCACGAGTGGACTTGTATCATTCATGAAGATGCAACACTGTTAATATAACACAGCCAGGCAGGTAGCTAACATAAACATTATATTTTGTTGACACGTAGGCCTAATTTATCCCATGTAAGTTATCACTTACCACTGTCCTGTTTTTTTTTTTCTTGCTCTTCCATTCTCTTCTTTCTTTTCTGGCTTCTGCGCTCTCCTCACCCGTCGAGTTGAGCTATGTCACGTGGTTGGCTTCTGTGGGAGGGGCCCCCTTGAAGGGGATTCTGATAACAGCATCGCTGCACTTTCCTGCATTGACTGTCACAGAATTTAAAGTGGAGCTCACACAGTTTGTCGGTGAATAAAATTCATAACCAGTCATTGTCTGGGGGCCCCAGGCCAGGTCAGGTCCTGAGGCAGTTGATTGGTTTGCTTGCCTTGTTGCAACGGACCTGCCACCAGATGAAATGTAGGCATCCCCTAGGCCTTCTCCAGCCAGTGGTGGTGGGAAAGAATGTTTTACTGGGCACAATATTTTATCTTGACTTTAAAACAGAATGATAATAATACAAACTATAGCAAAACATTACATTTTCTTCCGAGTGAACTGCAGAAAATACACTTGTTCTCTTCAGCTGATAGGCATAGAGTCGAGCACAAGACAAATGTCTTACACCAACATTATCATCATAAGGTCGTCTATTTCACATAGCCCAATATTGATAATATCATCAGAAGAGCTGCCGTTTTCTGTGCTCCCTTTTTAAACTGATGGAGCACTTCTGCTGCTCAGAATCCCCAAACAGCACAGAGCTGCAGCGTGAGTCTTGGACTATGAAATACAGATCATCTCACAACTGGCTTAAGGGGCCAGCCTGTGACAGTTTCTAGGTCTGAGGTTCCCTATGTGTTACATTATGTGCTATTTTAGAACATTTTATTTGAAAGACAGCAGCAGGATCTTAATTCCAGTTCCGATAATAATAATAAAAAGAAGTAATAAGTCTCATATAGACCCTGAGGCCTATTGGTGCCCATTCTTATCATGGGATTCTGTAGCATGAAGCAAAAGACAATCTACAGTTCCCCATGGATGGGACCCCACTCCATCACAGGTTATATCCCCATCCATTATACTTCCCCACCAATCTATAACTGAGTGTACTTGTCCAAGGACACAGACAAGTCACGTGACAGGGAATCCAAAGAATGTCTATGCCCAGCTTCTATCCCATTAGGCTACCTGATCTACTTATAATAGTAGAGATATTTCCATGGAAGACAACACCCTCAACACCCTGTCCAAGCTCAAAATCAAATGTTCATCAAAATAAAGAACTCACAGTGCATTGTAAATACAATAAATAATACAAATAAACCCCAAAGCAGGGGTGGTGGCCAAGTGGTTAAGTGCGCTTGTTTCCAGTGCGGAAGGTTCCCTTTTGAAACTCCACCTCTACCCATTCTCCAATATGGAGTTGAGTCAGGAAGGGCATCCGATTTTAATTAAACTTGTGCCAACTCGACATGCAGATCCACTGTGATGACCTGAGAAATAACAAGGGAGATGCCAAAGGGACTTACTTTTTTACTAATAAACAATAGTGTCGTCATAAAGTTACATATAATCCAGACATACGTACATGGTTCGCCAAAATCTACCTGATTTTTCAACAGAGGAGCTAGATGATTAACACATACGCCTAGTTTCCTTCAAGAACTGGAACTATCAAGATAGTGATTAGTTGTCTTGTCTGTGTGAATACACAAGATATGGTTTAGATTTTCTGAAGCAGATGGACTTCATGAAGCATATTCAATATGACTTCTCACCACACCATGGCATTGGTGGATGTGTCTTACTGTGGCTTTTAAAAGACTTGAGTTTCTTTTATTAGCATTCAAAACAGAGTTAATATGCTAATTGCTCACATATTTCCATATTTCTTAACATTAGAGCATCTGAGAACTGAAAGCTATGCTCAGATTAAAGGATGTCACAATGGAAAGTTAGTTCATAGTTTTGTTTTGTTTTTTTTGAATTTTTCATAGTTAAATTACATCTTGGCCTGGTTTCATAAAACAATCTAATCTTTCAGTCTACTAAACTTACTACGGTTAGTCACCCAACATTATCCAACAGCTAAACTTGTACAACCCCTGGCAAAAATTATGGAATCACCGGCCTTAGAGGATGTTCATTCAGTTGTTTAATTTAGTAGAAAAAAAGCAGATCACAGACATGACACAAAACTAAAGTCATTTCAAATGGCAACTTTCTGGCTTTAAGAAACACTATAAGAAATCAAGAAAAAAAGATTGTGGCAGTCAGTAACAGTTACTTTTTTAGACCAAGCAGAGGAAAAAAATATGGAATCACTCAATTCTGAGGAAAAAATTATGGAATCACCCTGTAAATTTTCATCCCCCAAATTTTCATTTTCATTTATTTATTTATTTCATTCATTTAAAAAACAAAACAAAAAAAAAAAAAAAAAAAAAAAAAAAAAACAGAAAAGCAGAAATAAAGCATCTCCATTACCAGAATGAAAAGGAGCAGAGAGAAGAACAAGTCTTATATTTTCTGCCCCTTTTTACAATACAATCTTTCAATATCCAGCGTCATTTTTCAACATTATTTAACAGATTGTATTTCTTTAACTTGTCACATACCACTGACTTATTTCATAATTATGACCATTATTAAATAGATTACATCTCTGACAGGTTACATTTTTAAACTTAAACATTTTATACATTATTAACAAATTACATTTTTTTTAAACTTCCTTACAGCCCACTAACTTATTTTATAGTTTCATACTTACTTAATACATCTAGTTTAATACGTTTTTTAAATAATTTAAGCGACCTTAATTCTTTAATTTCTTTGTTTAGATTGTTCCATAATTTTACACCATACTCCGTTCTTTTACTCTGGTTCTGTATCTTGGTTTTCTAAAGACTTCTATTCCTTTCAGTTTATAACTACTTACTCTTTTCTCAAACATATTTTGAATGTTTGTTGGTAAAGTATTTTAATTTGCTTGGTACATTGTTTGTAATATTTTCAAATTGACCAAATCACGAAATTTAAGTACCCTGTACTTAATGAACAATGGATTAGATGGATCTCTAAAACCACTGTTGCTAATCACCCTTAAAGCCCTTTTCTGCAGAATAAACAAAGGTTGTATATAAGTTGTATATGTTGATCCCCAGATTTCTACACAATAAGTTAAATATGGGAAAATCAATGAATTGTACAATGTTAATAAACCATAACTATTTAATGAATATTTTACTTTATGCAAAACAGCAATGGCTTTCGCTATTTTTCCTTTTATGTAATTTATGTGTGACTTCCATGTAAGATCTTCATCAATTATGACTCCTAAAAATTTCATTTCTTTTACCCTTTGTATATCCATTCCATCTATTTGTAATGACATGTTTTTTTTTTTTGCTCTGTCATTAAACAATATGAAATTTGTCTTATTAATATTTAGTGACAGTCTGTTTATATCAAACCAATGCTTAACCTTTTCCAATTCTGTTTTTATCACTTGTGCTACTTCCTGTATATCTGATCCAGAATAAAACAGCGTTGTATCATCAGCAAATAAAATGCTACCAAGCACATTAGATACATTCACAAAATCATTGATATACAAAATAAACAGTTTGGGTCCAAGTACTGATCCTTGTGGTACTCCATATGCAATATTACACAATTCTGATTTGATATTATTATCTGAACAAACTGTTTTCTGTTTTCTAAGTAGCTTTTTACCCACTGATGTGCAATACCTCTTATTCCATATTGGTGTCACTTGTGAAGCAATCTTGAGTGGTCAATAACATCAAAAGCTTTTTTCAAGTCAATAAAAATACTTACAAAATAATCCTTATTTTCTATTGTTGTTGATATTTTCTCTATTAATTCCATAATTGCCATAGCTGTCGAATGTTTTGTTCTGAATCCATACTGAGCATTATTTAAAATATGATGTTTCTCAGTGAATTTATCCAACCTTGTCACAAAAACTTTTTCCATAATTTTAGAAAACTGTGGAAGCAATGATACTGGCCTGTAATTAGAGAATTTATGTTTGTCTCCATTTTTATATAATGGGACTACCTTGGCAATTTTCATTTCATCTGGAAAAATCCCTGTTGACAGAGACAGATTGCAAATATAAGTAAATGGTTCAATAACAGTTTCTATTATACTTTTTACAGTCATCATGTCTAAATCTTCATGGTCAGTTGATCTTTTGCTTACACAGTTTTTTACAATATTTCTTATTTCATCTTTTTCCACATTGTCCAGGAAAATACTATTGACCGTATTTACAAGTGTATGTAATGTATCTTCTACTATTGGTTTATTTCCCACCAGACTTGATCCTACATTTGAAAAATAATCATTAAACCCATTTGCCACTTCTTTTATGTCATATATCTCTTTATTTTCTTTGACAAAGTAATTTGGAAAAGTTGCTTTCGCTCCATCACTTTCAATCACACTTTTTATAATTCCCCATGTTGCCCTCATATTATCTTTATTCTTATTTAATTGTTCACTATAATAATCTTTTTTTTGTTTCCTAATTATTGTCAATAGTTTATTTTTATATTTTTTGTATCTGTGTTCTGTTTCCTTTGTTTGCATTTTTAAAACAAAACACCTGCATCAAATCAGATCTGCTCATTGACATTGACCCTATGTGTCTTTTTGCAAGGAATGTTTTTGCAGTTTTTGCTCTATGGCAAGATGCATTATCATCTTGAAAAATGATTTCATCATCCCCAAACATCCTTTCAATTGTCCAAAATATCAACATAAACTTGTGCATTTATTGATGATGTAATGACAGCCATCTCCCCAGTGCCTTTACCTGACATGCAGCCCCATATCATCAATGACTGGAAATTTACATGTTCTCTTCAGTCAGTCATCTTTATAAATCTCATTGGAACGGCACCAAACAAAAGTTCCAGCATCATCACCTTGCCCAATGCAGATTCGAGATTCATCACTGAATATGACTTTAATCCAGTCATCCACAGTCCACAATTGCTTTTCCTTAGCCCATTGTAACCTTGTTTTTTTTTCTGTTTAGGTGTTAATGATGGCTTTCGTTTAGCTTTTCTGTATGTAAACCCCATTTCCTTTAGGCGGTTTCTTACAGTTCGGTCACAGTCGTTGACTCCAGTTTCCTCCCATTTGTTCCTCATTTGTTTTGTTGTACATTTTTCAATTTTTGAGACATATTGCTTTAAGTTTTCTGTCTTGACGCTTTGATGTCTTCTTTGGTCTACCAGTATGTTTGCCTTTAACAACCTTCCCATGTTGTTTGTATTTGGTCCAGAGTTTAGACACAGCTGACTGTGAACAACCAACATCTTTTGCAACATTGCGTGATGATTTACTCTCTTTTAAGAGTCCAAAACCCCCCCCCCCCCTTTGTTTCATTTGACATCTCTCGTGTTGGAGCCATGATTCATGTCAGTCCACTTGGTGCAACAGCTCTCCAAGGTGTGTTCACTCCTTTTTAGATGCAGACTAACGAGCAGATCTGATATGATGCAGGTGTTAGTTTTGGGGATGAAAATTTACAGGGTGATTCCATAATTTATTCCTCAGAATTGAGTGAGTCCATATTTTTTTCCCTCTGCTTGGTCTAAAAAAGTAACTGTTACTGACTGCCACAATCTTTTTTTCTTGATTTCTTATAGTGTTTCTTAAAGCCAGAAAGTTGCCATTTGAAATGACTTTAGTTTTGTGTCATGTCTGTGATCTGCTTTTTTTCTACAAAATTAAACAACTGAATGAACATCCTCCGAGGTCGGTGATTCCATAATTTTTGCCAGGGGTTGTATTTGGCCGGCTTACGTACATCGACGGTTTTCACAGGCATAACGGCCTTGTGCGTGGCGTTACCAAGAGATGGCTCCAATGCGCGACAGTTTTGTTTACTTCCGGGTTGGTCATTGTCATGAACTATCCAGCCTTTGTTTCATTAACTGGCTTTATTAATATTTACAAACCCATACGAACTGCAGAATGACATGATTAGCACTTAGCCTAGCAGTTTCACTCTTCAGTTTCTTCTTCTACATTTCTGTCAAGCATTTTGTGCACACAATGCTGCTCAGTGCAACAGCAACACCCGGTGGCTAATGTGAAAACTGTCACAAACACAACAGTCGTCATCTGCTACAACCATGGGCAAAAGCGTATTCCTTTTGTAGGAATATGAGTGACGTAGGAGTGCTCTTGAGTGTTCCATCAAGTGGTGGTACATGATATAGCTTCTGTTTTTTGAGGTAAGACACTTTAGTTTTTTGGTCTGCTAAAATAATATTAGCCTTCTCTGTACCAGGCTAAAAACTTTAGTCGGGTAATGCAAAACTTTAGGTGACTAAGTGCTTTGTGCAATGACTAACATCAAAAAATTAGTCAACTAAGTGTGTTTATTCAACTAAAGAAGATTAGTCTGCTTTATGAAACCAGGCCCTTGTAATTTAGACAGCCATGTTGCCTTCTGCAGAGCTGGTAGCTCAGTGGAATAGGTGTTGAACTACCAGTGTCAGTAAATTAGTAAATTTGTCTGTACAGCATACATCATCATGATCTTTGACAGCAAGATGTAAATTAATTGAAACATGGTTAGGAGTGGCAGCATGGTGGGGCTGGTGTGACAATAGATTTCCTTTCCTAGTCCAGTACAGGCATGCAAATGAACAGTCGGAAAATTACTACAATTCCACAATAATCATTTCATGTCCTTCTCAAAATCAGCAGTTTCACAGATAAAGTTATCAATTTACAGCTATATTAGGCCTCATTATACTTTGGAAAGGAACAGTATCAAATACAATACAACACTCAAGTTCTTGAGCAAGGAACATTTCACCATTTGACACCAATTACACACATAGTACACTGTAATGCACTGCCATCATCTTCAGCAAAACACTTCCTGGGTTTCACAGTGACGCCCCCTGAACAGAATGCAAAAATATCACCAAATTTTAATTTAGACTCTTGCAAAATATGGAAAAATTCCTTAATTGACAAAAGAACATTATGTACATATGACAATGTTCATACCACCTTCCAAAAAAGAGAGGGAGAGAGAGAAAGAGAGAGAAAATTAAGTTAAAATTAAGGTAATAATTTGCATGAATATTACTGAGTGGAATGGAGACAAAATAAAGAAGCTAGAATATCTTAAATTAACCCTCTGGGGCCGACGCCATCGTATACAACGGCTAAGACCAAGCTTTACTAAATTATAAATAACTTTTTAATGATATGAGATAGAAACTTACTTTTTTTTTTTTTTTTGCTGAAAAGTTAACTCCGCAGACTTTCGAGCCAGCCATCGGCCATCTTTGTACTCCTCATAGAAGCTGTATGATGACGTGCGCAATGTGAGTGTCCAATCGGAACTGGTTCACCGTCACATGGTTTTACAAAATCCAATCGTAGGGCAGATTCACCTCACGTGAAAAGCCAAAGATCATTTTCAGGAGTGATGTGTTACTAGTTGGCCTGTTTGAATAGCCTCCGGGTGCTCCAATGGGTAGATACTATTAGTACATACTCAGTGTGCCCTGCACCATTACACACAGCGATCAGTGAAAGCAGGAGCACACGGAGAGCGTCTGATGACAATCTCACATGCTCAAACAACGAGTGTGTAACTATCAGGATTGCTCCACTACTTTGCATGTGAATGTTACTGGATAACTCTGTTGCTTTCTCTGCGTAAAGCACTCTTTACCATATCAATGGACAACAAAACGCACGACCTCAAATTACCTTTACAAAGTGTCAAAACAGTTGTTTATTATAGTTTGCTGTGTGTTTTGTATAAATGTGTGTGGAAAATTATTTTTCGCTTTATTTTTTCCTTGCCCATTTTTGATTGTAAACCTTTATTACACTTATAAAACACAACAAAAACATATATATTCTGAAAGCACAGGTTGTCCTGAAAAAAAAGAGACATAAAACTTGATTGTGGGATGCAGGGAGAGCTGTTAACAGCAATAATAAAACATTTATGCCAGGCGAGTGAACTGTCCAAAAAAATGCCCTCAGACCCCAGAGGGTTAAATAATTTGGCTAACTAATAACATCAAAACCTTTAAAACCTATTTTAGGTTTTTTTAAAAACTGAGCAAATAATTAGTTTTAGACCGTGGAATACTCCAAAGAATTTTTCACTTCTGTGGGCTGATCCTTAATGCATGTAAACTGAAATGAAGTTGGAACTACTCCAATATTTTATGACCAAAATGCCAATATGGCTGCAGCTTTTGAACACTGTTAGAAACAGCCCCGGCCTCCCCTAACCCTTATATTGGTCCGCTGTACCAGTAAAACTCACAGCTTTGACCCCCTAAAACAAACAAACAAACATCATTCATTCGTTTTATCTTAAATTTTCATCCTCATTTCCACACCAGGAGCGGCATCAGGGAGTAAATCCTAACAGCTTTTCAGCTCACCTGAGCTGAAAACATAACGGCCAGGAGGAGCAGCATCGTAAAGTCCCAAAGTTCTTCAACTTACTCCAGCAAAAAACACAGAGACAAACAAATAAATATAACCTAAACGTCGGTGGGGTTTTTGTTTCCGCCAAAGACAGCAGCACTTTGATAAATCCACGGGCGACCCAAGCCATTAAATTTGGCGATGCTGATTGGCCAAATATTTATTATATTTCCTTAGCAACCACACACAATTGGTTCATGGGCACCAATTCTCTCGCCCACAAGATATTAAATTTGGTGATGCTGATTGGCCAAATATTTATTATCTTCCTTAGCAACAAACACAATTGGTCATTTCGCTACATATTTCAAGGGGCAGATGAGTGAGCGCCCAAGAAGAGAAATGATACATTCTGTGCTTCTGTCAGTGGAAATGCACTGTTGAATGAGAGTCACTTGGTGGAAATGTTGTTTTAATAATTCAGATTACATGTAGGCACATACTATTAAGTAAAACTGACATTGATAATACTTTTTAAATATATATATATTTTATCATTTTTAGCAGGGGTGGTGGCCAAGTGGTTAATGTGCTTGGTTTCAGTGCAGAAGGTTCCGGGTTCAAATCCCACCCCTGCCACATTTCTCCATGTAATGTGGAGTTGCGTCAGGAAGGGCATCCGGCATAAAACCTGTGCCAATTCAACATGCAGATCCACCTTGGATTTGCTGTGGCGACCCCGAGTGCAAACAAGGGAGCAGCCGAAGGGACTTACTTATATTTTATCATTTTTCCCCTCTACATCTGGGAGGGTGGCGCCCGAGCGCCCCCTATGGGCTAGCTGCCACTGATCTGATGGTTAGTATTACTGGGTGACACTTCAGGCACTATTTTGGATCTTTTTGTTTGTGATGATCCCATTGGATCACACCCATGCTTGTGTTTGTACTTTATGCGTGTCTTCATTAAATGACAGACTTCCGACTCCTGAGCTTTCTGCATTATTTACAGAGCCATCACTAGGCCGTGTGCTCGAATCCCCATGTAAAGTAGAGCTATGCAGCCCGGGTGGCACGACAGGCAATTCTGCTTGCTGACACTAATGTCTCTGTTGTTATGGATCGACACTTTGCAACTTGATATTGCCTTAGCCTCTCTGCCGCTGGTTTATTACTGAATCCCACATATTTGTAGCTGCTGATGACATGGTGATGAAAATACTGTACTTGCAATATTTCTGAATCTGTCCATTTGTTAACAAAGTCTGTTGCTATGGAAGGGTGAGAAATGGGATCATTTCAACAAGAGTTGAAGCTCTTTTCCTAATAGTTTTACTTGGCTGAGTTGCAGTTCCAGGGTGTACAAAAGTAGACATCCATTCTTAAAAATGTCAACTGTGTATTGCAACATTAAAGTTGGGAAGTTAAGTGCAGAACAAAATTGTGCACAGTCTGCACTAAACACTGGAGCATTACAGCTAAGTAATGCAACAAATGAGATCCACAATTCACCCTGCACAGTAGTTTTTGTTTTTACATCCATCTGTACATGTTCTTGTTTTATACAGGATAATGATGTGAGAATCATCATTGGCCAGTTTGATGAGAACTTGGCCTCGAAAGTCTTCTGTTGCGTAAGTCCTCAGTCCACATTTTATATCATGCAAAAACATATGTAAATTTGGACAAATCTAGCTACACCGAATATTATTTTCTCTCTGGTTTGGAATACAGTATGTGCACAACTTCCTTTTCTGTTACTCCTTAGGCCTACAACCTGAACATGTTTGGCAGTAAGTACCAGTGGGTTATCCCCGGCTGGTACCAAGGCAACTGGTGGGAGCAGGCCAACACCACCAACTGTACCACCAAGAAGCTGCTGACCGCCATGGAGGGATACATCAGTGTGGACTTTGAGCCGCTTAGCTCTCGACAGACCAAGGGGATCTCTGGAAGAGTGAGTGACTGCCTCCATTGTCCTACAGAAGAATGTATGTGTTGTTACAAAGAAATTTAACACAATGTCAAAAAACTTACATTTGTAGAGTGCCCTTGACCATGATTCAAGCACAGCAGGTTGCTCAGTGGTATAGACTTTGGGCAGTCAATATGTAGACCTGAGTTTTACTCCCTGTTAAGCTATCTGTCAAGACACTTAATTTGTATTGTCCCAGTCCACCCAGCTGTAAATGGGGACTGAGGGTGGCTGGGAAACACCTGTGAACTGGCGTCCCATTTATTTATTTATTTATTTGGATCTCCATTAGCAGCTACTCTTCCTGGGGTCCACACAATTTACAAACACAAATCAAAATGCATTCAAAAATATATATAAATATATAAAAAAAGAGGAAAAAATATTCCAATCAAATTAAATTAATCATCACACATGGTTAGTCTATATACACAAAAAACATGTCTATCCATGATCATAGGTCAAATCCAGAATGCTTGTCATACCAACAGATCCAGCCTTAGACGTTCCTTAAAAAACATTCATTTGAAGTTAATTTAATGCAGTCTGGTAATAAATTCCATTCCTTCATACCCCTGAATATGACAGTTTTTTTTTTTGTTTTTTTTTGTTTATGGCATTAGTCCTGGCTACAGGTAGCACAAAGTTTCCCACCACAGTATGTCTAATTATGTATCTATGTTTTTCTGAACTGAAAGAAAAATTCCTAAACAAAATACAAGGTAACTTAGTGACAATAATCTTTCTGGTAAAAATGATAAAAGTCTGTCTTTAACTAACAGCCAGTTTAAATTTTTATGCATTGTAATGATTCTGTGTAGGCTCTCAGTTGTCCAGGTCGTTTCCATAGTAGAGAAGCTTGAATCTTCGACTGGACTGGGTTGCTTGACGCGAGGACGTTTTGCTTCAAATCGCAGAAGCTTCCTCAGCTAAAATTCTTGCTTCGTCTCTACAAGAGTCAGACAGAAGTCAGACCACCAGAGCAAGAATTTTAGCTGAGGAAACTTCTGCGATTTGAAGCGAAACATCCTCGCGTCAAGCAACCCAGTCCAGTCAAAGATTCAAGCTTCTCTACTGCAGTGTAATGATGCTAGTCCTATAACTGCGCTTAAGTGCTATACGAGCATCCCTATTTTGAATAATCTGTAATTTATTTATCATTTCTCTGGAGGCATTTGACCAAACTGCTGGGCAATAGTCCAGGTATACTAATAATAATGCTTTAATAGAATAATTCAATGTTTTACAACTTAAAACCTTGCATGTCTTCTCATAAACAATATACCCCTGCCCATGTTTTTTCCATGATAATTTTGAGTCTACCATTACACCCAGCAGCTTAGTCTCATGTACTTGATTTATTCTCACATTATTAATTTTAATGTTTAATGCAGGGTTTTTCATAATAACACGACTGGGGCCAATAATCATGCAGTTAGTCTTTACTGTATTTAACACTAGCATATTGGATGTTACCCAGTCAACTACCTTGTACAGTTTAATATTTAAAGCAGCTTCTAAATCACTGTGTGAGCGTGCTGATGTATAAATGGTTGAGTCATCTGCATACATCACTATACTAGCTTTATGAAAAATATATGGTAAATCATTTAGTGGACCAAGGCAACTCCCTTGTAGCACTCCACATACTACACTCCTGGTGCACACTCCATCTCGGGTAAGTTGTAGATTTAGTTGTAGTGATATCAATGGGCCTCAGGGTGTATACTATATGACCTACCCTACCCAAAGATGGCTTATACCAAAGCAAGATGGAAGTAAAAACCATATTTATTAAAATGAATGGCTTGTAATTGTACCATTTAATTTTTTTTAGATACAACATTTCTCAAAGAATGTGTATTTTCTGTATTTTTAAGGACTTCTTTTTTCCAAACAAGTGAAGCAGCTTCTCCTGTGGAATTGGGGTTGCAAGATTCAGCAGTTAGTCATGTCATTATCTTCTATCTCCTTTTATGCATCTGTCAGACCCCAAAAGAATATGAAAGGGAATACAGCCAAGAGCTGCAGCAGAAAGGTGTGGAGGCCAGCAAGTTTCACGGCTTTGCCTACGACGGCATCTGGGTGATTGCTAAGACCTTGACCCGAGTGAGGGAACTGCTCCGGATCAAACAACGAAAAGACATCCATCACAACTTCACCGTGGATGATCATGAAGTCGGAAAGTTGGTGCTGGACGTGATGAATGAGACAAACTTCAATGGTGTTACAGTGAGTTATAGCCAAATGTTGAAGAGGTTTTTAAAAACAGCAGTGCTGTGCAAATACAGTGTGTATGTATATGCAAACAAAATATGGTGCAGTGGCGGCACCAAGGAGGAGCTTGGGGGGGGGCTTAAGCCCACCCAATAATGAGCCACCAAGCATCCCCTCAGCTGCCAATAATGTGAATAGCGACTGACATATTTGTGGATTTCAACTGCAGTTTTGTACTGAGAATGTCTCAATATTGCGTAACTGAGGAAAGTGAGGAATGTGTGTTCGGTGAGCCACCAATGCTGAATCACCCTTCAAAAACAGAATTTTCAGTTTTGCAAATAAACATTTATTTGTAAAAACCCACACACAAGT
The DNA here is from genome assembly GCF_902500255.1 of Thalassophryne amazonica. Classification (NCBI taxonomy): domain Eukaryota; kingdom Metazoa; phylum Chordata; class Actinopteri; order Batrachoidiformes; family Batrachoididae; genus Thalassophryne; species Thalassophryne amazonica. Next base: position 48,864,747 of record NC_047122.1, read on the forward strand.
TACCAATCAGAAATATTGTTTGTGGATCACAAAGCACGTGTTCAAATGAAAAGGTATTTGTAAATCACCCTCTGTGCATTTGCAAGTATTAATGAGACAAATTTAACTCCATACTAAAATAAATAAATAAATATTTATTACGGCCACTCTTAAAACTTCACTTATCTTTATTTATACCTATGTGCAAGTTTACTGAACTTGCAGTCATTCTAAGTGGTGTGTGTGCATTGATACCACATTTTAGAGGAGCACGGGTGACTAAAAAACATATACCTTGGTATTTATAAAGCAATTTACTATATATTGTTCATTTCGACAACATTTTGTGGAGCCCCTCCAACTTTTACCCCAGCACCCCCTCAGCTCCTCCAACAAAAATTTCCTGGCGCCGCCACTGATATGCTGGCTAAGAGAAGCCAGAATACACAAACAAATACAGAAAACACATAGAAACAAAAAGCATGCATCAATTCTAGCACTGGTAGCTGCATCAAAAATTGTCTTGCAAATTAAGAAAAAGCTTGAATTTACAGAGAACACAAACAGCATGCAACAATTTAAAATGATAATGTGTTTGTTGCAAATTCGCACTACGCACCCAAACCAACACGCTTTGCAAAGCTCCACAACACAATGGAAGTACCTGGATCTGGATTCCACAACACAATGCAATCTGTCAAAGCCTATACAAAGTGAAATCTTGATCCAGAATCTGGATCCGGATCACCTCCAAAATTCAGTGGAATCTTCCATGCCCTAATATCTTTCTGTGGTGCAAATTTGGTAAGAATCCGTGAAGTAGTTATTTTAATGTAATGCTGCATTTACAAATAACAACGGCAAGTCATGAATGCCACAAAGTATACATTCTTGGCCGCTGATCACGAATGTGATGATTTGCTGCAGAGGCATCAGGTGTCCTCAGGAACTGCTGCAACCTGTTACCATGCGTTACGATTAATGGCACATGTTGCTGTTATCTGGAGAGAGCCAGATGTGTGGCTCCACATGGCTCTCGTCTCGCTCGTTTTCCCAAACATGCAGCAGGTGGAACACCTACAGGAGCATGCTGATGAGCACTGGAACAAGACTTTTCGCCGACTTCGCGTCACTGTCCTTCTTCAGAATACTGCAGCATTGAAACTGAATGCGGTGCAGTAGGGTTTAATTGTGCGCACGTCGGAGAAGAACACTGTCACGCTCTATTAAGGATCACCACTAATCAAGACGGATCAACACGCTCACTTGTGACCTCCACGACATGAGACGAAATGAGGGTGGTGCGTGACATTCGTGGAAGATTTTTTGACAGCCAAAAACATGCTGCACGAAAATCATGACTATCACGCACCAACACACAGTATTAAGAAACCTATTCAGATGCGTTAAGTCACAAGAATGTTAGCAATGTGCCAAGAATGGTGCAAATATGACATTCGTAATGCGTCTTGCCTATGTATAAACGCAGCATCCTTCAAAGTCTATATAAAGTGAAATCTCGATCCAGAATCTGGATCACCTCCAAAATTTAATGGATTCTTCCATGGCCTAATATGTACCTGTGGTGAAAACTTTGTCAAAATCCAGGCAGTAGTTTTAACGCAATCCTAACACACAGACAAATAAATAAACGCTGATGATTTCATCACATCCTTAGCAGATGTAATAAATAAATCTTACTTAGCTTGACCAACCAGGTAGAGGTTAAGATGATGGAGTGCTGTGATGCCCTGAAAGGTCTGGCTGTCTCTGTGCTGTGTGTGCGTCTGTTGTGTTGTGGAACTTTGCTGTGTGCATGCAAAATTGCATGCAGCACACCTGTTGGTATTGGTGCATACGAGGGCTGTCAATAAAGTATAGGTCCTTTTTATTTTTTTCAAAAACTATATGGATTTCATTCATATGTTTTTACGTCAGACATGCTTGAACCCTCGTGCGCATGCGTGAGTTTTTCCACGCCTGTCGGTGACATCATTCGCCTGTGAGCACTCCTTGTGGGAGGAGTCGTCCAGCCCCTAGTCAGAATTCCTTTGTCTGAGAAGTTGCTGAGAGACTGGCGCTTTGTTTGATCAAAATTTTTTCTAAACCTGTAAGGCACATCGAAGTGGACATGGTTCGAAAAATTAAGCTGGTTTTCGGTGAAAATTTTAACGGCTGATGAGAGATTTTGAGGTGATACTGTCGCTTTAAGGACTTCCCACGGAGCGGGACGTCGCGCAGCGGTCCCAGGCACCGTCGTCAGCCTGTTTCAAGCTGAAAACCTCCACATTTCAGGCTCTATTGATCCAGGACGTCGTGAGAGAACAGAGAAGTTTCAGAAGAAGTTGGTTTCAGCATTTTATCCGGATATTCCACTGTTAAAGGAGATTTTTTTAATGAAAGACGTGCGGACGGGTCCACGCGTTGGGACGCAGCCGGCGCGGTGCGGCGGCACAGGAAAAACACCTCTGTGTTGATAACCATTTGTAAAATCCAGGCGGCTTTTGATGGCTTTCAGTGGAGTGAGTATATGAGAAATTGTTTAACAGCTGGACATGTTCCAACTTGTCCTTAAGGCTTCCAACAGAGGTGTTTTTCCTGTGGCGGAGCGTCGCACCAGCTGCGAGCCGACACTGCAATCCGTCCGCATGTCTTTCATTAAAAAAATCTCCTTTAACAGTGGAATATCCGGATAAAATGCTGAAACCGACTTCTTCTGAAACTTCTCTGTTCTCTCACGACGCCCTGGATCAATAGAGCCTGAAATGTGGAGGTTTTCAGCTTGAAACAGGCTGACGACGGCGCCTGAGAGCGCTGCGCGACGTCTCGCACCGTGGGAAGTCCTTAAAGCGACAGTATCACCTCAAAATCTCTCATCAGCCGTTAAAATTTTCACCGAAAACCAGCTTAATTTTTCGAACCGTGTCCACTTCGATGTGCCTCACAGGTTTAGAAAAAATTTTGATCAAACAAAGCGCCAGTCTCTCAGCAACTACTCAGACAAAGGAATTCCGACGAGGGGCTGGACGACTCCTCCCACAAGGAGTGCTCACAGGCGAATGACGTCACTGACAGGCGTGGAAAAACTCACGCATGCGCACGAGGGTTCAAGCATGTCTGACGTAAAAACATATGAATGAAATCCATATAGTTTTTGAAAAAAATAAAAAGGACCTATACTTTATTGACAGACCTCGTAGTATTGGTCCATGTACTCTATGGAATACTTGTTTGTGTTGTGTTTTTTTAATTTGCAAGACATTTTTTGATGCAACTACCAGTTGTGTCATTGATGCTGGTGTTCTTCTGCATTTACAAGTGTTGTCTTTATTATAAAAGTGCTATGGCCTCTCATGGCCACCATGGAAAGACTTTCTGGTTTATTTTTTAAAATTAATATTCACAAGGCACATACAGATAGAGAAAGGGGAGAGGAAGAGTAAGTCTGGGGAAATTAAAATGTGCGAGTAGCGTACTTGTTGGCACGTTTATACACTGTATGTTTTTGTAATACATCTGTACTACGGCGTGGGGAAATGTCAGCGCACTTAGAAGGGGAAAAAAATAATTAGTGCTCTGTAAAGCTGGGAGCTTGTATGCAGAGAAGGTTACTTAGCCATCCTCGTGTTTGTCTGAAGCCTAAAGAGATGTTATTTGGTACTGGCAACTCACTCCAATGCATTCAAGATTGATCCTGGTGGCTATGCTTGCAAGCAGCTGTGTGTGTGTATGTGTGTGTGTGTCTGTGTACTCCAGCACTCACTACACATTGAGCTGTTAAAGGATATCTCTTGTTCCCTGATAAAGGCCACTCCATTATTAGAGGATACCACGCTGCTCTCAGCTGAGGAAGCCAGCAGACATGCAGGGATAAACGGCACAGTATTACTCATCATACGCCATCATACTCACATCAGCTACCAATAACTTAAAAAAAATGCAAGAGCCTATGTATATATATATATATATATATATATATATATATATATATATATATATACACGCAACACTTTTGGTTTGGCTCCCATTTTGTATGAGATGAACTCAAAGATCTAAAACTTTTTCCACATACACAATATCACCATTTCCCTCAAATATTGTTCACAAACCAGTCGAAATCTGTGATAGTGAGCACTTCTCCTTTGCTGAGATAATCCATCCCACCTCACAGGTGTGCCATATCAAGATGCTGATTAGACACCATGATTAGTGCACAGGTGTGCCTTAGACTGCCCACAATAAAAGGCCACTCTGAAAGGTGCAGTTTTATCACACAGCACAATGCCACAGATGTGGCAAGATTTGAGGGAGCGTGCAATTGGCATGCTGACAGCAGGAATGTCAACCAGAGCTGTTGCTCGTGTATTGAATGTTCATGTCTCTACCATAAGCCATCTCCAAAGGCGTTTCAGAGAATTTGGCAGTACATCCAACCAGCCTCACAACCGCAGACCACGTGTAACCACACCAGCCCAGGACCTTCACATCCAGCATGTTCACCTCCAAGATCGTCTGAGACCAGCCACTCGGACAGCTGCTGGAACAGTCGGTTTGCATAACCAAAGAATTTCTGCACAAACTGTCAGAAACCGTCTCAGGGAAGCTCATCTGCATGCTCGTCGTCCTCATCGGGGTCTCGACCTGACTCCAGTTCGTCGTCGTAACCGACTTGAGTGGGCAAATGCTCACATTTGCTGGTGTTTGGCACGTTGGAGAGTTGTTCTCTTCACGGATGATGCGAAGGAGATGTGTTGCACTGCATGAGGCAAATGGTGGTCACACCAGATACTGACTGGTATCCCCCCCCCCCCCCCCCAATAAAACAAAACTGCACCTTTCAGAGTGGCCTTTTATTGTGGGCAGTCTAAGGCACACCTGTGCACTAATCATGGTGTCTAATCAGCATCTTGGTATGGCACACCTGTGAGGTGGGATGGATTATCTCAGCAAAGGAGAAGTGCTCACTATCACAGATTTCGACTGGTTTGTGAACAATATTTGAGGGAAATGGTGATATTGTGTATGTGGAAAAAGTTTTAGATCTTTGAGTTCATCTCATACAAAATGGGAGCAAAACCAAAAGTGTTGCGTTTATATTTTTGTTGAGTATATATATGTATATATATATATATATATATATATATATATATATATATATATATATGAATGAATTTATTTATTCAGCGCACACACATACTTAACAAAAAATCTCGTAAAACAAAGACAAAAGTTTCCCAGTTATGTGCCGCGGTAAGGGTGTAGTCAAAAGTAAAAGCTTATAAACACCCACCCCTTTTACCATTTACTATATACACACATATTTAGGAAATAACCCTGTTATGTCTGATGATTTGCGGACGTTCATGCTAACACGTCGCCAGTAAAATGAATATTTGCGACCTTAATCCAGCATGAACGTCAGACACAACAGGGTTATTCCCATTTTAATCCAATTCCATCATTTGCACAGTTTATTTTTCTGTAAGTAATTCAGTCGGCGAATCATTGTGAAAGGTTGTGGTCGGCTCGTCAAAGCTTACCGTCGCAACAAACTGGAAATTCTGTGTACAGACCCACAGATTTCTCCATCTCGTCAGCTGCATTGAGTTAAATCTACAGTAAATCCATCAATCAATCCAGTTAAATCCAGACATTTCAGCATCATCATCGTTGCGCTAGTTTCTGTCACTGTCAGATGATAGCGCCATTATTGACACATGCGCAGCAACGCAGTTAGGGCATAGAGTTTATACATCAAATGTGAAACGGTCAACTATTTTGTCAGTCTACTCAATATTTTATGGTCTGAAATCTCACACGATTAACCAATCAGATTTGTGGAAAAAATGTAATTGCATTTATATATATATATATATATATATATATATATATATATATATATATATATATATATATATATATAAAGTACTTACTGGGTGTATGTATATATATATATATATATATATATATATATATATATATATAAAGTACTTACTGGGTGTATGTATATATATATATATATATATATATATATATACGAGGTCTGTCAATAAAGTAACGGTCCTTTTCATTTTTTTCAAAAACTATATGGATTTCATTCATATGTTTTTACGTCAGACATGCTTGAACCCTCGTGCGCATGCGTGAGTTTTTCCACGCCTGTCGGTGACGTCATTCACCTGTGAGCACTCCTTGTGGGAGGAGTCGTCCAGCCCCTCGTCGGAATTCCTTTGTCTGAGAAGTTGCTGAGAGACTGGCGCTTTGTTTGATCAAAATTTTTTCTAAACCTGTGAGACACATCGAAGTGGACACGGTTCGAAAAATTAAGCTGGTTTTCAGTGAAAATTTTAAAGGCTGATGAGAGATTTTGAGGTGATTCTGTCGCTTTAAGGACTTCCCACGGTGCGAGACGTCGCTCAGCGCTCTCAGCCGCCGTCGTCAGCCTGTTCAAGCTGAAAACCTCCACATTTCAGGCTCTATTGATCCAGGACGTCGTGAGAGAACAGAGAAGTTTCAGAAGAAGTCGGTTTCAGCATTTTATCTGGATATTCCACTGTTAAAGGAGATTTTTTTAATGAAAGACGTGCGGACGGATCCGCGCGTCGGGACGCAGCCGACGCGGTGCGGCGGCACAGGAAAAACACCTCCGTGTTGATAACCATTTGTAAAATCCAGGCGGCTTTTGATGGCTTTCAGTGGAGTGAGTATATGAGAAATTGTTTAACAGGCAGGACATGTTCCAACTTGTCCTTAAGGCGTTCAACAGAGGTGTTTTTCCTGTGGCGGAGCATCGCAGCGGCTGCGTCCCGACGCGCGGACCCGTCCGCACGTCTTTCATTAAAAAAATCTCCTTTAACAGTGGAATATCCGGATAAAATGCTGAAACCGACTTCTTCTGAAACTTCTCTGTCAGAAAATTTTGATCAAACAAAGCGCCAGTCTCTCAGCAACTTCTCAGAAAAAGGAATTCCGACGAGGGACTGGACGACTCCTCCCACAAGGAGTGCTCACAGGCGAATGACGTCACCGACAGGCGTGGAAAAACTCACGCATGCGCACGAGGGTTCAAGCATGTCTGACGTAAAAACATATGAATGAAATCCATATAGTTCTTAAAAAAAATAAAAAGGACCTATACTTTATTGACAGACCTCGTATATACGAGGTCTCTTAGATAATAAACCGACCCTTTTATTTTTTTTTTAACTATATGGATTTGAATGACATGCAATTACACCAATCATGCTTGAACCCTCGTGCGCATGCGTGAGTTTTTTCACGCGTGTCGGTGACGTCATTTCCCTGTGGGCAGGCCTTGAGTGAGATGTGGTCCCGCCCTCTCGGCTGAATTCCTTTGTTTCACACGCTGCTCGAGACGGCGCGCGTTGCTTTATCAAAATTTTTTCTGGACCTGTGAGGAATATCCGAGTGGACACTATTCGAGAAATTAAGCTGGTTTTCTGTGAAAAGTTTAACGGCTGATGAGAGATTATGGGGTGTTTCTGTCGGTGTAAGGACTTCCCACGGAGCGGGACGTCCTGCAGCGCTTCCAGGCGCTGTCGTCGGCCTGTTTCGAGCTGAAAACATCCTAATTTAAGGCTTAATTCACCCAGGACATCGTGAGAGAACAGAGAAGATTCAGAAGAGGCCAGCATGAGGAATTTATGCGGACATTCCACTGTTTAAGGACATTTTTTTAATGAAAGACGTACGCAAATCTGCGCGCGCTGCGACAGGAAAAACACATCTGTGTTGAAAACCATTTGTAGAATTCAGGCGGCTTTTAATGGCTTTCAACAAGTGAGTAACTGAGAAATTGTTTAACAGCTTGGGCATGTTCCAACTTGCCCGTTAAGATTTCCAACGGAGGTGTTTTTCCTGCCGCGACCCCCCGCGGTCGGGTCCAGCCCGACATGCGACTCTGCCCGCACGTTCTTTCATTACAAAATGACCGTTAACAATGGAATGTCCGAATAAACTCCTCATGCTGACTTCTTCTGAAAGTTCTCTGTTCTCTGACGACTTACTGCGTCAACAGAGCCTGAAATGTGGAAGTTTTCAACTTGAAACGGCGAGACGCTGCCGCCTCGAAGCGCAGATCGCCGTCAGGCGCCGTGGACCGTCCTTAAAGCGACACTACCAGACCAAAATCTCTCATCAGCCGTTAAAATTTTTACCGAAAACCAGCTGAATTTATTGAATGGTGTCCACTCAGTTGTGCCTTACAGTTTTGAAAAAGTTTTTATCAAACAAAGCAACAGTCTCTGAGCCATTCCTAAACAATGAAAAAAATCAACGAGCGGGTGGACGACTCCTCACTCAAAGACTGCCCACAGGCGAATGATGTAACCGACAGGCGTGAAAAAACTCTCGCATGCCCACGAGGGTTCAAGCATGTCTGATGTAATCACACGTGATTCAAATCCATATGGTTTTTGAAAAAAATAATAAGGTCGGATACTTTTCTAATAGACCTCGTATATACCCAGTAAGTACTTTTTTAATGGAGAAAAATGCAGTTGAAAATGGAGATTTCACAGACTTTCATCAATAAAATGAAAACAGTTTGTTCAAATTCTTTCATATTTTGCACACTGATGGTCCCCTTGACAGCCAAGTACATGTTGGCCTCAACGAAAAATTTATGGTTTTGGAGATACTGGGTTTGCATCTGAACTCTGCCTCTATATATATATATATATATACTCATAACAACAAATAACAAAAAAGAAAAGAACAAGCACAGACAATATAGATTAATCAGTGAACTAAAATAGCTCAACTCAACAAAACAAGCAATAGTGCACAACGCACAATCAAAAAAACCACTAACAAACTCAGTTAACCTAATTCTTCATACCATAATATGTAATTATATTGTTTTTATAAAGTCTTTTTAAGTCAACTAAAGTACAAGATAATTTAATGCTATCAGAACAGTTATTCCAAAATTTTACAAAAGGTAGGCTAATATACTGAAAATATTTCAACAGAAATTGCAACAGAGTAGTGAGTCTACATGTTGTCAGATACTAAATGTGCAAGAGTGGAGCCAAGATGAGGCAAAAGGGAGAAAGTGGTGTGAATAATAAGATCGTAGTGCTGACAATTAGAGAACAGGTGCAAAGAAGAGCAGAGAGGAGAATTATTATCCTCAGCAAATCTGCACAGACTGGTTTTACTTCGAGGCCCTTGGGGACTAAAGTCCATGTCTGGGTGTGTTTATGTTGCAAAGCTACACCAAATCCTCAGGGCCGTAATTCCTCGCGCCCATGCTCTCCCCAGCGCACACTCACTCAAGGCTCCTGATTATGAGCAGGCTGACATTGAGCCTTTCCTCTGAGACTCAGCGATATGAGGCAATGCAGGAATATTGATGGCTATGCAACATTTTGTTCTTGCCTCTTGGTGCACGTGTATACACACACACACACAGAGATGGGCTCGGATAAAGAGGCTACTTATGTTTTTCACCTGCTATTAATTTGCATTCATTGGTTCTCAAAATTCTTTCAAAGTATTGGTGCACCAACCAGGTAGGATGGTGTTGTCACAGCTGACAACTTTATGTGCTGCCGGATGTGTGAAATTGTACCAAACTGTCATAATTAAAGGTCAAGTTAACTTTGCCTGGTTGATAAATCAAAAGCAATATGCATGCCAATAACCATTTTTCAGTTTCAATAACAAACCGTCATTAGTTTTTGCAGTAATATTTGAAATGACATCACTAGAAAACACACATTGGGTTTGGTCACATGAGTAACGGATTTGTTCGTGTTCTGTCTGTGAAACATCAAACGGAGCTGATATCCAGCAACTTAATCACGGTTTACTTGTTTACCTGCGACGTGACAGCACATTTCAAAAGTGTTTCATAAGTAATGCGTTCGCCCATCAGAGTGCCCAGGGCCAATTTTATGTTTGGCAGAATACTGATTTCAATACAATGCCTGATTTCAGTACAAGCTAGAGCACTGCGGTCGTAGAGCGCAAACCTCCACAACACTAGTTTCCAATTACACAAATTTTGACCTTGGGAAAAAAATTTCAAGGTCAAAGTCCTGCTAGAAGTGGATTTTCATAAGCTGAAATATAATCAAAAATATAGATCAAAAGGGCTTTTCAATGTTATTCGCTAAATCCGCCATATGGATCAGATCTGGATCAAACTTAGTCTATTAATTGAGAGTGCCCGTTTGCACCTCATTGTCACAAATGAGAGTGATGGAGGTACTTTTAATTGAGGTATAATGCAAAATGTACATCAAATGGACTTTTCAATATTAAATTCAAATGTCCAGAAAATCCACAATCCAGATCGAGATCGGATCTGGATCAGACTTTGTCATGTGATAATGAGTTCCAGTCTGCACCTCGCTTTCAAATATGAGAGTTATTGGGGCACATTTGATTAAGATATAATGTAAAATATACATTAAATGGGGTTTTCAATGTTAAATTTAAATTACCACAAAATCTGTAATCTGGATCAGATCCGGATCAAACTTTGTCAGTCGATACAGGATGCCATCCTACAAAGTGCTGTCAAATATGAAAGAAATTTGATATTTTTTGAAGATAGGGATTTTTCCAAGATTTTTCCTGACTTTGACCTTGAAAATTTAATCAGTTCTTGTCTTCAGGATATGAATATCCAGTAAAAATCTCATAACAATATATGAAAAATTGTAGGCTCCATGTTTTTCACAAGCAAACAAACAGACAAACAAACAAACAGGGGAGATAACATAACCTCCTCCAACTCCATTGGCTGAGGTAATAATAAAAAAAAACACACACACAAAATAACACCTGTTTGTGCCCACTTTTGTCCATTTCTCATTCATTAAATGTGATCCTTGTAATTTAATGTAATTTTGGTGGCTGTTTAACCAACTTTCTTTAAAAAAGGGAGCGGGCCAGAGCTCTGCCCTTGGCCCTCTGACAAACAAATACTGTATATCTATGGTCTGATTCACTTCAAATACACACCAAGCCTATTTTTGGGACTTTCTGCAGACTAAAGAAGATTCCTCCAATTGTTATTGCAAGCATTACGCTCTAGCACATTATAGTATATATGCACTGATAATTTCTAGCAATGACTGAACCGAGACCAATACCGAGACCAAATTGAAACTCTGATATATAACCATACCTAAAATGATAACATTTCACAAAAAAGACCACTTTTAAATTTTGATGGTTATGTCACACTTTGGCTTCATTATTTTTGAACTAGCTCTTATGGTTAGAGTGGGGGGAAGGAGTAGTATTAGATTATGGTTAAGGTTAGGGTTGGGGGTAGGAGTAGGATTAGTAATAATGATTTAAAAAAAAAACCCTTTCACAAAAATTTGACTCATTTCGTGACGGGAACATGAAAAAAAAAAAACGTGAGAGTGGGCTGACTAAAACACAGCCACTTGTCTTTAAATTCCAGGGGAGGTGATGATCTAGTTGTTAAGCAGTGGGCTTGAGACCAGAGTATTTTTGGTTCAAACCAATGTATGGTTGGAAAATCACTAAGGACCTTTCGGCAACGTCCTTAATCTCAAGTTGCTCCCGGTGTGTCATGAGCACCTTACATGGCAGCACATTGACATCAGTATGTGTGTGAAAATCAATTAGATCAAGCTCCTTCTGCACAGGAGCTTGATCTAAAAGTGTTTGATTACTCTGAACACAAATCTCATAGCATTGATTACAATATAGATCCGGATTGTTTTTTTTCTCAAAAACACTACTCACCACTGCAGTTACTTTACAGAGGAACAACTTAAGGACTGTTCCATGATAAATGGTTCTTTCTCCATTATACATTTTAATAGTAGAAGTCTTCCTATGAATTTGTCCAAAATTCAGGATTGTTTAAAAAGTGTCAATAACCCCTTTTCTGTCATTACGGTTACAGAGACATGGTTGAGGGATGAGCACATGGACATGGTCCGGCTCAATGGTTATGATCTTTTTTTTATAAATAGGATGAATAAAAGGGGCGGTCGCGTGGCACTTTACATCAGTTCTAGTTATCAGTGTGAAATTGTCAGTAATATGTCTTTTTCTTTGATAATGTTATGGAATGTGTCTCAGTGGAAATTAAATGTGTAAAATCAAAAAACATAATCATAAGTTGTATTTACAGAGCTCCTAGATCAAATACAAATATTTTTGTGGATAAATTGACAGATATGTATAACACCTATAAAAATAATAAGCTTTTGTTTATCTGTGGAGACTTCAATATGGATTTCCTCAATCCTCATTGTCAATCACACATAGATTAATTTATTAATTCCGTATCCAGTAATTACTTATCCAACTAGGATAACTAGGAATTCATCAACACTTATTGATAATATATTGACAAACATTACTACGGGAAACATAATGGGTGGACTTCTCATTAGTGATATCAGTGATCATCTGCCTGTTTTTGTTGTTTTCAATTCATTAGTTGATAAAATTGACCATATTAACATTACAAACTTCACAAGGAAAATAACAAAGGAAACTATGGAAAAGCTTAGGATGGATTTAAGACAGCAAAACTGGAGTGACATTTACGTTGAGGATGTTGATCAATCTTACGAATTATTCATTTCTATTATTTCTAATTTATATGACAGACATTGCCCTTGTGTGTTAAAAAAATGGAAAAAAGCTAAGCAAAGATAAACCTTGGATCACTAAGGGACTTCTGAATGCATGTAAAAAGAAACATTTTTTCTATAAGCAGTTTTTAAAATCTAGAACAATTGAAGCTGAGATAAGATATAAGTCATATAAAAACAAACTAACTTACATTATGCGATCATGTAAAAAGCAGTATTATAGTGATTTATTGGAAAAAATAAAATGAATATAAAGGGTACTTGGAGGTTGTTAAATGAAATCATAAATAAGAAAAAAGATGTCAAAGAATATTCTGCCTATTTTTATGCAAATACTGACACAATTGTTAAAGAAAACAAAGCTATTGCAGATCATTTTAATGGTTATTTTGTTAACATGGGTAAAAACGTAGCAAATTCAATTCCAAAACGTGCTCCTTGAATTACAACAAAACAATAGAAACAGTTTGTGATTCAATGTTTATTAGAGGAACGGATGAAAAAGAAATTATTGATATAGTTCACAAACTTAAAGTGAAAAAATCAACTGATAGTGACCGTTTTGATATGTTTTTGGTTAAAAAATATTATTGATTGCATTATTAAGCCTTTAACATATATCTGTAATTTGTCATTAATGACTGGGAAATTTCCTTTCAAAATGAAAATAGCTAAAGTGATCCCATTGTTCAAATCTGGTGACAAGCATGTGTTTTGCAATTATAGGCCAATCTCCCTCTTACCACAATTTTCCAAAATTCTGGAAAAGGTATTTGAAATTAGGTTAAACGATTTTTTAACTAAACATCATATCCTTAACGGGCAGCAATATGGTTTTAGAAAGAATCACACTACTTCGTTGGCTGTGATGGATTTCGTTGAACAAATTACCAACGCGATTGAAAATAAACAATATATTGTAGGGGTTTTTTTTTTTTTGATTTACAGAAAGCATTTGATACTATAGATCATACCTTGCTATTGGACAAATTACAGAAGTATGGTATCAGGGGATTGGCACATGACTGGATAGCGAGCTACTTAGACAGTAGGTATCAGTGTGTCCACTTTGGTGGGACAAATTATGAGTTTTAGAAGATTACTTGTGGGGTGCCCCAGGGTTCAGTCCTTGGGCCACTGTTGTTCCTTTTGTATATTAATGATATTTGTTTGGTTTCTAAGTATGTAAGTTGTATTTTATTTGCGGATGATTCAACTGTGTTTTGTAGTGGGGATCATTTGGGACAGCTCCCGGACAAGATGGAGAACGAATTACATAAATGTAAAAAATGGTTTGATTTAAATAAATTATCGCTCCATTTTGGTAAAACTAAGTGTATGATATTTGGGAATAAGACCAGGAATTTAAGTAAAAAACTATTACTACATGATATTGAAATTGTAACAGATACAAAATTTCTTGGTGTTCATATTGATGATAGATTAAGCTGGAAAACACATATTAACTATGTTAAAACTAAAATGTCAAAAGCCATTGCAGTTCTGCACAAAGCCCAGGACTTCCTCACCCAACATGCATTGACCACTTTATATCATGCATTACTTGTCCCATATATGACATATTGTGTCGAGGTTTGGGGAAATACATACAGAACTAATACTGTTGCAAAAGAAAGCTATAAGAACTATCAGTAATAAACCATATCGAGAGCCAACAAATTCGTTATTCGCTTGTCTGCAAATTTTAAAATTCTGGGACTTGGTTGATTATATATATGAAAATATAAAGCGCCTTGGGGCAACTGTTTGTTGTGATTTGGCGCTATATAAAAAAATTGATTGATTGATTGATTGATTGATTGATTATATTACAATACAGATTCATAAGTTAATAATAAGCTTTTGCCTCTACATGTCCAGAATCTGTTTAAAATGAGAGACTCCAGCTACTGTTTGAGAGGAACATTATTATTTGAGAAATTGAAGATCCATACTATTGTTAAAAATCATTGTGTTTCCGTCAGGGGTGTTAATATTTGGAATAATTGTCCTGATAATATTAAAATACTTGGTACATTGGTTGGTTTTAAAAGGCTTTACAAAAAGAATATATTTACCCATTATAGGTTGAAGGATTAGGTTTATATTTTGTCACTGTTCACTCTTACTTGTTTGGTTGTGTTTTGAAATTTTGTGATTAAGTTAAATTGTTTATGTACTTTTTCTTTTTTTTTTCTCTCTCTCTTTTCTTGTACAGTTATTATGACCATATGTGTAGGTTTGTATGTATATGTATATATGTATGTATATGTATATACTGTATGTATGTGTGTGTATATGTATATATACATTCTTTATTTTTAATGGTATAAGGGGAGGCTGCTTATAAGCTTTGCTTCTGCCTTCACCCTTTCGGCCACACGGGTTTTCGTACGTTGTTTTTTTATGTTCTGTTATTGCCTTTGTTGTTGCTCAGTTGTGTGCCGGATAAATAAATAAATTCAATTCAATTCAAAATGAGGCATTAATGTAAAGTCTTTTGCACTTCTGATATAGATGGAAAAGCGCTATATGAATGCAGTCTATTTACCATTTTGTCCATGTAATTCAGTCAGGACTTAACTCTTGGCTTTGTTTGTCGCCTGAAATACTTTGTAAGGTAAAGATCTCAGAACCAAACAACCTTGGTAACAGCAGTGCCGAGACAATCTTGGAACCTCTACGATCACGGTATCACATTAAATAATTCCATGTGTGTTTTATACGCGTTCATTTAGCTTAATATTTGTCCTGTCATGCTAAATTTATTTATTAATATGGTTTTCCTCACCAGTGTTGCCAAAGTAACTTTGAAAAGTTACTTCATTAGTTACTTTATACAGTTATATTTTACAGTTACTTTATATAGTTACTTCATTAGTTACTTTGTAAATTGTCGGCAGCTGCTGAATGTAATTAATAAAGTAATTTGTAATCTAACTTGATGATTTTTAAGATTTAGTACTCAGAAAAGTAACTTTTAGTTACTTTGCTGATTAGTTACTTTGCTGATTGCTCAAGCTTAAAAGTAACCAAGTTAGATTACTAGTTACCTTATTAGTTACATTACTTATTAGTTGCAAGTTTTCGGCAGCTTCTATTAAAGTAATTGCATAAAGCTGCTAATGAAGTAACTGCATAAAGTAACTGTATAAAGCAACTAAAAAAGTAACTAAAAAAGTAACTTTTCAAAGTTACTTTGACAACATTGTTCCTCATGTAATTCACTTCAAGAATTGTAGTTCTCTTCAAGAATCATTTGTTGAGTTTTGTCAACAGCACCCTAAAAAAGTGTAGCGAGTCCCATATTTTCCTTTATATTTGTTAATATACTCAACAAAAATATAAACGCAACACTTTTGGTTTTGCTCCCATTTTGTATGAGATTAACTCAACGATCTAAAACTTTTTCCACATACACAATATCACCATTTCCCTCAAATACTGTTCACAAACCAGTCTAAATCTGTGATATTGAGCACTTCTCCTTTGCTGAGATAATCCATCCCACCTCACAGGTGTGCCATACCAAGATGCTGATTAGACACCATGATTAGTGCACAGGTGTGCCTTAGACTGCCCACAATAAAAGGCCACTCTGAAAGGTGCAGTTTTGTTTTATTGGGGGGGGGGATACCAGTCAGTATCTGGTGTGACCACCATTTGCCTCATGCAGTGCAACACATCTCCTTCGCATCATCCGTGAAGAGAACACCTCTCCAACATGCCAAATGGCAGCAAATGTGAGCATTTGCCCACTCAAATCGGTTACAACGACGAACTGGAGTCAGGTCAAGACCCCGATGAGGACGACGAGCATGCAGATGAGCTTCCCTGAGACAGTTTCTGACAGTTTGTGCAGAAATTCTTTGGTTATGCAAACCGATTGTTCCAGCAGCTGTCCGAGTGGCTGGTCTCAGACGATCTTGGAGGTGAACATGCTGGATGTGGAGGTCCTGGGCTGGTGTGATTACACGTGGTCTGCGGTTGTGAGGCTGGTTGGATGTACTGCCAAATTCTCTGAAACGCCTTTGGAGACGGCTTATGGTAGAGAAATGAACATTCAATACACGAGCAACAGTTCTGGTTGACATTCCTGCTGTCAGCATGCCAATTGCACGCTCCCTCAAATCTTGCGACATCTGTGGCATTGTGCTGTGTGATAAAACTGCACCTTTCAGAGTGGCCTTTTATTGTGGGCAGTCTAAGGCACACCTGTGCACTAATCATGGTGTCTAATCAGCATCTTGATATGGCACACCTGTGAGGTGGGATGGATTATCTCAGCAAAGGAGAAGTGCTCAATATCACAGATTTAGACTGGTTTGTGAACAGTATTTGAGGGAAATGGTGATATTGTGTATGTGGAAAAAGTTTTAGATCGTTGAGTTCATCTCATACAAAATGGGAGCAAAACCAAAAGTGTTGCGTTTATATTTTTGTTGAGTGTAGTTTCATACGCGTTTCATGTTTTCCATGTGTCCTTTTTAGTATAGTTTTGGAGAGCAGGATTTCTATGATGCCATTGTCAATGATGAGTTAAGCGCTCTGAAGCTTAATTGCTAAAAATGTTTTTGTGTGGTTAAGGTTGTTAAGAACAACAGCTGGTCCTTTAATGACTTTTTAAATGTTTAGTATGAAACCAAAGAGTATGAGCGCTTAGTGTGTTTATTAGCCAAAATGGAATATAGCTGTCAGAATGAGTCCTTCATATCTACAGGCAGTGATGTTCATACAGTAGCCCGAAAGGGACATGTTTCACATTTTGTAATGTATGTAGAAAATATGTTTGTAGAAAATACGTTTTTGCTTTTTTTGTTGTTGTTGTTAAATAAGGAAATACTTTTTGTGGCTGTGATTCTAATATCCTCTGAGCAAAAAATCAAATCTAAGCACAAATCATGAATATTGTACACGTGCCATGCAGTTATGTTCTTTGAAGATGGGCGCATTGCTAAATAATTTAATGCATTTTGGTCTCAAAAGATTTGTCATCCATAGCCTTTTTATTGCTGTTTTTCTCTTTTAAGGGATTACATGAACTGAGATGAGAAGCATCGCGCACAGACACATATAGCATATAGACACTTCTCCCCACGCACAGCAAACACAAACACATTAAGGCGATTTCCCATGCACACTGTATGCATCATTCATGCTGTTTTGGAATTCAGATATCAAAAGCAGCTGTTACACAACCATGTACTGGTGAACTGCAGTCGCTTCAGCTTGGTTTCCAATAAAATGAACCCGTAGACAAGCTGCAGAAAAACGGGAAATGTAGCTGTTTTATCTTTGGTTTGAATGCTACGCGTGCATGCTTGATCGTACCCCATCTTGAGCCTATGTTGCATTTCCTTATGTTCTAGTTTCCATGCTGTGTGTGTGTGTGTGTGTGTGTGTGTGTGTGTGTGTGTGTGTGTGTGTGTGTGTGTGTGTGTGTGTGTGTGTGTGCACCGTGCATGGACACGCTGGTGTGTGCCGCTACTGGGAACGAGCCTCCTCCGTTTTAACTCGACTGTGCTGCTGAATCAGTAGCAGTGGCAGTCACAGCAGAAGGCGAGTGATCATTGAGAGCTCTGCGGTATTGATGTGGCTGCTGTCGAGGCCACAGAGGAGAAGTCTGACGCTCGCTAGGAGACATTTCCAGAGTGCATCGAGTGCAAATAGCTGACCAGCTGTAGTGTAGGTGTGTTTATGCACTTGTTTACCTATGGTCAGCAGTCATCGTGTCGGGACTGGTGTCTCTGACATCTGTTCATGTGCATTCCAGTGTGTAATACCGCCACCTCAAAACCTAGAGGATGTCACACCTGCCGCCTGCACACCAGCGTCCCATGCCACCCCCTAACATCGCTGTCACCGGCACCTTTCTCACTTCCACAGATGAAATGATACCTGGACACCTCCACTGTCTCACCTCAGACAGATGCATTTACACGACGATTGCTCCACTGAGCACCGCTGTGACACAGGTCTGAATGTTCTTTGAAAACCAGGGCAGTGTGACCCCTCTGAGTCAAAACGCTGAGATGATATCTCCCATGCCAAAGTCACTTACAGAGTCCTCTTCACACGCCGGCAGCTGGCTCACAATAATAACAGTGAATAATATCAATTCACACGTGACGACAGGAGACTTCATAACAGGCTCTGCTCCAACAGCAGTCTTGTAACTTTAATATAGAGTCAGACATCTTCTTGATACCAGCTTTGCTTAAAATGACAGAATGAGGCCCATTACAGATCTCAGAGAGAAAAAAAAAAAAAAATCACCAGGTTGCTGCAGAGCTGCTGAGAATCAAACAGCCTTTGCAAATTTGCAGTCAAAGAAACAAAATCAAAACTATGTTGTACTCAACCAGTATGTCTGCATCTTTCCAAATCATCATATTTAGCAATCGTTGGCAACAATGCAGAAATGTATTTTTTTTTTTTTTTTTTACCTGTTTTCACTGACATTTGTCCATTTGTTCAACACATTCTCGCTCCAAACTTGTCACATTTTGACATTCGGTCAGTGTCCCTTTGTGTCATTATGTGACTACTTAGGCGGTCCGTTTGCATCACCTTATGACGCACGGGGAAATATTTTTGTATTTTCTGGAGTGAAAGTTGCAGATTTTTTTTTTTTTTTTTTTTTTTTACTGCTTTGAGATAACCTGTAATCTGTTGCAATGTATTTACTTAAAAAGCATGTGCGCATGCATGAGGTTTTGAAATTACTGGAAGTTACCGCTGACCTTACATGATACAAGTACACAGGGTGTGCATGCTAGCATCCATAAGATGTCTTGTAAGCCACTTTAGAGTTACTATCTGCTTTCAGAAACAGCATTTTTAGATTTAGAAGTGTTTATTTCAAGCTAACTTTTACAAAACATATTAGATTTATACAGAAATAAACTGTTTTGGAGCATTTTCTGCTATCTGGGATATTTTGTTCAAGCAAGCAGCCAGCTGATGTTGCCATGCCTTTCTCTACTCTGATTGGCTGTTGTCATGTGCTTCCCAGCATTCCTTGCTCAAGTCAGGGGAAGCACCCGCTTGATCTATGATGTGGCTGTGGTTGCCACCACACACTGTATGGGTCGTTGGCATAAGTAGTTCAAGGTTGTTTGTTCATTTCAAATTTTTCCCTTCAGGGGAAATAATTATTACGGTTTTTCCAGACAGCACAAATTTGATCATTTTGGCATTGTCATATTAACGAATCCCTTATTTAAAGGCTTAGAAATAAAATGATAGTGGTACCAAAAAAATATATATATTTTTTTATGACTTAAATCTTAAAAAGTTCAGTGGCCGTGCACCTTTAAGTTCAATTTGATCTGGAACATACATTTCAGAAAATATGTGGCCTTTACTAAGGTATGTGCTCTGTGCTTTGTAGTTTTAAATGTAATTGGCCATTCTGAGCAAGTTAGGGGAAGAACAACAACAACAACAAAAAAAATCAAGTGTGTTTTATGTGGTGCAAGAGCTTGATTATGGAGTATGGTGCTGATCAAAGCGCAGCGGGGTGGACGAAGGCCGTGCAAGTAAGAAGAAATGTTCTAGCAAGAGCATTTTTGCAGCTTCTTTGATTTTTGGCCTGAATTTAATTTACCTTGTGTAATACGTAGAGCCATTTTATTTCCAATCAGACACATCAGATTTGATGCTTTTGCATTTGTTTAATACACTATCCTGCAAAGCGAGTATAGACTTGATAGAACAAATTGGGGGCTGTTATAATAACCACATACCATTACATTAAGGCTTGTCATAGCTCTACTTTTGCTGATGTAAACACCAACAAGGACTCGTGCACAGCAAGAGCAGGATGGTGCACATACTCTATAAACATGCACACACTCCTCCTCATTATGGGTTCAAGTTGAGTTCCTCTTATTTCCTGCCCACATTGTTTGACCCTGTATGGACACCACAGTTATCTCATCGCCTAATGAGCCGAAATGGGGCACACCGCTCTGTCCTACATAATCGTGCACTTCAAGCACAATTCCAGTGCATACTGCAGGAAAGGGGAGCGCACCATAAAAGGACTTCATCAACGAGTCAGATGCGGTGGGAAATTGTCACCAGTGGATCTGATCAATGCCATGTCCCAGGACAAGGAGCTTGCTCTGCATCCTCACGTGCATTATCAGCAGCGCATGTTTGCGTACATAAAGCATCATGTGTCACGTTATGTGCACAGACACGTGCGCAAGAACTCTCAAACATCAAAGGCGCCACACAAAGGCTGATATTCAAACAGATGGGAGGATCTTGTGCGTCTGCTTCAGAGCATCTCGTCTCTTCTCCTGCTTCCTTCACTGTATTTTCCCCGTCAGCTGTCTTTGAATCAGCGCATGTAAATGCTTCCTGTCTGTCTGTCTGTCTGTCTTTCTTTCTTTGTCAGTCTGGCTCTCACGCTCACATTCACCTGATTTGTTAGCCAGCCAATCATATGTAAACCCAGTTAAATGTGTAATTAAAGGGCTGTGTAAGCAGATGGTGGGCTGAATTAATTGAACCGTCTTAGTAGATGAAGTGGGAGAACGAGCAAAACAGATGGACAGAAGGCAAAAATAGAACTAGATGGGGAGAACTGGAATACACGGGAGATAAAGTGTCAGAAGGCAGATTGATTGGCACGTGTGATGATATTGGCACAAAAATTGCTTTTGTTTTCTTTATCTGTGTTTACTAGATGCTCCTGGGTTTGAAATTGCTTATCTGGTTCCTGTGGAGTTTCCTTTTTCATTTTAAGGTAGTTGTATGACCGATAAGGAGACCTTTTTTTTTTCCTTAAGTCAGAAATGAATTCTGACCACTGAAAAGCAGCATAAAATCGTGGCTCAGCACTCCACATTTTTCCATAGTCAAAGGTCAGACTGAGTTTGGAAATTGCATTTTAAACGCAGTCTGGTTGCAGGTTTGTAGCGGTGCTAAGCAGGAAAAAAGTTTGTTTTGAGGATATTAGCAGATGAATTTGGTCCAGAGATAATTTTGTTTATATCTATAAACAGATTGATTTCTGGCATCTTTTAATCATACAAGATTGGACTTTGCCTGCCAATACTCAGTATCACTGAAGGACTGGGAATAAATTTAGCTGCTTTTCTTTTGTACTACAGATTTATTCTTAGTCCTTCCAAAGCCTAGGAATGCATAGATAGATAGATAAATAGATAGATGGATGAGTCCATCCACTCCAGTTGGTTAGCATGATAATATTCAGATAATGAACATGTCAGGATGTGAGTTTTTATCTGTTTTTATTTTCTTGCTTTGGTTTGGTTTTGTACGTTTGGTTAGATTTTTTGGTTTTGTTGCTTTCCTGTTTTTTATTCTCTTGGGTTTTTCTGTTTGGGTTTATCTGTCTCTATCGCTCTTGTCTGTCTCTCCTGGTTCTTGGTGGTGGGTGTCTCCCTTTCTGGCCACACCCTCATTCTGGTGCGTTCCACACACACCTGCTCTCACTTTGCGCCTCATCACCTGGGTGTATATTATAGCTCCTCAGTTTGCCTTGTCCTTTGCCAGATTGATGCGCCTAGTGCCTTCTCTCCAGCTCTGTTTGTGTATTCTCAACCTACTTGCCTCAGATGTGTTTTGACCACCTGCTTGTATCCTCGACCACGCTTAAACCTGATGTTCCTAGTACTGTTGCTCTTGTTAGACTGCCTTTTTGTGTACTGGACCCCGTTTACTGCTTCAGTAAACTGTTTTTACATACAGAGCCATTTGTCTGAGTCCTGAATTTGCATCCTGCATTATCCATCGACTAGACTTGACAGAATGTTTATGAGTTCAATGGTATTTCATGAGGTGAAAGGTGGAACATACCATCTTTCAACCCATTAAATATTTGTTCCATTGAACGAATGAAAAAACATTCAGTATTGTTCATTATTTGTATAACCACAGAAAATGGACTTACATTTTTCCCTTATTAGAAGGGCATAAAATGAGAACAAATGATTTCATAACTTGTGAACTTTGATGCAGCACAGCTGAAAAAAAAAAACATAATTTTGTTTTAAGTGTGGCCCCAACCCAAGAGAGCAGAAAGGATTTTACCCAAATTTATCCAAGGAAGAAAAAGAGAGCATGGGAAATGTTTGCTTCTGTTGGTTACGCAGGGAGTGAGATCTGTGTGTGAGAGAGAGAGAGAGAGAGAGAGAGAGAGAGAGCGCTTCTGCATACAGATTAACATTAGTTTAACAGCAACAAATTGAGTGAAATGACACAATTTTGAATGAATGGACTAGCCTTCACAAATTTCTTGCTTCTTTCTCTGTCCTTTGCCAGTTTCTTAAATTTTTAAAACCTCTTTAATTTGTACTTTTTCCTTCTCTTCAGGGCCAGGTAATGTTTCGAAATGGAGAGAGAATGGGCACAATAAAATTCAACCAGTTTCAAGGTAAGTGTGAATCAGTCTTAACTTTTTAAACATGTCATGGAATTCGCTTTTATTTTTACTTTGGCCAGTATTATCTTGATTTTTTTTTTTTATCACATAGAATACTTAGTATTTTTTTCTCCGACAGTGCTATATAAATAAATGATTATTACTATTATTAAATTCATGTGTTAACCATGCCTTGCAGTGTCTCTCTGTCCATCTTTCTGTCTGCAGATCAATATCACAATCATGATCATCATTAAAACAAAATTTTTCCTTGATAGAGCACCAGATTTTTACATTAATAAAAATAGTTATGAGTGATTAAGGTAATATGATTAGTCAGTCTACAGCACTTATACTTATCATTTTCACTTTAACTTATATTTAAGATGAAAGCCTTTGCTTTTTACTCTGTCTTTTATTATATCTTGTTGCAAAATAAAAATAACAACCACAACAATAATAATTACAACCAGCCATAATCTTTAGCACCAATGTCTGTGGCATATGTGTTGTTCTCACAAAGTACAGTCAGGTCCATACCTATTTGGACTATGACAGTTTTTTTGTAAATGTGCAAACTGCACCTGAAATTTCACATAATCTTTTTTTTTTTTTATGAAAATCCTTGTTATTCTGTACATGTTGTTTGTTTCATTTGAGCTCCATTGTGATGGTGTTCAGAGACAATATCATAAAAAGCGTGTCACTGTCCAAACACTTATGGACCTGGTTGTATATAAAACATTGCACATATTAAATGCTCTACATATCCTGCAAACACACTGCCCCCTTGAAGCCAATGGATATTGCATCATTCTGGGTAGGATTTGTTCTTTTTTATTTTATTTTAGAGCATCAAATATGCTTGACTCCACTGATTCTTTACTAGAGTAACTGACATGACTGAATACATGATTGACATCATTTGGTGAATGTCAGCTTCAGGTGGTTCACAGTGGCTGATGTCCACGATGTGGAGATCTCCTATGGATGATGCTAAAAACGTGTCTCTGGTGCATGTTGTCCCCCGTGGCTTCCTTCTAAGATTGTTTCTAAGCCAGCAGGACCTGCTCACAGGGAGACGAACCCACAGGTTGCATCTCAATACAGGGGATTCTCAGCTAAGATGCTTCCCACACTGGAGTATCCTCCATGCAGCTGTTCAATCCTCTCTGCCTCCATATCTTATCTTTGACACTGCAGAGGCACTCCATCCTGCTGGCTGCCACCATCAGACTGTGTGTCTGAGAACGTAGCAGAGACACAGAATTGGTGGATTGTCAGAGTGCTTCAAAGTGTTCTTGAGAAAGACACTGTTCTTACTATTCAAACACAGAGACCAGGCATGATTTAAAATGAAAATACCGGTGTTTGATTGCCAATAATATTGGTTAAAACTGAGAGTATATGAGGTCTGTCCATAAAATATCGTACCTTTTTATTTTTTTTTAACTATATGGATTTGCTTGAACCCAATTGTGCGCATGCGTGAGTTTTTCCACGCCTGTCGGTGACGTCATTCGCCTGTGAGCACGCCTTGTGTGTGGTCACGCGGAGTGGTCCCGCCCCGTCGTTGGATTTTCATTGTCTGGAAATGGCGGAATGATTTGGGTTTTTTTCCATCAGAATTTCTTTAGAAGCTGTTAGAGACTGGCACCTGGAAACTATTCGAAAAATTTATCTGGCTTTCGGTGAAAATTTTACGGGCTTCACAGAGAATAAGGACTGTTAGTACAGCTTTAAGGACCCCTTTAAAGATGCTCAGCGTGCCGCGCTCCGAGCTGCGACGACACGGCACAAGCCACCGGACCATTTCTGAGCTGATGGCTCTGTGGAGCTGGACCGTCGTGTGCTCTTTCTCTGGTTATCACAAGAGCTGGATATCAGCCATTTTTCGGCAGATTTCACTTTTAACAAGAGATTTTGTCATGGAAAGCCGCGCGGAGGCTTCGCGCGTCACAACCGATTCGCTTTGGAAGCGAGACAAAGGAACACCTCCGTTTCGGTGTGTCAGAGGACAAGTTTGGACATGTCTATCTCGGCTTTCACTGCTTACCAGTCCAGTAAGTATCAGTGAAATTCTGGAGAGCTGGACATGTCCAAACTTGTCCTCCTACACGCTGAAACGGAGGTGTTCCTTTGGCGGCTAGGGTCGGGCTGCACCAAAACTGGCGCAGTAGAGAACCGTCGTTTCAACTCCTTGAACGCGGCTTTGCACCGATCCGACCAGGTGAAGGGGACTTTTGGAGAGGTCAGGGCTGTCAGGGGGCTAACTACCTGACTGTAGCCCTTAATGAACCTCCTATAGAAATTAGCGAAGCCGAGGAACTGTTGCAGCTTCCTACGGCTTGTTGGTTGGGGCCAATCTCTCACCGCCGCAACCTTGGCCGGATCAGGGGCGACGGAGTTAGAGGAGATGATAAACCCCAGGAAGGACAAAGACGTGCGGTGAAACTCGCACTTCTCGCCCTTCACAAACAGTTGGTTCTCTAACAACCGCTGCAGGACCTGACGTACATGCTGGACATGGGTCTCAGGATCCGGAGAAAAGATGAGAATATTGTCCAGATATACGAAGACGAATCGGTGCAGGAAGTCCCGCAAGACGTCGTTAACCAAGGCTTGGAACGTTGCGGGGGCGTTGGTGAGGCCGAACGGCATGACCAGGTACTCAAAGTGACCTAACGGGGTGTTAAATGCCGTCTTCCATTCGTCTCCCTTCCGGATCCGAACCAGGTGATACGCATTTCTAAGATCCAGCTTAGTAAAGATTTTGGCTCCATGCAGGGGGGTGAACACGGAATCCAACAATGGCAACAGGTATCGGTTGCGAACCGTAATCTCATTCAGCCCCCTGTAATCAATGCATGGACGGAGTCCGCCATCTTTCTTGCCCACAAAAAAGAAACCTGCCCCCATCGGGGAGGTGGAGTTCCGGATCAGCCCGGCAGCTAATGAGTCCCGGATGTAGGTCTCCATTGATTCGCGCTCAGGTCATGAGAGGTTGTACAGCCTGCTGGACGGGAACTCAGCGCCTGGAACCAAATCAATGGCACAATCGTACGGACGGTGCGGGGGAAGGGTGAGTGCCAGATCCTTGCTGAAGACGTCAGCAAGATCGTGGTACTCAACCGGCACTGCCGTCAGATTGGGCGGGACTTTGACCTCCTCCTTAGCCTGTAAACCGGGAGGAACCGAGGATCCTAAACACACCCGATGGCAGGTTTCGCTCCACTGAACCACCACCCCAGACGGTCAATCAATCCGGGGATTGTGCTTCAACATCCAAGGGAAGCCCAAAATCACACGGGAGGTAGAAGGAGTTACAAAAAACTCAATCTCCTCCCGATGGTTTCCAGACACCACCAGAGTTACTGGTTGTGTCTTGTGTGTGATTAAAGGGAGGAGGGTGCCATCTAGTGCCCGCACCTGCAATGGTGAAGGAAGCGCCACCAGAGGGAGCCCTACCTCCCTTGCCCATCTGCTGTCTAGCAAATTCCCTTCTGACCCCGTGTCCACCAGTGCTGGGGCTTGAAGGGTTAAATCCCCGCTCAGGATTGTAACTGGGAGTCGTGTGGCAATCTGTGTGTGTTTCCCACGTGAATGTTTTGACCCCCCCCTTAGCCCAGTCTCTGAGGGCGGTTGTTGTTGTGGCCATTTGGGGCAGTTTTTCTGTGTGTGCTCCTTTGAGCTGCAGAGAAAACACTCCCCGCGGACCAGCCTCCTTATTTTGGCCCTGTGCGTTTCCCTAACAACGCCAGCAGGGGGAGCTGTTGCCCCACGGAGCGCTGCGGCTGTGGAGCGTGGGGAGGGCGGCCCCTTTTCGAACCCGGAAGGGAGAGGGACGGCGCGTATCCGGCCACGTCCTTCGCCTCGCTCCCGACGGCGTTCCTCCAACCGATTGTCTAACCGTATAACGAGATCGATAAGTCCATCTAAATCCCGCGGTTCCTCCTTAGCTACCAGATGCTCCTTCAGGACCAATGACAGTCCGTTTATGAAGGCGGCGCGGAGTGCAACGTTATTCCAGCCGGACCTCGCAGCCGCGATGCGGAAGTCGACTGCATATTCGGCTGCACACCGGCACCCCTGTCGCATTGACAGCAGCATTGTTGAAGCAGTCTCTCCTCTGTTAGGGTGATCAAACACTGTTCTGAACTCCCCCACAAACCCAGTGTATGCTGATAACAAGTGTGAGTTCTGTTCCCAGAGCGCCGTAGCCCAGGCGCGTGCCTTACCCCGAAGCAGAGCAATCACATAAGCTATTTTACTAGCATCTGACGCGTACATGACGGGACGTTGTGCGAAGACGAGCGAACACTGCATGAGAAAGTCCGCGCACGTCTCCACACAACCTCCGTACGGCTCAGGAGGGCTTATGTATGCTTCAGGGGATGGTGGGAGGGGTTGTTGAACCACCACTGGAACGTTCATATCCTGCACAGGGTCGGCAGGAGGAGGAGCTGCAGCAGCGCCCTGAGCGCTCGCCGCCACCTGCGTGGAGAGAGCCTCCACCCTGCGGTTCAGGAGGATGTTTTGCTCGGTCATTTGATCCAACCGAGCCGTAAAGGCGGTGAGAATGTGCTGCAGCTCACCAATCACGCCTCCTGCAGACGCCTGCGCTCCCTGCTCTCCCATTGGTCGTTCAACAGCCGGGTGACGCCCCTCGGAGTCCATGACGCTGGCCGAGATATCCTGTTGTGAAAGTGTAGTGACACGGACCCACAACAGGGGGCGCAAATGAACGGTCAATAGATGAGCCAAAAATGAACAATTTAATGTTGTGAAGGAGCACAACGAACATACAGACAATCTCAGAATATGATTACAGTCAATCCACAAAGGTGACAGCTGTCAAGAGATAATGAGTGACAGCTGTCACCCCCGGCTGTGTCTGTGGTGGCAGCGCCCTCTCGTGCCTGAAGCCCGCACTTCAGGCAGGGCGCCCACTGGTGGTGGTCCAGCAGTACCTCCTCTTCTGGTGGCCCACACACAACAAAACTGGATTAATCTTTTTTCTTTTTAGTCACATAGCACTACTATTATTCTGAAAAGTACTATATATATATATATATATACACTGCATTTACCATCTGAACCAACAGCTTTTCCTTTTAATAATGTCTTTATAATTCTATGCACCATAAAGCCCTTTATGATTTTCACTGTGGAGTGTTTGAAGAAATAAAAACTACAAAACTGACTTCTTGTAACCAAAAAGCAGTCACATGACTTTTTTCAATTGTTGAAATAGTTGTAAACCAAACAACAACAACAAAAATAGATGCTGGACCAACTCACGATTGGAGTGTGGCAGTCACGATGTGAGATGTGTGGGAAGTTTCTGGGAGGCGTTCCTCATGCAGCCAGCGTGCAAGCTGTAACCTGTTAATACAGGTACCGAAATAAAAATCAACACGCTCTGCAGCTGCCACGTACATGCAATCCATCTGGTGTATTTCAGGCTTTTTCCGTCTCTTTTGGGGATAAAATCTCAGCACTAGAGTTACTGATCACAGTCTCTCTCTGTACTATGTTTTCAAATCTGTGTCCTAAGGTAGGACAGAAATTAAACCTCAGGGTTTGCTATACGTAGATCCTAATAAAAGATCCAGTCAAGCGAGGCACAGCTGTCGACTCCCCATTCAGCACTGAGAGTTTTACAACAATACAACCACTGTTTTGTTTTGTTTTTTTTTGCTTACATTAACTGTGTTGCACTAAAAACGCATGTGTTGTAATGTTGGCTGATGCTTTCATGCTTCAATTAAAGATCGAATAAGCTGATTCGCCAGCAGTAAAGGAGACGTCCGTTAGCCTGTGATGTTTCAACAACAGATGTCATCTGTCATTTTTCTGCTGAAGGACAGTGCTGGAGAGTTCAACTCTCCTTGAAAGATTGATAAGAGGGATGATCTAAAAGAGAGTCGAACACACTTCAACACAGTCTACTGCACATTTCTGGTATTGCTTATGTAAGAAAAATCTGAATAATCCTTTCACTCTTCTACCTCATGGGTGGGAGTAATTTTATGAGCGGTCAGTTTCGTCTAGGAAGGTAATTCTTCTTTGATCATTACACCTGAAGGATCCATCATTTTGTACAGAAGAAAACACCAAATTGTGAAACAGCCCTGCAGAGA
This sequence comes from Thalassophryne amazonica, assembly GCF_902500255.1. Taxonomy (NCBI): domain Eukaryota; kingdom Metazoa; phylum Chordata; class Actinopteri; order Batrachoidiformes; family Batrachoididae; genus Thalassophryne; species Thalassophryne amazonica. The sequence continues at coordinate 48,893,885 of NC_047122.1, forward strand.
AACAGTGATATTTACAAGCTCACCTCATCATTCATTGATGACGCCCACAAGAATCTTAAGTCATCGTACAAGGCAGTAGAAATGAACAAGAATAAATCTATTATTTGTTGTTTCTCCCAGTCAGTGGAACTGCATTTCTATGACACTTTTCCATCTGAAACATGCTCAAAGTGCATTACAATAATGTCGCACAACCTCATACCAGCTTGCTGTGATGTAGGGTGCTTTGCTGCTCATTAGGAGCACCTTTGCAATGAAGGCTCTTGCCCAGTTGCTCTTAGTGATTTTCCGATTTCATGGAGATTTGAATCAAAGATCTTCTGGTCTCAACACCACTCCTTTAACCCTTAGACCACCGCCTCCCCTACTATATTCTTTCTTTCATTTTCTTCATTTTATTAGATTAGATTAGATTAGATTAGATACACATATTTTTTTTTTCTAATAAGTGTTTATGTACCGGGCCGGCCTATGTGTGTTGTGTGTCTTTTGTTATGGGTCGGTCTTGGTTTGCTCAGCCCTGCTGTTGACCAAGGCAGGGATATACATCTGGAGCTGGTCCCTGGGCGCCTAATGGCGACTTCTGCTCCTACTGGCAATTAGGATGGGTTAAATGTAGTAGACACATTTCATTGTGCAGGGAACATGTTCTTTTGTGCATATGACAATAAAATTCTTTTGAATCCTTGAATCCTTTATTGATCTCACAGTGGAGAAATTACGTTTACGTTTATCCACGTCTGGGTCATGGTGGCATCAGATTAAGCAGCTCAGCAGACATGTCCCTATCCTCAGACAGGCCCTCTAACTCTTCCTGGGGACCTCCAAGACATTCCCAAGTCATCTGGGAGATGTAATCCCTCCAGTGTGTCCTGATTCTTCCCTGGGGGCCTCCTCCCAGTTGGGCATGCCTTGAAGACCTCCCGAGGAAGATGATCAGGTGACATTCTCACTAGCTGTCCAAACCACCTCAGCTGCCTTTTTGCGATACAAAGAAACAGCGGCTCTATTCCGAGTCCCCTCTGATATTCAAACTTCTCACGCTGTCCCTGACTGTAAGCCCTTGTATCCATGATCTGTTTCTTTTGGTCACTGACCAAAGCTCATGACCATAGGTGAGGATATTGTGAATCGACTGGTATGTGAGATATTTGTTTTCTGGCTCATCTCTTACTTACGGACTGATCTATCCATCTATGAATCTCGTGCTTCATCGTACCTCCACTCATAAATAAGATAACCCAAATACTTGAACTCCTCCGTTTGAGGCAATAACCTTCCCCTGACCTAGAGGGGACAATACACCCTTTTCTGACAGAGGTCCATGGTCTCAGATTTGGAGTTGCTGATCTTTATCCCATTTGCTTCACTCTGCCTTCTGGTGACTATCAGAGGTCTAATGATGCCAACAGAGCCATATAATCTGCAAAAATTTGAGATGCAATTCTGACATGACCAAACTGGGCACCCTGCAGTCCTTGACTGTGCTTTGAAATCCTGTTCATGAAAATGACAATCAAGATTGATGACAAGTGGCAGGCCTGGTGGAGTTCAGCTCCCACTGGAAACAGGTCTGATGAAATGCAGATGATGTGGATACACCTCCTAGCAGTGGACTCCCATACAATCACATGTAGATTGTGATTTGGGAACATGTAGTTTCAGATTGAGATTCGTGCGAGGGTAAATAGCTGGTCCACTCTTCAAGGACCGTTTCTACTATATTTCATTTGATTTCCAAGCATCTCTTCTTCTCTGTTGCATTTTATGCTTCTTTGCCGTAAGATAAAATGCTAACTCAAAGTGTATTAAACAGAACGACCCTTTACTGGCCACGTTCAGCTGCATCTTAAAAGATAATATTACCAAGTAGCTTAAAAGTGGAGAAATGCTACATTGTGGACTTTTTATTGCATTGCTAATGATTTTGGATACTCTCACAGTGATTTAAAACTCTGTATGAGGTTGCACAGCTGTGGCAAACTATACTGCTGAAAGCCGGGATACTTCAATCTGTCCACTTACTATTTGAATTAAATTTAAATGTTTACTTGAAGTAGCCTCTGTTGGTTTTTCACTGAATAATGATCACTGGTGCTACCTTTTATAAACTCTAAGCCACTTTCTGTCATGTCCTTCCCATTGCATAATTCAGCAGGTTACCACAGAGATTTTATAGGACTTTGTCGAGAGTCAAGGAGAAAATATCTCATTGCGACGCCGAAAGGAAAATGCTGAGCCATGTACCCTTGTGGGGTCAAATATGCAGTATGGGGGATATTGATTTTGATCCTGTGTCTGTCCATGTGTTTTGATCTGATTGGGACCAAACTTTGTGGAATGTTTGAGGGTCAGCCAAGAACTCATGTGGTTGATTTCTGAGAAAAATCAGTAAAAGGTTAAAGTTGCAAGCTAAGGTCAAGCTTTTGGCCTATTACTTGCAGATGTATAGGGCAGTGTTTCCCAATCCTGGTGCTTGGAATCTAAAATACTGTACATTTTTCATTTGTCTATTATATACTCAGATCATATCAACTCAGTCAGGTGTGTTCAGCCAGTCAACAGGTGGCTGATTGGTATAGGGAATGGTTCCCAATCCCAGTCCTGAGGATTCTGCTGTTCTGCCTAAAGCTAATTAGCTCATTCAGGTGTGTTCAGCCAAGGAAGAGCTAATAGACACCAGAATGAGCTCATCAATTTTTAGCAGAGCAGGGAAAGAGGGAAAATGTGCAGTTTAAGGGGTTCATGAGGAGCCAGTTGGGGAACCTCTGGTTTAGCGGATATACCTGGAAAGGCTAGTTTGAGAAAATGGCTAAAGATACACTTTTAATATAGCATGAAGGCATATGTCACCTGTCTGTTTACCACATGACTTTTGACCTTGGGTGACCTTGAAAGGTCAGACTTATTTGGAATGTCTCGTTTAAGATCATATTGGAGGACATAACTGGTTAACTCTTACTGTTTGCAGCCAATACAGGTAAAGCATAGTGGAAGGATAAAGTGGGTCAAATTTGGACAGAAGTGATCAAAAACCACATCTTACTGCTTCATTAAGTCATAAAGAATTCATCTGCATTATCACGTCAAACTTGTATGGTAGATGTGTTGCACTATTTGAGAGTTTTTTAAGTACTCAACTGTTATATGGCTGGGGGGGCCTGGCTGCCGGTTTGTTTCTGTTTTTTGGTTTTCCTCGCAGGTGGCTTGCGTTTGGGACTGAGTGGCTGTGTTGCTGAGGCTGTCAGGACCTCACCCTGATCACCTGCGACTCGTCAGGACTCACAGCTGTAGTGCATCTGGATGGATTGGAACATGTTGGCATTTAAGACTGGAGTGCACAGTGTGTATTTGCCAGAGACTCGACCTTGTGACCAGACGGGTGAGATCGTCGTCTCGGGAGTCATCTCATCAGCAGCGGATGCTGAGAACGTCCAGGTTTGATGCACAGTCTGTGAAAGAGGAGGGGGTGAGGTCTCATGCTCGTCAGCACACTTCCTGAGGTACGTTAGATTTTGTGACTAACAGTTATACAGTCAGTAAATGTGGTGTCCCTCACACCTTATTGTATTGAGCTGTTTGTTAGTCATGTATCAGCTTCCACTGCAGTGGAGTTTTGTGAACGGGATGTTCCATGCCTGCAGGTTGGGAAGCTGATCAGTAATCAAGCCAGGAAGTGTTTGCTGTTTGTACACCTTTAAGTGTTCTGTGTGTAGAGTGTGGACTCACATAATGGTTCCTTCTTTCACAGACTCGGTTGTTGCGGCCACCTGGGGGGTGTCGGCGGGGTCCTTGGGTCCGAAACAGCTTCTGGCTCCGGACCGTTAGCGCTGCTGGGAGCGCACCACGCCAGGCCGCACCTTTTTATTATTATATTATCACTGTTATGTATTAAATTCAGTTATCCTTTGAACCGTGCTCTGCTTATTTCATACTGGGTCCTTCAAACGCTGGTCGGTTCTCCGAGCTGCGTCCGACACATAACACTCAACAGTAGCTTTAATTGCCATTTGAGGACTTTGTAAATTGTTTTGACATGTCTTTCACCATATTTATTGGACATCTATATATGCGTGTTTTGAACAGAGGGACGGGAGGTAAAGGTGGGGGAGTACAACGCAATCGCCGATGAGCTGGACCTCATCAACAACTCCATCAGGTTTCAAGGTACGAAGAAGGTCGGACACATACTGTATGCATGTACATTCATTGTGTGTGAGCTGAGACTCTCTTCTCATGTTCACTTACTCCAGTGATTCTCAATTATTTTCTGTCCCCCCCCCCCCCCCCCCCCCGCCCAGTAAGAAGAAAACATTTCGCGCACCCCCCACTCTCTGCCGTGACTATAAATAGTATCATTTGTCCATACAGTTATTATAACTACACCTCTGCATAACATTGTATCATTATTGTCATTAAAGAAACAAAAAAGAAAAGCTTTAGATCAACTTTCAGCAAAGAATAACTTTATTAACAGTGTTTTTAGTCTGTAACAGAAAAAAATTTGCATCACTTGAAATGAAAAAAAAAATTAATCCTTAAACTATAACATTTTTTGACTGACTGCCATTTCATACTGAAAAACAAAATTAAATGAAATCAATAAATAATAAATTCAAATTGATCAGAACACTTACTCAGGAGCACAATACTCGTATATAAAACAATTTAGCAGCCAAAACAAAAATGAATAAAATAATTTGTGCTGATTTTTTATGTTTTTTTTTTTTTTTTATTTTTTTTAAAATTTTTTATTAGTTTTTATTTTTGCAGCATTTGCATCATTCGGCATGACAGAGACCATGTCTACTGCTGCTCTGCTCCTGTGCTATGGTGCTATGATGCTAACGGTGCTCGCTGGTTTACTGAAGCAGCTTTTACAAAGCGGGATGATTGCTGGCAATATTCGGCACATTTTTCGATGAAAAAAACTCATGTGGCTTTTTGGTGTGACTGGGGTGTAATGTCTTTAAGTGACGCCTTAATTTATTTGGCTACATGCTGTCCGCTGCCAAAATTTTAAGACACACCGGTCTTTCCTGTAGTGGATGTGCAATTACACTTTTTTCTAGTACGGGGGAAAAAAGCATGTTCCCCGCGGTCACACCCCCCCCCCCCCCCCCCCCCCCACTATTTGACAAGGACTGACTTACTCCCTCATGCCTAAACACCCTCCAACACTCATGTAGCACTTCCCGCTTTACCCGCTTCCACTCCAAATGTCCCTCTCTCAGCTCACTTACTCACCCGTCTGTTTTGCACCTGTCCCATGTTTGCGTGTGTTTGTAATTTGTTCGATATCTCTGTCTAGTCCATCCAAACTGACCCTCCAAACCCTTCTCCACTTTCTCAGCCTTGCCCCACATCTGTCCCATTCCGTGACAGCTCCATCTAAAAGGCTTGCTTCCACAGAACTGACCACAGTGAGTGGAGATGTGTAAGACGATGCCGCTGCAATCGATTGACATACGGACAGGAGGAAAAATAGAGCCAAAGATAAGAAAGTGCAGGGTGTAACCACAAAAGCTGGACTGTGGTGTATAGCGATGCATCTACTCAACAAGACGAAACTGAAGAGCAGGAAATGGGCCTCAAATAACTGGATGTTTGCTGCAGTGTTGCTATTTTGTGGTCGAAAAGGAAACGTTTTGAAAAAGGTGCTTTTAAGCCATCAAAGTTGAAGATTATGACCTAGTAGTCCACTGTTGCCAGAACAGGTTGAGGTTATTCAGACTGTTGTATTTGTTTGTCTGATGCGGACTCACCGTGATCATAGCTCGTTGTCTTGTTTAAATTATTGTACGTGTGTCACCTTCTGTTCCCACTAGGTGTCGAGCCCCCCAAAGATCGCACAATTGTGCGCCTGCAGCGTCGCCACATCAATGTACCCCTCTACAGCATCCTGTCCACCATGACTGTGCTGGGCATGGTCATGGCCAGTGCCTTTTTGTTCTTCAACATCAAGAACCGCAACCATCGGTGAGCCGTCACTGATCGGGTGCACGTTTCAGGGTGGGAGGACACACTGTGGGGTTTTGGTGCAAACTAAATCCAGCTAAAGAAAGGCACTTGGACATATGTTGCAGGGAGATAAGTAAATGAAGGGTTACTGCTAAGACAAGAGGACGAGTGGGATGAATAATGAGCAGGAAGAATACGAGGAGTGTGAGTGGGATCAAAATGATAAAGCAGGAGAATAATGATTTTCCTTTAACTGTCTCCACGTGCGTTATTATCTCACATTCCACTCCGCGACTGAGTTTCTATTACTGTTCTAATTCTCTTTTCTTCTCTTCTAGATTAATCAAGATGTCTAGTCCCTACATGAACAACCTGATCATCCTAGGAGGTATGCTGTCCTATGCCTCAATCTTCCTGTTTGGCCTGGATGGAGGTTTTGTCTCTGACAAAGAGTTTGAGACTCTCTGCACTGTAAGTTCTCTTGCAGATCAAGTGCATTTATTTGGGTAAACATACAGTAAATCAGTGGTTCCCAACCTTTTTGCTCCTGGCCCCTCCCTTTCCACTTCCCATTTATGTGCAGTGGTCGTTTGGTCGTTGATGTGATGGTAGTAGTAAGACCTACGTCTACTGACCAGTCAAGAGCAAACCAATATGAAATGACCCAGTCCGGCCCATGTCCACAAGCAAATAAACCTGCAGATGTACAGGATTAACACTCAAAAATCCAACCTTTTCTCCCACCTCCTATTCTAACCAGAGGGTGCCAGATGGCACTGCTGGGGTAATTTACAACTCATTAGGCCACCTTTTCACTCTGGTACTGCCACATTCCGATCTAATGGCTGCACTTACATATGAAACACAAGAACAAGTACATAAGAAAACGTGCCCTAAGGAGTTGTAAATTACCCCAGCAGTGCCATTTGGCACCACCTTGGTCATGAAAGGAAGAAGTACTATTTGGCACCACTCTGGTAGTTCCATTGTTAATTTGATGTGTCTGTTGCCAATTCACACAAAACATGCAAAATCGCAGACATGTTGCAAATAGCCACAAGACAACAAATATACTAGCAATACAATAAGATGTTTCTGCCCAGAGGATTTTACTGACAGACTTTTCAGGGTCAAAGGTCAAGGTCACAAACACAAGGTCAATGCAAATACTGCTGATAGGAGAAGTTTTCACATGCTGATAATCCATGAATCAGAAACGATAGACCCATGGTTAAGATGAAAATGGATAGGAACTAATATGTGGGCTTTCAAACCTGATGTCATCAAGGTCACTCATATTTTTAATCATTTATAGCCACTAAATGATACCAGATAGATTGATGATTAGTATTACACATAGATAGGACGTCATACGCAAGGTTTCCAAATATGCCATTGTCTTTGATCTGTTATGTGCAGACACGAGTTGAGGAGCGCGACCAGCATCTGACTGAACCCAGCGCTAAAATAACCAGAAAGCGGTTCCAAAAACAAAACAAATTTATTTCCCTTTTGTGCAATAATTGTGTACAACATAAATGTGCGTTTGTCTGGCGAGGTGAAGCCTCGGCCCTTCTGGACTCAGATTCACCGCCAAACACCCCCCAGGTGGACACGACAAACTGACTCTGTGAAGGATGGAAAAGGTGAGATAAGTCAACAGAGCTACAGCAAATATCTTTCAGAGGCACACACTATCAGCAACACATTCAGGTCTGAATTTAAGCTTTATGTAAATGAGCAGCTTCTCACAACAGGTGGAGGATCATCAGTCCGTACGCCACGGCAGTGAGAAGCAAACTGCACAATTCTCATCAATGTTCAAATATACTGCGTAACAAAATGCCAAATTACTATCAACGATCATTCAGACAATAATCACCTCTGATGTGTGCTGACAGCATGTGTCCCTCACCCGTCCTCCTTCACAGGCACGATGTGTCAAACCCTGGCGCGGTCCTCAGCGTCTCACAAACGAACGTCACAAGGTCGAGTTCCCGGCAATTCTGCTTGAACCACTCATGGCTTAAATGCAGAACGCCATCTCATTATCTGCTTCAGCTGAAAGTCTTTAAGTTTACACGTGAGCATCATCCACAGGTGCAGTCAATAGTGCTGATGAGGGTGAAGGACTCTTCTGCCAGCACTGTCTCCACAGACAAAAAACAGTTTGCATACCACCTGGAGAGCAAAGAAAAGAAAACACCACCAAAATGTCCAGCCAAACCCCCCAACACACAACATGATCTTTGAATATGAGTGACCTTGAAGCTCACAATCAAGGTCACTCATATTTTGATCATTTATAGCTACTCAACTGTGCCACATAGGTCAATGATTAGTATTACACATAGATAGGACGTCATACACGAGGTTTCCAAATATGCCATTGCCTTTGATCTTGAGTGACCTTGAATCTTACAATCAAGGTCAGTCATATTTTGATCATTTATACCTACTAAAGTCTGCCAGATAGGTCGATGATTAGTATTACACATAGATAGGACATCATACACAAAGTTTCCAAATATGCCATTGTCTTTGATCTTTGAATATGAGTGACCTTGATTGTGAGCTTCAAGGTCACTCATATTTTGATCATTTATAGCTACTCAACTGTGCCACATAGGTCAATGATTAGTATTACACATAGATAGGACATCATACATGAGGTTTCCAAATATGCCATTGCCTTTGATCTTGAGTGACCTTGAAGCTCACAATCAAGGTTAGTCATATTTTGATCATTTATACCTACTAAAGTGTGCCAGACAGGTCGATGATTAGTATTACACATAGATAGGATGTCATACACAAGGTTTCCAAATATGCCATTGCCTTTGATCTTGAGTGACCTGAAGCTCACAATCAAGGTCATTCGGTCTTTGATTGTTTATAGTGATTAAATGGTGCCAGATATGGCTGTAGTTACTGTTGGACATGAATAGAGCGTCATAAGTTGCAATAAATGAAGCAGAATATACTTCCCTCACTGATGGTGCAGCGCCACAGTGGTGGGCTTGCAGCTGCTCGTGTGTCCTGTCTAGTTAGTGGTGTATATGAAATAAAACATACATGTGTCAACAGGATGGTGAACATTGTTTTGTCTCTCTCTCTCTCTTTTTCTCTCCTGGTGTTGAGCGAGCACATAACACATTGATGCACCCCCCCACCCCGGTAGTATTAAAGTGTGACTATGTAGATGCTGGACTAATTAGAGTTTTGATTGCAGTGATAAGTGGTTTCCACTGAGATACCTCCCAGACACAACACACAGACACATAACATACATACACACATGTCTGCTGCTGATGTTACAGGTAGATCTGCAGAGCACATTTTGGACTTCTTCCAGCACCTGGATAAATGTGTGAAGGTCAGAACAGACATGTTTCTACACAGTTTGTCAGCCCCTGAATGTGTTTCTTGCTTCATGCAGCAGTAAAGAGCATCTGAACATAGACACGTGTAAAAAGTGTAAACACACATGCATCCAACAAAACAAACACTGTATGAGGCAGCCAAACACATTCTCATTGAGCCCCCACATGCTCTGTCGCTATAAAAGGATTTGATAAGTTATATTCAGATTCTACTCCAATTCTAAGGTTTAAGAAAACATCTGCAAAGCACTGCAACGGTCTGTTTCTCATGATATTGGAACAGACACAGGACAGTGCACCTGTTCTGTGGAATCGTATGGGCTAAGCAGTTGGTCACCCTTCTGAGATTGGTCTGCTTGAGGTTTCTTCCTCAAAAATAGCCGAGAGTTTTTCCTTATTACTGTCACACACACCACACACACACACCACACACCACACACACCACACACACACACACACACACCACACACACACACACACATACGAGGTCTGTCAATAAAGTACGGTCCTTTTTATTTTTTCAAAAACTATATGGATTTGATTCATATGTTTTTACGTCAGACATGCTTGAAACCCTCGTGCGCATGCGTGAGTTTTTCCACGCCTGTCGTGAGGTCATTGCCTGTGAGCACGCCTTGGGAAGGAGTGGTCCCACCCCCTCGTCGGATTTTCATTGTCTGGAAATGGCGGAATGAAAAGAACTTTTTTTTCCATCAGAATTTATTCAAAAGCTGTTAGAGGACTGGCACCTGGAAACCAATTCGAAAAATTTATCTGGCTTTCGGTGAAAATTTTACGGGCTTCACAGAGAATAAGGTCTGTTAGTACAGCTTTAAGGACCCCTTAAGGACGCTCGGCGCACCGCGCTCCGAGCTGCGACGACGCGGCACAAGCCACTTTATTGACAGATCTCGTATGTATATATATATACAAGATCTGTCGTACATATGTCCTCGTAGTCAGGAGGATATTCAAGAAGACTTGAGGCTGTAATTGCTGCCAAAGGTCCACCAACAAAGTACTGAGAAAAGGTTGTGAATACTTATGTCATTTATAATAATTTCAAAATATTTTTTCATGTTGTCATTATGGGGTGTTGTGAGAAGAATTTTGAGGGCAAAAATAAATTTACTACATTTTGGAATAAGACTGTGACATAACAAAATGTGGAAAAAGTGAAGTGCTGTGAATACTTTCTGGAATTGTAATTAGCCAGAATCCTTCTTTAGGAATGCCTGTTTGCAACCATGGATGGGAAGAGGTGATTTGATTTTGGTTAAAATTGTTAACAATCAAGGTCAGAGGTCAAGGTGACATTGCCCTATGTTAATACATGGCTAATTTAATTTAATTTAACCAGGTTAATCCCCTTTAGATCAAGATCTTTTGCAAGGGATACCTGGACAATTTTAACGTTTACAATTCACCTAACCTGCATGTCTTTAAATGTGGGAGGAAACCCACGCAAACACGGGGAGAACATGCCAACTCCACACAGAAAAGCCACAGGTGGGAATCGCTCCCATGTCCTTCTTGCTGTGAGGCAACAGTGCTAACCGCTAAGCCACCGTGCTGCTAATGTGGTGTTTAGGCATATGGGGTTATTGTTTTTGGTCCTGTGTTTCCATCCATCATTTGATGTACAAAGAAAATAAAAACTCAAAGACTTTTAATCCACTTTGGACCAAAGTCGCTAAAATGACTGATGGGCTACCAGGAACAAACTGATTTGATTTTGAGGAAAAAGAAATGTTAAAGTCAAGGTCACCAGCAGCTTTTAAAGTTTGGGTGATTGCTTACATATAGGGGATATTTAAAATGGCTACGTCAAGGAAGTGGTCAAAGATACACCTGTGGTTACTGTTAAATACTAACATCAGTCATGCCTTTGATGTCTTTATATTGATCACATGACTGTTCACCTTAACTGAGCTTCAAAGGTCACACAGCTTGGAGTCAATATGGATTAAATATGGCATTGCGTGCTCTCTGTACGCTTTTGATCTCGTTTGTTTTTGAGCGAGCTGCTTGAGGAAACATCCGATGTTGTTTTTCAGCCCAATAAAACGCTTCCTCTTCTTCCTCCAGGTTCGGACATGGATCCTCATTGTTGGGTATACAACGGCTTTTGGTGCCATGTTTGCCAAGACCTGGAGGGTACACGCCATCTTCAAAAATGTGAAGATGAAGAAAGAAGGTGCAGAATGATTCAATTCTCCTGTTAATCACTCTTTGAAAGGGCGCAATGGAGCTTGTTTTTTAACTAATGTATCTGTTGAAATGGTTATTTCTATTATATCAGCAGATAATTATATTTGTCCTGGAAAATTCACATGCTCAGCTTTGAAACGTGTGCTTGATTTTTGACACATTCACTTTTTTGTTAACAAACTGAGGTGCTGGCAGCTGCTTTAGATCTTCTCCTCTGAAATAGATTCAGAAATACAAATGGCTTTTTAAACATCTGACACAATCTGTTTCTCTGACCTAGTTTTTAAAGCGGTGCCAAGCTCACTTTGTGTTGTAACTGTGTCTGCATTTTGGTATTCATAGATGTTGCCCTCCCCCTCTGTCTCACACCCTTTTAAATATTTGTAGAAGCACAGTGGCTTGCCAGAAACGAGGAGAGAGCAGGAAAAGAAGGAGTAAAGAGGGAGGATCAAAGTGTGAAAAAGGTTGCATGGATTTAACAAAGTAGCGACAGAGGAAGAAGGAGGAGGTTGGGGGAAAATGGGGTAAAGAAAGGACAAGAACAGATGACAATGATACACACAGTGGTGTGAAGAACGTAGGTTGGACACTGAGGAGGACAAGAGGTAAATCTGCAAATGGAGAGAGTCAGGCACAGTTTAAAAGACCAGCTGTAAACCACGCTTTGGTTTCATCAAGCTCAGCGGTCAGGTAGATGTGAAAATTACAGTACAGGTGAGGGAAAGGACACATTCTTCATACGGAGATCAAAGTTTTCTGCTACAGTATCTATTACTGTCTATTTACGCCAAGGACGCAATAAAATAATTGGTGTTCATATATTTATTTGTTTGTCTGTCTGTTAGCAATATACATCAAAACTACTACACGGGTTTTGATTAAATTTTTTGCCACAGATAGTGGTAGACCCATTAAATTTTGGAGGTGATCCAGATTCGGATCTGGATTCTGGATGAAGTTTCACTTTATATAGGCTTTGAAGGATTACGTCAAAACTAATTCACAGATTCTCACCAAATGTGCACCACAGATAGCTATTAGGGCATGGAAAAGGACACCTCAAATTAACAAAAAGGTGATCCCGATTCGGATCCAGATTCTGGATCAAGTTTAACATTATATAGGCTTTGAAAGATAATGTCAAATTACCTTACCAAATTTGTACTGTAGGTACATAATTAGGCCATAGAGAATTTTGTTTAATGTTTCTACAAACCCCTGGCAAAATATTATGGAATCACCGGCCTCGGAGGAGTTCATTCAGTTGTTTAATTTTGTAGAAAAAAGCAGATCACAGACATGACACAAAACTAAAGTCATTTCAAATGGCAACTTTCTGGCTTTAAGAAACACTATAAGAAATCAAGAAAAAAGATTGTGGGCAGGTCAGTACGGTTACTTTTTTAGACCAAGCAGAGGAAAAAAATATGGAATCACTCAATTCTGAGGAAAAATTATGGAATAACCCTGTAAATTTTCATCCCAAAACTAACACCTGCATCATCAGATTGCTCGTTAGTCTGCATCTAAAAGGACGTGAACCACACCTTGGAGAGCTGTTGCACCAAGTGGACTGACATGAATCATGGCTCCAACACGAGAGATGTCAATTGAAACAAAGGAGAGGATGATCAAACTCTTAAAAGAGAGTAAATCATCACGAAATGTTGCAAAAGATGTTGGTTATTCACAGTCAGCTGTGTCTAAACTCTGGACCAAATACAAACAAACATGGGAAGGTTGGTTAAAGGCAAACATACTGGTAGACCAAGGAAGACATCAAAGCGGTCAAGACAGAAAACTTAAAACAATATGTCTCAAAAATCGAAAACAATGTACAACAAAACAAATGAGGAACGAATGGGAGGAAACTGGAGTCAACGTCTGTGACCGAACTGTAAGAAACCGCCTAAAGGAAATGGGATTTACATACAGAAAAGCTAAACGAAAGCCATCATTAACACCTAACAGAAAAAAAACAAGGTTACAATGGGCTAAGGAAAAGCATTCGTGGACTGTGGATGACTGGATGAAAGTCATATTCAGTGACGAATCTGCATTGGGCAAGGTGATGATGCTGGAACTTTTGTTTGGTGCCGTTCCAATGAGATTTATAATGATGACTGCCTGAAGAGAACATGTAAATTTCCACAGTCATTGATGATATGGGGCTGCATGTCAGGTAAAGGCACTGGGGAGATGGCTGTCATTACATCATCAATAAATGCACGTTTACGTTGATATTTTGGACAATTGAAAGGAGTTTGGGGATGATGAAATCATTTTTCAAGATGATAATGCATCTTGCCATAGAGCAAAAAACTGCGAAACATTCCTTGTAAAAAAGACACATAGGGTCAATGTCATGGCATAGGGTCAATGTCAACGAGTAGATCTGATTTGTTGCAGGTGTTAGTTTGGGGGATGAAAATTTACAGGGTGATTCCATAATTTTTTCCTCAGAATTGAGTGATTCCATATTTTTTTCCTCTGCTTGGTCTAAAAAAGTAACTGTTACTGACTGCCACTATCTTTTTTTTCTTGATTCTTATAGTGTTTCTTAAAGCCAGAAAGTTGTCATTTGAAATTACTTTAGTTTTGTGTCATGTCTATGATCTGCTTTTTTTTCTACAAAATTAAATAACTGAATGACATCATCCGAGGCCGGTGATTCCATAATTTTGCCAGGGTTGTATACATGCTCTAGGTGTTTTGACCCGTCTACCAAATGATAGGTGGCCCATCGTACTGTAAAATTGGCAATTCCAAGATATTTTTAATTCCTGTTCATTTTCATTATCTTTTTCAAAGTCAGGTCAGCGAAGATGTTTCAGTGTGTCGCCACATCTATTACAGAACAGATCTGTCCAGGTCAAGTACAACAACCACCCAAGCAGATAAATGGTCCATGCACACCTCGAAAATCCGCGGAGTTAACTTTTCAGCAAAAAAAAGTAGGTTTCTATGTCATATTAAAAAGTTATTCATAATTTAGTAAAGCTTGGTCTTAGCCGTCGTGTACGACGGCGTTGGCCCCAGAGGGTTAACTTGAGTCAAAGGATTTCTCAGAGGGCTAAAAAAAAAAAAAAAAAAAAAAAAAAAAAGTTGTAACAACATCATGTAAAATGTAAGTAGAATGAAAAGAACTTCAAAAGGAGTGGCAGAAATGAACAAATCCAGCTGCAATGAATACATTTTAATCTGCATATACACACACACATAATACATACATACACCCTGAAAGGTCATGATTTGAAACCTTGTCCATCAAAATCCTTGGCCTGGGAGGGTGTCTGTGATGAACTGGACTGAATTCATGGTGGATTTACAAGAATGTTTGAGTGGGAAGGACAGTTTTACATCACAAAATGCTGACATACTTTGGTAATCTCTTGCATTTCCAAGGAGGCCATAACATGGTTGTGGTTTGGTGGGAGCACCAAGGTTGTGGTAAAGTTACTACTAAGGCCAATTCATCAGAATAGAAAAGAAAGATGCAGAAAGTGAAAACGGAGCTTCAAATGAATTCATTTCTATCTCATTAGGCTGTGACTGTCGGGGAGTAGATGGGGACACACAATTTTGACTGGTGGTTGGCTCTCACTGCGGTATTGTATCACTTCCTGTTCCGGAGCACAGCGCTGTTTTGCTGTATCTGTTAGCTGTTTAATCTGCGTAGTTAGATTGATCTAGATAACGATTTGTTTCACAGTGTAATCTTCACGTGCCCTTAACTAAAGCACTCCCTCTGCTGAATCACCTCTAAATTATTTACACATTATTCACTTTGTGGTTTTTAGGAATCCCGCTAGCTTAGCGCAGCTACTAGCTCTTAGCCGGTTTAGCATGGCGGCTTCTCCTGTCTCTCCCGCACGTTTCTGCTCTGGGTGTGAAATGTTTAGTTATTCCTCGGCCTCCTTTAGCAGTAATGGTACTTGTAATAAGTGTAGCTTATTCGTAGCTTTGGAGGCCAGGCTGGGCGAATTGGAGACTCGGCTCCGCACCGTGGAAAATTCTACAGCTAGCCAGGCCCCTGTAGTCGGTGAGGACCAAGGTAGCTTAGCCGCTGTTAGTTCCCTTCCAGCAGATCCCGAGCAGCCGGGAAAGCAGGCCGACTGGGTGACTGTCAGGAGGAAGCGTAGCGCTAAACAGAAGCCCCTTGTACACCGCCAACCCGTTCACATTTCTAACCGTTTTTCCCCACTCGGCGACACACCCGCCGAGGATCAAACTCTGGTTATTGGCGACTCTGTTTTGAGAAATGTGAAGTTAGCGACACCAGCAACCATAGTCAATTGTCTTCCGAGGGCTAGAGCAGGCGACATTGAAGGAAATTTGAAACTGCTGGCTAAGGCTAAGCGTAAATTTGGTAAGATTGTAATTCACGTCGGCAGTAATGACACCCGGTTACGCCAATCGGAGGTCACTAAAATTAACATTGAATCGGTGTGAACTTTGCAAAAACAATGTCGGACTCTGTAGTTTTCTCTGGGCCCCTCCCCAATCGGACCAGGAGTGACATGTTTAGCCGCATGTTCTCCTTGAATTGCTGGCTGTCTGAGTGGTGTCCAAAAAATGGTGGGCTTCATAGATAATTGGCAAAGCTTCTGGGGAAAACCTGGTCTTGTTAGGAGAGACGGCATCCATCCCACTTTGGATGGAGCAGCTCTCATTTCTAGAAATCTGGCCAATTTTATTAAACCCTGCAAACCGTGACTATCCAGGGTTGGGACCAGGAAGCAGAGTTGTAGTCTTACACACCTCTCTGCAGTTTCTCTCCCCCTGCCATCCCCACATTACCCCATCCCTGTAGAGACGGTGCCTGCTCCCAGACCACCAATAACCAGCAAAAATCTATTTAAGCATAAAAATTCAAAAAGAAAATAATATAGCACCTTCAACTGCACCACAGACTAAAACAGTTACATGTGGTCTATTAAACATTAGGTCTCTCTCTTCTAAGTCCTTGTTAGTAAATGATATAATAATTGATCAACATATCGATTTATTCTGCCTTACAGAAACCTGGTTACAGCAGGATGAATATGTTAGTTTAAATGAGCCAACCCCCGAGTCACACTAACTGCCAGAACGCTCGTAGCACGGGCCGAGGCGGAGGATTAGCAGCAATCTTCCATTTCAGCTTATTAATTAATCAAAAACCCAGACAGAGCTTTAATTCATTTGAAAGCTTGACTCTTAGTCTTGTCCATCCAAATTGGAAGTCCCAAAAACCAGTTTTATTTTTTATCTATCGTCCACCTGATCGTTACTGTGAGTTTCTCTGTGAATTTTCAGACCTTTTGTCTGACTTAGTGCTTAGCTCAGATAAGATAATTATAGTGGGCGATTTTAACATCCACACAGATGCTGGAATGACAGCCTCAACACTGCATTTAATCTATTATTAGACTCTATTGGCTTTGCTCAAAATGTAAATGAGTCCACCCACCACTTTAATCATATCTTAGATCTTGTTCTGACTTATGGTATGGAAATTGAAGACTTAACAGTATTCCCTGAAAACTCTTCTGTCTGATCATTTCTTAATAACATTACATTTACTCTGATGGACTACCCAGCAGTGGGGAATAAGTTTCATTACACTAGAAGTCTTTCAGAAAGCGCTGTAACTAGGTTTAAGGATATGATTCCTTCTTATGTTCTCTAATGCCATATACCAACACAGTGCAGAGTAGCTACCTAAACTCTGTGAGTGAGATAGAGTATCTCGTCAATAGTTTTACATCCTCATTGAAGACAACTTTGGATGCTGTAGCTCCTCTGAAAAGAGAGTCTTAAATCAGAAATGCCTGACTCCGTGGTATAACTCACAAACTCGCAGCTTAAAGCAGATAACCCGTAAGTTGGAGAGGAAATGGCATCTCACTAATTTAGAAGATCTTCACCTAGCCTGGAAAAAGAGTCTGTTGCTCTATAAAAAAGCCCTCTGTAAAGCTAGGACATCTTACTACTCATCACTAATTGAAGAAAGTAAGAACAACCCCAGGTTTCTTTCAGCACTGTAGCCAGGCTGACAAAGAGTCGAGCTCTATTGAGCTGAGTATTCCTTTAACTTTAACTAGTAATGACTTCATGACTTTCTTTGCTAATAAAATTTTAACTATTAGAGAAAAAATTACTCATAACCATCCCAAAGACATATCGTTATCTTTGGCTGCTTTCAGTGATGCCGGTATTTGGTTAGACTCTTTCTCTCCGATTGTTCTGTCTGAGTTATTTTCATTAGTTACTTCCTCCAAACCATCAACATGTCTATTAGACCCCATTCCTACCAGGCTGCTCAAGGAAGCCCTACCATTAATTAATGCTTCGATCTTAAATATGATCAATCTATCTTTATTATTGGCTATGTACCACAGGCTTTTAAGGTGGCAGTAATTAAACCATTACTTAAAAAGCCATCACTTGACCCAGCTATCTTAGCTAATTATAGGCCAATCTCCAACCTTCCTTTTCTCTCAAAAATTCTTGAAAGGGTAGTTGTAAAACAGCTAACTGATCATCTGCAGAGGAATGGTCTATTTGAAGAGTTTCAGTCAGGTTTTAGAATTCATCATAGTATAGAAACAGCATTAGTGAAGGTTACAAATGATCTTCTTATGGCCTCAGACAGTGGACTCATCTCTGTGCTTGTTCTGTTAGAGCTCAGTGCTGCTTTTGATACTGTTGACCATAAAATTTTATTACAGAGATTAGAGCATGCCATAGGTATTAAAGGCACTGCGCTGCAGTGGTTTGAATCATATGTATCTAATAGATTCCAATTTGTTCATGTAAATGGGGAATCTTCTTCACAGACTAAGGTTAATTATGGAGTTCCACAAGGTTCTGTGCTAGGACCAATTTTATTCACTTTATACATGTTTCCCTTAGGCAGTATTATTAGACAGCATTGCTTAAATTTTCATTGTTACGCAGATGATACCCAGCTTTATCTATCCATGAAGCCAGAGGACACACACCAATTAGCTAAACTGCAGGATTGTCTTACAGACATAAAGACATGGATGACCTCTAATTTCTGCTTTTAAACTCAGATAAAACTGAAGTTATTGTACTTGGCCCCACAAATCTTAGAAACATGGTGTCTAACCAGATCCTTACTCTGGATGGCATTACCCTGACCTCTAGTAATACTGTGAGAAATCTTGGAGTCATTTTGATCAGGATATGTCATTCAATGCGCATATTAAAAATATGTAGGACTGCTTTTTTGCATTTGCGCAATATCTCTAAAATTAGAAAGGTCTTGTCTCAGAGTGATGCTGAAAAACTAATTCATGCATGTATTTCCTCTAGGCTGGACTATTGTAATTCATTATTATCAGGTTGAAAAGCAGCATAAAATCGTGGCTCAGCACTCCACATTTTTCCATAGTCAAAGGTCAGACTGAGTTTGGAAATTGCATTTTAAACGCAGTCTGGTTGCAGGTTTGTAGCGGTGCTAAGCAGGAAAAAGTTTGTTTTGAGGATATTAGCAGATGAATTTGGTCCAGAGATAATTTTGTTTATATCTATAACAGATTGATTTCTGGCATCTTTTAATCATACAAGATTGGACTTTGCCTGCCAATACTCAGTATCACTGAAGGACTGGGAATAAATTTAGCTGCTTTTCTTTTGTACTACAGATTTATTCTTAGTCCTTCCAAAGCCTAGGAATGCATAGATAGATAGATAAATAGATAGATGGATGAGTCCATCCACTCCAGTTGGTTAGCATGATAATATTCAGATAATGAACATGTCAGGATGTGAGTTTTTATCTGTTTTATTTTCTTGCTTTGGTTTGGTTTTGTACGTTTGGTTAGATTTTTTGGTTTTGTTGCTTTCCTGTTTTTATTCTCTTGGGTTTTCTGTTTGGGTTTATCTGTCTCTATCGCTCTTGTCTGTCTCTCCTGGTTCTTGGTGGTGGGTGTCTCCCTTTCTGGCCACACCCTCATTCTGGTGCGTTCCACACACACCTGCTCTCACTTTGCGCCTCATCACCTGGGTGTATATTATAGCTCCTCAGTTTGCCTTGTCCTTTGCCAGATTGATGCGCCTAGTGCCTTCTCTCCAGCTCTGTTTGTGTATTCTCAACCTACTTGCCTCAGATGTGTTGACCACCTGCTTGTATCCTCGACCACGCTTAAACCTGATGTTCCTAGTACTGTTGCTCTTGTTAGACTGCCTTTTTGTGTACTGGACCCCGTTTACTGCTTCAGTAAACTGTTTTTACATACAGAGCCATTTGTCTGAGTCCTGAATTTGCATCCTGCATTATCCATCGACTAGACTTGACAGAATGTTTATGAGTTCAATGGTATTTCATGAGGTGAAAGGTGGAACATACCATCTTTCAACCCATTAAATATTTGTTCCATTGAACGAATGAAAAAACATTCAGTATTGTTCATTATTTGTATAACCACAGAAAATGGACTTACATTTTTCCCTTATTAGAAGGGCATAAAATGAGAACAAATGATTTCATAACTTGTGAACTTTGATGCAGCACAGCTGAAAAAAAAAAACATAATTTGTTTTAAGTGTGGCCCCAACCCAAGAGAGCAGAAAGGATTTTACCCAAATTTATCCAAGGAAGAAAAAGAGAGCATGGGAAATGTTTGCTTCTGTTGGTT
This sequence comes from Thalassophryne amazonica, assembly GCF_902500255.1. Taxonomy (NCBI): domain Eukaryota; kingdom Metazoa; phylum Chordata; class Actinopteri; order Batrachoidiformes; family Batrachoididae; genus Thalassophryne; species Thalassophryne amazonica. Next base: position 48,914,088 of record NC_047122.1, read on the forward strand.
ACGCAGGGAGTGAGATCTGTGTGTGAGAGAGAGAGAGAGAGAGAGAGAGAGAGAGAGAGCGCTTCTGCATACAGATTAACATTAGTTTAACAGCAACAAATTGAGTGAAATGACACAATTTTGAATGAATGGACTAGCCTTCACAAATTTCTTGCTTCTTTCTCTGTCCTTTGCCAGTTTCTTAAATTTTTAAAACCTCTTTAATTTGTACTTTTTCCTCTCTTCAGGGCCAGGTAATGTTTCGAAATGGAGAGAGAATGGGCACAATAAAATTCAACCAGTTTCAAGGTAAGTGTGAATCAGTCTTAACTTTTTAAACATGTCATGGAATTCGCTTTTATTTTTACTTTGGCCAGTATTATCTTGATTTTTTTTTTTTATCACATAGAATACTTAGTATTTTTTTCTCCGACAGTGCTATATAAATAAATGATTATTACTATTATTAAATTCATGTGTTAACCATGCCTTGCAGTGTCTCTCTGTCCATCTTTCTGTCTGCAGATCAATATCACAATCATGATCATCATTAAAACAAAATTTTTCCTTGATAGAGCACCAGATTTTTACATTAATAAAAATAGTTATGAGTGATTAAGGTAATATGATTAGTCAGTCTACAGCACTTATACTTATCATTTTCACTTTAACTTATATTTAAGATGAAAGCCTTTGCTTTTTACTCTGTCTTTTATTATATCTTGTTGCAAAATAAAAATAACAACCACAACAATAATAATTACAACCAGCCATAATCTTTAGCACCAATGTCTGTGGCATATGTGTTGTTCTCACAAAGTACAGTCAGGTCCATACCTATTTGGACTATGACATTTTTTTGTAAATGTGCAAACTGCACCTGAAATTTCACATAATCTTTTTTTTTTTTATGAAAATCCTTGTTATTCTGTACATGTTGTTTGTTTCATTTGAGCTCCATTGTGATGGTGTTCAGAGACAATATCATAAAAAGCGTGTCACTGTCCAAACACTTATGGACCTGGTTGTATATAAAACATTGCACATATTAAATGCTCTACATATCCTGCAAACACACTGCCCCCTTGAAGCCAATGGATATTGCATCATTCTGGGTAGGATTTGTTCTTTTTTATTTTATTTTAGAGCATCAAATATGCTTGACTCCACTGATTCTTTACTAGAGTAACTGACATGACTGAATACATGATTGACATCATTTGGTGAATGTCAGCTTCAGGTGGTTCACAGTGGCTGATGTCCACGATGTGGAGATCTCCTATGGATGATGCTAAAAACGTGTCTCTGGTGCATGTTGTCCCCCGTGGCTTCCTTCTAAGATTGTTTCTAAGCCAGCAGGACCTGCTCACAGGGAGACGAACCCACAGGTTGCATCTCAATACAGGGGATTCTCAGCTAAGATGCTTCCCACACTGGAGTATCCTCCATGCAGCTGTTCAATCCTCTCTGCCTCCATATCTTATCTTTGACACTGCAGAGGCACTCCATCCTGCTGGCTGCCACCATCAGACTGTGTGTCTGAGAACGTAGCAGAGACACAGAATTGGTGGATTGTCAGAGTGCTTCAAAGTGTTCTTGAGAAAGACACTGTTCTTACTATTCAAACACAGAGACCAGGCATGATTTAAAATGAAAATACCGGTGTTTGATTGCCAATAATATTTTAAAACTGAGAGTATATGAGGTCTGTCCATAAAATATCGTACCTTTTTTTTTTTTTTAACTATATGGATTTGCTTGAACCCAATTGTGCGCATGCGTGAGTTTTTCCACGCCTGTCGGTGACGTCATTCGCCTGTGAGCACGCCTTGTGTGTGGTCACGCGGAGTGGTCCCGCCCCGTCGTTGGATTTTCATTGTCTGGAAATGGCGGAATGATTTGGGTTTTTTTCCATCAGAATTCTTTAGAAGCTGTTAGAGACTGGCACCTGGAAACTATTCGAAAAATTTATCTGGCTTTCGGTGAAAATTTTACGGGCTTCACAGAGAATAAGGACTGTTAGTACAGCTTTAAGGACCCCTTTAAAGATGCTCAGCGTGCCGCGCTCCGAGCTGCGACGACACGGCACAAGCCACCGGACCATTTCTGAGCTGATGGCTCTGTGGAGCTGGACCGTCGTGTGCTCTTTCTCTGTTATCACAAGAGCTGGATATCAGCCATTTTTCGGCAGATTTCACTTTTAACAAGAGATTTTGTCATGGAAAGCCGCGCGGAGGCTTCGCGCGTCACAACCGATTCGCTTTGGAAGCGAGACAAAGGAACACCTCCGTTTCGGTGTGTCAGAGGACAAGTTTGGACATGTCTATCTCGGCTTTCACTGCTTACCAGTCCAGTAAGTATCAGTGAAATTCTGGAGAGCTGGACATGTCCAAACTTGTCCTCCTACACGCTGAAACGGAGGTGTTCCTTTGGCGGCTAGGGTCGGGCTGCACCAAAACTGGCGCAGTAGAGAACCGTCGTTTCAACTCCTTGAACGCGGCTTTGCACCGATCCGACCAGGTGAAGGGGACTTTTGGAGAGGTCAGGGCTGTCAGGGGGCTAACTACCTGACTGTAGCCCTTAATGAACCTCCTATAGAAATTAGCGAAGCCGAGGAACTGTTGCAGCTTCCTACGGCTTGTTGGTTGGGGCCAATCTCTCACCGCCGCAACCTTGGCCGGATCAGGGGCGACGGAGTTAGAGGAGATGATAAACCCCAGGAAGGACAAAGACGTGCGGTGAAACTCGCACTTCTCGCCCTTCACAAACAGTTGGTTCTCTAACAACCGCTGCAGGACCTGACGTACATGCTGGACATGGGTCTCAGGATCCGGAGAAAAGATGAGAATATTGTCCAGATATACGAAGACGAATCAGTGCAGGAAGTCCCGCAAGACGTCGTTAACCAAGGCTTGGAACGTTGCGGGGGCGTTGGTGAGGCCGAACGGCATGACCAGGTACTCAAAGTGACCTAACGGGGTGTTAAATGCCGTCTTCCATTCGTCTCCCTTCCGGATCCGAACCAGGTGATACGCATTTCTAAGATCCAGCTTAGTAAAGATTTGGCTCCATGCAGGGGGGTGAACACGGAATCCAACAATGGCAACAGGTATCGGTTGCGAACCGTAATCTCATTCAGCCCCCTGTAATCAATGCATGGACGGAGTCCGCCATCTTTCTTGCCCACAAAAAAGAAACCTGCCCCCATCGGGGAGGTGGAGTTCCGGATCAGCCCGGCAGCTAATGAGTCCCGGATGTAGGTCCATTGATTCGCGCTCAGGTCATGAGAGGTTGTACAGCCTGCTGGACGGGAACTCAGCGCCTGGAACCAAATCAATGGCACAATCGTACGGACGGTGCGGGGGAAGGGTGAGTGCCAGATCCTTGCTGAAGACGTCAGCAAGATCGTGGTACTCAACCGGCACTGCCGTCAATTGGGGGGACTTTGACCTCCTCCTTAGCCTGTAAACCGGGAGGAACCGAGGATCCTAAACACACCCGATGGCAGGTTTCGCTCCACTGAACCACCACCCCAGACGGTCAATCAATCCGGGGATTGTGCTTCAACATCCAAGGGAAGCCCAAAATCACACGGGAGGTAGAAGGAGTTACAAAAAACTCAATCTCCTCCCGATGGTTTCCAGACACCACCAGAGTTACTGGTTGTGTCTTGTGTGTGATTAAAGGGAGGAGGGTGCCATCTAGTGCCCGCACCTGCAATGGTGAAGGAAGCGCCACCAGAGGGAGCCCTACCTCCCTTGCCCATCTGCTGTCTAGCAAATTCCCTTCTGACCCCGTGTCCACCAGTGCTGGGGCTTGAAGGGTTAAATCCCCGCTCAGGATTGTAACTGGGAGTCGTGTGGCAATCTGTGTGTGTTTCCCACGTGAATGTTTTGACCCCCCCTTAGCCCAGTCTCTGAGGGCGGTTGTTGTTGTGGCCATTTGGGGCAGTTTTTCTGTGTGTGCTCCTTTGAGCTGCAGAGAAAACACTCCCCGCGGACCAGCCTCCTTATTTTGGCCCTGTGCGTTTCCCTAACAACGCCAGCAGGGGGAGCTGTTGCCCCACGGAGCGCTGCGGCTGTGGAGCGTGGGGAGGGCGGCCCCTTTTCGAACCCGGAAGGGAGAGGGACGGCGCGTATCCGGCCACGTCCTTCGCCTCGCTCCCGACGGCGTTCCTCCAACCGATTGTCTAACCGTATAACGAGATCGATAAGTCCATCTAAATCCCGCGGTTCCTCCTTAGCTACCAGATGCTCCTTCAGGACCAATGACAGTCCGTTTATGAAGGCGGCGCGGAGTGCAACGTTATTCCAGCCGGACCTCGCAGCCGCGATGCGGAAGTCGACTGCATATTCGGCTGCACACCGGCACCCCTGTCGCATTGACAGCAGCATTGTTGAAGCAGTCTCTCCTCTGTTAGGGTGATCAAACACTGTTCTGAACTCCCCCACAAACCCAGTGTATGCTGATAACAAGTGTGAGTTCTGTTCCCAGAGCGCCGTAGCCCAGGCGCGTGCCTTACCCCGAAGCAGAGCAATCACATAAGCTATTTTACTAGCATCTGACGCGTACATGACGGGACGTTGTGCGAAGACGAGCGAACACTGCATGAGAAAGTCCGCGCACGTCTCCACACAACCTCCGTACGGCTCAGGAGGGCTTATGTATGCTTCAGGGGATGGTGGGAGGGGTTGTTGAACCACCACTGGAACGTTCATATCCTGCACAGGGTCGGCAGGAGGAGGAGCTGCAGCAGCGCCCTGAGCGCTCGCCGCCACCTGCGTGGAGAGAGCCTCCACCCTGCGGTTCAGGAGGATGTTTTGCTCGGTCATTTGATCCAACCGAGCCGTAAAGGCGGTGAGAATGTGCTGCAGCTCACCAATCACGCCTCCTGCAGACGCCTGCGCTCCCTGCTCTCCCATTGGTCGTTCAACAGGGGTGACGCCCTCGGAGTCCATGACGCTGGCCGAGATATCCTGTTGTGAAAGTGTAGTGACACGGACCCACAACAGGGGGCGCAAATGAACGGTCAATAGATGAGCCAAAAATGAACAATTTAATGTTGTGAAGGAGCACAACGAACATACAGACAATCTCAGAATATGATTACAGTCAATCCACAAAGGTGACAGCTGTCAAGAGATAATGAGTGACAGCTGTCACCCCGGCTGTGTCTGTGGTGGCAGCGCCCTCTCGTGCCTGAAGCCCGCACTTCAGGCAGGGCGCCCACTGGTGGTGGTCCAGCAGTACCTCTTCTGGTGGCCCACACACAACAAAACTGGATTAATCTTTTTTCTTTTTAGTCACATAGCACTACTATTATTCTGAAAAGTACTATATATATATATATATACACTGCATTTACCATCTGAACCAACAGCTTTTCCTTTTAATAATGTCTTTATAATTCTATGCACCATAAAGCCCTTTATGATTTTCACTGTGGAGTGTTTGAAGAAATAAAAACTACAAAACTGACTTCTTGTAACCAAAAAGCAGTCACATGACTTTTTTCAATTGTTGAAATAGTTGTAAACCAAACAACAACAACAAAAATAGATGCTGGACCAACTCACGATTGGAGTGTGGCAGTCACGATGTGAGATGTGTGGAAGTTTCTGGGAGGCGTTCCTCATGCAGCCAGCGTGCAAGCTGTAACCTGTTAATACAGGTACCGAAATAAAAATCAACACGCTCTGCAGCTGCCACGTACATGCAATCCATCTGGTGTATTTCAGGCTTTTTCCGTCTCTTTTGGGGATAAAATCTCAGCACTAGAGTTACTGATCACAGTCTCTCTCTGTACTATGTTTTCAAATCTGTGTCCTAAGGTAGGACAGAAATTAAACCTCAGGGTTTGCTATACGTAGATCCTAATAAAAGATCCAGTCAAGCGAGGCACAGCTGTCGACTCCCCATTCAGCACTGAGAGTTTTACAACAATACAACCACTGTTTTGTTTTGTTTTTTTTTGCTTACATTAACTGTGTTGCACTAAAAACGCATGTGTTGTAATGTTGGCTGATGCTTTCATGCTTCAATTAAAGATCGAATAAGCTGATTCGCCAGCAGTAAAGGAGACGTCCGTTAGCCTGTGATGTTTCAACAACAGATGTCATCTGTCATTTTTCTGCTGAAGGACAGTGCTGGAGAGTTCAACTCTCCTTGAAAGATTGATAAGAGGGATGATCTAAAAGAGAGTCGAACACACTTCAACACAGTCTACTGCACATTTCTGGTATTGCTTATGTAAGAAAAATCTGAATAATCCTTTCACTCTTCTACCTCATGGGTGGGAGTAATTTTATGAGCGGGTCAGTTTCGTCTAGGAAGGTAATTCTTCTTTGATCATTACACCTGAAGGATCCATCATTTTGTACAGAAGAAAAACACCAAATTGTGAAACAGCCCTGCAGAGAAACAGTGATATTTACAAGCTCACCTCATCATTCATTGATGACGCCACAAGAATCTTAAGTCATCGTACAAGGCAGTAGAAATTAACAAGAATAAATCTATTATTTGGTGTTTCTCCAGTCAGTGGAACTGCATTTCTATGACCACTTTTCCATCTGAAACTGCTCAAAGGCATTACAATAATGTCCGCACAACCTCATACCAGCTTGCTGTGATTTAGGGTGCTTTGCTGCTCATTCAGGAGCACCTTTGCAATTGACGGCTCCTTGCCCAGTTGCTCTTAGTGATTTTCCGATTTCATGGAGATTTGAATCAAAGATCTTCTGGTATCAACACATCTCCTTACCCTTAGACCACCGCTCCCCTACTATATTCTTTCTTTCATTTTTCTTCATCTTATTAGATAGATTAGATTAGATTAGCTACACATATTTTTTTTTTCTCATAAGTGTTTATGTACCGGGCCGGCCTATGTGTGTTGTGTGTCTTTGTTATGGTCGGTCTTGGTTTGCTCAGCAGGGCTGTGACAAGACAGGATATACATCTGGAGCTGGTCCCTGGGCGCCTAATGGCGACTTCTGCTCCTACTGGCATTAGGATGGGTAAATGCAGTAGACACATTCATTGTGCAGGGAACATGTTCTTTTTGTGCATATGACAATAAAATTCTTTTGAATCCTTGAATCCTTTATTGATCTCACAGTGGAGAAATTACGTTTACGTTTATCCACGTCTGGGTCATGGTGGCATCAGATTAAGCAGCTCAGCAGACATGTCCCTATCCTCAGACAGGCCCTCTAACTCTTCCTGGGGACCTCCAAGACATTCCCAAGTCATCTGGGAGATGTAATCCCTCCAGTGTGTCCTGATTCCCTTCCCTGGGGGCCTCCTCCCAGTTGGGCATGCCTTGAAGACCTCCCGAGGAAGATGATCAGGTGACATTCTCACTAGCTGTCCAAACCACCTCAGCTGCCTTTTTGCGATACAAAGAAACAGCGGCTCTATTCCGAGTCCCCTCTGATATTCAAACTTCTCACGCTGTCCCTGACTGTAAGCCCTTGTATCCATGATCTGTTTCTTTTGGTCACTGACCAAAGCTCATGACCATAGGTGAGGATATCGTGAATCGACTGGTATGTGAGATATTTGTTTTCTGGCTCATCTCTTACTTACGGACTGATCTATCCATCTATGAATCTCGTGCTTCATCGTACCTCCACTCATAAATAAGATAACCCAAATACTTGAACTCCTCCGTTTGAGGCAATAACCTTCCCCTGACCTAGAGGGGACACATACACCCTTTCTGACAGAGGTCCATGGTCTCAGATTTGGAGTTGCTGATTCTTTATCCCATTGCTTCACTCTGCCTTCTGGTGACTATCAGAGGTCTAATGATGCCAACAGAGCCATATAATCTGCAAAAATTTGAGATGCAATTCTGACATGACCAAACTGGGCACCCTGCAGTCCTTGACTGTGCTTTGAAATCCTGTTCATGAAAATGACAATCAAGATTGATGACAAGTGGCAGGCCTGGTGGAGTTCAGCTCCACTGGAAACAGGGTCTGATGAAATGCAGATGATGTGGATACACCTCCTAGCAGTGGACTCCCATACAATCACATGTAGATTGTGATTTGGGAACATGTAGTTTCAGATTGAGATTCGTGCGAGGGTGAATAGCTGGTCCACTCTTCAAGGACCGTTTCTACTATATTTCATTTGATTTCCAAGCATCTCTTCTTCTCTGTTGCATTTTATGCTTCTTTGCCGTAAGATAAAATGCTAACTCAAAGTGTATTAAACAGAACGACCCTTTACTGGCCACGTTCAGCTGCATCTTAAAAGATAATATTACCAAGTAGCTTAAAAGTGGAGAAATGCTACATTGTGGACTTTTTATTGCATTGCTAATGAATTTGGATACTCTCACAGTGATTTTAAAACTCTGTATGAGGTGCACAGCTGTGGCAAACTATACTGCTGAAAGCCGGGATACTTCAATCTGTCCACTTACTATTTGAATTAAATTTAAATGTTTACTTGAAGTAGCCTCTGTTGGTTTTTCACTGAATAATGATCACTGGTGCTACCTTTTATAAACTCTAAGCCACTTTCTGTCATGTCCTTCCCTATTGCATAATTCAGCAGGTTACCACCAGAGATTTTATAGGACTTTGTCGAGAGGTCAAGGAGAAAATATCTCATGCGACGCCGAAAGGAAAATGCTGAGCCATGTACCCTTGTGGGGTCAAATATGCAGTATGGGGATATTGATTTTGATCCTGTGTCTGTCCATGTGTTTTGATCTGATTGGACCCAAACTTTGTGGAATGTTTGAGGGTCAGCCAAGAACTCATGTGGTTGATTTCTGAGAAAATCAGTAAAAGGTTAAAGTTGCAAGCTAAGGTCAAGCTTTTGGCCTATTACTTGCAGAGTATAGGGCAGTGTTTCCCAATCCTGGTGCTTGGAATCTAAAATACTGTACATTTTTCATTTGTCTATTATATACTCAGATCATATCAACTCAGTCAGGTGTGTTCAGCCAGTCAACAGGTGGCTGATTGGTATAGGGAATGGTTCCCAATCCCAGTCCTGAGGATCTGCTGTTCTGCCTAAAGCTAATTAGCTCATTCAGGTGGTGTCAGCAAGGAAGAGCTAATAGACACCAGAATGAGCTCATCAATTTTTAGCAGAGCAGGGAAAAGAGGGAAAAGGTGCAGTTTAAGGGGTTCATGAGGGAGCCAGTTGGGGAACCTCTGGTTTAGCGGATATACCTGGAAAGGCTAGTTTGAGAAAATGGCTAAAGATACACTTTTAATATAGCATGAAGGCATATGTCACCTGTTCTGTTTACCACATGACTTTTGACCTTGGGTGACCTTGAAAGGTCAGACTTATTTGGAATGTCTCGTTTAAGATCATATTGGAGGACATAACTGGTTAACTCTGTTTGCAGCCAATACAGGTAAAGCATAGTGGAAGGATAAAGGGGTCAAATTTGGACAGAAGTGATCAAAAACCACATCTTACTGCTTCATTAAAGTCCATAAAGAATTCATCTGCATTATCACGTCAAACTTGTATGGTAGATGTGTGCACTATTTGAGAGTTTTTTAAGTACTCAACTGTTATATGGCTGGGGGGGGCCTGGCTGCCGGTTTGTTTCTGTTTTTTGGTTTTCCTCGCAGGTGGCTTGCGTTTGGGACTGAGTGGCTGTGTTGCTGAGGCTGTCAGGACCTCACCCTGATCACCTGCGACTCGTCCAGGACTCACAGCTGTAGTGCATCTGGATGGATTGGAACATGTTGGCATTTAAGACTGGAGTGCACAGTGTGTATTTGCCAGAGACTCGACCTGTGACCAGACGGGTGAGATCGTCGTCTCGGGAGTCATCTCATCAGCAGCGGATGCTGAGAACGTCCAGGTTTGATGCACAGTCTGTGAAAGAGGAGGGGGTGAGGTCTCATGCTCGTCAGCACACTTCCTGAGGTACGTTAGATTTTTGTGACTAACAGTTATACAGTCAGTAAATGTGGTGTCCCTCACACCTTATTGTATTGAGCTGTTTGTTAGTCATGTATCAGCTTCCACTGCAGTGGAGTTTTGTGAACGGGATGTTCCATGCCTGCAGGTTGGGAAGCTGATCAGTAATCAAGCCAGGAAGTGTTTGCTGTTTGTACACCTTTAAGTGTTCTGTCTGTAGAGTGTGGACTCACATAATGGTTCCTTCTTTCACAGACTCGGTTGTTGCGGCCACCTGGGGGGTGTCGGCGGGGTCCCTTGGGTCCGAAACAGCTTCTGGCTCCGGACCGTTAGGGCTGCTGGGAGCGCACCACGCCAGGCCGCACCTTTTTATTATTATATTATCACTGTTATGTATTAAATTCAGTTATCCTTTGAACCGTGCTCTGCTTATTTCATACTGGGTCCTTCAAACGCTGGTCGGTTCTCCGAGCTGCGTCCAACACATAACACTCAACAGTAGCTTAATTGCCATTTGAGGACTTTGTAATTGTTTTGACATGTCTTTCACCATATTTATTGGACATCTATATATGCGTGTTTTGAACAGAGGGACGGGAGGTAAAGGTGGGGGAGTACAACGCAATCGCCGATGAGCTGGACCTCATCAACAACTCCATCAGGTTTCAAGGTACGAAGAAGGTCGGACACATACTGTATGCATGTACATTCATTGTGTGTGAGCTGAGACTCTCTTCTCATGTTCACTTACTCCAGTGATTCTCAATTATTTTCTGTCCCCCCCCCCCCCCCCCCCCCCGCCCAGTAAGAAGAAAACATTTCGCGCACCCCCCACTCTCTGCCGTGACTATAAATAGTATCATTTGTCCATACAGTTATTATAACTACACCTCTGCATAACATTGTATCATTATTGTCATTAAAGAAAACAAAAAAGAAAAAGCTTTAGATCAACTTTCAGCAAAGAATAACTTTATTAACAGTGTTTTTAGTCTGTAACAGAAAAAAATTTGCATCACTTGAAATGAAAAAAAAAATTAATCCTTAAACTATAACATTTTTTGACTGACTGCCATTTCATACTGAAAAACAAAATTAAATGAAATCAATAAATAATAAATTCAAATTGATCAGAACACTTACTCAGGAGCACAATACTCGTATATAAAACAATTTAGCAGCCAAAACAAAAATGAATAAAATAATTTGTGCTGATTTTTTATGTTTTTTTTTTTTTTTAATTTTTTTTTAAATTTTTTATTAGTTTTTATTTTTGCAGCATTTGCATCATTCGGCATGACAGAGACCATGTCTACTGCTGCTCTGCTCCTGTGCTATGGTGCTATGATGCTAACGGTGCTCGCTGGTTTACTGAAGCAGCTTTTACAAAGCGGGATGATTGCTGGCAATATTCGGCACATTTTTCGATGAAAAAAACTCACGTGGCTTTTTGGTGTGACTGGGGTGTAATGTCTTTAAGTGACGCCTTAATTTATTTGGCTACATGCTGTCCGCTGCCAAAATTTTAAGACACACCGGTCTTTCCTGTAGTGGATGTGCAATTACACTTTTTTCTAGTACGGGGGAAAAAAAGCATGTTCCCCGCGGTCCCACCCCCCCCCCCCCCCACACTATTTGACAAGGACTGACTTACTCCCTCATGCCTAAACACCCTCCAACACTCATGTAGCACTTCCCGCTTTACCCCGCTTCCACTCCAAATGTCCCTCTCTCAGCTCACTTACTCACCCGTCTGTTTTGCACCTGTCCCATGTTTGCGTGTGTTTGTAATTTGTTCGATATCTCTGTCTAGTCCATCCAAACTGACCCTCAAACCCTTCTCCACTTTCTCAGCCTTGCCCCACATCTGTCCCATTCCGTGACAGCTCCATCTAAAAGGCTTGCTTCCACAGAACTGACCACAGTGAGTGGAGATGTGTAAGACGATGCCGCTGCAATCGATTGACATACGGACAGGAGGAAAAATAGAGCCAAAGATAAGAAAGTGCAGGGTGTAACCACAAAAGCTGGACTGTGGTGTATAGCGATGCATCTACTCAACAAGACGAAACTGAAGAGCAGGAAATGGGCCTCAAATAACTGGATGTTTGCTGCAGTGTTGCTATTTTGTGGTCGAAAAGGAAACGTTTTGAAAAAGGTGCTTTTAAGCCATCAAAGTTGAAGATTATGACCTAGTAGTCCACTGTTGCCAGAACAGGTTGAGGTTATTCAGACTGTTGTATTTGTTTGTCTGATGCGGACTCACCGTGATCATAGCTCGTTGTCTTTGTTTAAATTATTGTACGTGTGTCACCTTCTGTTCCCACTAGGTGTCGAGCCCCCCAAAGATCGCACAATTGTGCGCCTGCAGCGTCGCCACATCAATGTACCCCTCTACAGCATCCTGTCCACCATGACTGTGCTGGGCATGGTCATGGCCAGTGCCTTTTTGTTCTTCAACATCAAGAACCGCAACCATCGGTGAGCCGTCACTGATCGGGTGCACGTTTCAGGGTGGGAGGACACACTGTGGGGTTTTGGTGCAAACTAAATCCAGCTAAAGAAAGGCACTTGGACATATGTTGCAGGGAGATAAGTAAATGAAGGGTTACTGCTAAGACAAGAGGACGAGTGGGATGAATAATGAGCAGGAAGAATACGAGGAGTGTGAGTGGGATCAAAATGATAAAGCAGGAGAATAATGATTTTCCTTTAACTGTCTCCACGTGCGTTATTATCTCACATTCCACTCCGCGACTGAGTTTTCTATTACTGTTCTAATTCTCTTTTCTTCTCTTCTAGATTAATCAAGATGTCTAGTCCCTACATGAACAACCTGATCATCCTAGGAGGTATGCTGTCCTATGCCTCAATCTTCCTGTTTGGCCTGGATGGAGGTTTTGTCTCTGACAAAGAGTTTGAGACTCTCTGCACTGTAAGTTCTCTTGCAGATCAAGTGCATTTATTTGGGTAAACATACAGTAAATCAGTGGTTCCCAACCTTTTTGCTCCTGGCCCCTCCCTTTCCACTTCCCATTTATGTGCAGTGGTCGTTTGGTCGTTGATGTGATGGTAGTAGTAAGACCTACGTCTACTGACCAGTCAAGAGCAAACCAATATGAAATGACCCAGTCCGGCCCATGTCCACAAGCAAATAAACCTGCAGATGTACAGGATTAACACTCAAAAATCCAACCTTTTCTCCCACCTCCTATTCTAACCAGAGGGTGCCAGATGGCACTGCTGGGGTAATTTACAACTCATTAGGCCACCTTTTCACTCTGGTACTGCCACATTCCGATCTAATGGCTGCACTTACATATGAAACACAAGAACAAGTACGTAAGAAAACGTGCCCTAAGGAGTTGTAAATTACCCCAGCAGTGCCATTTGGCACCACCTTGGTCATGAAAGGAAGAAGTACTATTTGGCACCACTCTGGTAGTTCCATTGTTAATTTGATGTGTCTGTTGCCAATTCACACAAAACATGCAAAATCGCAGACATGTTGCAAATAGCCACAAGACAACAAATATACTAGCAATACAATAAGATGTTTCTGCCCAGAGGATTTTACTGACAGACTTTTCAGGGTCAAAGGTCAAGGTCACAAACACAAGGTCAATGCAAATACTGCTGATAGGAGAAGTTTTCACATGCTGATAATCCATGAATCAGAAACGATAGACCCATGGTTAAGATGAAAATGGATAGGAACTAATATGTGGGCTTTCAAACTATGCAATTGCATTTAATCTTGAATGACCTTGATGTCATCAAGGTCACTCATATTTTTAATCATTTATAGCCACTAAATGATACCAGATAGATTGATGATTAGTATTACACATAGATAGGACGTCATACGCAAGGTTTCCAAATATGCCATTGTCTTTGATCTGTTATGTGCAGACACGAGTTGAGGAGCGCGACCAGCATCTGACTGAACCCAGCGCTAAAATAACCAGAAAGCGGTTCCAAAAACAAAACAAATTTATTTCCCTTTTGTGCAATAATTGTGTACAACATAAATGTGCGTTTGTCTGGCGAGGTGAAGCCTCTGCCCTTCTGGACTCAGATTCACCGCCAAACACCCCCCAGGTGGACACGACAAACTGACTCTGTGAAGGATGGAAAAGGTGAGATAAGTCAACAGAGCTACAGCAAATATCTTTCAGAGGCACACACTATCAGCAACACATTCAGGTCTGAATTTAAGCTTTATGTAAATGAGCAGCTTCTCACAACAGGTGGAGGATCATCAGTCCGTACGCCACAGCAGTGAGAAGCAAACTGCACAATTCTCATCAATGTTCAAATATACTGCGTAACAAAATGCCAAATTACTATCAACGATCATTCAGACAATAATCACCTCTGATGTGTGCTGACAGCATGTGTCCCTCACCCGTCCTCCTTCACAGGCACGATGTGTCAAACCCTGGCGCGGTCCTCAGCGTCTCACAAACGAACGTCACAAGGTCGAGTTCCCGGCAATTCTGCTTGAACCACTCATGGCTTAAATGCAGAACGCCATCTCATTATCTGCTTCAGCTGAAAGTCTTTAAGTTTACACGTGAGCATCATCCACAGGTGCAGTCAATAGTGCTGATGAGGGTGAAGGACTCTTCTGCCAGCACTGTCTCCACAGACAAAAACCAGTTTGCATACCACCTGGAGAGCAAAGAAAAGAAAACAACACCAAAATGTCCAGCCAAACCCCCCAACACACAACATGATCTTTGAATATGAGTGACCTTGATTGGGAGCTTCAAGGTCACTCATATTTTGATCATTTATAGCTACTCAACTGTGCCACATAGGTCAATGATTAGTATTACACATAGATAGGACGTCATACACGAGGTTTCCAAATATGCCATTGCCTTTGATCTTGAGTGACCTTGAATCTTACAATCAAGGTCAGTCATATTTTGATCATTTTTACCTACTAAAGTCTGCCAGATAGGTCGATGATTAGTATTACACATAGATAGGACATCATACACAAAGTTTCCAAATATGCCATTGTCTTTGATCTTTGAATATGAGTGACCTTGATTGTGAGCTTCAAGGTCACTCATATTTTGATCATTTATAGCTACTCAACTGTGCCACATAGGTCAATGATTAGTATTACACATAGATAGGACATCATACATGAGGTTTCCAAATATGCCATTGCCTTTGATCTTGAGTGACCTTGAAGCTCACAATCAAGGTTAGTCATATTTTGATCATTTATACCTACTAAAGTGTGCCAGACAGGTCGATGATTAGTATTACACATAGATAGGATGTCATACACAAGGTTTCCAAATATGCCATTGCCTTTGATCTTGAGTGACCTTGAAGCTCACAATCAAGGTCATTCGGTCTTTGATTGTTTATAGTGATTAAATGGTGCCAGATATGGCTGTAGTTACTGTTGGACATGAATAGAGCGTCATAAGTTGCAATAAATGAAGCAGAATATACTTCCCTCACTGATGGTGCAGCGCCACAGTGGTGGGCTTTGCAGCTGCTCGTGTGTCCTGTCTAGTTAGTGGTGTATATGAAATAAAACATACATGTGTCAACAGGATGGTGAACATTGTTTTGTCTCTCTCTCTCTCTTTTTCTCTCCTGGTGTTGAGCGAGCACATAACACATTGATGCACCCCCCCACCCCGGTAGTATTAAAGTGTGACTATGTAGATGCTGGACTAATTAGAGTTTTGATTGCAGTGATAAGTGGTTTCCACTGAGATACCTCCCAGGCACAACACACAGACACATAACATACATACACACATGTCTGCTGCTGATGTTACAGGTAGATCTGCAGAGCACATTTTGGACTTCTTCCAGCACCTGGATAAATGTGTGAAGGTCAGAACAGACATGTTTCTACACAGTTTGTCAGCCCCTGAATGTGTTTCTTGCTTCATGCAGCAGTAAAGAGCATCTGAACATAGACACGTGTAAAAAGTGTAAACACACATGCATCCAACAAAACAAACACTGTATGAGGCAGCCAAACACATTCTCATTGAGCCCCCACATGCTCTGTCGCTATAAAAGGATTTGATAAGTTATATTCAGATTCTACTCCAATTCTAAGGTTTAAGAAAACATCTGGCAAAGCACTGCAACGGTCTGTTTCTCATGATATTGGAACAGACACAGGACAGTGCACCTGTTCTGTGGAATCGTATGGGCTAAGCAGTTGGTCACCCTTCTGAGATTGGTCTGCTTGAGGTTTCTTCCTCAAAAATAGCCGAGAGTTTTTCCTTATTACTGTCACACACAAACACACACACACACACACACACACACACACACACACACACACACACACACACACACACACACACACACACACACACATACGAGGTCTGTCAATAAAGTAACGGTCCTTTTTATTTTTTTCAAAAACTATATGGATTTGATTCATATGTTTTTACGTCAGACATGCTTGAACCCTCGTGCGCATGCGTGAGTTTTTCCACGCCTGTCGGTGAGGTCATTCGCCTGTGAGCACGCCTTGGGAAGGAGTGGTCCCACCCCCTCGTCGGATTTTCATTGTCTGGAAATGGCGGAATGAAAAGAACTTTTTTTCCATCAGAATTTATTCAAAAGCTGTTAGAGACTGGCACCTGGAAACCATTCGAAAAATTTATCTGGCTTTCGGTGAAAATTTTACGGGCTTCACAGAGAATAAGGTCTGTTAGTACAGCTTTAAGGACCCCTTTAAGGACGCTCGGCGCACCGCGCTCCGAGCTGCGACGACGCGGCACAAGCCACTTTATTGACAGATCTCGTATGTATATATATACAAGATCTGTCGTACATATGTCCTCGTAGTCAGGAGGATATTCAAGAAGACTTGAGGCTGTAATTGCTGCCAAAGGTCCACCAACAAAGTACTGAGAAAAGGTTGTGAATACTTATGTCATTTATAATAATTTCAAAAATACTTTTTTCATGTTGTCATTATGGGGTGTTGTGAGAAGAATTTTGAGGGCAAAAATAAATTTACTACATTTTGGAATAAGACTGTGACATAACAAAATGTGGAAAAAGTGAAGTGCTGTGAATACTTTCTGGAATTGTAATTAGCCAGAATCCTTCTTTAGGATTGCCTGTTTGCAACCATGGATGGGAAGAGGTGATTTGATTTTGGTTAAAATTGTTAACAATCAAGGTCAGAGGTCAAGGTGACATTGCCCTATGTTAATACATGGCTAATTTAATTTAATTTAACCAGGTTAATCCCCTTTAGATCAAGATCTTTTGCAAGGGATACCTGGACAATTTTAACGTTTACAATTCACCTAACCTGCATGTCTTTAAATGTGGGAGGAAACCCACGCAAACACGGGGAGAACATGCCAACTCCACACAGAAAAGCCACAGGTGGGAATCGCTCCCATGTCCTTCTTGCTGTGAGGCAACAGTGCTAACCGCTAAGCCACCGTGCTGCTAATGTGGTGTTTAGGCATATGGGGTTATTGTTTTTGGTCCTGTGTTTCCATCCATCATTTGATGTACAAAGAAAATAAAAACTCAAAGACTTTTAATCCACTTTGGACCAAAGTCGCTAAAATGACTGATGGGCTACCAGGAACAAACTGATTTGATTTTGAGGAAAAAGAAATGTTAAAGTCAAGGTCACCAGCAGCTTTTAAAGTTTGGGTGATTGCTTACATATAGGGGATATTTAAAATGGCTACGTCAAGGAAGTGGTCAAAGATACACCTGTGGTTACTGTTAAATACTAACATCAGTCATGCCTTTGATGTCTTTATATTGATCACATGACTGTTCACCTTAACTGAGCTTCAAAGGTCACACAGCTTGGAGTCAATATGGATTAAATATGGCATTGCGTGCTCTCTGTACGCTTTTGATCTCGTTTGTTTTTGAGCGAGCTGCTTGAGGAAACATCCGATGTTGTTTTCAGCCCAATAAAACGCTTTCCTCTTCTTCCTCCAGGTTCGGACATGGATCCTCATTGTTGGGTATACAACGGCTTTTGGTGCCATGTTTGCCAAGACCTGGAGGGTACACGCCATCTTCAAAAATGTGAAGATGAAGAAGAAGGTGCAGAATGATTCACATTCTCCTGTTAATCACTCTTTGAAAGGGCGCAATGGAGCTTGTTTTTTAACTAATGTATCTGTTGAAATGGTTATTTTCTATTATATCAGCAGATAATTATATTTGTCCTGGAAAATTCACATGCTCAGCTTTGAAACGTGTGCTTGATTTTTGCACACATTCACTTTTTTGTTAACAAACTGAGGTGCTGGCAGCTGCTTTTAGAATCTTCTCCTCTGAAATAGATTCAGAAATACAAATGGCTTTTTAAACATCTGACACAATCTGTTTCTCTGACCTAGTTTTTAAAGCGGTGCCAAGCTCACTTTGTGTTGTAACTGTGTCTTGCATTTTGGTATTCATAGATGTTGCCCTCCCCCTCTGTCTCACACCCTTTTAAATATTTGTAGAAGCACCAGTGGCTTGCCAGAAAACGAGAGAGCAGGAAAAGAAGGAGTAAAGAGGGAGGATCAAAGTGTGAAAAAGGTTGCATGGATTTAACAAAGTAGCGACAGAGGAAGAAGGAGGAGGTTGGGGGAAAATGGGTAAAGAAAAGGACAAGAACAGATGACAATGATACACACAGTGGTGTGAAGAACGTAGGTTGGACACTGAGGAGGACAAGAGGTAAATCTGCAAATGGAGAGAGTCAGGCACAGTTTAAAAGACCAGCTGTAAACCAAGCTTTGGTTTCATCCAAGCTCAGCGGTCAGGTAGATGTGAAAATTCCAGACAGGTGAGAAAGGACACATTCTTCATACGGAGATCAAAGTTTTCTGCTACAGTATCTATTTACTGTCTATTTACGCCAAGGACGCAATAAAATAATTGGTGTTCATATATTTATTTGTTTGTCTGTCTGTTAGCAATATTACATCAAAACTACTACACGGGTTTTGATTAAATTTTTGCCACAGATAGTGGTAGACTCCATTAAATTTTGGAGGTGATCCAGATTCGGATCTGGATTCTGGATGAAGTTTCACTTTATATAGGCTTTGAAGGATTACGTCAAAACTAATTCACAGATTCTCACCAAATGTGCACCACAGATAGATATTAGGGCATGGAAAAGGGACACCTCAAATTAACAAAAAAGGTGATCCAGATTCGGATCCAGATTCTGGATCAAGTTTAACATTATATAGGCTTTGAAAGATAATGTCAAATTACCTTACCAAATTTGTACTGTAGGTACATATTAGGCCATAGAAGAATTTTTGTTTAATGTTTCTACAACCCCTGGCAAAAATTATGGAATCACCGGCCTCGGAGGATGTTCATTCAGTTGTTTAATTTTGTAGAAAAAAAGCAGATCACAGACATGACACAAAACTAAAGTCATTTCAAATGGCAACTTTCTGGCTTTAAGAAACACTATAAGAAATCAAGAAAAAAAGATTGTGGCAGTCAGTAACGGTTACTTTTTTAGACCAAGCAGAGGAAAAAAATATGGAATCACTCAATTCTGAGGAAAAAATTATGGAATAACCCTGTAAATTTTCATCCCCAAAACTAACACCTGCATCATCAGATCTGCTCGTTAGTCTGCATCTAAAAAGGAGTGAACACACCTTGGAGAGCTGTTGCACCAAGTGGACTGACATGAATCATGGCTCCAACACGAGAGATGTCAATTGAAACAAAGGAGAGGATTATCAAACTCTTAAAAGAGAGTAAATCATCACGAAATGTTGCAAAAGATGTTGGTTATTCACAGTCAGCTGTGTCTAAACTCTGGACCAAATACAAACAACATGGGAAGGTTGTTAAAGGCAAACATACTGGTAGACCAAGGAAGACATCAAAGCGTCAAGACAGAAAACTTAAAACAATATGTCTCAAAAATCGAAAAATGTACAACAAAACAAATGAGGAACGAATGGGAGGAAACTGGAGTCAACGTCTGTGACCGAACTGTAAGAAACCGCCTAAAGGAAATGGGATTTACATACAGAAAAGCTAAACGAAAGCCATCATTAACACCTAAACAGAAAAAAAACAAGGTTACAATGGGCTAAGGAAAAGCATTCGTGGACTGTGGATGACTGGATGAAAGTCATATTCAGTGACGAATCTGCATTGGGCAAGGTGATGATGCTGGAACTTTTGTTTGGTGCCGTTCCAATGAGATTTATAATGATGACTGCCTGAAGAGAACATGTAAATTTCCACAGTCATTGATGATATGGGGCTGCATGTCAGGTAAAGGCACTGGGGAGATGGCTGTCATTACATCATCAATAAATGCACGTTTACGTTGATATTTTGGACAATTGAAAGGATGTTTGGGGATGATGAAATCATTTTTCAAGATGATAATGCATCTTGCCATAGAGCAAAAACTGCGAAAACATTCCTTGTAAAAAGACACATAGGGTCAATGTCATGGCATAGGGTCAATGTCAACGAGTAGATCTGATTTGTTGCAGGTGTTAGTTTGGGGGATGAAAATTTACAGGGTGATTCCATAATTTTTTCCTCAGAATTGAGTGATTCCATATTTTTTTCCTCTGCTTGGTCTAAAAAAGTAACTGTTACTGACTGCCACAATCTTTTTTTCTTGATTTCTTATAGTGTTTCTTAAAGCCAGAAAGTTGTCATTTGAAATTACTTTAGTTTTGTGTCATGTCTATGATCTGCTTTTTTTCTACAAAATTAAATAACTGAATGAACATCCTCCGAGGCCGGTGATTCCATAATTTTTGCCAGGGGTTGTATACATGCTCTAGGTGTTTTGACCCGTCTACCAAATGATAGGTGGCCCATCGTACTGTAAAATTGGCAATTCCAAGATATTTTTAATTCCTGTTCATTTTCATTATCTTTTTCAAAGTCAGGTCAGCGAAGATGTTTCAGTGTGTCGCCACATCTATTACAGAACAGATCTGTCCCAGGTCAAGTACAACAACCACCCAAGCAGATAAATGGTCCATGCACACCTCGAAAATCCGCGGAGTTAACTTTTCAGCAAAAAAAAGTAGGTTTCTATGTCATATTAAAAAGTTATTCATAATTTAGTAAAGCTTGGTCTTAGCCGTCGTGTACGACGGCGTTGGCCCCAGAGGGTTAAACTTGAGTCAAAGGATTTCTCAGAGGGCTAAAAAAAAAAAAAAAAAAAAAAAAAAAAGTTGTAACAACATCATGTAAAATGTAAGTAGAATGAAAAGAACTTCAAAAGGAGTGGCAGAAATGAACAAAATCCAGCTGCAATGAATACATTTTTAATCTGCATATACACACACACATACATACATACATACACCCCTGAAAGGTCATGATTTGAAACCTTGTCCATCAAAATCCTTGGCCTGGGAGGGTGTCTGTGATGAACTGGACTGAATTCATGGTGGATTTTACAAGATGTTTGAGTGGGAAGGACAGTTTTACATCACAAATGCTGACATACTTTGGTAATCTCTTGCATTTCCAAGGAGGCCATAACATGGTTGTGGTTTGGTGGGAGCACCAAGGTTGTGGTAAAGTTATACTAAGGCCAATTCATCAGAATAGAAAAGAAAAGATGCAGAAAGTGAAAACGGAGCTTCAAATGAATTCATTTCTATCTCATTAGGCTGTGACTGTCGGGGAGTAGATGGGGACACACAATTTTGACTGGTGGTTGGCTCTCACTGCGGTATTGTATCACTTCCTGTTCCGGAGCACAGCGCTGTTTTGCTGTATCTGTTAGCTGTTTAATCTGCGTAGTTAGATTGATCTAGATAACGATTTGTTTCACAGTGTAATCTTCACGTGCCTTAACTAAAGCACTCCCTCTGCTGAATCACCTCTAAATTATTTACACATTATTCACTTTGTGTGTTTTTAGGAATCCGCTAGCTTAGCGCAGCTACTAGCTCTTAGCCGGTTTAGCATGGCGGCTTCTCCTGTCTCTCCCGCACGTTTCTGCTCTGGGTGTGAAATGTTTAGTTATTCCTCGGCCTCCTTTAGCAGTAATGGTACTTGTAATAAGTGTAGCTTATTCGTAGCTTTGGAGGCCAGGCTGGGCGAATTGGAGACTCGGCTCCGCACCGTGGAAAATTCTACAGCTAGCCAGGCCCCTGTAGTCGGTGAGGACCAAGGTAGCTTAGCCGCTGTTAGTTCCCTTCCAGCAGATCCCGAGCAGCCGGGAAAGCAGGCCGACTGGGTGACTGTCAGGAGGAAGCGTAGCGCTAAACAGAAGCCCCTTGTACACCGCCAACCCGTTCACATTTCTAACCGTTTTTCCCCACTCGGCGACACACCCGCCGAGGATCAAACTCTGGTTATTGGCGACTCTGTTTTGAGAAATGTGAAGTTAGCGACACCAGCAACCATAGTCAATTGTCTTCCGAGGGCTAGAGCAGGCGACATTGAAGGAAATTTGAAACTGCTGGCTAAGGCTAAGCGTAAATTTGGTAAGATTGTAATTCACGTCGGCAGTAATGACACCCGGTTACGCCAATCGGAGGTCACTAAAATTAACATTGAATCGGTGTGTAACTTTGCAAAAACAATGTCGGACTCTGTAGTTTTCTCTGGGCCCCTCCCCAATCGGACCAGGAGTGACATGTTTAGCCGCATGTTCTCCTTGAATTGCTGGCTGTCTGAGTGGTGTCCAAAAAATGAGGTGGGCTTCATAGATAATTGGCAAAGCTTCTGGGGAAAACCTGGTCTTGTTAGGAGAGACGGCATCCATCCCACTTTGGATGGAGCAGCTCTCATTTCTAGAAATCTGGCCAATTTTATTAAACCCTGCAAACCGTGACTATCCAGGGTTGGGACCAGGAAGCAGAGTTGTAGTCTTACACACCTCTCTGCAGTTTCTCTCCCCCTGCCATCCCCACATTACCCCATCCCTGTAGAGACGGTGCCTGCTCCCAGACCACCAATAACCAGCAAAAATCTATTTAAGCATAAAAATTCAAAAAGAAAAAATAATATAGCACCTTCAACTGCACCACAGACTAAAACAGTTACATGTGGTCTATTAAACATTAGGTCTCTCTCTTCTAAGTCCTTGTTAGTAAATGATATAATAATTGATCAACATATCGATTTATTCTGCCTTACAGAAACCTGGTTACAGCAGGATGAATATGTTAGTTTAAATGAGCCAACACCCCCGAGTCACACTAACTGCCAGAACGCTCGTAGCACGGGCCGAGGCGGAGGATTAGCAGCAATCTTCCATTTCAGCTTATTAATTAATCAAAAACCCAGACAGAGCTTTAATTCATTTGAAAGCTTGACTCTTAGTCTTGTCCATCCAAATTGGAAGTCCCAAAAACCAGTTTTATTTGTTATCTATCGTCCACCTGATCGTTACTGTGAGTTTCTCTGTGAATTTTCAGACCTTTTGTCTGACTTAGTGCTTAGCTCAGATAAGATAATTATAGTGGGCGATTTTAACATCCACACAGATGCTGAGAATGACAGCCTCAACACTGCATTTAATCTATTATTAGACTCTATTGGCTTTGCTCAAAATGTAAATGAGTCCACCCACCACTTTAATCATATCTTAGATCTTGTTCTGACTTATGGTATGGAAATTGAAGACTTAACAGTATTCCCTGAAAACTCTCTTCTGTCTGATCATTTCTTAATAACATTTACATTTACTCTGATGGACTACCCAGCAGTGGGGAATAAGTTTCATTACACTAGAAGTCTTTCAGAAAGCGCTGTAACTAGGTTTAAGGATATGATTCCTTCTTTATGTTCTCTAATGCCATATACCAACACAGTGCAGAGTAGCTACCTAAACTCTGTGAGTGAGATAGAGTATCTCGTCAATAGTTTTACATCCTCATTGAAGACAACTTTGGATGCTGTAGCTCCTCTGAAAAAGAGAGTCTTAAATCAGAAATGCCTGACTCCGTGGTATAACTCACAAACTCGCAGCTTAAAGCAGATAACCCGTAAGTTGGAGAGGAAATGGCATCTCACTAATTTAGAAGATCTTCACCTAGCCTGGAAAAAGAGTCTGTTGCTCTATAAAAAAGCCCTCTGTAAAGCTAGGACATCTTACTACTCATCACTAATTGAAGAAAGTAAGAACAACCCCAGGTTTCTTTTCAGCACTGTAGCCAGGCTGACAAAGAGTCAGAGCTCTATTGAGCTGAGTATTCCTTTAACTTTAACTAGTAATGACTTCATGACTTTCTTTGCTAATAAAATTTTAACTATTAGAGAAAAAATTACTCATAACCATCCCAAAGACATATCGTTATCTTTGGCTGCTTTCAGTGATGCCGGTATTTGGTTAGACTCTTTCTCTCCGATTGTTCTGTCTGAGTTATTTTCATTAGTTACTTCCTCCAAACCATCAACATGTCTATTAGACCCCATTCCTACCAGGCTGCTCAAGGAAGCCCTACCATTAATTAATGCTTCGATCTTAAATATGATCAATCTATCTTTATTAGTTGGCTATGTACCACAGGCTTTTAAGGTGGCAGTAATTAAACCATTACTTAAAAAGCCATCACTTGACCCAGCTATCTTAGCTAATTATAGGCCAATCTCCAACCTTCCTTTTCTCTCAAAAATTCTTGAAAGGGTAGTTGTAAAACAGCTAACTGATCATCTGCAGAGGAATGGTCTATTTGAAGAGTTTCAGTCAGGTTTTAGAATTCATCATAGTATAGAAACAGCATTAGTGAAGGTTACAAATGATCTTCTTATGGCCTCAGACAGTGGACTCATCTCTGTGCTTGTTCTGTTAGAGCTCAGTGCTGCTTTTGATACTGTTGACCATAAAATTTTATTACAGAGATTAGAGCATGCCATAGGTATTAAAGGCACTGCGCTGCAGTGGTTTGAATCATATGTATCTAATAGATTCCAATTTGTTCATGTAAATGGGGAATCTTCTTCACAGACTAAGGTTAATTATGGAGTTCCACAAGGTTCTGTGCTAGGACCAATTTTATTCACTTTATACATGTTTCCCTTAGGCAGTATTATTAGACAGCATTGCTTAAATTTTCATTGTTACGCAGATGATACCCAGCTTTATCTATCCATGAAGCCAGAGGACACACACCAATTAGCTAAACTGCAGGATTGTCTTACAGACATAAAGACATGGATGACCTCTAATTTCCTGCTTTTAAACTCAGATAAAACTGAAGTTATTGTACTTGGCCCCACAAATCTTAGAAACATGGTGTCTAACCAGATCCTTACTCTGGATGGCATTACCCTGACCTCTAGTAATACTGTGAGAAATCTTGGAGTCATTTTTGATCAGGATATGTCATTCAATGCGCATATTAAACAAATATGTAGGACTGCTTTTTTGCATTTGCGCAATATCTCTAAAATTAGAAAGGTCTTGTCTCAGAGTGATGCTGAAAAACTAATTCATGCATGTATTTCCTCTAGGCTGGACTATTGTAATTCATTATTATCAGGTTGACCTAAAAGTTTCCTGAAAAGCCTTCAGTTAATTCAAAATGCTGCAGCTAGAGTACTGACAGGGACTAGAAGGAGAGAGCATATCTCACCCATATTGGCCTCTCTTCATTGGCTTCCTGTTAATTCTAGAATAGAATTTAAAATTCTTCTTCTTACTTATAAGGTTTTGAATAATCAGGTCCCATCTTATCTTATGGACCTCATAGTACAATATCACCCCAATAGAGCGCTTCACTCTCAGACTGCAGGCTTACTTGTAGTTCCTAGGGTTTGTAAGAGTAGAATGGGAGGCAGAGCCTTCAGCTTTCAGGCTCCTCTCCTGTGGAACCAGCTCCCAATTCAGATCAGGGAGACAGACACCCTCTCTACTTTTAAGATTAGGCTTAAAACTTTCCTTTTTGCTAAAGCTTATAGTTAGGGCTGGATCAGGTGACCCTGAACCATCCCTTAGTTATGCTGCTATAGACTTAGACTGCTGGGGGGTTCCCATGATGCACTGAGTGTTTCTTTCTCTTTTTGCTCTGTATGCACCACTCTGCATTTAATCATTAGTGATTGATCTCTGCTCCCCTCCACAGCATGTCTTTTTCCTGGTTCTCTCCCTCAGCCCCAACCAGTCCCAGCAGAAGACTGCCCCTCCCTGAGCCTGGTTCTGGTGGAGGTTTCTTCCTGTTAAAAGGGAGTTTTTCCTTCCAACTGTTGCCAAGTGCTTGCTCACAGGGGGTCGTTTTGACCGTTGGGGTTTTTCCGTAATTATTGTATGGCCTTGCCTTACAATATAAAGCGCCTTGGGGCAACTGTTTGTTGTGATTTGGCGCTATATAAATAAAATTGACTTGATTTGATTTGATTTGAATTTTGATAAAACACACGAATGAGCAAATTTACAGTTGAAATCTCACTGAATTGGTACTTACTGCACGTTAGTGGATGTCGCCAAATGTGGGCTGAATGTCACACAGACTGGTAACAAAAATAGGGCCAAAAGTCACAAGTAGTCTGCATACATATTGCACGAGTCCCACTGGAATGCCGCACGGCACTCTCGCAAATGTCAAGCACCACTCGTGCAGCTGAAATTACGACATGTTTGTGAAGAAAGTGCTCAGGATAGCTGTGTGCTGCTCTTATGCTGCTATTATGTAAAAATAGGCTGTGGAAATACTCCAGACTGTATCCAAAGAAGGGAAAGCCATGTAAATAAAATAAATATATAACACAATGCTAAAATACCCTCGGCCATATGAGCACATAATCAATAAAAGAGTGCGTAGATAGAATGTGACTTTTTCACCACTTAGCATAGGTCAGCGTTAGCCATCTTTGAACTCGTCCAAGGTCTGTGTCCCAAGAATGCTCCCTGTGAATTTGAAGACCCTGGCAGTAATAGGACTGGAGTTATGTTGCGCACAGACAGATGTTGTTGCAGCTCGTCATTATTGCCCCTGCTGGATCCACTCTCCTCTCCTCCCAAGACTGACCAGTACACGTTGCTCCACTGGTCGGGCTCCGAGATCCTCTCAAAGCGTCCCTCGATGCGCAGGAACGGCATGCATCTTTTGATTTGATTTATTCGGCAATAAGATACATATATGTAAAATAAACAATTCAGCATACAAAATTGCTGAGAAAAACACACACAAAATCTGGATCGCATGGGTCGTGTTCCTCCTCTTCCACTGGACAGGATTCGTCCTGCCCGCTGTGTGTGTAAATATAGATATCACACCCTCCTCCACGTGGATTGCGTGCAGGTGCTTTGGCCTCACTGGAGTGATAGTGGCTCTTGGTGCCTTGAAATTGCTGCCAAACACAATCAGCAGTGGAGCAAACACAAGTGTGCACAGTCTTTTCTATAAACAGTGATGTGCATCATTCAGTCCTTCACAGACTCGTTCCTCCATCTTCTCTCCCACACACACACTGTGAGAGCGCAGATTGTAAATCGGGGATGTATTCGATACCAGTTCCACTTTGCGGGATGCGATTCACACTCCCTCACTTCTTAAAGAGCTCAGTGCCAGACAGTGCACAGGGATAGCTGTCCATCAATACTGTACATGCACAAACAAGCACCAGCACAGTAACCGTGCACAAACATTTGCATCTTTTGAGGCTGTGAATTACATTAATGCCAAAAATAATAACAATAATAATAATAATTTCACAGTATTTCTTGAATGCTGATGGATCCGGAGTTGTTGATGTGCTCGTACAATCAATCTGATGAGCATTTGCCACATTAATTTATCACAGCCATGCATGGTAGTGCATGTGAGGGTGCTTTTTTGGGGACTTTCTATCTGTCTGTTTGTCTTTGAGCAAATTAACTTGAGTTTTAATCTGGTAAGGACCCAACTAGGTGGAATGATTGAGGATCAGCCAAGGATACAGTGATATGATATAGATAAAAATCAGTTAAAAGACAGTTTCACAGGCCAAGCTAAAAATTTGGTACCAATTTGGTACCAGTATATAGGAAATATTTAACATGTTTGTCCAAATCAGGGGTGCTGAACATAGCAGGGGCCCATGAATGACCGAAGTCCAGAGAGGCCCCTAATACAATTATAATACGGACAAAAAAAATATGAGGGGTGGCCCAGTAAAATTTCTTTTCATGGGGTGTGAGACCCCAGCTGGTCTCACGGCAAGTCGTGATTCAGTAAAAAGTGCAGATCAGCCTGCTCTGTCATGCCTTCTTTGTCATTTGCTCACCACTTACGTAAGCTCTACGACATACTCACAGGACTTTTCAGATGGGTAAATGCCCAAAAGGTCCTCAGAGATTCCTACAAGGGGACAAGAGAAACGACTTTGGACATTAAATATCCTAACTGCTTTGATGGTCAAAAACAGCAGTGCCTGTTGATGGAGTCCACGGGAACCACAGCGTCTTCTGGCAGTACTGTACAATAATTCTACATAATGATGATTTGTAAATGTTATATCCTGGTTGTTGTGGTGATCTTGTTCAAGTTCTGCAGATAAATGCAATAATTGTAGTGTTAAAATGCAGACAAGTGCCTTTCGTTATATCAGTTTGTTGATGAGATCAGCTCACGCTGCTCACCGCTGTCTGACACCACCCTAGTTTGTGTTTCGAAGATACTCCCGTGTGTTTCAGATGTGTTAACATTTTATATTAAGGCCAATTATGTATGTAGGAGAGGTGGGAGTGAGCGTATCATATTTATGGCCTGTTAACCATCAAATAATTTTCCTTTAAAAACAAAAAAAAAAAACAGCTGCTGTGCCTCACTTTTTATATATAGTCCTAAAGTATTTTAGTGCCACGACAAGAAAAACTTTCACTTGTCTGTTTTAGTTCAGTACCAGCGCCATCAAAAGACAGCAGTTCAAAAAACTACGGCCTCAGCCTGAGCGCAGTTGTGGATGGCGAGCTGAGAGAGACCACACCGCTGCGTCTGTACTGTGTGATACCTTCCACACACAGCCCAGCCTGTGCTCCCTGACCTTTTCTTTGATCCGAGCTTCCACACAGTCAAATGCTATTATAAATAAAGATCACAAACGGGGTCACGGCTTTCATCCCTCTAAAGTTCACTGTACAAAAAAGGAGCTTTGGAAGTTGACAGAGCTCGTATTACTTCCCACTTTCCCCGGTTCTAGGTAACAATGAATTATTGGCTTTGTTATCGACACAAATGTCAATCATTGAGCAGATTTTGCTCCTCGGCCACATGTGGAACAGAACGGTTGTATTGAACGTGAAGCCAAATGAGGAATTAGGCTAATGCAAGCGTCTCATCTTTCTTTCTCCACTCAGATCATAAAGGACCAGAAGCTGCTGATTATCGTGGGTGGAATGCTGTTAATCGACTTATGCATCCTCATTTGCTGGCAGATTGTGGATCCACTTAAGAGGACTGTGGAGGAATACAGCTTAGAGGTCAGTGTGCACGCGCAATTTCATAGAAAGGTCCTTTCTTTGCTTTTTCTTCGACGTCTTGATTGTTCTTTTGTTGACGATGAAACACTATTTGCCTTAATCAGGAGATCCTGGTGAATTCCACACCACGTATTTTGACTTTGAGTAACCGAAGTCTCCACCTCAGACTGCAGCAGGAGTGTCTTTGCTGTGTTTGTTATTTTTAGGTCAGGATATGAGCCATTGCCGCCTACTGTGCTGATCCCATGGCCGGATATTTTCCAACTTGGAAATGAGACTTTGGCAAAGCCTGCTGGAAAAGAGGCAGTTGGCATTATGTTCTCTTTTGCTGGAGAGGGGGCACAGTGCAGAGGAGAAATGTGGTGTGCCGCTCTGCGATTGGTGAAAGTGGGCTCAGATTGTCGGAGATTGGTTCGGCATTCGACTACTTGTTAGTCCAGTTGGCTAGAATGAGCATAGGATCGGCATCAGGGGTTCAAGAAGTGTTAAGTGTGTTTTTCAGAGGCAGATGACATATTTGCATGTTGTCAGTAGTATTAAGGGAATGCAGACTGTGAGTAAGCAACTACATTTATTTTGTCACAGGAATGAAACTGTAAAAATGTGCTTTACTCCACAGAACTGCAGTTTTCTATACAGGTGTCTTTTTGTACAACAAATGTTTCTTATATGTTATATTCCAATTCTAAGGTGGAACTATGCCAGTATACTATGGTATATCTAAATATCTAAAAGGGAGAGTAAAATAGGAGAGTAGAATAGAGTAGAGTAGAGCCACTTAGGTGCCTTGTCTTGAGAACCAGGGATGGTAGGTTGAAAAGCTTTTTTATCCCATGGGAACTCTCCCTACCCACCCAAGCAGCTCAAGAAAAAGGTATATATAATATAATAAATAATAAGACATAAGATGGATAAGACATCACAGGAGAAGATTGTAGTATAGGTAATTTAGTATGTAGACTAGTAGTAAAATCAAATATAGTTAGTAGGCTAAGCTATAGAAGCAGAAGCTATGAGTGTGTGAGTGTACTGGTATCTATCTAAAGTAACTTTGTTAGCATACTATAGGAAGATAAAAGTATAATCATTATGCTATCAGATGGAAACCTAAGAACTTAGGTACTATATGTTGATATCTTTAAAGGAACACATAAACTGATGAATCATTAAAAATCTACACCATGTAAAATAGAATTGTAAATGGGGAAAATAAGCTAGTTGTAGTAGAAGAAATTAGCCGTGAATTAGAAATTAGCCGTGAATAAGCCAACCGTGTTAGCAAACTAACACGATAAACAAAAACGGTAATTAGTGTATAAAGTATAATAGCGTAGTTAAACCTACAGTAATGGTATTAACAAATACATATAAAATAAATGTGGGCAAAAGTATGAATTAATGTGGGTTATCAAACACAAAAGAACCAACTATTTTGTAAGCTACAATGAACGTTGCTAAGGCCGGCTAGATAAGCTAATGTTAGCTGTTAGGTATAACTAATTGTACTCCACTCCTCCAATATTTCCTGAAATATAATAATGTTAAAAAGGGGGGAACAAGAAAAAGTATAGCGTGTAGAAATGTATTTGGAGACATAAGTACATATGAATGAATACATGGGTCAAATACGCGAGTCAGTGATATGGTATTAACTGTACACATGAAAAAATTTAGTTTATTGATCTCTTCATTTGAGAGTGTCAGTTTATGTGTCCAGCTCCTCAATCTTTGGGCGCGTTGCCCTTTTCAACTGCAGGAGCTCATTGTTTTCTCAATCTATTTAGCTGTTAAACAAAAAGATGGGCTCAAATTAGGCCAAGGGGAACAAAAGCAATGCGATGGTAAAATGGTTTGCAGAGTTCAGACAATAATTGGCAGTGGGATTGTTTTAAGTATAAAAACAAAATTGTTAGCAGTGAATTGTACTGCAGCTGGATATTTATGTGCAACTGCATAAGCGTACTTCTCAATTTGTACTCTTGTCTGTATTCATAGCCCTGGTTTCACTGGTGGAACTACACTCCATGTGTAGGCCCAAATGCCCAGGATTCCACAAATATCCCAGTATTCCACAGCATGAAGGTGATGTGAGTCTATGACTCCCCCTGGACTGAATTACAATACAGCACAGGTTACATCCTCAGCTATGCCTGGCAGGGGTAGCAACTGAAACATTTCTCAGCAGGAGCAATTTTTCTGATTAAGGCAACCCATTCAGTAAATTAAGCAAGACAATCGTATCAGTTTGTTGTTGCCTGATTAACACTCTGGATTCATCTGGCGCGTTTCTGCGTAAAAGTCACTTGACTGAATTAAGCAGTCATCCCATCAAAGACTCTGAGTCTGCATTTCAATGTGAGTTGAAAGTGCAGACTTCAAACTATATACCAGTTTTTTTAATTTTCTTGATAGGCCCAGTAAAACCTGAATCATGTTTAATAAATTTTGACATGTTTTTTCCTGAATGTTATGGTCATTTTTGGTGCGCATTTTTGTAGAAACCCGCACCAAATGGGACTTCTACTTCTGTGTCGGCTCTCCCTCGCTACAGCAGTTGCAGGAAAAAAAATCCTGACTTCCCCTTTACTGTTTGTGGAAAATGCACTACCTAAACAAATCGAAATCCTGCCCACAATTGAATTGAGTTCATCCAAAGAGCCATTTTCTGAGTGTATGCAGTTACTGTACATCCTTGTAAGCTAGTCTAAGACTCTAGGACAGCAGCCAGGAGGGTATTGTGAGGGGTAATAACCAGTGAGTGTTTTGAGTCTTAGTGCCCCCTGGGGGTCATGGACTGGCATGCCTGGACTGAGGCAGAGACTTATAGTGCCTGCCAAACCTGCCTATTTAAAGCATCAACACCCATGGAATCTCCTGGAGCTTAGTGGAGACAATGCTGTAGGCCACCCAAGACACCAGAAGGCAACACAATAATCAGAAATGAGGTAAGAAGGGGTGCTCAGGGACATGGAAGCACTGTAAACACAATATCACAGGGGGAAAAACATGTAGTCTATTTGTTATTTTGATGATGTTGCCTTGTTTCCATAATGGTTGACTTGTGGAGGGATAGTAGATCCTGTGAGACCAGCTCTGATAATTGAAGCTGAGTGAAAAGCCCATTAGTTACCCACTTTCCTGTGGTTTGTCACAACATGCTAGTCCACCTCTCCCCTGTGACATCCCTCTTTCTATCTGGCTGTTGCCTTATTTTTCTCAGTGTCTTTCTCACTCTCTGTGTATGTCCCTGGCACACTGTGGAAGAGTGGGAGTGATACTGACCTCGGGTTCACAGAGCTGTTGCTACCTGCTTTTCCGAAGAGTATGCAGTATGACAGAATGATGTTATTGAACTGTCACCGTAGCTGCTAGTCCGCCGCATTCGTTGTTTGCACTATGGCACAGGAGAGTTTCCTTATTGACTCGGATTCAACAAGGGCGCCTGCACGTCGTTTATAGGAGTAGTAGTTGATGGTCTGGGTTTCGGGTAATTATCAGACAGTTGTGTGTGGAAGAGACACACAAGTGTGTAAAACGGTGGCCTTAGTGGTCATGTATGCTACAAAGACACATCACGGCTTTAAGTGGATAACTGTCTATAGTGGAGATTTTGTGCCCATGCTGTTCAAAACAGATTTACCCAGCGAGAATGTGGACAAAGTCAAGCCTCTGCACGTGAAACATTACCATGGATCCAGCAAGCTAATCGTAATGAGCTACCATTAGCAAAACTAGGGCATCCCCCTTTTGCATCCTTTGTTAGCATCAGCAAAAAGATGAAACTGATGAGGCTTAGAATAGATCCTTGTGGAATGCTTCATAAAACATGACTGATTGAATTTTCTCCCAAATAAAAGTAAAAAAGGCCCAGAGTTCATGTAATGGATGAAGTCTGCGAGTTACATTTAATGGCCATACTTTAAGCTTGCAGTTTTAATTACAGTATGTAGATGATGTTCCTTCACCAGGAAAGATGTGACCTTGGCATTGTTCATAACCACTCTGAACCAATCCTGGGCTCTGAGCTGCAACTGACTATGCATTGCCACATAAAAGAAAAATGTTGCAATTCCATAAAAACTTGCTTTACCCATATGAACATGATAACAATACACAGGTCGAATCTTAGAATTCTAGTTTAACACATATCCAAAATAATGGCTGAGGTAATCAAATGCAACATATGTCTACATAAATAAATAAAAGTGCATAAAAGTGCACATAATAAATTTAATATTGATGTGAATCATGCATTAAATTCATGTACTGGACATGGAAATATAGACCTGGAATGGACATGTGCACCTCAATCTATTAGCATCGCTAAACACAGGGCGGCGCCATTGCTAAGGGTGGAGATGTGCAGATCATAAATAATAAGCTGACCACTTTTTTCGCACTAGCATCACAATTTCTTAACGGATTTTAGTCAATCTAGGCTTGTTTTAAAGCCCTTTGAAAGCTCTTTCCAATGAACCTATGCATGTGTGGGTGAAAAAAAACTTTATGTAAAATGCAGAAATTTGGGGAAATTATGACAAACTGTGCTGCTTTTCTTGCTCTATTGTCGCTATTTGTTAACAGATTTTAATATTTGTTTTAAAGCCCTTAATTGCTCTTTCCAATGAACCCATACATGCCTGGGTAGAAAAAAAAATGTTTTATGTAAAGTGTGGAAATTTGAGGGAAATATGCTATTCTGTACATTTACTGTGATGTTTTTTTCTGTCATCATAATTCTCGATAGGTTTTTATAAATGAAGCCTTGTAAGTTGTATTCAAGCTGATTAAAAGCTCTAATGAACCCACACATGCCTGGATAAAAAATCCTTATGTATTAAAATATAAATCTGAAGTATGCCTTGCCATTGTGGTCATTTACCTTGCTGCTTTTTCCACTGTAATATTATTGCTAGTCTTTTAATAACAACAACATATATATGATTTTTACTAACATTTTATTACAAGTAGATATAAAACCATTAAAATTTAAATGCCGCCTGTGACCACCATGTACATATCATATTAAACAACAACTGCAAGTATATATATATATATATATATATATATATATATATATATATATATATATATATATATATATATATATATATATATATATATATATAAACATTTTTGTTTCTATATTTGTACGTACAATGGGGTTTTAGGGCCACATTGAATTTCTTTTTTTTTTTTGGACTTCGAGAATAAAGTCATAATATTACGAGAATAAAGTCATAATATTACAAGAAAAAAGTCATAATATTATGAGAATAAAGTCGAAATATTATATTATGACTTTATTCTCTTAAATTACGAATTTATTCTCATAATATTACGACTTTATTCTTGTAAAATTGCGACTTTATTCTCATAAACGTACGACTTTATTCTCGTAAAATTACGACTTTATTCTCATAATATTACGACTTTATTCTTGAAGTCTTAAAATTGCAACTTTATTCTTGTAATATTACGACTTTATTCTCGTAATATTACGACTTTATTCTCGATAAAATAAAATAAGTGATTATTTGCTTGTGTTCTTGATTTTGTTGCACCAAGATATTATTTCTTTCTTTCAATTAACAAATTAATTACTGTCCTATAAATGATGCATTAACAGTGGTTCATGTCTGTTTCTGGAGGCACTCACCTACGTGCCACTTTACTTCTTGATCACTCCATCAGGTTTGCATAAGTGGGTGTGTCTTTTGTATTTCTGTTTGATGAAACCGAGGGGCTGCTTTGCCATTCTAAGAAGTTCTTTGCTAACCAGGCACAGTGCACAGTCCTGAAAGTTTATGTGCAAACAAGATTCAGAGATTTGGTGGATTACATCACAATTCAAACTTTGTTTAAAGCAAAAAGCCAAGCATTACCGAAACATGTCCAGAATCTGTTCAGATTGAGGGAATCCGGTTGCAGTTTACGAGGTTGTGCATTTTTTAAGAAATCACTAGTAAGAACAAATGCAAAGGCTTTTTGTGTGTCTGTGATTGGGGTGAAGAAATGGAATGAATGTCCGACAGAGATTAGAATGTGTGGTACTTTAGTATTTTTCAAGAGATTATTTAAAAAAGAATATTATAACAAAGTATTACAGTGAAGAAAATATGATTTGAATTATAGGTATTGTTTAATTATGGACAAATATATGCATATATGTGTGTGTGTGTGGAGACATGTATGTATCCTTGCGTTTGTGTGAGTGTATGAATATGTGAGTCTGTGTCTGCATAGTGATATGTGTTTACGAGTCGGTGAGTATGAGTGAATATAACTGTTGGGCGTGATAAGATCTGCTTCAACCCACTCCCTTTCAGACACATGAGGTTTGTTTTTTGGTTAATATTATTGTTATTTTGTTATAATGTTATATTGGTTTGTTCATTGTTTTTGTTAAATTGTTATATTATTAACACGTGTGCCGAATAAATAAACTCACTCATTCAAGATTAAAGGGGGTCATCGTCAAAATTTGACTTTTCTACTTCTTTCATTTTTTTTCCTCAATCCTTCCAGTGCAAACATACGCTGCATTTTTTTTTTTTTTCTTTTTTCAGAAAGCTTTTGGCAGCTGGGCCAATTCTGGCTGCTGTCAGAATGATTTAGGAATGCTGAAAAAGATGTTAAATAATAGTGAGCAATTAGATCCATTCTCGTCTCATCTTCAACCGCTTATCCGGGATCGGGATCAGGTCGCGGACCCCAGACTTCCCTTTCCTGGGGCACATTGACCACCTCTGACTGGGGGATCCCGAGGTGTTCCCAGACCAGTGTGGAGATATAATCTCTCCACCTAGCCCTGGGTCTTCCCCAGGGTCTCCTCCCAGATGGATGTACCTCCTTAGGGATCCCTAGACACTAGATTCATGCATGGACTTTGTATATCTGTCTGTGTGTCTACACGTACAATCATTTCCTCTGTTGTGGTCACGGTTCATTAGCATTCTGCTGCATCCTGCAAACTCTACTCACGTCCCTCATCTCGTCTTCTATTTCTTCCACTCCCTTCTCTGTCATTTTCAAAGTTGCCGCAAGCGTCGGCAGGAATGCGGGCGGGTGGGCTGCTAAAGGATATTGCAGTGTGGCATCACCATAGCAACAACCACGGTTTCTGACATCCGTAACATTGTTGAACCGTCAGACAAAAATAGAGGGTTTCGGGATGACGACACATTCAGAGCCCAGCTGTAGAAATGAATACTGACAGCAGAAAAGTGGTTAAAAATCATAACACAAATGTATTAAGTGTACATGAATACACAAACAAGAAAGACAATTAGGAGCCATCACAGTTTTACCTCAGCTGCCTAATTTTAGAATAAACATAATAATAATTTATTTCCGTAAGCAGCTGAAAATGAATGAATGAATGAGTGTTTTCATTATTATTGATATTGATATTGTTAATTAATTTCTTTGTTTATGTAGCATTTTATCTTGGAAAAATTTACGAAGTGCTCAGCAAAATCAAACATTTATTCATCATTCCCCTCTTTTACTCCCACCTGTACAAAGTTATGCTACATTCACATGTTGTTGATAGAAAGACCATCATACTTGTTGTTATAGTAGATTAATGTCATTTGCAGTGGCAGGCACTAAATGAAGACGTGAGACATCGTCATTTCTCTATTTTAATGAGATAAACAGTTGCTTAATTGGTGTTACATCAAGTTGTGAACATGTCGTCGACATAAAAATCAGACCCCCCTGCCTTCACTGCACATGCGTCATTTCAGAGCGTCAGCAGAAATTCACCAATTATCGCCTTGTTTCTGCTTAACACTGCACTCCAGTCACCAACGATCTCAGCGACAGATATCTGAAGCTTGTGTACAGCAATCATTTACACATGAATTCAGCGTTATTTCATAATAAAAGACGGGGGGGGGGGGGGCGCAATCAGAGCGCCACAGCAGCACGCCTGAGTCTGACTCTCTGAGTCTGACTCGCTACACCCAAAGTGATCAAAGGGAATAATGTGACTATTAAACATCAGATGACAAAGTAAAACCTCTTAAATTATTCTAAAATCAGTCTTAAGCAGAAACAAGGCCGTTTTAAGTGGAAACGAGGCAATAATCGGTGAATTGCTGCTGACACTCCGATATGACGCGCAGTGAAGGCAGCGCAGACAGATTTTTAGGGGGGGACCAATTTTTAGGGGGAACCGTTTGGTCAACAACACCGGGCCTTCACCTCTGGTTATCTTGAAGTGAATGCTGGCGGGACCAAGGTGGCTAAGAATCCACCAGTCTCCAGGAAACAAAGAAACCCTTTTTCCGAATTTGTCCAAGTGGTGTGTCTGCTCAAGAGGACTCAGCACCAAAGACTGCCAGGTAAAATGCATCTTTGGGGAATTAGCTGAGGTACACTAAATTATAACCCGGCCAGTTACAATGCAGTTAGCCAACTGTGACAGGATGTTTAGCTTTTTGTCCACGTTTATCAATTTTTCATGTTAATTTAGCAAGTCACTCTTGTGCATTAATTTTCTCAGGCAAAGTTGCATCTTTTTCAAAAAGTAATGCATCTTTTTCAAATGCAATATAGTACACACTAAATTCCTGATAGATTTCTAGTGATCTGATTCTGGTTTGATGGTTGCTTCATTGAGTAACAGCAGAATAATTTTAAGACTTATAAACAGGCACAAACTGTGCTTTCTAAAGGTAAAATGAGTAACTCATTCGGTTATGAAACCGTTGCAGAGCAGGGAGCCTTCTCTTGTCTGCACTTGCAGCCTGCAGAAAAACCACCACAGACAGCAATAACTCTTTGTGTCACTTGAGGTCAGGTACATTTGGGTATAGAAAACTGCAAGTATCAATTTTTGCAGTGCAATTAGTGCAACCTGATTATGTTTCCTCGCTATAAATCCATTACCTCAAACCCACAGTTTTCCCTTCCACATTTGTATTCCACCTGTAAAATGTTTTGTCGGCAGATTTATGTTACCAGCCTCTTTTCAATTTGTAGACCCCTTCTTCCCTCATGTTCCCTTCACTCTCTATCCTTCTGCTGCGTTTCCTCATTCAGCCAGCTCCCACCCCGTGGGAGAGTGTTGAAAAAGAAAATAAAATTGAAAAACATGTTTGAGATGGTAGCACAGGAGCTGATACTCCGACGGAGCTGGAACATTCCTTTTTCTTCTTCTTCCTGCATTCTTTTCCTTTGTCATTTCGGTTCCTCT
This sequence comes from Thalassophryne amazonica, assembly GCF_902500255.1. Taxonomy (NCBI): domain Eukaryota; kingdom Metazoa; phylum Chordata; class Actinopteri; order Batrachoidiformes; family Batrachoididae; genus Thalassophryne; species Thalassophryne amazonica. The sequence continues at coordinate 48,952,577 of NC_047122.1, forward strand.
CCCTCTCCGATTGTGATTTATCCTGGCTAATTTTACTCATTGCTCTTTTCCTCTCAATTCACCATCTCCTGCTCAGCTAGTTTTACAGTTCTGTGCAGCCACGTCAAAGGAAGAGAAAAGCAGGTAGATATTCGACTGTGCTCACATGGGTCACAATGAGGCTGACAGACATAAGTTAACATACACCTTTAAAAAAACTTGATGAAATGGAATATGTACAGTCAGGGGAAACAGAGGGTTTTGGGTTCCAGACCACCCCTGCCCACTGTCTATGTAACATGCAGTTGCCTCAGGAAGGGCATCCGAATGAAGGCCAGCTGGTGTGGTGGTGTAGTTTTGGTGGTGATGCAAGTGCTTGGTGCACTTTCCAACAAAAAAGGTCCCTGGTTTGAGCCCACTCATGCCCTGTTCTCATGGCAGAGCATCTGGAGTCAAACCTGTGCCAAATCAACGTATGCATCAGACACATTGTCGCTTTAAACAGCAAGAAACATTCCAGAAAGGGATGAAATTACTTTTAAAATTAATAATTGGCATACTCAGGGCTTAACTTGGTTGCATTTCAGGGACTATCTGAAGAAGGCACTCCTTTTTGTACTTCAGAGCAGGAAAAGCATATCACTGTAAACCTGAACAAGTGAGCAGAACTCAAAAAATATTGAGGCAATTGTAAAGGGGTTATTGTGCAGGTTGTGAGGAGCGAACTCAGAAGACTCAAAAACTGACAGGAAATGGACTTCGGATTATAGATGTTGTATTGAAAGATGCCTTCACTAAACAGAAAGTTGCTACAACCAGCTTGCAAGCTGATCACACAGCGCTCTGCCTGCCTCTTCCGCCTAACCTCACCTCTGCACCCAGACACCCACCTTTCAGCGTCGATCAGTCAAGTTATGTGATTGGTTGAAAAATGTTGCATTTGACATTTATATAGGGTGACTGCTTGCATTGTATTATCTAAGACGGTATGTGTAAAAGTAAAACTGTGTTTTGTCTATGTAGCGTGGTAAGCAAAAGAACAGTATGCATCATGGCGTTCCAGAGGAGATATGAAGTTATCGAGTAGATGAGAACATGGCCATGAGACATACTGCCACAAAACCTTTGAGTTCATAAACTTATAAGTCAATTGTTCCAAGAATGTAAAAGTTTTGATTATATGCTACTTGTACCCAGTGATGCCGGTAACGCGTTACTCTAATCTAACCACTTTTTTTAGTAACAAGTAATGTAACATATTAATCTTTCCAAATCATTAATCAGATTAAAGTTATTTCTCCAAGTCACTGTGCGTTACTATTATTTTTGGATTGTGGGTCGATAGCAGCATTAATCTTGGTCCGTGGGCAGGGGGTCGGGGTTCGACTGAACTGCCCACTGTAAGTGAGCTGTGAGCTTTTCATCCATGGTTTTCTGCAGCAGCTGCGACTCGTCCTCACCGCTTAAAGCACAGTGACAACAGCACACCTGCACTGAGCTTTACAAAGACATTTTTATGCTTTTTTCTCCTTTATTTAGAATTCTGAGCTGAGCCACTCCGTATCTGCTCACTAAAAACAGCTGATCCTCCGCGACGCGTCAACAACTAACACTATTTTCCACTCAAATGCACCTAAACTCTCTTTCTGAGGACCACATGATGTGAGAATGCAATAAAACCTTCTTACCTGTAAATCTGGTCATGTTTTCTGCAAAAATAAATGTTATCCATTCTTTGCGCTCAAATGCCAAAGCAGGGGCAAATCCAGAGGGAATGGGGGCGTGGGGCAATTATGTGCTCACCCCCCACAACACCCCTAGATTAAAGGTCCAGTTTTGAAGCCTTTTTTTTACTACAACTACTAATACTACTTATAATAATAATAATTTCGACAAGTAAAATGTTTAGAGAGAATTTAAATGTTAGAAAAATGTTAGAAAGAATTTAATGGTTACATTTATAAACAATGTAGGTTAGAAATTGCAAGTTTTACTGTTACAGTGCTGTCAACAGTTAAATATGAGGTCAAGAAAGAGGTTTTTATTTTACTTTTTATAAAACAAGTATTTATTTTCATTGAAGTCAAGAAAAGGTGACTATAAAGTGAGTTTTGTCAAAACAAGTATTGTCATGTTGAGGTGGCAGAGGGTTGTTGTCGGCAGCTGGGGAAAGTAACTAAAAAAGTAACTAGTAATCTAACTTAGTTACTTTTACAGTTGAGTAATCAGTAAAGTAACTAAGTTACTTTTTCAAGGAGGAATCAGTAATCAGTAACTGGATTACTTTTTTAAAGTAACTGTGGCAACACTGCTTGTACCTCATGATTACAAGCGAAGTGTGCAACGCATCTGCGCATGCGTGGGTCAAACGGGGGCAAAAATCCCAGCTACCACACTCACACTGCTCCCATTGAATTTCGTATACAATAGCATTAGCAGACTGTAAAAGTTAAGGCTTTTACAGGGATTGTTTCAAAGGCTTTAAGCCTTAAGCGACGCATACAATAATGACAGGGGCGCATTGTGCTGTTTTCAAATGCTCGAACGGAATTTATAGGCTTGAAAGTTGGCTGAAAACACACGATTGCAAAGCTCTGCCGAGTCCAAAGACGGAAAGAAGAAGAAATGTGGTCGTAAACCGTTCATTCTACACAATTTCGCCACAGAAAAGAAAGATCCAGACGGACGTAAAAGACGGATTAAAATTGTAAGTTTCTTGCACACATTTATTTTGTCAATATCCTGAAACTGTGCCGCCATTTTCGTGCATCGGCTTATGACTGTAATGTTGCACCATGAATGACGTGGCGCGTAATATTGTAAAATTGACATGTTCTATAAACAAACTGCATGCATGCACATATCATTGTATGTCTGTCAACTTATCAAAACAAACCTGACACCAAAGAAGTTATATGCGAGACCCACCTTCATTGTCGTCATTATGAAGCCGGCAGAGTAGCGATTTCTCATCCCTGCTTAGCAAATATTCTGCAATATTCAGTTTCAGTCTCTGGACTTCGTCGATCCATCCGTCAGTTGCCTTCAAGGGGTCAGAAATTTGTTTGTCTCAAACTATCAACAAGGACTGGTCATTTTCGACAGCGGCTCTCTCTTCCTCCTTTGTTGGCACTTCTGTAACGATGCAGCACACACAAGCACAGCCAGCTCTTCTTTCCGCTTCTGTCCACTGCCGTACGTAGTCCTGGTTGCAACAGGCAATCTGCGGAGCTTACAAAAACACTTTAAATCATCAACTTTCCAGCGGTTGAAATTATCCAAATCACAGCACTCCTCTCTGCTTTCCACCGCCATAGCTTGTGGGTTGGTAGTCGAACAATTTAGCCTACCCATAATGCACCACGTGGCCTGAGATGCGCACTTCGCTTATTAAATTAAAGGGTTCCTGAAGTAAAATAAGTCCCTTCAGCTGCACCCTTGTTTTTTACCGCAGCAGATCCGAGGTGGATGCATGTTGATTTGGCACAAGTTTTACACCGGATGCCCTTCCTGACACAACTCCACATTACATGGAGAAATGTGGCAGAGGTGGAGTTTGAACCGGAAACCTGTTGTACCAAAACCAAGCACACTAACCTCTTGGCCACCACTCCTGCAAAAGCGTTCATTAAGCCAACTCAGATATTTTCCTATATAATTACTTAATTCTTTTAAGTTGTGCTTAAGTTACACTTTGGAGTTTTGCTTACTTAATATAAAATTAGTTCAAGTCAATCAAACTTGAAATATTTTAAGTAAGTAGAATGTTTTCTTAAAACTTTGCATTGAGTCATTATCTATCAAACTACCTATGTTTCCTGAAAGCAACATCATGTGAGACCTGTTTGCTCTGCTGTCACTCACAATTCCACGCCCCTCTCAATCGAAGCCACGCCCTCCCACGCCAGAACGGGGCCAAAAGTTTGAAACTGAAAAAATAAGATCTGAAAGTAAAACAAAAGTCTGAAGGTAAAAAAAAAAAAAAAAAGAAATATGAAACCAAAAAGGTACGATTTGATTCTGAAAAATTTAATCCTGCTACTGATGAAAATGACACATCACATGTTAAAATATATTTCAGAGTAAAAAATGAAAATAAATGATTTGATCATAATAATTACAGATCTGAATCAAAAGTATATTTAAACTGAAAAATTTATATCTTACACTTATTTTTATTTTAATAATACTTTTTAAATGGTTAGAAAATTCGAGAACAAACATTGAATTTTCAGTTTCAAAATTGATTTTTTTCAGGCTTTTTTTTTTCAGATTACAAAACTTTTGGCCTGGATTTAGCTCCATACACAACAACATGCAAACATAAAGCATGTATTCCAAGAGCAAAGTCATGTGCAGCATTATTCAGGATGGACTAAGAGTGTGCTGCTTTCACAGGCTGTGCAGCTCTTTTGTTGCGATTGAGGCACTGAGGCAGAGATCCTTTTGCCTTTTCAAAGTAAACTGGGTCATTAAGGGATATCCACCTCCAACCCTCTCCTTTTCTCTTCGGCAACCTCCTGAGGGAGGAAAGAGGGAGTGACACAACTGAGGGCACAAGTTGAGTAATTTGCATATTTCTTTATGAATTGTACGGTGCTGTGTTGCAAACGTTGTCTTTGCTGATAATCCATATTGTCACCTTATCCATAAGGTCTTAGGCTGCAATCAGGGCATGTCTTGAATCTGCAAAGTTCACAGAATATTCCACAAGGTCAAGCACCTTTAAACCTTTCCTCACCAGCAAGGGCACCTAAGCCACTGGTTTCCACTCCTCTACCTAACGCCCAGTCTGTGCAATCATTGAATAGCCAGAACACATCACTGATGAATGCCAGAAGTCAGTGCGAAGAAGTCAAGAGAATCTGATCCTTCTCCTCACAGCAATCACAGTATACCTGTGTATCAACCACCTATGATGCCCAGCACCTTGGTGAGGGTTTCTGTCAGTTCTCAGGAAGTCTCAGGCAAAAACTCAGCCACCCAATGCTTTGTGAAATTCAACATAGGCTGCAAAGAAACACTGCCCATATCTGCACATGCACAACTAGAATGCAGGCAAAGGTGGACTTCTTGGGTGTGAAGCCAGCCAGCAAGGAGGATTTGAAATATGGGCTTCAGTGAAATCCATCACAAGTCATTTTAGGTCTAAAAGTTGCTGATAGAGGGGTAGTGTCTCCATGCACAAACACACAGTTGCGACACTTTGAAAGCTCTATATGGTAAATGGGCTGCGTTTATGTTGATGCATGATTTATATCAGATGCTCAAAGCGCTTTACAATAATGCCTCACATTCACCCCAATATGAGGGTGCTGTCATACAAGGTACTCACTACACACTGGGAACAACTAGGGGATTAAGGATCGTGCCCAAGGGCCCTTAGTGATTTTCCCGTCAGGCTGGGATTTGAACCGAGGATCCTCTGGTCTCAAGCCCAACACTTAACCACTAGACCATCACCTCCCCCTCTGGTGTATTTCACTCTAAACAATAGATTTTAGACCGTAAGACAAGAAGTAAGCTCTATATAGGCCATGAGGTCTGTTGGTGCAAGTGCTTATCCCGAATTTTTTAGTGTGAAGTGTATGAGACTCTACGACTCCACCTGAATGACACAATAGATATCCAGACACGATATCTGACTCAGAAACGATAGTCTGATGCAGGTTACTTCCCCAGCCAAGGCCGGTGTCGCAGACCGAACGGTTGACCCCCCCTAAAAATTGTTCCACCCTGCCTTTATCACACATGCGTCATTTTGGACCACAGCAGCTTGTCTGAGATGGGCTCTCTTCACCCAAAGCGATCAAATGGATTAATGGGATTATTAACCATGAGATGATAAAGGTAAAACCTCTTCAATCATTCTAAAGTCAGTTTTAAGTAGAAACAAGGCGATAATCAGTGACGTTTTGAAATAACAGAGGCGCCGTGAACGCACCAGCTAGCAGCTCATGCGACACCGGTACCCATTTACAACTGGGTGGACTGGACGTCTTTCCAAGGACACAGAAAGGCAGCATGACTGGGATTCAGACCCACGTCTCCATACCGGCAGATCAGCTCTTCATCCACTTTATCTGCTCTAATGTTAGAGGAAAAATGGTGAAATGGAAATTCTTAAAACATTTTGTTGTACCTTCAAAAATTTTTTAATATTTTAGCCTTTTTTCTACATTCTAAGTGTTGTGTGTGTGGGCCGCCAGAAGAGGAGGTACTGCTGGCCCACCACCAGTGGGCGCCCTGCCTGAAGTGCGGGCTTCAGGCACGAGAGGGTGCTGCCGCCACGGACACAGCCGGGGGTGACAGCTGTCACTCATTATCTCTTGACAGCTGTCACCCATCTACTCAACATCATCTCACTCCATAAAAACCAGACGTCATCTCCACCTCACTGCCGAGATATCGTGCTTCATTGGAGGTAATATCCTCAGCCATTTGTGTTACTTATAAGCTGTATATTATGAGTGTTTGCAGGAGTACCGGTCCCTTTTCCTGTGGAGGCTGAGTGAGTGCAGGACGGCACTCTTTTCCTCTGAGGGATCACTGTACATTCATCAGCGTATTGAGTGAGAGGTGGAGGTGGCATTCCCACCGTTGTTGTTACTGGGTGTGCACACACCTACACTTGACTGTCTTTGTACTCGCCAGCAGTATCAGATCCGACAGTCGGGGACGGTGATCACCTGGGAATTCGGGACTTGGCGGCTCCAGTCTTCACCAGGTTCGGTGGTGGCGGAAATCGTGTGGTTCCGGCTCTTCTCAGGACAGACGTCTTCTATCCTCGAGCCTGCCCACACGTCACCTTTGTGATTTGACTGTAATTATATTCTGAGATTGTCTGTATTTCGTTGTGCACATTTCACAACATTAAATTGTTACTTTTTGGCTCATCTATTGACCGTTCATTTGCGCCCCCTGTTGTGGGTCCGTGTCACTACACTTTCCCAACAGGATATCTCGGCCAGCGTCATGGACTCCGAGGGGCGTCACCCGGCTGTTGAACGACCAATGGGAGAGCAGGGAGCGCAGGCGTCTGCAGGAGGCGTGATTGGTGAGCTGCAGCACATTCTCACTGCCTTTACGGCTCGGTTGGATCAAATGACCGAGCAAAACATCCTCCTGAACCGCAGGGTGGAGGCTCTCTCTGCGCAGGTGGCGGCGAGCGCTCAGGGCGCTGCTGCAGCTCCTCCTCCTGCCGAGCCTGTGCAGGATATGAACGTTCCAGTGGTGGTTCAACAACCCCTCCCACCATCCCCTGAAGCATACATAAGCCCTCCTGAGCCGTACGGAGGTTGTGTGGAGACGTGCGCGGACTTTCTCATGCAGTGTTCGCTCATCTTCGCACAATGGCCCGTCATGTACGTGTCAGATGCTAGTAAAATAGCTTATGTGATTGCTCTGCTTCGGGGTAAGGCACGCGCCTGGGCTACGGCGCTCTGGGAACAGAACTCACGGTTGTTATCAGCATACACTGGGTTTGTGGGGGAGTTCAGAACAGTGTTTGATCACCCTAACAGAGGAGAGACCGCTTCAACAATGCTGCTGTCAATGCGACAGGGGCGCCGGTGTGCAGCCGAATATGCAGTCGACTTCCGCATCGCGGCTGCGAGGTCCGGTTGGAATAACGTTGCGCTCCGCGCCGCCTTCATAAACGGACTGTCGTTGGTCCTGAAGGAGCATCTGGTAGCTAAGGAGGAACCGCGGGATTTAGATGGGCTTATCGATCTCGTTATACGGTTAGACAATCGGTTGGAGGAACGCCGTCGGGAGCGAGGCAAAGGACGTGGCCGGATACGCGCCGTCCCTCTCCCTTCCGGGTTCGAAAAGGGGCCGCCCTCCCCACGCTCCACAGCCGCAGCGCTCTGTGGGGCAACAGCTCCCCCTGCTGACGTTGTTAGGGAAACGCACAGGGCCAAAATGAGGAGGCTGATCCGCGGGGAGTGTTTTCTCTGCAGCTCAAAGGAGCACACACAGAAAAACTGCCCCAAACGGCCACAACAACAACCGCCCTCAGAGACTGGGCTAAGGGGGGGTCAAAACATTCACGTGAGACACACACAGATTGCCACACGACTCCCAGTTACAATCCTGAGCGGGGATTTAACCCTTCAAGCCCCAGCACTGGTGGACACGGGGTCAGAAGGGAATTTGCTAGACAGCAGATGGGCAAGGGAGGTAGGGCTCCCTCTGGTGGCACTTCCTTCGCCATTGCAGGTGCGGGCACTAGATGGCACCCTCCTCCCTTTAATCACACACAAGACACAACCAGTAACTCTGGTGGTGTCTGGAAACCATCGGGAGGAGATTGAGTTTTTTGTAACTCCTTCTACCTCCCGTGTGATTTTGGGCTTCCCATGGATGTTGAAGCACAATCCCCGGATTGATTGGCCGTCTCGGGTGGTGGTTCAGTGGAGCGAAACCTGCCATCGGGTGTGTTTAGGATCCTCGGTTCCTCCCGGTTTACAGGCTAAGGAGGAGGTCAAAGTCCTTCCCAATCTGACGGCAGTGCCGGTTGAGTACCACGATCTTGCTGACGTCTTCAGCAAGGATCTGGCACTCACCCTTCCCCCGCACCGTCCGTATGATTGTGCCATTGATTTGGTTCCAGGCGCTGAGTTCCTGTCCAGCAGGCTGTACAACCTCTCACGACCTGAGCACGAATCAATGGAGACCTACATCCGGGACTCATTAGCTGCCGGGCTGATCCGGAACTCCATCTCCCTGATGGGGGCAGGTTTCTTTTTTGTGGGCAAGAAAGATGGCGGACTCCGTCCATGCATTGATTACAGGGGGCTGAATGAGATTACGGTTCGCAACCGATACCCGTTGCCGTTGTTGGATTCCGTGTTCACCCCCCTGCATGGAGCCAAAATCTTTACTAAGCTGGATCTTAGAAATGCGTATCACCTGGTTCGGATCCGGAAGGGAGACGAATGGAAGGCGGCATTTAACACCCCGTTAGGTCACTTTGAGTACCTGGTCATGCCGTTCGGCCTCACCAACGCCCCCGCGATGTTCCAAGCCTTGGTTAACGACGTCTTGCGGGACTTCCTGCACCGATTCGTCTTCGTATATCTGGACGATATTCTCATCTTTTCTCCGGATCCTGAGACCCATGTCCAGCATGTACGTCAGGTCCTGCAGCGGTTATTAGAGAACCGACTGTTTGTGAAGGGCGAGAAGTGCGAGTTTCACCGCACGTCTTTGTCCTTCCTGGGGTTTATCATCTCCTCTAACTCCGTCGCCCCTGATCTGGCCAAGGTTGCGGCGGTGAGAGATTGGCCCCAACCAACAAGCCGTAGGAAGCTGCAACAGTTCCTCGGCTTCGCTAATTTCTATAGGAGGTTCATTAAGGGCTACAGTCAGGTAGTTAGCCCCCTGACAGCCCTGACCTCTCCAAAAGTCCCCTTCACCTGGTCGGATTGGTGCGAAGCCGCGTTCAAGGAGTTGAAACGACGGTTCTCTACTGCGCCAGTTTTGGTGCAGCCCGACCCTAGCCGCCAGTTCGTGGTTGAAGTGGACGCCTCTGACTCAGGGATAGGAGCCGTGCTATCCCAGAGCGGAGAGACCGATAAGGTTCTTCACCCGTGTGCCTACTTTTCACGCAGGTTGACCCCGGCTGAACGGAACTATGACGTCGGCAATCGGGAACTTCTGGCAGTGAAAGAGGCCCTTGAGGAGTGGCGACATCTGTTGGAGGGAGCGTCTGTGCCGTTCACGGTTTTCACTGACCATCGGAACCTGGAGTATATCAGGACCGCCAAGCGGCTGAACCCCAGGCAAGCCCGCTGGTCACTCTTCTTCGGGCGTTTTGACTTCCGGATCACCTATCGCCCCGGGACCAAGAACCAGAGGTCGGATGCCTTGTCCCGGGTACACGAAGAGGAGGTCAAGACTGCACTGTCGGATCCACCGGAGCCCATCCTGCCTGAGTCCACTATCGTGGCCACCCTCACCTGGGACGTGGAGAAGATCGTCCGGGAGGCCCTGGCACGGAGCCCGGACCCAGGAACAGGTCCGAAGAACCGGATGTACATCCCACCAGAGGCCAGAGCTGCAGTCTTGGACTTCTGTCACGGTTCCAAGCTCTCCTGTCATCCAGGGGTGCGAAGGACCGTGGCAGTTGTCCGGCAGCGCTTCTGGTGGGCGTCTATGGAGGCCGACGTCCGGGAGTACATCCAGGCCTGCACCACCTGTGCCAGGGGCAAGGCAGACCATAAAAGGTCCCAAGGACTTCTCCAGCCATTACCTGTGCCTCATTGCCCCTGGTCCCACATCGGCCTAGATTTCGTCACGGGCCTCCCGCCGTCCCAGGGCAACACCACCATCTTCACGATAGTGGACCGATTCTCCAAGGCGGCCCACTTCGTGGCCCTCCCGAAGCTCCCAACAGCCCAGGAGACAACAGACCTCCTGGTCCACCACGTCGTCCGTCTGCATGGGATACCCACCGACATCGTCTCAGATCATGGTCCCCAGTTCTCCTCACACGTCTGGAGGAGCTTCTGCCGGGAACTGGGGGCTACTGTGAACCTCTCGTCTGGGTATCATCCGCAGACCAATGGACAGGCAGAACGGGCCAATCAGGAATTGGAGCAAGCTCTATGCTGTGTGACGTCTGCACACCCGATGGCCTGGAGTAAGCATCTGGCCTGGATCGAGTATGCGCATAACAGCCAGGTGTCCTCTGCCACCGGCCTCTCCCCATTTGAGGTGTGTTTGGGGTATCAGCCCCCGTTGTTTCCCGTGGTGGAGGGAGAGGTCGGTGTGCCCTCGGTCCAGGCCCACCTGCAGAAGTGCCGTCGGGTGTGGCGCTCCGCCCGTTCTGCCTTGTTGAAGGCCCGGACGAGGGCAAAGACCCATGCAGACCGCCGGCGATCCCCGGCCCCTGCTTACCAGCCCGGGCAGGAGGTGTGGCTTTCCACAAAGGACATCCCCCTCCAGGTGGACTCCCCGAAACTTCAGGACAGATATATCGGACCATTCAAGATCCTCAAAGTCCTCAGTCCTCCTGAAGCTCCAACTCCCGGCTTCACTGCGGATCCATCCGGTTTTTCACGTGTCACGAATCAAGCCTCACCACACCTCACCCCTCTGTGCTCCCGGACCGGCGCCGCCTCCTGCTCAGATCATCGACGGGGAGCCGGCTTGGACGGTGCGCCGGCTCCTGGACGTCCGTCGGATGGGTCGGGGGTTCCAGTACTTGGTGGACTGGGAGGGGTATGGACCTGAAGAACGCTCCTGGGTGAAGAGGAGCTTCATCCTGGATCCGGCCCTCCTGGCCGACTTGTACCACCGTCACCCGAACAAGCCTGGTCGGGCGCCAGGAGGTGCCCATTGAGGGGGGGGTCCTGTTGTGTGTGTGGGCCGCCAGAAAAGGAGGTACTGCTGGCCCACCACTAGTGGGCGCCCTGCCTGAAGTGCGGGCTTCAGGCACGAGAGGGCGCTGCCGCCACGGACACAGCCGGGGGTGACAGCTGTCACTCATTATCTCTTGACAGCTGTCACCCATCTACTCAACATCATCTCACTCCATAAAAACCAGACGTCATCTCCACCTCATTGCCGAGATATCGTACTTCATTGGATGTAATATCCTCAGCCATTTGTGTTACTTATAAGCTGTATATTGTGAGTGTTTGCAGGAGTACCGGTCCCTCTTCCTCTGGAGGCTGAGTGAGTGCAGGACGGCACTCTTTTCCTCTGAGGGATCACTGTACATTCATCAGCGTATTGAGTGAGAGGTGGAGGTGGCATTCCCACCATTGTTGTTACTGGGTGTGCACACACCTACACTTGACTGTCTTTGCTCTCGCCAGCAGTATCAGATCCGACAGTCGGGGACGGTGATCACCTGGGAATTCGGGACTTGGCGGCTCCAGTCTTCACCAGGTTCGGTGGCGGCGGAAATCGTGGTTCCGGCTCTTCTCAGGACAGACGTCTTCTATCCTCGAGCCTGCCCACACGTCACCTTTGTGATTTGACTGTAATTATATTCTGAGATTGTCTGTATTTCGTTGTGCACATTTCACAACATTAAATTGTTACTTTTTGGCTCATCTATTGACCGTTCATTTGCGCCCCCTGTTGTGGGTCCGTGTCACTACACTTTCCCAACACTAAGGCAATCTAGGAAGAATACAGACTCTCTAGTGATCATTTTTAATATGCACTTTTTATTTTAAACACTGGAAATCTTCTAATTCTGCATGCAGCAGCTTTTGTTTATGCAAGACCTTTCCCATATTTTGTCTCATCTTTGGTCAGTGGTTGGGACGGGGGACAGGGATGAGGGTTCCCTACACCCTAACAACACCCTGACCCCCCACTCCCTTAGCCTTCAGTTAGCACAAGGACCAATGTAGCTGATTTGTTATTTTTCAAGTTAAATAGTTAATACAATTTCAAAGTGACATTTAATCTCAGGTTACATTTCATATCTTGGAAGCAGCTCATCCCTGTATTTTCAAAGAGAATTCCAACGCGGACATCTCGACACAAAAGTTTCAGTTTACACAAGATTTCATCATTTTCACGGAGGATATTTACGCAGTTTGTTTTGTTGAGCTTTTGCAAAGCGCTGGCATTTGGCACGAGGATCAGCGGCGATGTGAGTGTGCGTCATCTGCCAGCGCTGTCACAGGTGCGCTGCTGTTGACACATTAGCTGGTAGATTGAACACACGTTTGTGCATTGTTGAGCCTGTTCAAGTGAAACAACAGTGCTGAAATGGAAGCGTGTGACAATATCGTTCACCTGCACCGCATCTGTGTGATCCTGCCCCCCATCATCCCCTCAGTCTTTTCTATGTTGAATTACCCTCAGTGTAAACCACCGCCTCATCTCTCTCTCACTCTTTTTTTTTACTCTTTTTTCTTTTTGAGCTGTTTTTCCTTTCACATTCCCGGACTACAGTTGCTAGGCAACAGCTGATTGTGCATGAGGGGTATTCAGCTGGCCAATAAGAAGCTTTCCAAATGAGAAGCAGTGTCAGGAGTTCCCACAGTTGTTTCTGCACACGTCACATGCGTTATAGGTGCACGCACATGCACACATGTACCCACCAGATATTTGTTTGTTAGACTGACAGGTAAATATTCTTACACTGTATGCTGGTGCACATGCATGCATGCATGCATGGAATTATTACATTGATTCATTTCAATTCAGTTTATTTACATAGCGACAAATCACAGGATCAGTCACCCCAAGGCGCTTCATTTTCTTTTCTGTTCTCTATCTCTGCTCCGACCTTAAAGTCTCAGCTTCACCAGGCTGTAAATTCTTCAAATTAAGATTTGGATTAGCCATGGCCACCCTGGAGGCAGTGTGGTTTTTACTGCTGCAGCCTTCAACTCCTCAAGCTAGGCGGTGCAGGCCCTCCTGCTGCAGCCTTCACCCACTTTGCCTCAATTCAGATGACGGACTGATTCACGTTTGGTGCACATAAACAATATCAAATGTATATGTTTTGTCTTTAACTCTGATGTGTGCCATTATTACGTTCAACTAGTAATAATTGTGGATTAATTGCTGTATTTGTCTGAGGTAATTGGAGTGTAAACGTAATTTCGTTGTTGTTGCACTCGCGTAATGACAATGACAAATTTCATCTCTCTCATCGCTCTCTCTCTAATTGGGCTTTCTTCTTCTTTATCATGCTTGTTGTTTTCTTTTCTCCTCTGCTTTCCCATCTTTCCTTCATCCATTCATTTTGCCGTCGCCTGTTTCCATCTGCCTCGCTCACTCTGTCTCAGTTTCACACCAGAGACACCCTCCATCAGTGACCAGACACATCCATCAATGTTCTCTCTCTTATGCTCATCCGTAGCCCCCAGGTTTCCATTACGTCTCAGCAGCTGATAGACACACACACAAACACACAAAGAAAGAGAGGTTAGAGAAAAGTATCTCTCTCGTTTGGCTACAAGGAGACATGATAATGAAAGTAGAGGTGGTCCTAACTCTGTAATACTCTGTTCTTACTGTTCATGTATGTGCAACCCAGTAGATCAAGGCCGTTAACTGTGACAAACCAGTGTGTGAAGATCAGGGTTCCCCATGAATGTAAACGACAAGACAGTTTGATCACGCATTGGACTTATAATGTGACATGTGCAAAAAGATATATATATATATATATATATATATATATATATATATATATATATATATATATATATATATATATATATATATATATATATATATAAAGACAGAGAGATAGATATAGATATACAAGGTCTGTGATAAAAGTAACGAACCTTATTATTTTTTTCAAAAACCATATGGATTTGAATCACGTGTGATTACATCAGACATGCTTGAACCCTCGTGGGCATGCGAGAGTTTTTTCACGCCTGTCGGTTACGTCATTCACCTGTGGGCAGTCTTTGAGTGAGGAGTCGCCCACCCTCTCATCGTTTTTTCATTGTTTAGGAATGGCTCAGAGACTGCTGCTTTGTTTGATCAAAATTTTTTCAAAACTGTAAGGCACAACTGAGTGGACACCATTCGATAAATTCAGCTGGTTTTCGGTAAAAATTTTAACGGCCGATGAGAGATTTTGGTCTGGTAGTGTCGCTTTAAGGACGGTCCACGGCGCCTGACGGTGATCTGCGCTTCGAGGCGGCAGCGTCTCGCCGTTTCAAGTTGAAAACTTGCACATTTCAGGCTCTGTTGACCCAGGAAGTCGTCAGAGAACAGAGAACTTGCAGAAGAAGTCGGCATGAGGAGTTTATTCGGACATTCCATTGTTAACGGACATTTTGTAATGAAAGAACGTGCGGGCAGAGTCGCATGTCGGGCCAGACCCGACCGCGGGGGGTCGCGACAGGAAAAACACCTCCGTTGGAAACCTTAACAGGCAAGTTGGAACATGCCCAAGCTGTTAAACAATTTCTCAGTTACTCACTTGTTAAAAGCCATCAAAAGCCGCCAGAATTTTACAAATGGTTTTCAACACGGAGGTGTTTTTCCTGTCGCGGCGCACACAGATTCGCCGAGTCATCACGGAAACGACTCTGCGAATTTGCGCGCACGTCTTTCATTACAAAATGTCCTTAAACAGTGGAATGTCCGCATAAAGTCCTCATGCCGGCCTCTTCTGAATCTTCTCTGTTCTCTCACGACGTCCTGGGTGAATTAAGCCTTAAATTAGAATGTTTTCAGGTCGAAACAGGCCGACGACAGCGCCTGGAAACGCTGCGTGACGTCCTGCTCTGTGGGAAGTCCTTACACCGACAGAAACACCCCATAATCTCTCATCAGCCGTTAAACTTTTCACCGAAAACCAGCTTAATTTCTCGAATAGTGTCCACTCGGATATCCCTCACAGGTCCAGAAAAAATGTTGATAAAGCAACGCGCGCCGTCCGCAGCGGCTATTCAGACAAAGAGATTCCGACGGGCGGGGAGGAGCACTCCTCACTCAAGGCCTGCCCACAGGCGAATGATGTCACCGACACGTGTGAAAAAACTCACGCATGCGCACAAGGGTTCAAGCATGTCTGATGTAAAAACATATGAATCAAATCCATTTATTTTTTTGAAAAAAATAAAAAGGACCGCTTTTTTCATCACAGACCTCGTAGCTTCTTTTCTGGGTGTTTTGTGGTTGTCCTTCCAAATATCTGCTGGTCGGTTGTATCATCGTGACTGCAGTCCAGCAGCCTCTAATTTAGCCAAATAGCAGTGTTTTGCATCACTGTCCAGGCCATCATTGCGGTTCATCCTGAAAGAGATTTTTGTGAAGGCTTGTGGGATTATCAGAGCCTACTTGCCATTCCAGGCTGAGGTTAAAGATACTGCTGTGTTTCATTCAGAATGCATTGCTCTGAAGAGACTATTTTGTCACACCTGTTGCCAGTGGAAAGTGATGCTCCCATCTCACAATTCCAAACCTTAAGGCCCGGTCACAAGGCACTAATGAAGAGCCACAAAGCCCAAACGAAACAAGAAATCTGGACATTCGTTGACTGTCGCTGGCATCGTTTAACCTTCACTCAGCTTCATTCCTGTAGCTGGCGCTTTGTCAGGATTTTTACACTGTCAAAAACTTTAAACGAATGCCACTGAAAACCTCAATTTGTCAGTATTTCATTTTGCTGTCATTCTTGATGGTTTCTTATCGTTTTCTTAGTTTTTGTAACATTAGCGTTTCGTTCAACTTTGTTTACACTTTGTTCAACCTCACAAGTCCGACGTATTGAACAAACACAACGACATCTGAACGAATCAATAACTAAAGCCTCGGGCAGCTGAACGTTTTCATACAGTAACAATAGCGTTAAGAACATTTTATCAACTATGTATGGATGTTTCAAACATTTGTGACTCACCTGCATGTAGGTGTGGCCTCATCTGACACTGACAGTTCCCCATGACCAGTGCCATGGATGGTGATGATCTGTTGAGACTTTTAAGTCACGATTGAAGACGCATTTGTTTTCTATTTTATATGATTAACATATTGTTTTATTATGCTTGTTATTCTTTTAATGTTTTTAACTTTTTATTATGCTTTTAATCTTTTAATTACACTCTTTGATCTTTTGGTTTAATTTGTTGTTGCTGTTTTTCGTGAAGCACCTGGAAGTGACGCAGTCGTGATTTGGTGCTCTATAAGTTCAATAAATTGAATTGAATTGAATTAAAAAGAAAATCCCCTTCATCCAGGTCAGCAGCAAAATTTAATGGGTTCTTCTTTGTGCCATGCCGCACCAATGCACCAAATGATGCAAAATCAGTAACAGCCTAACTCCGAACTGACAGTGCCTTCTTGTCAGAGGTGATTGGCAGCTGTATCTGACTGGATCTGTGCTCTGTCATGTACCACAGCACTTCCGATTGCTTTTCCCACTCCCATTTGTAATTGCTACCACGCTGTGAGTGCACTACAGGCCCTGCACAGCCTCTGCAGAGCTATGCTCACCTCAAGGACAAGGCGGTACTGCTGAGAGACTTTGGTACCTCAGTGACACGGTTTGAGGGGAGAAGTCAATTAAAGAAAGGTTGATCACTGATCCCACACACTTTCACCCAAAGGAAAACACACGTTCACCGCCGCTTCTAGGAGGCACATGTAAGAGACCACCAAGGTCAGCCGGCGATGGGGAGATGAGAGCACTTTGTTACCGCTTGAACAAAGTAGCGATGCTGCCTCAGCACTATGAGGAATACAGACATGTTCACTGAAGTGCCAGATTCTTTTACACGAGGCCTCGAGTCTTCGGCACACTGCCGATTCTTCAGTATCGCAGCATCGGGAGGTGACTGCAGGAGCACATGAAGGGAATTAGAGGAGAGAAAAAGTTAAGAGCTCCACAGACAGTGAAAGAACCAAAATAGGTAAAGACCATTGGGGCACAAAGCTGTTGTGATGATAGACGCATTTGGGGGAGTCAAAGATAAGCGATGAAAGCTGGAGTGAGAAAAAAGAAGAGCAGAACAGAGAGAAAGTGGTGTCATAGCGACTTATTATCATATTGCCGTCGGTGACATTGATTAGCACTTGCCATCAGTGGGGAGTCTGTGAGGAAGTTAACAGGAAGGTCAGATAATTAAACCCAACACTGCAGCAACCAGCTGGCATGACGCCAAGCCGAACCTGTTTTGGATTAGGGAAGAAAAGGTTTTAGTGTGCTTCTGCTTTAATGCATCAACTTTATCTAAATTCTGTGTCTTTTAGTGAAGCTTAGGGCTAGTGGCCGGCGATCACCTTAGTATTTCTTCTGTTTTTTCTTGTTGCTTAATGCTGACAAATTATACTGTATTTGTCCTGTGCACCGGCAACATTTCCTGTATATTCGTTTTGTGAATTGTTTTGTAAATTGTGTCGGTAGCATGACCCAAACACAGGGTCACCCCTTTGAGTCTGGTCTGCTTGAGGTTTCTTCCTCAAATCATCAAAGGGAGTTTTTCCATACCACTGTCGCCTGTGTGCTTGCTCTGGGGGTTGGTAAGGTAGATTGGGGTTGTAGATGCAAAATATCAGAAGAAAAATTTGTGGCTTATTTAACCCAGTCCCTCACATTTTTCTATGCAGGTTTACAGTTTCACTCATTCAGTTGTCATTGAATACACATAGTAAATAATCTGCCATTTCCTTGTCTGACTGTAACGTGGTTGTGACAGATGCCTTCTGATCTCAGTCATAATGTATTGAGTGTTGTGTGTGTGTTTAAATTTCACCTCCCTCCAAATGCTCTGCTTCCAATTTGCCTGCCCTTTCCCAAATGGACTATTCAAAATGTCAAATGTTACAAAATCTTTTGGGCCACATGTTGTTCTTGTTCCACTAATAAAATAAAAGATCTGTGCCAAATTTCATTGTAATGGGACATTGTTTAGGGGTCCCAAACAAAGCAACAATTTTCCCCAAACAAGCAAAAAGGGGAGATGACTATATATCACTATATAACATGAACAGCCCAAGTGCACATGTTTTGCTCTCAGTCTGGCTTGTTAACGCGATCATGTTGCTTCAGGCGTTATTCATAATGCTGGCTCAGTAATGTCGCTTAGCATTAAATTGGATACCAACCTCACAGGTTAAAGGGGTCAAACTGTATCATACACCACTTCAGCAAATCAATACAGATTATTGGGTATCTTAAAAGAAATATTAAACTATTATGATCAAAAAAATTCATAAACACATCAGAGATGGTTGCTGTGAAAACTTGTAGTCTTAAGTCTTGAAGAAATAACTACTTTCTATACCTCTTGATTAAAATAGAAAGGAGGTGCTACTAGCAATGTCTTTATCCATCCGTCTATTTTCTATACCCGCTTACTCCAGTCAAGGGTCACGGGGGGCTCAAGCCTATCCCAGCAGTATACAAGGTGTGAGGCGGGGTACACGCTGGACAGGATGCCAGTCTGTCGCAGGGCCACATATAGACAAACAAACACATTCACATCTGCACGCACACCTACGGACAATTTAAAGTTTCCAATTCACCTGCATGTCTTTGGATACGGGAGGAAGCAGGAGCACCCGGAGGGAACCCACACAAACACAAGGTGAACATGCAAACTCTACACAGAAAGGCCACAGGTGGGAAGTGATCCCATGACCTTCTTGCTGTTAATCAAGAAGGTCATGCTGCCTGCAATGTCCTCATGTGATTTTTTAAAAAGAATTCCTTTTGACTTCTATCATTTTTGCTCAGGTTCATGGTGGTATGGTGGTTAAAGCACTGATCTGTACAAAAGGTTGTAGTGTGAAGTCCTGGCCACAGCTTGGGCCTAATGACCTGTGCTCCTTACCCAGTATGAAAAGTTGTGCCTGGCCAGTTCCAGTTAGACTTGTAAAATGGCAAGGAAAGGGACTGGTACTGTTGTGGCTCAAAACATGTGCAACTCAACTTGGCACACCTCTAAAACTAAAAAATGACAAGGAACTTACCTTAACTTTGGATTCCACTATCTTTTTTGGGGTTTGATTTCCATTCCTTTGTTTCTCTGTCCCTGTCTCTGTGAATCTTGGTGTTGACAACCTCCTTTGCCAAAAATCCAAAGATCAGAGGGAGATTATGAATGTCCTGGACCAATACACTTAGAACATTATAGCAGCAGGGGGAAGATGTACATCTGATATTCGAACTACACCTTCATCCACTTACGGTGCAGCCACAAAGTATTCACAGCACTTCACTTTTTCCACATTTTATGTTACAGCCTTATTCCAAAATGGATGAAATTCATTTTTTTCCTCAACATTCTACACACAATACCCCATAATGACAATGTGAAAAAAGTTTTTTAGATTATTGCAAATTTATTAAAAATAATAATAAAAAAAAAAAAAAAAACCAAGAAATCATACATACATTCACAGCCTTTGCCTGAAACTCAAAATTGAGCTCAGGTGCATCCTGTTTCCATTGATCATCTTTGAGATGTAGCTACAGCTTAATTGGAGTCCACCTGGGGTAAATTCATTTGATTGGACATGATTTGAAAAGGCACACACCTGTCTACATATAAGGTCCCACAGTTGACAGTGCATGTCAGAGCACAAACCAAGCATGAAGTCAAAGGAATTGTCTGGAGACCTCCGAGTCAGGTTTGTCTCGAGGCACAAATGTGGGGAAGGGTACAGAAACATTTTTGCTCCTTTGAAGGTCCCAATGAGCACAGTGGACTCCATCATCTATAAATGGAAGAAGTTCAGATCCCCCAGGACTCTTCCTAGAGCTGGACGCCCGACTAAACTGACAGATCGGGGGAGACGAGCCTTAGTCTTGGAGGTGACCAAGAACCTGACGGTCACTCTGTCTGAGCTCCAGCATTCCTCTGTGAAGAGAGAACAACCTACCAGATGGACAATCATCTCTCCAGCAATCCACCAATCAAGCCTGTATGGTAGAGTGGTCAGACGGAAGCCACTCCTTAGTAAAAGGTACATGGCAGCCCACCTGGAGTTTGCCAAAAGGCACCTGAAGGACTCTCACACCATGAGAAACAAAATTCTCTGGTCTGATTAGATTGAACTCTTTGGTGTGAATGCCAGGTGTCACGTTTGGAGGAAACCAGGCACCATCCCTACAGTGAAGCATGGTGGTGGCAGCATCATGCTGTGGGATGTTTTTCAGCAGCAAGAACTGGGAGACTAGTCAGGATTGAGGGAAAGATGAATGCAGGAATGTACAGAGACATCCTGGATGAAAACCTGCTCCAGAGCGCTATTGAACTCAGACTATGGCGACGGTTCATCTTTCAGCAGGACAATGACCCTAAGCACACAGCCAAGATATCAAAGGAGTGGCTTCAGGACAACTCTGTGAATGTCCTCAAGTGACCCAGCCAGAGCCCAGACCTGAATCTGATTGAATATCTCTGGAGAGATCTGAAAATGGCTGTGCACCCACGCTCCCCATCGAACCTGGTGGAGACTGAGAGGTGCTGCAAAGAGGAATGGGCAAAACTGCCCAAAGATAGATGCACCAAGCTTGTGGCAACATATTCAAGAAGACCTGAGGCTGTAATTACTGCCAAACGTGCATCAACAAAGTATTGCCCAAAGGGGGTGAATATTTATGTACATGTGATTTCTTAGTTTTTTATTTTTAATAAATTTGCAAAAATGTCAAAAAACATTTTTCATGTTGTCATTATCGGGCGTTGTGTGTAGAATTTTGAGGGGGACAAATGAATTCCATCCATTTTTGAATAAGGCTGTAAAATAACAAAATGTGGAATAAGTGAAGCACTGTGAATACTTTCCAGATGCACTGTAGCTTCAGTATCACCTTTTACAAAGACGTTTTGAATAACCCCATGATCACCCCCCAATATCACTTAGGTCATGAACATTCTGTGTGTGAATGTCAGAAATTTGCTTTTACATGTCACATGTTTTGACAAGCTAATACAGGTGATGTGGGGCCACATGAGTAAAACAATCTGTAGATTAATTCATGACTAAAAAGGTGTCTTAAGACATATTAGAGTTTATATCTAAATGTACATCAGAGACACTTCAGGTGAGGCATGGTACAAATGGCCATTTTCAGGTCTATAAGAAATAACTGTAGGAGTTTTCTTTGATTTGCAGAAAGCATTTGATACCATAGATCGCACTTTACTATTGGACAAATTACAGAAGTACAGTATTAGAGGACTGGCCCTTGATTAGATAGCTAGCTATTTATGCAACAGGTATCAATGTGTCCATTTTGGGACAAATTCTGAATTTTTGAGGATTACATGTGGGGTGCCCCAGGGTTCAGTCCCAGGGCCGTTCTTTCTGTTGTATATTAATGATATAGGTTTGGTTTCCAAGTCTGTGAGATGTATTTTGTTTGCTGATGATACGACTGTGTTTGGTAGTGGAGATCATTTGGGACAGCTCCTGGACATGATGGCGAGGGAACGACAAAAATTTAAATACTGGTTTGATTCAAATAAATTATCGCTTCATTTGGGTAAAACAAAATGTATTATATTCAGAAATAAGCCCAGGAACTTAAGTAGAAACATATTATTAAATGATGCTGAACTTGAAATAGTAACCAAAACCAAGTTTGTTGGAGGTTTTATTGATGATAAATTAAGTTGGGAAACTCATATAAATGATGTTAAATCCAAAATGTCAAAAGTTATCGTGATTCTGTATAAAGCACAATACGTCCTCTCCCAGCATTCGTTGTTTACGCTGTATCATTCATTGCTTGTCCCATACATGACCTACTGCATTGAAGTTTGGGGACACATATATAAAATAAATACAACCCCAATATTTCTGTTACAAAAGAAAGCTATAAGAGTTATAAGTAAAAAACTTATTTGTTTTATGAGAGGTTCTTTTGTTAAGTATGTGTGTGCGCACGCCGAATAAAAATTCATTCATTCATTCATTCATAACCTGTTTATGTGCCTGTTGCTTTAAATGGAAATAAACTGCTGCTGACCACACCCCCTTCTCCATTTTTATAGGTGGCACTTCTTTTTTTTTCACCTGTAGACTCACAGAGTGCTGACTGGCTCATTGGGCGTGTCTCACGGCAAAATGGAGCTCATATATGAAACAAACTATTTTAGGGTGAAATTTAACTTATCCCAATGTAGATTGTACATGCACAGACATAGAAATGTGAGATTTTGATGATGTTTAACAGGAAACTCCAGCCATATTTCACCGAAAAAGGAAGTTGGAAACTAATTTTTATATGACCCCTTTAAGAGTGTGTTCACTCTTCCGACAGCTGTTGCTGTTTGATTGTGTAAAAATTGTCTCGAACTGAGCCATAGTTGTCATTGTGAAACATATGAACAGTGGCATGTTAGCACCTTGTCTCTAAAAGACAAGAACGATGAATAAAACTGCAGTCATTAATGATGAATTACCTGTCATGTGTGAACTGACTGTGATTGCTTCTCAGTGGCACATTGCATATTATCAGCTGCAGCGAGGCGGGTTATCACCGCGTGAGATTTGAACGGTGAGATGTGTCACTGTGGATTAGCGAGAGACAGAGAGAGAGCAACGCAGAAGGTGCGAGGGGAGAAGGAAAGAGATGACGACCCCCCAAAAAAAAATAGGTGATGGCAAAGAGCGAGAGATGAAAAAAATCAGGGAGATAGATGACTGCTTAGTGAGTGAAGAGCATCTTTGGATGTTGGAAGCTGAATCTGCTGGTTGCCATTTGGTTTGTGTGAGTGTGTCACCTGCCTATGTAAATGCATTTCTTCCACTCACCCACCCCACCCACCTCAGAACACGCACAGCCATCTGTCCTGTAATTAACCTGACTTGCACTCTGCAGCACCGACTGCTTTCGTTTTTCTGTCTGTTTTACTTCTGCATGTTAACCGTGTTCTCGGCTCTGATCGAAACGGATGGCTGTGTTGTCTAAGCGGTCTTTTGCGCTGATGCAATCTGATGCAAAAGGAAGAAAGGGGCACCGTTCAGTGACGGCATCCACTCTGTGCTGCAACTGTAGCACCTCCATTCTTCAGGTTCATTCATCATTCTAACCAGACAGGGCTGACTGCAGGGCAGGGCGAGATAAATGGAAAGAATGAAGAGGAGGAGAGGTCTTCTGAGCAGAAATAAGCAATCACAGTCCTTAAGAAAAAGTATGAGATGATCGCTTCGTGATTAAGAAGGAGAGGAACTGCTCCATCTGATACAAACACACAAACACATTGACACTTTATTCTCAATGATGCCAGCTCATCCTGCAGAGGGGCGTGTGATCTTTGTATACAAATGCGTGTGTGCATGTGTGAGACTGAATGATGGAGGAGCTGCCCTGACATTTCAAAACATCCGTAACAGCAGCAATGCAGCATTTCTGCAATACAGTATCTGCAGTGAGGCGTCAGGTTGCAAGCACCAATCGAAAATCAGTTTTTCCTCTGTGGTAATCTGCAGTTTGCTCACAGTATATAAATCCACAAATGGTTATTTTTCAGCAGCACTTCAACTGTGATAATAAAATATAATATTTCTTATTTATATAACGGCTGAGTGGATCCTTGTCATTTGATTGGTGCTTTGTATGTCACATGACATGGATTACACTATGTAACACAATTTTTGTTCCTGGCTTCTAAGTGTTATATTTCAACTGCTTATGTCTAAAGTCTATGGAAAAAATGACTGGGTGATTCTTTAACTACGGGCACTATTGGCCTTGTAAATGTAATTTCCACCACACCATTGCCTTACAATATAAAGCGCCTTGGGGCAACTGTTTGTTGTGATTTGGCGCTATATACATGTGCTCTGATGTCATTGTTTATCTTCATAGAAACTACCCAAACAATCTTTCATACAAACTGTTTAGGGACATTACAGTGTTGTGGTGGAAATTACGGCAATAGTGTGGGACAACTACATTTTGTTTAAAAAAATCACAACAGTTGTATGACATTGAATACCCCAATTATGTTTTGATTATTGTACTGATATTTTATTCAGAGATATGTTAAAACAATAGAAAAAATGTTTCTTTACCATTCATTTTTATCATCGAAGATCAAACGTCTGGGTGTGGGACAAGCACAAAACGGCAATATTTGCATATAATGATGCTGAAAAAAGGTGAAAAAGTCATCATAGACTACTAGAACAAATTTCTTAACACACTTTCATTGTAAAGATAACTATAAAAGTGTGAAATTTCCCCTTTTTTCTGTTTTTCATACAATATGATCAAAGGACATAATAAGTGCCCGTAGTCTAAAAATCACCTGACTACATTCAGCACAAACTTTGATTTTATTTTTTTTTAACATTCTAGAAAGTTCTAAAAGTTTCTTGAAATTTCTAGATAATTTTGGAAACTTCTAGAAAATTCTGGACAGTTCTAGCAGTTAAAGAATATTCTAGAAGACTACTCAGTAGTAGTGAAGGCGAATCGAGAATATTCTTGAAAACAGACAAATTTCAAAATATCATTGTCTTGATCACAGAAGCAAAGTTTCTGTGGAATAACAGCTATTTTCTATTTATTTAAGGCATAACAGGTTAGGAAAACACACTGTGTACCCAGGAACAAAACAAAAATAAAAATTTGTTACATAGTATTATTGTCCCATTTGTGTTGCATTGCATTTAGAGTGCAGTTTGGTTCCATTTAGAGTGCAAATTTGGTTCTATACATTTGGTACCATTGCACTCTGCACACGCGCACACACGTACATGTGCGCACACATGCACACACGCTCCCCCCCCCACACACACATGCACGTATGTGCACACACACACAACGTGCACGCACACACAAAACAAATCCACTACACTGTCTGTAGGCTGTTAGCAGGAAGTTAGAATGAAAAGCTGGACTAATTTCTGACGTGATTTTTTTTTCATTATTCTGAGGATGTACACAGTCTTTTTTCACGAGCGCAGACCCAGTTGTGTGTGCGTGCGCGTGGGGGACAACGACTCTACCGAGATGACGATTTTATTGAGCTAATTGATGCTGCTAATTCTTGTAACACACACACTCACACAAAATCCACTCTGCTGTAAGCCATCTGGATGCATGAAGAGCTGTTCAGATGAAAAGCTGATGTGATTTTTGGTTTGACTGAGGAACTACACAGTCTTTTTTTTTTAATGGAAGTTGAAAGTCAGTGCACAGCATCACCAGACTACACGTCACAATTTGGACTTTAACAGCAGTGGAACACCAAAATGTCAGTCCCTTTTCTGTTGTTTATAAATTAATAAAATATCAAATGACAAGGATCTATTTTAGCCATTATATAAAATCAATTCAATCAATTTTATTTATATAGCGCCAAATCACAACAAACAGTTGCCCCAAGGCGCTTTATATTGTAAGGCAAGGCCATACAATAATTACGTAAAAACCCCAACGGTCAAAGCGACCCCCTGTGAGCAAGCACTTGGCGACAGTGGGAAGGAAAAACTCCCTTTTAACAGGAAGAAACCTCCAGCAGAACCAGGCTCAGAGAGGGGCAGTCTTCTGCTGGGACTGGTTGGGGCTGAGGGAGAGAACCAGGAAAAAGACATGCTGTGGAGGGGAGCAGAGATCAATCACTAATGATTAAATGCAGAGTGGTGCATACAGAGCAAAAAGAGAAAGAAACACTCAGTGCATCATGGGAGCCCCCAGCAGTCTATAGCAGCATAACTAAGGGATGGTTCAGGGTCACCTGATCCAGCCCTAACTATAAGCTTTAGCAAAAAGGAAGGTTTTAAGCCTAATCTTAAAAGTAGAGAGGGTGTCTGTCTCCCTGATCTGAATTGGGAGCTGGTTCCACAGGAGAGGAGCCTGAAAGCTGAAGGCTCTGCCTCCCATTCTACTCTTACAAACCCTAGGAACTACAAGTAAGCCTGCCGTCTGAGAGCGAAGCGCTCTATTGGGGGTGATATGGTACTATGAGGTCCCTAAGATAAGATGGGACCTGATTTATTCAACAACCTTATAAGTAAGAAGAAGAATTTTAAATTCTATTCTAGAATTAACAGGAAGCCAATGAAGAGAGGCCAATATGGGTGAGATATGCTCTCTCCTTCTAGTCCCCGTTAGTACTCTAGCTGCAGCATTTTGAATTAACTGAAGGCTTTTCAGGGAACTTTTAGGACAACCTGATAATAATGAATTACAGTAGTCCAGCCTAGAGGAAATAAATGCATGAATTAGTTTTTCAGCATCACTCTGAGACAAGACCTTTCTAATTTTAGAGATATTGCGTAAATGCAAAAAAGCAGTCCTACATATTTGTTTAATATGCGCATTGAATGACATATCCTGATCAAAAATGACTCCAAGATTTCTCACAGTATTACTAGAGATCAGGGTAATGCCATCCAGAGTAAGGATCTGGTTAGACGCCATGTTTCTAAGATTTGTGGGGCCAAGTACAATAACTTCAGTTTTATATGAGGTTTAAAAGGCAGGAAATTAGAGGTCATCATGTCTTTATGTCTGTAAGACAATCCTGCAGTTTAGCTAATTGGTGTGTGTCCTCTGGCTTCATGGATAGATAAAGCTGGGGTATCATCTGCGTAACAATGAAAATTTAAGCAATGCCGTCTAATAATACTGCCTAAGGGAAGCATGTATAAAGTGAATAAAATTGGTCCTAGCACAGAACCTTGTGGAACTCCATAATTAACCTTAGTCTGTGAAGAAGATTCCCCATTTACATGAACAATTGTAAATCTATTAGATAAATATGATTCCAAACCACCGCAGCGCAGTGCCTTTAATACCTATGGCATGCTCTAATCTCTGTAATAAAAGTTTATGGTCAACAGTATCAAAAGCAGCACTGAGGTCTAACAGAACAAGCACAGAGATGAGTCCACTGTCTGAGGCCATAAGAAGATCATTTGTAACCTTCACTAATGCTGTTTCTGTACTATGATGATTCTAAAACCTGAATGAACTCTTCAAATAGACCATTCCTCTGCAGATGATCAGTTAGCTGTTTTACAACTACCCTTTCAAGAATTTTTGAGAGAAAAGGAAGGTTGGAGATTGGCCTATAATTAGCTAAGATAGCTGGGTCAAGTGATGGCTTTTTAAGTAATGGTTTAATTACTGCCACCTTAAAAGCCTGTGGTA
This sequence comes from Thalassophryne amazonica, assembly GCF_902500255.1. NCBI lineage: Eukaryota > Metazoa > Chordata > Actinopteri > Batrachoidiformes > Batrachoididae > Thalassophryne > Thalassophryne amazonica. Next base: position 48,980,118 of record NC_047122.1, read on the forward strand.
CATAGCCAACTAATAAAGATAGATTGATCATATTTAAGATCGAAGCATTAAATAATGGTAGGGCTTCCTTGAGCAGCCTGGTAGGAATGGGGTCTAATAGACATGTTGATGGTTTGGATGAAGTAACTAATGAAAATAACTCAGACAGGACAATCGGAGAGAAAGAGTCTAACCAAATACCGGCATCACTGAAAGCAGCCAAAGATAACGATACGTCTTTGGGATTGTTATGAGTAATTTTTTCTCTAATAGTTAAAATTTTATTAGCAAAGAAAGTCATGAAGTCATTACTAGTTAAGTTAATGGAATACTCGGCTCAATAGAGCTCTGACTCTTTGTCAGCCTGGCTACAGTGCTGAAAAGAAACCTGGGGTTGTTCTTATTTTCTTCAATTAGTGATGAGTAGTGAGATGTCCTAGCTTTACGGAGGGCTTTTTTATAGAGCAACAGACTCTTTTTCCAGGCTAAGTGAAGATCTTCTAAATTAGTGAGACGCCATTTCCTCTCCAACTTACGGGTTATCTGCTTTAAGCTGTGAGTTTGTGAGTTATACCACAGAGTCAGGCACTTCTGATTTAAAGCTCTCTTTTTCAGAGGAGCTACAGCATCCAAAGTTGTCTTCAATGAGGATGTAAAACTATTGATGAGATACTCTATCTCACTTACAGAGTTTAGGTAGCTACTCTGCACTGTGTTGGTATATGGCATTAGAGAACATAAAGAAGGAATCATATCCTTAAACCTAGTTACAGCGCTTTCTGAAAGACTTCTAGTGTAATGAAACTTATTCCCCACTGCTGGGTAGTCCATCAGAGTAAATGTAAATGTTATTAAGAAATGATCAGACAGAAGTGAGTTTTCAGGGAATACTGTTAAGTCTTCAATTTCCATACCATAAGTCAGAACAAGATCTAAGATATGATTAAAGTGGTGGGTGGACTCATTTACATTTTGAGCAAAGCCAATTGAGTCTAATAATAGATTAAATGCAGTGTTGAGGCTGTCATTCTCAGCATCTGTGTGGATGTTAAAATCGCCCACTATAATTATCTTATCTGAGCTAAGCACTAAGTCAGACAAAAGGTCTGAAAATTCACAGAGAAACTCACAGTAACAACCAGGTGGACGATAGATAATAACAAATAAAACTGGTTTTTGGGACTTCCAATTTGGATGGACAAGACTAAGAGTCAAGCTTTCAAATGAATTAAAGCTCTGTCTGTGTTTTTGATTAATTAATAAGCTGGAGTGGAAGATTGCTGCTAATCCTCCGCCTCGGCCCGTGCTACGAGCATTCTGGCAGTTAGTGTGACTCGGGGGTGTTGACTCATTTAAACTAACATATTCATCCTGCTGTAACCAGGTTTCTGTAAGGCAGAATAAATCAATATGTTGATCAATTATTATATCATTTACTAACAGGGACTTAGAAGAGAGAGACCTAATGTTTAATAGACCACATTTAACTGTTTTAGTCTGTGGTGCAGTTGAAGATGCTATATTATTTTTTCTTTTTGAATTTTTATGCTTAAATAGATTTTTGCTGGTTATTGGTGGTCTGGGAGCAGGCACCGTCTCTACGGGGATGGGGTAATGAGGGGATGGCAGGGGGAGAGAAGCTGCAGAGAGGTGTGTAAGACTACAACTCTGCTTCCTGGTCCCAACCCTGGATAGTCACTATAAACTAATAATGAATATCTTTACATTCTTTCAATGGTACGAATATTTAATTTGGTGAATTATTCATACCATTGAACTCATAAACATTCAATATTTATATATTAAATTAGTGCATTTGACCGGTTAAAGGTTTATACCAAACACTGGTGGGCGAGAGGTTAAAGTTACAGCGTGGAGGATTTAGGACTAACAAGTGTGAGAACTCTCATTTTTGTGATTATACATACTGATTATGACAAGAGAAGGCGAGGGAGCAGGAACCACCATTGCCAAAAAGGGAAAAAAAACGTAAAGGGAAACAAAATTGTGATGAGCAACAGCGTAATGCAGTCTGCAACCTCACCACTAGGTGATGCTAAATCCTATACACCAGGGGTTTTCAAAGTGTGGAGAGTCAGCCCCCCCACTCAGAGAACAAATGAATAGCTGCGCCCCCCCCCCCCCACCGACACACATACGCACAATTTCAACATCTTTGTGTGTTTCTTTTTATTCTTTTACACGTTAAATTGATTTTATGTGTTTTTAAGGAGCTGTCTGTGTATTTACACATTTTACAGCCTTTGTAAACCATTTTAAAACATATTTGTTAAGAAACTTTCTATTCTTTCACACATTTACACCCTTTTCAAACATTGTAAATGTGTTTTTAAAAACCTTTTGATTCTTCTATTTTTACCTTTTGTCATATTTTAAACATCTTTTTTTTTTTAAAAAAAACATTCAAACATCTGTGTGTGTTTTTAAATGTCTTTTGACATATCTAACACATTTTAACACAAATAATATAAATTAAACTTTTATACATATTTAGTCTCTCATCGGGGTCTTTGACGCGGGGATGCACTGTGGAGAGGAGTAAACGAAGATCGTCCTCTACTTTCTTCTTTTTTTGGTTGTCCCAAACTCTGTCTTCTCACTGGTAGATTTCACACTAAATATTTATCCATTTTGTTCCTGGCATGTTAGCTAACAATGTTTTCTTCTTCCTTTTTTCCCCTTCTTCTTTTGTTGGTTAACAGTGTTTACCGTTATTTTTTTGGCACCCCCCTCCCCCCGAAGAACTCTGGTGCCCCCTGGGGGAGGAACGCCCCACAGTTTGAAAACCACTGCTGTACACTGTTGCTTCACTCTAGGCTGCAGGCTGTGGCTGGTGGTGGTGCAAACAGCACGCAACTTCCAAACAAAAAGATCCACATTTCGAGGCAACTCGTGCCTCAATCCTCAGTGAACATCTGACGTTGCATCAGGGCATCTGGAGTCAAACCTGTGCCAAATCAACTTGCATATCCTTACCAAATCCTACTTGGCCTTACATACTAGAGAAGTTAAAAAAAAGTATCCTCCAGTCACCTACAGTTTCTTCAATCACAGCCATAAATGCCTATAACTCCTTCAGATTCGTCATAGGTGTCTTGGTGGCTTCCCTCACTAGTCTCCTTCTTGCACGATTACTCAACTTTTGAGATTTACCTGCTCCGGTTTGGTTAATAGAAATTTTTTTTGCTAAACCCCTTGAATTAAAGATGAACTGCAGATCACATCTTCTTTGTTTTGACACCAGTGTGGTGCACAGAGACAAAAACTACAACCTGACAGCGTACAGACAAGGAGATGAGAGGTTGATTTTTACCTGATGTATAACTCCATACCTTTAATTAAGGCTGCAGTTGAAGCCTTTTTGCATGTTGATGTACACGCTCTAAGTTCAGTACGTATCCCTTCATAACACATATTACTATGGATTTCTGCTCAGATTAAATGTGCTGCTCCATCCTCCGAATGAGATTCACATCACCCCAAGAGCATGATTGGAGCGAGAGATCAATAAGGTAGCAGCGAATTGACGGGGAGAGAGAGAGAGAGAGAGATGTATTTGCTGGTCTTCATTACATCTATAAAAAGAAAGAAATGAGAGGTAGCAGCGAGAGGGTAGCAGCATTTTGCTGCAGCCCAGTCCCAACAACCCATAAACGCTTTACGTCGTGCTGCTTGTAACACATATGTAGCGGCAGCATGTAAACCATGTGCACAAAACCACACATGCCACAAGTGAAAGGAGAATAAAAACAGTAAAATGTGAGTTTTAGCATGTTGAAGCACTGGAAAAAATCCCGTGATGGGGCATAAAGTAATAGGGCTGATGATTTTGTATGCAGTGTGAGAACGTTTCCCAGAGGAGCTGAGGTGATCCACGTTGAGAGGAGAAGATGACGAGGCTCATCGCTCTGACTCTGAGATAGTTGGGTATAATTAACAGGGCTTTGGTTTTTAATTAATCTGCCTTGATCAGAGCAGAAATTATGTTCTTACATTTTGGATTAAATTGATTCAAGGGCATACACTGAAACTGCAAAGTGCACAGACTCTCTTCTCTTTTTTCCCCCCTGGTCATCTAATTTTCTTGCTACTCAGTGTGTCTTGGATTCTTCTCTTCTTTTATTCCTGTCTTCCTTCTTCACCACCTTTTGGTGTGATAAACTGTGACATATTGTTTTCTTCATGCCAACTTTCTGCTCACAGTCTTCTGTGCTCCATACTGTGTCGACCCTGTAGTGCCCTCTGATGGTGGGTCTGTACCCTGGAAGGACATTGTGGCACCTGGTGACAGTGCCAGTAGCCAAACCCAACCATCTGAGCCCCAAAAAACAACCACCATTAGGCCATCTGACAATAATAATAATCCATGTGTCACCCCGCCGGCTCGGTGTGGCGGGGAAATAAAGCAGCGGTTGTTACTCTGCTTTGCTGGGATTGACTCGCTGATAGTCCACTTTGCTTAGATATGAGCTTCTCTTATCTGTAGTTATTCATTTAGATTGCAACACGTTTTGTTGGTAAATTCTGGATTCACAATTATGAGACTTTGTCCACATTTAACATATTTAATTGTAAACGGTAGCAACAGTAGCCTTAGTGGCCCCAACCTCCGGTCCTCATAAATGAGGCAAACCCGGAAGCTGGGAATCTTGCAGTTCCTTGTATGGCCGCTTGAGGCTGGCTCAAAAATTGAGTCACTCCCCAAAGACCCCCACGTTAAAATCCCCAACTTATAGTGGAAGTAAACATGTACAGCCTGGTACAAAAACTGGATTTTGCCTGGATAGCTAGTTTCTTCCTTTACGACAACTGCAAAGGGGTGCATTTTTTAAAAAGCCTATCCGCTTAAGATATTTTAAGACATAAATTAATTAAAAACCATTGTCTGCGGTGAACCAACAGGCAACGGGATTGTTGTACACCAACCATGATCGTCCTTTTTGAGCATTTTATTACAATTTCTGAGATAGTATGGCTTACTGAGTGTCTAATTGTACTAACAGAGCATTTATAAACTCTGTGTTGAATTTTCTTATTATTTTATTTATATGCTAGCACCATTAGCACTGTTAGCAGATATCAGTACCTTGGTTACATGAGCTCCACTGTCATGCCACAGTTACTGAGGCATTTAGCTGGTCATAATTTTTGATACCCACAACCAAGCCACTTATTATAAAAACTGCTGCCCAGCCCCAAAAAACAATATCTGAACCAAGGATAGCCTGTTAGCTTTATCTTGTTTGGCCACTGAGACAGGGACTTTATTGGGATCATGTTGATCTTTCCCAAGTTCCATTTATAGGTTGGTGAGGCACTGCCAACATGATGCCATCCAAACCTGCCAGGTTGAAGCTTCAAAGCTACTTTTCACAAAACTTATGGGTGACATGAGGGAGGGTTTGTATAGTATATATGCACTCTATGGTGGCAACCAGGAGCCTGCAATGTCCCACTGTGCCCACATTGCTATTTAAACTAGTATATATACTGTAAATAACTGTAAATTATGGTAAAAGATGTGAATACGAGGTCTGTCCGTAAAGTATAGGTCCTTTTTATTTTTTTCAAAAACTATATGGATTTCATTCATATGTTTTTACGTCAGACATGCTTGAACCCTCGTGCGCATGCGTGAGTTTTTCCACACCTGTCGGTGACGTCATTCGCCTGTGAGCACTCCTTGTGGGAGGAGTCGTCCAGCCCCTCGTCGGAATTCCTTTGTCTGAGAAGTTGCTGAGAGACTGGCGCTTTGTTTGATCAAAATTTTTTCTAAACCTGTGAGACACATCGAAGTGGACACGGTTCGAAAAATTAAGCTGGTTTTCAGTGAAAAGTTTAACAGCTGATGAGAGATTTTGAGGTGATTCTGTCGCTTTAAGGACTTTTCACGGTGCGAGACATCGTGCAGCGCTCTCAGGCGGCGTCATCAGCCTGTTTCAAGCTTAAAACCTCCACATTTCAGGCTCTATTGATCCAGGACGTCGTGAGACAACAGAGAAGTTTCAGAAGAAGTCGGTTTCAGCATTTTATCCGGATATTCCACTGTTAAAGGAGATTTTTTTAATGAAAGACGTGCGGGCGGATTGCAGCGTCGGCTCGCAGGAAAAACACCTCTGCTGGAAGCCTTAAGGACAAGTTGGAACATCTCCAGCTGATAAACAATTTCTCATATACTCACTCCACTGAAAGCCATCAAAAGCCAGCTGGATTTTAACAAATGGTTATCAACACGGAGGTGTTTTTCCTGTGCCGCCGCGCCGCGTCGGCTGCGTCCCGACGCGCGGACCTGTCCGCACGTCTTTCATTAAAAAAATGTCCTTTAACAGTGGAATATCCGGATAAAATGCTGAAACCGACTTCTTCTGAAACGTCTCTGTTCTCTCACGACGTCCTGGATCAATAGAGCCTGAAATGTGGAGGTTTTAAGCTTGAAACAGGCTGATGACGCCGCCTGAGAGCGCTGCGCGACGTCTCGCACCGTGAAAAGTCCTTAAAGCGACAGAATCACCTCAAAATCTCTCATCAGCTGTTAAAATTTTCACTGAAAACCAGCTTAATTTTTCGAACCGTGTCCACTTCGATGTGTCTCACAGGTTTAGAAAAAATTTTGATCAAACAAAGCGCCAGTCTCTCAGCAACTTCTCAGACAAAGGAATTCTGACGAGGGGCTGGACGACTCCTCCCACAAGGAGTGCTCACAGGCGAATGACGTCACCGACAGGCGTGGAAAAACTCACGCATGCGCACGAGGGTTCAAGCATGTCTGACGTAAAAACATATGAATGAAATCCATATAGTTTTTGAAAAAAATAAAAAGGACCTATACTTTACGGACAGACCTCGTATAGTTCAAAATAGGAGGTTCGCTGCTTCTCACCTGTATCTATAAACATCCAAAATTACAAGGTTGAATGTGCAGTAGGTTTTTTTGTGTGTGTGTGTGAGTTACTGATGGAAATTTTGCAAACCCATGCATCATCTCCCTGTCTGTCTCTATTGTGCCTGTGCTTTCCCTGCTAATTGCAAGCAACACTGGTGGTGCATAGTATGAATTCTTTTAAGATGTGGATGATTTTGACAGATATTTCTGGGTTAAACTCAGAATATGTTGGTGAGTCTGCCAGTGGCACACTCCTATGACCTGTTGATCTATTTAATGTGTTTGGCTGTCCATTTCTGTTATTTGCCTTCTTGGGCTTGGGCGGTACTGCCATGGCTACCACTTTTCAATCCACCACCTGCCACTATCAATGGAGCTGTCAGGAAATATTTCATTTTCAGTGATGGGTATGAATCATATGCCACAGGACAGATCTGGTCTGGGAGCATTCACAGAGGTCCCCGTGTTGCCACATCCACAACACCATGGAGCTGTTCAGGGTCCTGGACAGCAATCACCCAGGAAGACAAGTGGTCCATTCCCCCTCAAAACTAATGAAACATAGACATCCACTTTCACTTGGTACAGGACTGTTGGCACCATTGTGTTCAAAAACAAAACAATGTGAAAATTCACACGAGGTGGAGGTTTCTTTATCGTAGATCAGATAAGTTGCACATGCAGTGAGTGGCTGCCTTGAAAACATTTTGTAAAGCGACTAATAACTCTGTGGACGGCTGTCTGAGCATGCCATAACAGATTGCAGTTATTCAGCCCACCATGTGTTCCCACTAAGATGGAAGCGCAATGAGCCACTGTTTGTCCATCAGCATTTCTCGCATGCTTTGATCTGCTTCCTAAATGGACACTTTCTTGGCCTGCTTTCCCACTTTACAGAAGGACAGTTGGCATCGGTGAGAATACCCTCCACCCCACCCCCATCCCTGGGTAGCAAATATACATTGGGAAATATGCTGAAAGTGGAGGAAAGTGGCCTATATAGGACTTCCTGCAAGCGTGTTGTGCAGCAGAGATGAGGCAGTGGTTTGTCAGCCAGGAAATCATCAGATGAACATGGATGAAGAAGTAAAGTGTGGATTTAGGCAGGAAGTGGTGTGTACCATAAGGACTTTAAATTCCAAAAAGAAGTAAGTTTGACAAATGTGCAACACAGATTGCTGGCCCACAGCACTGGAAACACTACAACAAAAATGTGAGTCCATTTGTTTGTTTGTTTTTTTTAAATCAGTTCTTTAATTTGGGATTTTTGTGCATTGATGTAGTGTACCTTTATAATTTGAGTTTATTTTGTTTTGTTGTAAATGCACTACCCCTTTGTAAATAGATATTATTATTGTTGTTATTAATGGACGTGTGTTTTTTTTCTGGATATTTCATACCAAAATATAAGCTGCAGGACTTCCCACACTAGTTTTAAACAAAGAAACTTATATACCCCAGAAAAACAGTAATGAACTACTTGTGGACGTCCTGCCAGACATGTTGTGGTATTGCATTCATCAGTCACCTGAGATGTCTGGCTCCTTCAGACCAACCCTCATTTTCCTTGTCCATAACTCAAGTGGACTCATCGTTTGTGGTGATTGGTAGCACTGCATTATTCGCGGGTGTGACTGCTTGTTGTCCTTGGGGAGGCACATGATGGCAGCCCAGTGACAGCCGAAGTAATTGACTGTTAAGTTCTAATGGATTTCCTACCTGGTGCTGATGTAGCGGAGGGCTGGCCATCCTCACACTGCTGTTTGCACAGAATCGTGCTGTGCAGTTGCTTTCAACTGTAGAGTTACGTGATCTCTTTGGGGGACAGATGGTCCTACCTTGCTGTTTTTTCCATAGGTACCACTAGGTAACCATAAGGTGTTGTGTTTGTCAGAGCTCAGCTTTAGCTAGGTGGAGAGGCCCCTGGGAATGTCTGACTCACCCATGCTTCGGTGCGTGTGTGTGTTCTGTGCACTAACTGTAGTAGGTGTTGGCAGCACTGTCATATTAAGCCAGTGGTGTTGATTTTATTGTGCCAGCTCCTGCAGGCTGCTTCTGATGCTCCTATCATATAACTCTCCTTCTCTTTCGCCCTTGCTGGCCACGTTCTTGTCACTGCTAGCCCCTGACGTGTGCCTCTGGGCATGCAGGAGTACATCTTCAGCTGTGCCTTTGCACCTCTGCCAGAGTGTGCACAGTTTTATTTGTGCCTACATTTGTATGTACAAATGTGCTTCCTTCTTAACTGCAAAGAGCATCAGCAGAGGCTGGTGCGTGGTAGAATTTATATACCGGTAATGGTCTTGTTGTGTCACGCAGGCAGAACCATTTGAGAAAAATAGTGATTATTTCAAGCCATTTTTCTCTTGTACATTTTTTCATGTTTTACAAATTAATAAATAGATATGGACTTTTATTTAGGTGGTAATTATAGTTTGCAATTGCTTTCTGTAATTCACAATGAAGGGAAGTGGCACCAAAAGATGCACTACTTTGGAATTATGCTGCAAATTATCACTTTGAGGGAAGAGCTGAGGAAAAAAATTAAGAAGCTCATCATTGAATGGCATCCGTACACCACACTGTACACCACTCTTTACACCACTCTGTGCACCACACTGTACACCACTCTGTGCACCACACTGTACACCACTCTTTACACCACTCTGTGCACCACACTGTACACCACTCTTTACACCACTCTGTGCACCACACTGTACACCACTCTGTGCACCACTCTTTACACCACTCTGTGCACCACACTGTACACCACTCTTTACACCACTCTGTACACCACACTGTACACCACACTGTACACCACTCTTTACACCACTCTCTACACCACTCTTTACACCACACTGTACACCACTCTTTACACCACTCTTTACACCACACTGTACACCACTCTGTGCACCACACTGTACACCACTCTTTACACCACTCTTTACACCACACTGTACACCACACTGTACACCACACTGTATACCACACTGTACACCACTCTTTACACCACTCTGTGCACCACTCTTTACACCACTCTTTACACCACACTGTATACCACACTGTACACCACTCTTTACACCACTCTGTACACCACACTGTACACCACTCTGTGCACCACACTGTACACCACTCTTTACACCACTCTGTGCACCACACAGTACACCACTCTTTACACCACTCTGTGCACCACACTGTACACCACTCTGTGCACCACTCTTTACACCACACTGTGCACCACTCTTTACACCACTCTTTACACCACTCTGTGCACCACACTGTACACCACTCTGTGCACCACTCTTTACACCACACTGTGCACCACTCTTTACACCACTCTTTACACCACTCTGTGCACCACACTGTACACCACTCTGTGCACCACTCTTTACACCACTCTGTGCACCACTCTTTACACCACTCTTTACACCACTCTGTGCACCACACTGTACACCACTCTGTGCACCACTCTTTACACCACACTGTGCACCACTCTTTACACCACTCTTTACACCACACTGTATACCACACTGTACACCACTCTGTGCACCACTCTTTACACCACTCTTTACACCACTCTGTGCACCACTCTTTACACCACTCTTTACACCACTCTGTGCACCACTCTCTACACCACTCTTTACACCACACTGTATACCACACTGTACACCACTCTTTACACCACTCTGTACACCACACTGTACACCACTCTGTGCACCACACTGTACACCACTCTTTACACCACTCTGTACACCACACTGTACACCACTCTGTGCACCACTCTTTACACCACTCTGTGCACCACTCTTTACACCACACTGTATACCACACTGTACACCACTCTTTACACCACTCTGTACACCACACTGTACACCACTCTGTGCACCACACTGTACACCACTCTTTACACCACTCTGTACACCACACTGTACACCACTCTGTGCACCACACTGTACACCACTCTTTACACCACTCTTTACACCACACTGTACACCACATTGTACACCACTCTTTACACCACTCTGTACACCACACTGTACACCACACTGTACACCACTCTTTACACCACTCTCTACACCACTCTTTACACCACACTGTACACCACACTGTACACCACTCTTTACACCACACTGTACACCACTCTGTGCACCACTCTTTACACCACTCTTTACACCACGCTCTACACCACTCTTTACACCACACTGTACACCACACTGTACACCACTCTTTACACCACTCTTTACACCACTCTTTACACCACTCTGTGCACCACACTGTACACCACTCTTTACACCACTCTTTACACCACTCTGTACACCACACTGTACACCACTCTGTGCACCACACTGTACACCACTCTTTACACCACTCTTTACACCACTCTCTACACCACTCTTTACACCACACTGTACACCACACTGTACACCACTCTGTGCACCACTCTGTGCACCACACTGTACACCACTCTTTACACCACTCTGTACACCACACTGTACACCACTCTGTGCACCACACTGTACACCACTCTTTACACCACTCTTTACACCACACTGTACACCAGTGATTTTCAGCCTTTTTTGAGCTGCGGCACCCTTTTTATATTTACAAAATCCTGCGGCACACCACAAACCAAAATAATATTATAATTCTATTACCTCTGGTTTTGCGCAAAACCCAATTATCGCAATAGAAAATCGATACAGAAAACACCACAGAAAATCCTCAAGCATTTTGCGCTCTGATCTCAAGTGTTTTTTTTAGACGTGTCGACACTTTTATTCACAATAATCTGCCACTCTAATATTCACAGAGCGCGGAGGCTGCCTTTAGCGAACCCAGTTGTGAGCGAGAAGGCCCAAATCTGACCACGGTGACATCAACGGAGGTCAGGCCGCCTTCCCCGCACACATCCACAGCCAACGCGGTTTCTCCTTCCCCAGAGGAGCCATGCTCCGTGAGCAGCTGAGATTCACGCTGTAGTCAGCAACCCGTAACCATGGAGACGCACAACGCTATGTGCACGAGTATCTCTATTATACTATAGTACAGCGCTTTACTGCCATCTACTGGAATAAAAGAGCATTACATCCTCTGCCACACTATTACAGCACATACACCCGATAATGGTGATATTTGATAATTGCCCACGGCACCCCTGACGATCGATCACGGCACCCCGGTTGAGAATCACTGCTCTACACCACTCTTTAAACCACACTGTGCACCACTCTGTACACCACTCTCTACACCACTCTTTAAACCACACTGTGCACCACTCTGTACACCACACTGTACACCACTCTCTACACCACACTGTGCACCACTCTGTACACCACACTGTACACCACTCTCTACACCACTCTTTAAACCACACTGTGCACCACTCTGTGCACCACTCTGTGCACCACACTGTACACCACTCTCTACACCACTCTTTAAACCACACTGTGCACCACTCTGTACACCACGCTGTACACCACTCTTTACACCACTCTTTACATCACACTGTACACCACTCTTTACACCACACTGTGCACCACTCTTTACACCACACTGTACACCACTCTTTACACCACTCTTTACACCACACTGTGCACCACACTGTACACCACTCTTTACACCACTCTTTACACCACGCTGTACACCTCTCTTTACACCACTCTTTACACCACGCTGTACACCACTCTTTACACCACACTGTACACCACTCTTTACACCACTCTTTACACCACTCTTTACACCACACTGTGCACCACTCTTTACACCACACTGTACACCACTCTTTACACCACACTGTGCACCACTCTTTACACCACGCTGTACACCACTCTTTACACCACACTGTACACCACTCTTTACACCACACTGTACACCACACTGTGCACCACTCTTTACACCACACTGTACACCACTCTTTACACCACTCTTTACACCACACTGTGCACCACTCTTTACACCACACTGTACACCACTCTTTACACCACTCTTTACATCACACTGTGCACCACTCTTTACACCACTCTTTACACCACACTGTACACCACTCTTTACACCACTCTTTACACCACTCTTTACACCACACTGTGCACCACTCTTTACACCACACTGTACACCACTCTTTACACCACTCTTTACATCACACTGTACACCACTCTTTACACCACTCTTTACACCACACTGTACACCACACTGTACACCACTCTTTACACCACGCTGTACACCACTCTCTACACCACTCTTTACATCACACTGTGCACCACTCTTTACACCACACTGTACACCACTCTTTACACCACACTGTACACCACTCTCTACACCACTCTTTTCATCACACTGTGCACCACTCTTTACACCACACTGTGCACCACTCTTTACACCACACTGTACACCACTCTTTACACCACTCTTTACATCACACTGTACACCACTCTTTACACCACACTGTACACCACTCTTTACACCACTCTTTACATCACACTGTACACCACTCTTTACACCACACTGTACACCACTCTTTACATCACACTGTACACCACTCTTTACACCACACTGTACACCACTATTTACATCACACTGTACACCACTCTCTACACCACTCTTTACATCACACTGTGCACCACTCTTTACACCACACTGTGCACCACTCTTTACACCACACTGTACACCACTCTTTACACCACTCTTTACATCACACTGTACACCACTCTCTACACCACTCTTTACACCACACTGTACACCACTCTTTACATCACACTGTACACCACTCTTTACACCACTCTTTACACCACACTGTACACCACTCTTTACATCACACTGTACACCACTCTCTACACCACTCTTTACATCACACTGTACACCACTCTCTACACCACTCTTTACATCACACTGTGCACCACTCTCTACACCACTCTTTACATCACACTGTACACCACTCTCTACACCACTCTTTACATCACACTGTGCACCACTCTCTACACCACTCTTTACATCACACTGTACACCACTCTCTACACCACTCTTTACATCACACTGTACACCACTCTTTACACCACTCTTTACATCACACTGTACACCACTCTTTACATCACACTGTGCACCACTCTTTACACCACTCTTTACATCACACTGTACACCACTCTTTACACCACTCTTTACATCACACTGTGCACCACTCTTTACACCACTCTTTACATCACACTGTACACCACTCTTTACACCACTCTTTACACCACACTGTACACCACTCTTTACATCACACTGTACACCACTCTTTACACCACACTGTACACCACTCTTTACATCACACTGTACACCACTCTTTACACCACTCTTTACATCACACTGTGCACCACTCTTTACACCACTCTTTACATCACACTGTACACCACTCTTTACACCACACTGTACACCACTCTTTACATCACACTGTACACCACTCTTTACACCACACTGTACACCACTCTTTACACCACACTGTACACCACACTGTACACCACTCTATTCCCCACTGTTTATGCCACTCTGTACGCTGCTCTAAAGGCCATTATGTGTAATGCTGTGCACCGGGTGGAAGATGAAGCCCGTAGATACCTCTATGCATCTGATGAAGTGATGTACCCACCCAGAGAACTTTTCTGTCCACTTTTGCCCCAGTGTACTACTACTACTACTACTACTTATTTCAGTAGAAATATGCCCTCCTCACAGTACTATACACACAGTGTTCCCATCTTTCTGACACAATACCACCATTTCAGAAAGAAATATGCCATATTATATACCAGGGTATATCTGACTACTATTCAGTTATGACGACAGTACTTGGTGCAAAATAACATCAGGAAGTTAGAGTTCCACCCAACATGCAGCCCAAAGCGAAGAAGCCTACAGATGGATGCTGAGATGAGAGCCAGTGTTATGACAACGAGTCATGTGAAAGAATAGCAGCAATAAAAGCAGCTGGAGCCTATGATAACAAAGGCCTCATCTTGCAAACTAACAGACTGCCAGGCTATACCACATCATTTGCATATTCTAATGATCCCAATGTTCAGGGTTAGCCGTCATTAGCTTACACTAATGACGCGTTTAGCTCTTAATAAATCAGTTAAGGCAGCTCCCTGCTGGAGCCCAGGGAGCTACACCCGTGCGTATGTGCACACACTTTGAACTCACTGCTTACATAGTTCATTATAATGTGACTCTATTGCATGCACGAACATAGGATTACATTGCAATTTTTAATGCATGCACATGTGAGGGAATAAATGCACATGAGTACGTATATTATCTGCTTTTAAATGCTTACAGGTTTGTGCATCATTTTTCTGACTATGAATATGTGAAAGAGGTATTAGCTTCTGTTCTGCTATGTCACTTTGAAGTGTCTGCTTTTGAAGTTACGGTACTAACAATATGTCAAGAATTGTGTGTGTGTGTGTGTGTGTGTGTGTGTGTGTGTGTGTGTGTGTGTGTATATATATATATATATATATATATATATATATATATATATATATATATATATATATATATATATCCCTTTTATGTATAGTGATCACTACAGTGGACAGCTACTTAAAAGTTGTTCTCTTGTATATGCATGGGTTTTGTTGTTATAGTTGCATATCAGCAAACACAGTGGACGCTTGCGCACCATCGCATACATTGCCACCTAATGGCAAGTCATAGTAAGTGCAATTTTTAATGCAAAACCAAGATGGCCGACGGGAAGCCAGAAATGCTGAATGCTCAAGGAATATCTTGTAAATCTTTCTATAGCAGGACACCCCTACAGGTAAAAAAAAAAAAAAACCTTACTTCCTGTGCCAGTCTCTTCCAAAGAGGGAAATGACAGCCAAAATCCTTTCACAGTTTGTCACCGCCAGTAATGTACAGCGGTGATTAGAAGGTCATCGGCTCATGGTTGTATCAGAAGGCATAATCCTCAAATGGGATTATTGTGTATTGAAAAAAAAGAAAAAGAAAAGACCAAGAAAAATACACAGAGATAAATTCAACTAACGAGGTCATCTTATCATCATTAGTGAGGAATCAGGAAGACTGGGGGAGGAGACGGTGGCAAGATGTGAATTCAGCAGTCGAATAAAGATTAAAGATTGCAAGATTGTGCGATGTTATTATGTTTTTATTTTCTGTCATTCTCTGTCTCTCTCTCTCTCTCTTGAACATTATCTGTGAGGATGCACTGGAGTGGAATATCGTGGTCAACCATCCAGTGTGATTAGGACACTACAGTAAAACACATGCATGCTGTCTCCCCCCCCCCCCACATACACACACATATATGTACATGCACACAGTTTGACGGCACTCATACAGTGTGAAGTGTGATGCCTCTGACCGACACGGCTTGGAATGCCGCGGGTCTCTCGCTGTTCAGCCACCATGGCCCCTCCACATGTAGGTCAGTTTGGGCCAGGGGTGCACCATCCTCCCTCCCTCCCTCCCTCCTTCATCGTTGTCTGTTACCCTCCTCTTCCTCATTTCAGCATTCTCTCATGGGGCTGCCTCTTCATTTTCTTGCTCTCTTTCTTTCCCTACAGTACAGCTATTACACTTGTACATTATTAGAATTACGATGAACTAGTTGATGGGCCACAGATCTTCAATGTGTTGAGGTGCAGGGGTTCAACATCTCTGTACTCCACTTTTATTCATTTTGTTGATAAATTGCGGTTGATTAATTTCACATCATAATATGCATGCAGACGTATTGTTTTGCAGGTGTGATGTTTTTTTCCTAAGAAAAACTGGTTCAGGCTATAATTTTATTTTTAAACAGGTATTGTCTGAAAATGTAGTGCAGGGTGGTGGCCAAGTGGTTAGTGTGCTTGTTTTCACAGCAGAGGGTTCCCGGTTCAAATCCACCCTTGCCCAGTTCTCCATGTGATGTGAAGTTGTGTGAGGAAGGGCATTCTGCATAAAACTTGTGCCAAATCGACATGTAGATCCACTTCGGATTTGCTGTGGCGACCCCGAGTGCAAACAGGGGAGCAGCCGTAGGGGCTTACTTCCTGTGCAAATCTCTTCCAGAGAAGGAAATGACAGGCAAAATCCTCTCACAGTTTTTCAGGAAGGGCATCCGGCGTAAAACTCGTGCCAAATCAACATGCAGGTCCATCTCTGATCTGCTGTGGTGACCACAACTGAAAAAAGAGAGCTGCTGAATGGGCTTATATTACCTAAAAAAAAAAAAAAAAAACGTAGCAAAGGGAAATAGGTCAATTGCATTAGATTGATTGCATGATTCTTGTATCTACCTGACTAATTCAAATTCAAAAACTTTCCCCGTGTGCCTTTGCAGATGTTACACCACACCAGAGGTGAGGTCTAAATTTGGTGTCAGTGTTACATGTTTCTACAGGTTATAATGGAACATTTTGTCAAAAACTTCATAGTTTCCACAGTAAGAGCCTGAAAGAACTAAATTTACCCAGATGTCAGTAGCTACTGAGGCAACAGAGCAGAATGTGGTCTTAAATTACTCACAGACCCAAAGTTCCTACTTGAACCAAATAAATGTTTCCCTGGAAATGACCAGAAACACCTGCTTCTGACCTTTGTGTCCAATTAAAGTAGCCCTTGTCATAGCTTGCCATCCCTGAGGCTCGAGAGCACGTTTTGGGCTTAAATTGCTCAGGAACCCAAAGATTTTATTTGGTCCAACTTTGACCTTAGTTGAATGTAATGTAAGGGCAGGTATAAGTCAGCAAGTTAGTTCTGTTTAAGAGACAAACTTAATAGGATGTGAAAAACTCGGGTTGAATATCAAAAGATGGCCATGCAGTACACGACAATGCAATACGAATGCGCATAACACCAGGATTGTAAAGAAACGCACGCCGCATTGTAGAGTGTATGGAGAAACTGCAGTAGGAACGTGCGTGTTGACGGGTTAAGACCACATCACAGCCATTCAAGCCATGTTCACACCCACAAAGACTCAGAGTAGCTGTACAGAGGGGGGAAATTAACACCTGACATTTCATTACCCATTTGCAAAATATAATTGAATAGTTTTGTCGGTGCCATTGGAGAAGGTGTGCTGCTGGCCCAGATGCATTTTCTCTATGACCGAAAAAAATCTATTCGGTGCTCAATATATGTATTCTTTTGTTTGTTATTATCCACATAAACACCCAATAACAACAGTGCAGGGTGTTATTTTCTATCTCAATTCTCTTTGAGCACTTGGCAAGTTGGCACAGCGTGAATGTTTATCATGTGAGCACAAACTAATAAAAACATGGGAAATAATTGTATCTTGTGCGCACACAGGAGCATTTTGAGTTTTCAATAAACCATGGCCTTATTACACATCTGTTTCTCTCTCACCTGAGCTCTGCATTGACCACAGACAGGACAATCTGTGCCTCACTGCTTAGCACTGCATGGCTCCTCCATTGCGGAGGTTCTGCCGCAATACAATCCCACATTATGTTCATATTATGTTGATGCAATATCATGTTATGTTGATACAGTATCATGTTATGTTGATACAGTATCATATTATGTTGATACAGTATCATGTTATGTTGATACAGTATCATGTTATGTTGATACAATATCATATTATGTTGATACAGTATCATGTTATGTTGACACAGTATCATGTTATGTTGATACAATATCATATTATGTTGATACAGTATCATGTTATGTTGACACAGTATCATGTTATGTTGATACAATATCATATTATGTTGATACAGTATCATGTTATGTTGATACAATATCATATTATGTTGATACAGTATCATGTTATGTTGACACAGTATCATGTTATGTTGACACAGTATCATGTTATGTTGATACAGTATCATGTTATGTTGACACAATATCATGTTATGTTGATACAATATCATGTTATGTTGATACAGTATCATGTTATGTTGATACAGTGCTATCTCATCATGTCATTGCGTAGTGTATGTCTGGCTTCATGATGATGTAATTCAGGAAATTTCGTTTGCATGTTGGGAATAATGACACCAAAATTAAGATGATACAGCGAGTCCTAATATCTGCTTTCGGTGGCAGTTTGTGTTGTTGTCAGTCATGCATCACAGGAAAAATTTGCTTGCTGTGCCCAAAATGTCTGCACTTCTGACATGTGTGTAATTTGAATGAAATGTGAGTTTAATTTTTGAAGCTCATCAAGTGGTGGAATCGGGTGCTTTGCAGTCGTTGGAAATTCCCCAGCAACACAGAGAAGGTCCTTCATAAATCTCCTCACCTCAGGAGGGAAGCTGAGGTTTCAATCTGGGAGACATAGCTGGTTTTAAAAGCCCGTCGTCTCTCTAATTATTGCTGAATGAGAGGAGTGGGTGACATAACACAACGAGGAGAAATAAATAAATTGCTTTCCATTTGTAGTCAAGGGTCGGCCTAGTTTGAAATGGTTGTAAAATACATTTTATTCCAGCAGTTCCATTGAAAAATAAACATTAACAACGGAAATGCATAATTAAAAACAAACCTCAGCTATAAATTAATCTAAACCATTATTTTGAAATCTGCTCTTGGCCATTGATATTAGATTCCTCAAACACAGTACACTCTAAAAACTCAGTACACTCTAAAAAAAGAACCACTGTCTCAACGAGAAAAAAATAATGTAACAATTTGTATAGATTTTTTTTAAGTTATTTCAACTTAACTAAAATTATTTTAACAACTAGAGAAGTCTTGTGGCATTAACCCAGTTGAAAGTTGAAATAACTTTAATAAAATCTATGCAAATTGTTACTGTAATTGTCAGTTTTTCTCGTTGCAACAGCAGTGCCTTTTTTTTGGAGTGTACCTCGTTCAACCACCTCTTTGTTCTTTCTTTCTTACAATGAAATTCATACAAAATCCTTTTTGTAGGGTTGTGTGTAGCTACTCTACTGTTATTTGAGATTTTGAATATAACTGTTGTGAAATAATCAGAAAATGAGGCTGTATTTATCTGATTTAGCACATTTCTGTGCAGAAATTGTGCCTTTCTCTCTCTCACCAACAACCACACGTACTCTATGTGATATTACATGAGGCTTTTCAAATGATCTTGTTATGTGCAGACGCGGGTTGAGGAGCGGACCAGTGTCTGACTGAACCCAGCGCTAAATAACCAGAAAGCGGTTCCAAAAACAAAACAATTTTATTTCCCTCCTGTGCAATAATTAGTGTACAACATAAATGTGCGGTGGTCTGGCGAGGTGAAGGACGGCGCGCTCTGCAGTGCCCAAATGGATCGAAGCCCGGCGCTTCTGGACTCAGATTCACTGCCAAACACCCCCCAGGTGGCCACGACAAACTGACTCTGTGAAGGATGGAAAAGGTGAGGTAAGTCAACAGAGCTACAGCAAATATCCTTCAGAGGCACACACTATCAGCAACACATTCAGGTCTGAATTTAAGCTTTATGTAAATGAGCAGCTTCTCACAACAGGTGGAGGATCATCAGTCCGTACGCCACGGCAGTGAGAAGCAAACTGCACAATTCTCATCAATGTTCAAATATACTGCGTAACAAAATGCCAAATTACTATTAACGATCATTCAGACAATAATCACCTCTGATGTGTGCTGACAGCATGTGTCCCTCACCTGTCCTCCTTCACAGGCATGATGTGTCAAACCCTGGCGCGGTCCTCAGCGTCTCACAAACGAACGTCACAAGGTCG
This sequence comes from Thalassophryne amazonica, assembly GCF_902500255.1. NCBI lineage: Eukaryota > Metazoa > Chordata > Actinopteri > Batrachoidiformes > Batrachoididae > Thalassophryne > Thalassophryne amazonica. The sequence continues at coordinate 49,000,692 of NC_047122.1, forward strand.
AGTTCCCAGCAATTCTGCTCGAATCACTCATGGCTTAAATGCAGAACGCCATCTCATTATCTGCTTCAGCTGAAAGTCTTTAAGTTTGCACGTGAGCATCATCCACAGGTGCTGCGAGTCATTAGGCCTGCACGTGAACATCCTCCACAAGTGCAGCCAATAGTGCTGATGAGGGTGAAGGATTCTTCTGCCAGTACCTTCTCCACAGACAAAAACCCAGTTTGCATACCACCTGGAGAGCAAAGAAAAGAAAACAACACCAAAATATCCAGCCAAACCCCCCAACACACAACATATCTGCTGCATCAAAGACTATTAGATTCTCATCAGATTCTTCTTGTTATATGCATTTTTAATGTGGAGATTTTCAAAATAATAGCTTTTATTGTTTATGAATAATTGTGTTAACAATCTGGAGAGGATGGAGTATCTATCTATCTATCTATCTATCTGTCTATCTGTCTGTCTGTCTGTCATTACTGTGAGTGAATTAAGAATAGTGTTTATTATTCCCATAATATATGTGCTCCACTGGAATTTCTGGAATTTGGGGCAGATCTTGGTACATTTTTTTTGTCTCTTTTACTATCGTATTCAACACAGCAGATTTGATGTTAGAATTGTCGTAACTGTAACTTTTGTCCACCACCCTAATAACAGTAAGACTGCAGGCACATGCAGGTCGTGTGGAAAACACTAAAATCATTTGCATTTACATGCACAACGGGTTCAGCGTGTTCTGTGCAAACGGCTGACAGAGCTGGAATCGTGCATCAGCAAAAACACGAAGGCCGACACTCAACATATCCTGAGTGTCAGATCAGAAAATAAACATTATTTAACGTGCAATATATTGCATTGTTCTGTGCTCCGAGAGACCTTTCAAATAGGCACAGCCCACATAAATGTAAATGATTTCATCCCTGGAGTGATCCCAGCACAGTCTGTTTATTTATTTATTTATTTTCACAGGATTTTAAAATCATTTTATTTTTCCCTCCTTCCACAGAGAGTGCAGGGAGAGAAATTATCACTCCTTTTCTTTTTGAAAATAATGCATCTGTAAAGTCCAAAGTCCGCCCTCTGCACATCTTTTGGCATCATCTCTGCTTTTTTTTTTTTTTTTTTTTTTTGGTTCTTTCTCTGTTTTCCCCCACGACACGCGGACTCTCCTCTTGCTGGAATTGCAGGCATGAATGATGGAATGTTTCTGTCAGTCGCTGCCTGACAGCTCATCTGTACACACACTAAAACTACACACACAAGCCAAGTGCATTCACACAACACACACACACACACACACTTGAAGGAGCTACAGGTGACAGTGAGTGAGCTGTTTCACCTGTGGATTTCAGTGTTCTACCAGGATGCCGGTCATCATATGTTCACAGTCAAATCTAACAAATCCTATTTGCTTTTACCCGGCACGTGAATGAAAATATGTATATTTTTCTTATGGTTTAAGACATTTAAGGCACATTTTCTAACTTGAATATGTGTGGTATCTTCCTGAGAGACCACCACTGGTTGCATATCAGCTCAGTATATTGTGATACATACTGGTATACAAATACTGAATGTTTTTGAGTTCAATGGTACGAATATTTCATGCAGTCGTTGAATGGCACATTCCATCTTTCACCGCATGAAATATTTGTACCATTGAACAAATGAAAAAACAAAAACATTCATTATTTGTTTTATATAACACCTAAAATAGATCCTTGTCATTTGACATTTTATTAATTTATAAACAAGAGAAACAGGACTTACATTTGGGTGTGCATCACTGGTCCTTTGACATCAACAGGTTCCAAACAGTAAAAGGCGAATTTTAAATAGCAGTCCAATCCAAAATTGTTCGCAGTCAACTTGCAAAAAAACAGTCAAATAGTTCCAAAATAATCCTGACGGTGTAGTCCATAGCTGATGCCTGCATGTGTTGTGTGCATGGTGTACAGAATGCAGTCTGGTTTTCTCAGTCCAGCGAAAAATTGTGCCAAAAATGTGTTGAGCTCATCATCCGACAGCAGTTCCACTTCACCCGGAGACGTCCTAGCGAATAGTGTGTGTGTGTGTGTGTGTGTGTGTGTGTGTGTGTGTGTGTGTGTGTGTGTGTGTGTGTGTGTGTGTGTGTGTGTGTGTGTGTGTGTGTGTGTGCTAGAACAATGAACTGCATCAGTAAGCTCCCGCCATGTTTGTTTTTAAACTAAGCGCCGGCGACAGGGGCACCACCAGGGATTTTGGGCCCTGTGAAAAGAAATCTTACTGAGCCACCTCCCATATTATTTTGTTAGTATTAAAATTGTATTATCAGTCATGGGCCCTAAGAGTCCTTCTCTTTTTTCTTCCCTTTTCAGCACCCCTGGCCAGCACCGCTAGTGTGAGCGTGCACAGTGGTCAGAACAGGCATGCAATAGCACAAATCGTATAGTACCAAAATTGCACACTAAATAGCACTAAAATTGCATGGTAAATGGAACACAATGACAAATGGTACAAATAATCCATGTCACGTGACATACAAACCACCAATCAAATGACAAGGATCTATTCAGGCGTTATAAAAAATGACATATTTGATATGAAATGTAACATACAGCAAGTGCGAGGGTGTTTCAAAATGTTCTCGACCTCACACAGAAACTAAAGTATCTGGAGGCTCAAAGTGGGCCTACCTTCTTCCATGAAAGGATAGTGAAGTTTGACCACTGGCGGACCAGCTACATTGAAGATGGGGGAGACTACGTTGGAAAATAATCCAAGAATAGTCTTTTGCCTGTAACATTTTCTGGCTGAGGCAGAGAATGTTTTAAAGTACCCTCATGAATGACCCACTGATGACTGGCGATATCCATATCGTGACTGATAACTAGAGATTCAAAGCTGGCAAACTGTATCATGATCAGACACTTTATCCATATGGAGTTAAAGCATGAATATAAAGAGGAAGGGTGTGGGTGTGTGTGTGGGGGGGGGGGGGGGGGGTCGTATCCTCAAAGTGAATTCCTATTACATAAATGATGGAAAAACAACCTTTAATGTCACGGCAACTGCGACTGCCCCAGTTTGTGCTTCTGTGGACATTTGAAGGTTATTTCAGATTTCATCTCTCGTGTACAAAATTTTAAATCGTGTATAAAACCATATACTTCCATGCTAGCTTAGCTTAGCATGAAGCTGTCCCAGACATAATGAGCCTGATAAGCTTTGGTCAAGTCTGGGACCATGTGCCGTAGGTCGATGCATCCACCACACTATGGAACTGTCCTGGGTCCTGGATGGCAAACAAACAGGTAGGCATCCGGTCCATCGCCACATCTCAAAAGTAACCATCATGTCTGCCATGGACAGGTGAAACTTGGCTTCCCACTTCGGCCTTTTTCTATTTCCTGTGTTCCTGAACACTGACAGCAGCTCAGTGGATCATACCCAGAGAAATGAGCAACATGGCTAAAATCTCATAGCTGACGTACCCTCACGATGCAAGTGATCCTCCTCTTAAGACTGTGAGGGAACTTCACATTGTGTCATATTCAGGTGGGAAATTCTTCTTCTTTCCCTTTAACATCTTCCTGTTTCTCTGAGGGAACAAGTTTGCCACAATCCCTTCCTTTTCTCTGTCTGTGCCCTCATTTCTGCCCTCCTTCCATCTCATCCTGTATAACTCCACTGGTTTCATCTTTCATCTTCCCGTCCATACTTCTTTCTTGCTTGCCATCTTCTCCCCATCTCACCCTCCATTTCTTTCTTCCTTTTCATCAACCTTTCATCGCCTCATCTAGCCTCGGCTCTCTGCTGACAATCTGGCAGTTCTGCGCTCCATCCAGCCCTCCCAGAGTGATCCCGTTACAGGGCTAATGCTGCAAAAAAATGACAGAGAACCAGCACTTTTACGGCAATCACTTCCTCTCCAGGGCTACCTGCTGCCTACAGCCCTGTTGCTTGGCAACTCCCCAGACAGCTTCTCTCCAACCGGCGAGCGCCCCTGTCTGCTCTGCAGAGATAGAGACCCGGCTCTAATAAGCATAATATCTTATTTTGTCTTATCACTTGCGTTGTTAGTGACACAAGTTTGCTTGGAGCTGGGACTCTATGCAGCGTGCACTGATGCATAATGCGTGGCTCACACTGAATGAATAAATGAGTCGACTTTTACAGCATTGTCTCAGTAAGAGGCTTAATATCTGGTGCTGAGCCAAACCACAAATGCGAGGATACAGGTGTGAAATCCTTGAGCTGACAAATTTTGATTATTTCTAAAGCAATATGGAAGAGTGCATGAGCAGGTGGCAGTGTCACAGCTGAACATCTAAGCCACAGACCCCTGCACATGCACAGATATATACCACTAGATGGCTCATTGTGCTACATGCAACCTTTGCTTGAATTGGTTAATCCAGATAACAAGATCCCTTGAATGGAATATTGATTTCAGCAGACGTTGCATAATTACTATGATAATCCTCCCAGTGTTTGTGTCTATTGTATATGTGGGATCCACCCAGTCCAGAGTTTGACAAACTTGTCCATTTGTAGCCGATGTGAGAAAGTATTTTTGTTCCTCTTCATATATATGTTATAGTGGGGCAGCATAGCTAAACAATTGTTCATTTTGTGATAAAAGCATGATATTTGGCACACATATTCTAAATTAACTGTTTATTTTCAGATAAGGAGCCATCCTGGAGCTGACCTCTAATGAGCTACAGAGGTCAATAAAGAATTACACAGGGGTCAAAATTTAAAAATGCTCCAATCATGTTGAAAACTATACCACATTATTTGTCTGATCATAATGGTTCCAAAAAAGTATAGTTTGGACAATCTATAACTGAATGTTCTGGAGTTATGGGATAAAAATGGCAAAAATGGTGACAAAGACCACTTTCAGTTTGTACAGGTGTCAAAAGTTAAAGTTGCTTCAGTTTTGGTAAAAAGTGATGCAAATTATTGGTTGAAATAAAAGGATTAATAAATGGAATAGTTTTGATTGTGTTGAATGTTTGGTCTCCAAAGTAAAGGTCAAACAAGGTCGATGTGCATTGGATTCTATGACATGTGACAAAAGTTACTCCGTAACATGATAACTAAGCATGACAGATATTGCAAACTACTCCTTTTAAAAATGCTTTAATTCAACCAATAATTTGCATATGTTTTTGCCAAAATTAGAACAACTTTAACTTTAGACCCCTGTATAAACTGAAACTGACCTTTGACACCGTTTTTTTTCTGTTTTTACGCCATAACTCCATGGAACTCGGTCATAGATAGTCCAAACTATACTTTTTTGGAACCCTTATGATCAGACAAATATAGTCTTCAACATGATTAAATTTCAAAATGATTAAAATTTTGACCCCTGTGTAATTCTTTATTGACCCCTGTATCTCATTAGAGGTCAGCTCCAGGATGGCTCCATATCTGAAAATAAACATTAGTTAATTTAGAATACGTGTGCCAAATACCATGCTTTTATCACAAAATTAACAGTTTTTATGGAAATTTTAGCTAAGCTGCACCACGATTATTGATTATCTCTGTCCATTCTTCTGCTGTGGGAGGGTCAGGCTGTAACCAGTGTCTGGTAAGAGTTTTCCTACTAGCTGATATCAGAATACCCAACATATACCTATTGCTGTATACATTCATATTAAAATGAAAATGAGTATTTCCTAATACAAGGGTACTAAACAGAAAGGGTATCATTTTTAATATATTTTCCATTATTCTGTGTATCTTAGACCAGAATTGTACTGCTGCTGGACATTCCCAGAATATGCCTTCTTGGTTCCCATAGAGTCTCCAACACTTAATCAATCAACTTTTTTCTTGTATAGCGCCAAATCACAACAAACAGTTGCCCCAAGGCGCTCCACATTGCAAGGCAAGGCCATACAATAATTATGAAACACAGTCTACGTCTAAAGCAACATAACCAAGGGATGGTCCAGGGTCACCCGATCCAGCCCTAACTATAAGCCTTAGCGAAAAGGAAAGTTTTAAGCCTAATCTTAAAAGTAGAGAGGGTATCTGTCTCCCTGATCTGAATTGGGAGCTGGTTCCACAGGAGAGGAGCCTGAAAGCTGAAGGCTCTGCCTCCCATTCTACTCTTACAAACCCTAGGAACTACAAGTAAGCCCGCAGTCTGAGAGCGAAGCGCTCTAATGGGGTAATATGGTACTATGAGGTCCCTAAGATAAGATGGGACCTGATTATTCAAAACCTTATAAGTAAGAAGAAGAATTTTAAATTCTATTCTAGCATTAACAGGAAGCCAATGAAGGGAGGCCAACACGGGTGAGATATGCTCTCTCCTGCTAGTCCCCGTCAGTACTCTAGCTGCAGCATTCTGAACCAACTGAAGGCTTTTTAGGGAACTTTTAGGACAACCTGATAATAATGAATTACAATAGTCCAGCCTAGAGGAAATAAATGCATGAATTAGTTTTTCAGCATCACTCTGAGACAAGACCTTTCTGATTTTAGAGATATTGCGTAAATGCAAAAAGGCAGTCCTACATATTTGTTTAATATGCGCTTTGAATGACATATCCTGATCAAAAATAACTCCAAGATTTCTCACAGTATTACTAGAGATCAGGGAAATGCCATCCAGAGTAACGATCTGGTTAGACACCATGCTTCTAAGATTTGTGGGGCCAAGTACAATAACTTCAGTTTTATCTGAGTTTAAAAGCAGGAAATTAGAGGTCATCCATGTCTTTATGTCTGTAAGACAATCCTGCAGTTTAGCTAATTGGTGCGTATCCTCTGGCTTCATGGATAGATAAAGCTGGGTATCATCTGCGTAACAATGAAAATTTAAGCAATACCGTCTAATAATACTGCCCAAGGGAAGCATGTATAAAGTGAATAAAATTGGTCCTAGCACAGAACCTTGTGGAACTCCATAATTAACTTTAGTCTGTGAAGAAGATTCCCCATTTACATGAGCAAACTGTAATCTATTAGACAAATATGATTCAAACCACCGCAGCGCAATGCCTTTAATACCTATGACATGCTCTAATCTCTGTAATAAAATTTTATGGTCAACAGTATCAAAAGCAGCACTGAGGTCCAACAGAACAAGCACAGAGATAAGTCCACTGTCCGAAGCCATAAGAAGATCATTTGTAACCTTCACTAATGCTGTTTCTGTACTATGATGAATTCTAAAACCTGACTGAAACTCTTCAAATAGACCATTCCTCTGCAGGTGATCAGTTAGCTGTTTTACAACTACCCTCTCAAGAATCTTTGAGAGAAAAGGAAGGTTGGAGATTGGCCTATAATTAGCTAAGATAGCTGGGTCAAGTGATGGCTTTTTAAGTAATGGTTTAATTACTGCCACCTTAAAGGCCTGTGGTACATAACCAACTAACAAAGATAGATTGATCATATTTAAGATTGAAGCATTAAATAATGGTAGGACTTCCTTGAGCAGTCTGGCAGGAATGGGGTCTAATAAGCATGTTGATGGTTTGGATGAAGTAACTAATGAAAATAACTCAGACAGAACAATCGGAGAGAAAGAGTCTAACCAAATACCGGCATCACTGAAAGCAGCCAAAGATAACGATACATCTTTGGGATGGTTATGAGTAATTTTTTCTCTAATAGTCAAAATTTTGTTAGCAAAGAAAGTCATGAAGTCATTACTAGTTAAAGTTAATGGAATACTCAGCTCAATAGAGCTCTGACTCTTTGTCAGCCTGGCTACAGTGCTGAAAAGAAACCTGGGGTTGTTCTTATTTTCTTCAATTAGTGATGAGTAGAAAGATGTCCTAGCTTCACGAAGGGCTTTCTTATAGAGCAACAAACTCTTTTTCCAGGCTAAGTGAAGATCTTCTAAATTAGTGAGACGCCATTTCCTCTCCAACTTACGGGTTATCTGCTTTAAGCTACGAGTTTGTGAGTTATACCACGGAGTCAGACACTTCTGATTTAAAGCTCTCTTTTTCAGAGGAGCTACAGCATCCAAAGTTGTCTTCAATGAGGATGTAAAACTATTGACAAGATACTCTAACTCCCTTACAGAGTTTAGGTAGCTACTCTGCTCTGTGTTGGTATATGACATTAGAGAACATAAAGAAGGAATCATATCCTTAAACCTAGTTACAGCGCTTTCTGAAAGACTTCTAGTGTAATGAAACTTATTCCCCACTGCAGGGTAGTCCATCAGGGTAAATGTAAATGTTATTAAAAAATGATCAGACAAAAGGGAGTTTTCAGGGAATACTGTTAAGTCTTCTATTTCCATACCATAAGTCAGAACAAGATCTAAAATATGATTAAAGTGGTGGGTGGACTCATTTACTTTTTGAGCAAAGCCGATAGAGTCTAATAATAGATTAAATGCAGTGTTGAGGCTGTCATTCTCAGCATCTGTGTGGATGTTAAAATCGTGCACTATAATTATCTTATCTGAGCTAAGCACTAAGTCAGACAAAAGGTCTGAAAATTCACAGAGAAACTCACAGTAACGACCAGGTGGACGATAGATAATAACAAATAAAACTGGTTTTTGGGACTTCCAATTTGGATGGACAAGACTAAGATACAAGCTTTCAAATGAATTAAAGCTCTGTCTAGGTTTTTGATTAATTAATAAGCTGGAATGGAAGATTGCTGCTAATCCTCCGCCCCGGCCCGTGCTACGAGCATTCTGACAGTTAGTGTGACTCGGGGGTGTTGACTCATTTAAACTAACATATTCATCCTGCTGTAACCAAGTTTCTGTTAGGCAGAATAAATCAATACGTTGATCAATTATTATATCATTTACCAACAGGGACTTAGAAGAAAGAGACCTAATGTTTAATAGACCACATTTAACTGTTTTAGTCTGTGGTGCAATTGAAGGTGCTATATTATTTTTTCTTTTTGAATTTTTATGCTTAAATAGATTTTTGCTAGTTATTGGTGGTCTGGGAGCAGGCACCGTCTCTACGGGGATGGGGTAATAGGGGGATGGCAGGGGGAGAGAAGCTGCAGAGAGGTGTATAAGACCACAGCTCTGCCTCCTGGTCCCAACGCTAGACAGTCACAGTTTGGAGGATCCCAAAAAATTGGCCAGATTTCTAGAAATGAGAGCTGCTCCCTCTAAAGTGGGATGGATGCCGTCTCTCCTAACAAGACCAGGTTTTCCCCAGAAGCTTTGCCAATTATCAATGAAGCCCACCTCATTTTTTGGACACCACTCAGACAGCCAGCAATTCAAGGAGAACATGCGGCTAAACATGTCACTCCCAGTCTGATTGGGGAGGGGCCCAGAGAAAACAACAGAGTCCGACATTGTTTTTGCAAAGTTACACACCGATTCAATGTTAATTTTAGTGACCTCCGATTGGCGTAACCGAGTGTCATTACTGCCGACGTGAATTACAATCTTACCAAATTTACGCTTAGCCTTAGCCAGCAATTTCAAATGTCCTTCGATGTCGCCTGCTCTGGCCCCCGGAAGACAACTGACAATGGTTGCTGGTGTCGCTAACTTCACATTTCTCAAAACAGAGTCGCCAATAACCAGAGTTTGATCCTCGGCGAGTGTATCGTCGAGTGGGGAAAAACGGTTAGAGATGTGAACGGGTTGACGGTGTACACGGGGCTTCTGTTTAGGGCTACGCTTCCTCCTCACAGTCACCCAGTCAGCCTGCCTTCCCGACTGCACGGGGTCTGCCAGGGGGGAACTAACGGCGGCTAAGCTACCTTGGTCCGCACCGACTACAGGGGCCTGGCTAGCTGTAGAATTTTCCACGGTGCGGAGCCGAGCCTCCAATTCGCCCAGCCTGGCCTCCAAAGCTACGAATAAGCTGCACTTATTACATGTACCGTTACTGCTAAAAGAGGCCGAGGAATAACTAAACATTTCACACCCAGAGCAGAAAAGTACGGGAGAGACAGGAGAAGCCGCCATGCTAAAACGGCTAAGAGCTAGTAGCTACGCTAAGCTAGCGGATTCCCAAACAGGGAATCCGACACTAGACAGGCTGTGGAGCAGCACAGGTAACGCACGACAACAGTGCTAAAATAAAATAAAAATCCACTAGACAGGCTGTGGAGCAGCACAGGTAACGCACAACAACAGTGCTAAAAAATAAAATAAAATAAAAATAAAAATCCACTGGACAGGCTGTGGAGCAGCACAGGCAACGCACGACAACAGTGCTAAAACAAAATAAAAATCCACTAGACAGGCTGTGGAGCAGCACAGGTAACGCACGACAACAGTGCTAAAATAAAATAAAAATCCACTAGACAGGCTGTGGAGCAGCACAGGTAACGCACAACAACAGTGCTAAAAAATAAAATAAAATAAAAATAAAATCCACTGGACAGGCTGTGGAGCAGCACAGGTAACGCACAACAACAGTGCTAAAAAATAAAATAAAATAAAATAAAAATCCACTGGACAGGCTGTGGAGCAGCACAGGCAACGCACGACAACAGTGCTAAAACAAAATAAAAATCCACTAGACAGGCTGTGGAGCAGCACAGGTAACGCACGACAACAGTGCTAAAACAAAATAGAAATCCACTAGACAGGCTGTGGAGCAGCACAGGTAACGCACGACAACAGTGCTAAAACAAAATAGAAATCCACTAGACAGGCTGTGGAGCAGCACAGGTAACGCACGACAACAGTGCTAAAACAAAATAAAAATCCACTAGACAGGCTGTGGAGCAGCACAGGTAACGCACGACAACAGTGCTAAAACAAAATAAAAATCCACTAGACAGGCTGTGGAGCAGCACAGGTAACGCACGACAACAGTGCTAAAACAAAATAAAAATCCACTGGACAGGCTGTGGAGCAGCACAGGTAACGCACAACAACAGTGCTAAAACAAAATAGAAATCCACTAGACAGGCTGTGGAGCAGCACAGGTAACGCACAACAACAGTGCTAAAACAAAATAAAAATCCACTAGACAGGCTGTGGAGCAGCACAGGTAACGCACGACAACAGTGCTAAAACAAAATAGAAATCCACTAGACAGGCTGTGGAGCAGCACAGGTAACGCACGACAACAGTGCTAAAACAAAATAGAAATCCACTAGACAGGCTGTGGAGCAGCACAGGTAACGCACGACAACAGTGCTAAAACAAAATAAAAATCCACTAGACAGGCTGTGGAGCAGCACAGGTAACGCACGACAACAGTGCTAAAACAAAATAAAAATCCACTAGACAGGCTGTGGAGCAGCACAGGTAACGCACGACAACAGTGCTAAAACAAAATAAAAATCCACTAGACAGGCTGTGGAGCAGCACAGGTAACGCACAACAACAGTGCTAAAACAAAATAAAAATCCACTGGACAGGCTGTGGAGCAGCACAGGTAACGCACAACAACAGTGCTAAAAAATAAAATAAAAATAAAAATCCACTGGACAGGCTGTGGAGCAGCACAGGCAACGCACGACAACAGTGCTAAAACAAATAAAAATCCACTAGACAGGCTGTGGAGCAGCACAGGTAACGCACGACAACAGCGCTAAATAAAAATCCACTGGACAGGCTGTGGAGCAGCACAGGTAACGCACGACAACAGCGCCCAAAAAAAATAAAATCAAAATCAAAATCCACTGGACAGGCTGTGGAGCAGCACAGGTAACGCACGACAACAGTGGTAAAAAATAAAATAAAAATCCACTGGACAGGCTGTGGAGCAGCACAGGTAACGCACGACAACAGTGCTAAAAAATAAAATAAAAATCCACTGGACAGGCTGTGGAGCAGCACAGGTAACGCACGACAACAGTGCTAAAAAAAAAAAAATAAATAAATAAATAAAATAAAATAATAAAATAAAATAAAAATCCACTGGACAGGCTGCGGAGCAGCACAGGTAACACACGACAACAGTGGTAAAAAATAAAATAAAAATCCACTAGACAGGCTGTGGAGCAGCACAGGTAACACACGACAACAGTGCCAAAAAAAATAAAATCAAAATCCACTGGACAGGCTGTGGAGCAGCACAGGCAACGCACGACAACAGTGCTAAAAATAAAATAAAAATCCACTGGACAGGCTGTGGAGCAGCACAGGCAACGCACGACAACAGTGCTAAAAATAAAATAAAAATCCACTGGACAGGCTGTGGAGCAGCACAGGTAACGCACGACAACAGTGCTAAAAATAAAATAAAAATCCACTAGGCAGGCTGTGGAGCAGCACGACAACAGTGCTAAAAAATAAAATAAAAATAAAAACGAAAGCGTTAGCAAGCTAGTTAGCTTGCCAACGCTGATGAAGGTTAGCTGATAAAAGAGCTCCGTCGCGATGCTTCGACCGTTAGAGGTCTTCTTTAGGCGTTGGAGCACGGTGAAAAAGTAAAAAAAAGTAAAAAAGTCTTGAAAAAGACTGTTAATTCAAAGAACTCAAACAGCTCAGTTCAAACAGCTAACAGATACAGCAGAACACCGCTGTGCTCCGGAACCAGAAAAAAGTCCACCCTCCACCACAATAATAGGTTAGTAGCAGAACCCCATCATACTTGGTCCAAATGAGCATGAGCCAAGTTGAATCAGGCAGAATGTAAAAAAAAAAAAAAAAAAAAAGGATTTGTGCCACATCTGGAGAGGGAATAAGAATTGCAGAGGACAATCGTCCGAAAACCCAGACTGCGTTCTGACCCGCCCTGACTGATTCATGCACGTGCCGTGCCAACCTGGTCTCACAGCAAGTCGTGATTCAGCAGCACGAAATATACATTAATCTATTTATTCGTGACATTGTGACGAAAAGCGCCTCATTTTCGTCACGGCAGCACAAAATCATTCTAATTCATTCCGTGATGGCTGCACAAAATTAAGAGTGAAGCGGGGGGTCAGGGTGGTTATGGTTAGGGTGGGGAGACAGGTTATGGTTAAGGTTAGGGTTGGGGGTAGGAGTAGTGTGAGGAATAATGAGTTAAAATAAAACCCTGTCACGAAAATTTAACTCATTTCATCACAGGAGCACGAAAAAAAATGTGAGACTGGGCTGGCCCTGCGCATGAGCCTCCTAACACAGTAAAAATGTAGGTGGAACACAATAATAGTACCTGGACAGGTGCCAGATTGCAGTAAGAACAATACGAATGCACTTATAAGCCGTATGATTGCGGTCCGATTGCGGGTCAGCAGGATATAATCCAGCAGCACTCGAGGTGTGCTCATGGTGCGTTCAGGAGCATTTCAGACGTTCAGCCTAGTGGAAATACTGAACATCCCCCCAAATATAACCAGAATGTCACGAATGCTGTTTTCACGCTGTCCGATTGGTTAGAATGCAGTCACACTGTGGTCAGACGGCACATCAACTGCCATTTGTTAGTTTTTCCACTTCGACTGCGCCACAAATGTTTTGAACATGTGCAAAACATACAAGGCAGCAGCACAACTGTGCCTGACTGTTAGACTGCGCTCAGAATGCTGTCCATTGGCCACAAATGCACCTCAACATCTACCAAATGTGGGTCGAATTTTCATTCAGAGGGGATTTGGGCTCATTTGGCCTCTAGTGTGACGGCGGTATTAACAGTGAGTGGGCTGCTAATCAGTAACATTAATAAGCATAGAGCAGGTGGGTGAGTGGATAAGGAGCTGGCCTGCCAATATGTAGACCATGGTTTGAATCCCACTCATGCTACCTGTCAGTGTCTTTGGACGAGACACTTAATCTACATTATTGGAGTTCACACAAATGTAAATGGATACCGTCCTTGGCTGGGGAAGTAACCTGCGTTGGACTGACGTCCCATCTGAGAAACCTGAATTACGTGCACCTGCATCGCCCCTTCGGTGTCTATCACCGAGTCTTTGCCCAGTGCAGCTATACTCAGTGAAACCGAGGAATCTCCTGCATAGATGATGGGATGATTTTCTAGTTTGCTTATTAAGTACTTTTGTCAATGTTAATTGTGGTTCTAACATAAATCTACCATGTTTGATTGTCAGTGTTTTCATACTCTCTTCTCGTTACTGTTAATTGAATTTTCTTGGGGCGGGGGGGTAAAAACAACCCAGCACCACTTATTGCTCTCCTTTGCCGTGTATTAAAGTGCTGTGATCGTTTTTGAGGCAGAAACAGAGTTCTGCTCGTCCTTCACCTAAAGTACCAGAAAAATAAATCAGATGGCAACAGCTCTAGAGATGGAGGAACTCTCATAAGAGGTTACAGAAGAGCTTTTGATAAAGTGGGTAAACTCCCAGGCACAAAGCAGTTCCTTCAGTGTGTTTTCTGTTTGAGACATCGGGGGGTTTTAAAGGTCTTTGTCAGACGGCGCAAACATTAACACTACATCATAGTTGTGGGGGTTCTGCTTGCTTTTTTGTCAAATGTCTTTGAGATACTGAGATGTGGAGCTGCAGATGGAATAGTGACAGGGACAGACACTCTGGATAAGGAAGACAGTGTCAAGGTTGTGTAGTAAAACCAGGCGGGGGTGGGGTGGTGAGGAATGTGGGAATTAAAGGTAAAAAATTATACTGAATCATTTCAAAGATAGCCACAAATTCTATGATTAGCACTAATTCTTAGTAGTATTAAGGAGTATTTTTTATGACCAGTGACCCATATTAAGTAATTATTCCGATCAATAAATGTAAATTCCCAGTGAAGTCGTGTCTGGGAGCATGTCCTAGTGGTGGCATCACCACATCCATCACACCATGGATCCAACTTGGATATTGGATGGCAACTACCCAGGCAGGCAGCTGCTCCATCTCCAGTTCTCAAAAGTAGCCATGTATCTGCTGCACCCAGGTAAAATATGGGCACCCCATTCTCCAGCCACTGGAGTCCTCAACACTGTGTGCTGGATCATGCCCAGAGAAAAACACATGACCAGAATGTTGTAGCTGATGTTCCCTCAAAATTATTCCAGTAGAAGAAGCCAAGGATCCTCCAGAAACACCTACTACCAAACACATCCAATCATCTTCCTTAGATCACTCATTAGTGTGCAAGTCTTTATTACCATATGATAACAGATAATGTAGTAGGATCTTTTGTTCTCCAGTAGAGATATCATCTCAGTTTCTCACTTTTTGATTTTGGTTACCACAGTGGTAACCCCATATTTACCACTTGGTTCACCACACATTTGCAAAGGTATTGTCTGTTCCTTGTTAATCAAGCTGGCATCGGAAAGCAAGAATTAAATGCTCCATTTCCATTGATGTGGACAAGCAGTGATCTTAGTGGCCACCAAGACCCCGTGATTAGGAAAAAGGCTTCACAAGCAACTTGATCAATCTATTTGTCTTCATTTTAAGGGCACTCTGCATGTTAAAAGGTGCCAGCATGGCCCAAAATAGGAGGTTGTGTCTCACCTGTATCTGTCAGAAGCTAAAATTTCAGAGCTGAGTTTTACAGTGTTACTTTTGGATGTTTTATGGACGGACTCACTTACTGAGTGACTCTGTTAAGCCTAGGTGTGAGCTGCTGATCACAGGGAGCATCTTGCAGGAGTGGGTGTGCATTTATCAGCAGTAAGGATCACTGACTTCAGCCACAGAAAACACCGTGTACAGCTCATGTTCTTCACGAGAGTCCTTAGTATGTTTTCAACTGCAGAGAATCGAAAGATAGAGTGATGGAAAGTGAGTGAGGAACAAGAAAAGAAGAAGAGGTATAAATCACATTAATGAATAAGCTTCATTAATCGTATCCATTAGCATCTTAAGAAATAATTAATTGAACGGACTGTTTTGGAGAAGCCTGTTGTTGTTGGATTGCACAGCTGACACAGTCCATTCTAACTAGTTAAGCAAAGCCAGTCTCCAGCAAACTGTTAGTTCTTGTCCTTGAAGATGAAATTCGAACACCTGACACGGAAACGGCTCACTGGCTTCAGCCTGAACACACATTTTCTCTATTAGTTTGATTGCTGCTGAAGGAAATGTTGTCTGCTTCTCTCTCAGCCTGCAATCATTTGCTCATCTGTGTGATTTGTGTTTCTCTCCTCTTCTTGTCGACAGCCGGACCCCCAAGGTCGAGACTTTGCCATCCGCCCCTTCCTCGAGCACTGTGAGAACACCCACATGACTATTTGGCTGGGGATCGTCTATGCCTACAAAGGCCTATTAATGGTGAGAGACATTTCATCACATACTCATTCACCAAGGATTTGCAGATGTGACCATGAAGATGAAATGCTTTCAGTATGAAACTGGAAATGTAAGCGACTTCTGATGTTGATACAGATGAAAAAATACAATGTAACGGGGCTGCTGCTTGATTAAAAGTCTGGCCAGTCGTGTGAATGACCTCTTATCAAGCTTACTTGTGTTAATTAAATGATGCATCCAGAACTATAACAACACATTGAGCACATTTCTTTCTTTCTTTCTTTCTTTCTTTCTTTCTTTCTTTCTTTCTTTCTTTCTTTCTTTCTTTCTTTCTTTCTCATGGATTTAATTTCAATGTTGTTCATTTTTGTGAATTAATTTGGCAAAGAAGTGATTTGATTTCTCAATTTTTCAGTAACAAAATTGGTCTGAATATGAGATGGCCTTGCTTACAACAACCCCCCCCCACCCCCCCCCCCCCCCCCAAGTTAGATTTTTGGAAAAAGACTCACTGAAGACCAGATAAAACAGTCTTTATTGTCATTGTACGGGGGGAGTTACACGAAATTGGGGAAAAATAATTTTAATAAAATAACGTTTATTTTATTCCAACTACATACTGATGCACTCGTCTGTCAATCTTTTGAAAGCAGCCAGTATTAGGTAAGCTTTACTGACATTTTTAATACAGTCTTCCTAGACTTGCCAACTCCCAACATTACAGTCTCACACCTTTATTTCATGGCTGCTTGAGAGTTGTTTGACTGTACTGCATTTATAACCAAGCCCATAAAGTTTGCATAACTGCTCCTCAGTTGCACAGGCTGCATGCTTATACAGTATTTTATTTTCTGGGCATAAAAGCACTGTCATGGCAGTTCAGAGTTCTTCATCCCAGGATTTTTATCAGGCTTTTATTTCTATGACAATAATAAACAGATAACAACAAGGTTGAAATGCACACCGTGATTTAAAAAACAAATAAACATTAAAATGCATCACTCACCTCAACATTTAGACCCTGTCCTGCTTTCCTAGAAAATTAGAGGGGTGGGTCACTTTAGTCCCGTGAGGCATACCTAATGTTATGGATATATTTCCATAACAAAAATACCATCTTATATTTGGAAGTGTATGGAAATATACAGTACTTTGCAAACATTTTTAGGAACATCAAATGCATCTAAAACAGTTGTAAATACGGAAAGCCTACTAAATGTCTGATCTATATTAGCTTGGCTAATATAATGGTAAGTAAAAAACTGTCAGCTTTAGGAAAAAAAAACTCAAGCAGACCAGACTCAGTGGGATGATGAAACATCCCAGTGATGGGATGTATCAGATTCTTGATTTCAATCTCGGCACTTAAGTTCAGCCCACACCACATTAGTGTACCCCACATTGATTCATAAAGTCATGATCAGTCACTTCCCAATATCTGAACCTCATATATATGAATTGAAATGTAGGCAAAATCATAACTCCATAAAGGCTCTGTAGTTTGCAGTCATGTGATTCATCAACCAGCTTGGGCATCATGATGATTCCTGCCATCTGGCTCGTATGTCATCTTCACAAGTTAAAGCACAGGAAAATCTGAGGAGAAAGCAACACAGACCAAAAAAAAAAAAAAAGACAAGAGTCAAACATATGGATCAAATGAAGAACTGGAATCAACTGCATGTGTTGTAAACATAACAAAACTAGTATTTGAAGGCTCGAATCAACCCTGACAAACAGGCTCACGGATGCATAATCACATGTATACATTCACATGTTCACACGCCTGAAGTATAATCCTTGATGACTGCTGTTTTAATTCTCCTGTCTGCATTCCACTAATTCCCATTTAGTCTTTGAGAAAACAGGGACAATGAATTATTCAGCAGGCTTCTGCTTCCACTGCAATTCACACTTTGAAAATATTAGAAAAATATGAAAATTACAGCTGTTCTGTGTTATTTATTACATTCCCATGTTTTGAAGGCTTCATCGGACACTTCCCTCAAAATTCTTCTCTCTTCTTCCTCACAGCTGTTTGGTTGTTTCCTGGCATGGGAGACGAGGAACGTCAGCATCCCTGCACTCAATGACAGCAAATACATAGGCATGAGTGTGTACAATGTGGGCATCATGTGCATCATCGGTGCCGCAGTGTCCTTTCTGACCAGGGATCAGCCCAATGTCCAGTTCTGCATTGTGGCGCTTGTCATTATCTTCTGCAGCACCATCACACTCTGTTTGGTCTTTGTTCCCAAGGTGAGTATTTGTGCGAAAGAAATTACAGCTGGTAATCAGATTAACAGCTGCACTTGTTTATCATCATTAATAAAGATCATTCAAGTGGTGGAAGCTGGAAGTTAGTTTGTTTTAAATGTCTTCAGGATTACTCAAACGTATCTGCACTTATTTTCATGAACATTGCTGGGCAGGCCAAGAAAGAATCCATTAGATTTTAGTGCAAATCTGGATCCAAGGGTGCTTTGAGCAATTTGTTTCACATTCATCAACATGGTGAATAATGGCAGGTAGAGAAGACAGTTTTGACCTCTGACCACAATCTGAGGCCCATTGGTGCCCGTGCTGATCCCTGGATTCTGTAGCATCAAACAGCTGTCTACCACCCCCCTTCAATGGGATGCCAGTCCAGTGGCAGACCAGTACCAATTTACAGATGGATGGACTGTGTTGAAGATACAGATGAAGCATCTTACCTGAGAATGCAGACAGGTAGCATGACCGGGAATTAAACCCAGGTCAACATATTGGCAGCCCAAGTCCTTGTCTCAGTGAGTTACCTGCTTTTATTGACTGATTTTAACCAAAATTCAATCAAGTAAACAAGTTTCATCAAAATCAAAATTGTCATTCTTAAGATATCTTGCTAAAATACTTAAATAGTTACACAGAGGCCAAGGTCATCCCAACAGCGTACTGGCATGGTATGGAACTATGCTTCCTATCTGTTCAAATTCACTTTATTAGTAATGGAACAGGTCCCAGCCTCAACTCGGTCTAAATTCTGGGTTTGTTAGTGAAGCTTGGGGCTAGCGGGCCAGCAGTCACCTTAGTATTTTCTCTGCTTTCCTATCGATTTACTACTGGTAAATTATACCTTAGGTGTAGTTTTTACGGCTGACTGATTCAGCTCTTTTTCTCTCTGTCCAAGGTACGGATAGTGGGATGCCTTCTGAAGACAGGGTGCTGGACTGACCATGAGATGCCACACCTGACGCTGGTGCCGCACAATGCAGTCTGTGTTTGGAATGGGCATTGCCACGGCAACAGGCCCACTGACAGCATGAGGAATGCTGGATGACCTCTGCCTGTGGCATAACCACCTGCATGGACTTCTCATCAAATACATATTATTTTGTTATGATGTCACGTTGCTTTGATTTCCAATTTTCTGTTTCTTCAGCTTTGTAAAACTTTGTAAAAACCTTGTAACTGTTAACATGGCCTAAGCAGTGGGTCACTCCTCTGAGTGTGTTCTGCTTGAGGTTTCTTCCTCAACAACATCAGAGAGAGTTTTTCCTTACCACTGTCATCAGTGTGCTTTCTCTAGGGGCTGCTAAGGTTAGACTTTGCCTGTGTGAAGCACCGAGGCAACTTTGTTGTGATTTGTCGCTATATAAAAATCAAATAAATTGAAATTGTACAGCATACACTGATGCTAAGTAGTCACATAACACCAAGGTACAGCTGTATTATCCTCCAACCCATGTTCTAACCTTCAAACATGTCTATAATTTCATTTAAACTGCAAATTTTGCCAAAATGTAAATAGATTAATTAAAAAGCCCAGTTACAGTGTTGGTAAAAGTTGAGGAAAAATTCCTGGATGCTGTTCTGGAGCTGCACCAACACCTAACTGAGTGTCTTCTTTCTATGTTCACACTGAAACCCACCAACGAGTTTCATGAAAATCTGTTCATAAATTTTTGCGTAATCTTTGCGTCAACCAAACCAAGACATGTGATTCGAAACATATCAATGGAGACAATAATACATGGAGCCAAAGTGCTACCAGGACTAATACCATAATCTGTCACCTAGTTAATCACCATGAGAACCAACCCAGATGCAGCAACACAGAACCGGAGGTTGAAGTTCACCCAGAACCAAAAGAAGGAAGACTCCAAAACCTCCACCTCAGTCACCAGCGTCAACCAGGCGAACACATCTCGACTGGATGGCCTTCAAACTGACAACCACCGCCTTCGAATGAGGATAACTGAGGTTTTCTTTGTTAATTTTTCTTATAAACTGTTGCACACAGTCAACACTGAGTAGTGACATGAGCTGATTGCCTCCCAACCAGTTATTAGTTTGATCATTGCATATTTTAACACTTAAAAAAAAGATTAATTTGACAATGACCCTTTTCTGTTTTTCTTTGGTAAAAGCTGGACAAGGAGCTGGAGGAAGTGACCATGCAGCTCCAAGATACCCCAGAGAAAACGCCTTATATCAAGCAAAACCATTACCCGGATGCCAACAACATCCTCAGCATACGTAACTTCACAGACGCCAAAGGTGAGGCACTCGTTACATCTGCGCCGCGGGTTCTATTTAGTTCAATCTGAAATCGCTGAAGCTCCAATTACCTGCAGGTGAAGAAAGAACGCAGAAGCTGTCGTTGATGTTTTTCAGAATGAGTCATTAGCTGCTTCTGTATCTCACTGCTTGACAAGATGTGCACATTGCAACACTCGCATTAACCCGTCACATTTATTTAAAGTAATAAGAACTGGCTCGACACCTGGCTTGGCACAGAATTATTTGGTGTTTCGGGTGTTTAAACAGTGCACCTGAGAAAATGGCACAAACACGGGGCTTTGTTGGATTTGAAAACTGGGGTTGACATACTTGAAAACACAAGGAGCTGAAATAAAAAGACACACGTGTCTCATGTGAGTCTTAGGAATCCCCGCCTTTGTAGAAGTTTGCAGAGTTTTGTGCCGTTTTATCCCTTAAATGTTCATGAACCTTAAATGATTTGTAATTAAACACAGCCACAGATCTTTTAAATGTGCAAACCGTATAAAAATGTTTGATTCCTGTTGTCTTTATCCATATTTTAGCATTCAAAGATCAGATGGAGAAGCAGGCAATGTAGATATGCATGATTGTTATTCACATGCTTAAATGTTAAATTAATAAAACTAGCAAATGCACTGTTTTTTTTTTTCCAACTTAAAAGTCAAATTATGTAAATATGCATTCAAATGTGTTTCCTAGATTCAAATTAACCCTTTTGGATGGCACTAAGACAGATGTGACAGATGTCACCATGCATAAACACAGTAAATGCAGTTCAAGCGAGGAAACAGTATGGCTTCAAATCACTAGTTGTTGCCACTCTTAGTATGAAGGCACTCTACCGCCTCACCCCTACCCCCAAAAAAAATCTGGAGGGGCGGATCTAGGAATCACATGAACCTTATAAGTGCAACTGAAGGGTTCAAATGCAAAACCCAGTTAAGTCCTTTTTTTCCGTAATGGAGACAAATACAGTTTAAAATGGGAAATTTATAGAAAAACACATTTGTAAATGCACAGATTTCCAAAAATAAAATGGAAATATTATGTTGAAGGTGTTACCTATACAGTCAGGTGCATGGTGGCCTGAACTAAACTTGTCGGTTTGTTCTGACTGGATTTTGCATCGAAATTCTTTAATTAGTCCTAAACCGTTTGGAGAACTTCCACAAAATTTCACACAATAGTTAGACACTCTGTATGAAGGAAAAGAATCCTGGTCTGATGTCTTCAAGGACAGAAAATCAGAATTTTTGTTTATGGGCAGCACGGTGGCTTAGTGGTTAGCACTGTTGCCTCACAGCGAGAAGGTCGTGGGTTCAATTCCCGTGGCCTTTCTGTGTGGAGTTTGCATCTTCTCCCCGTGTTTGCGTGCTCCGGTTTCCTCCCACATCCAAAGACATGCGGGTTAGGTGGATTGGACTTTTTAAAAATTGTCCGTAAGTGTGTGTGTGGGTGTGTCTGTGTTTGTTTGTCTATTTGTGGCCCTGCAACAGACTGGCGTCCTGTCCTGGGTGTACCCTGCCTCACGCTCTATGATAGATAATTGGACCTATGTTCTTTAATGCATCATATTTGTCAGTTACACGTATAGAGGTTGACTAGTTTGTTAATTCGGAAATTTGGATAGTTTATCACAAAATATTTACTACTATCGATATGTAAGGATTAAACAACGAGAAGCTGTGCATTATACGGTTTAAATGCACGACGCGGAAGTGCATTCAAACTGTATAATGCACGGCTTTGAGTTGTTTAATCCGCTTATACCATGATCCCACACAGTGAGCTAACACACACATATTTATTTAAATTAACAGAACTTGATAAAAATGCGTAAGTATTTGGGACTATTTTATGTCAGTCTCAAGATATTTTGTCTCTGATGCACTTACCGTGTCTGCACGCTTGGTAAGCGCCACAGCGGGCAACTCACACTGCCCCCCACTCTGCTTTGTGGAGCTGCGGCCAACTCTGGCAACAGGTCCAGAAACTACACTCGCTGTTTTGATGCAGAGCGCTCCGGCAGCCCGCAAGGATAGAACCATTCTCTTCTTCTTTCCCGTCTTCAATCTTGTCCGGTTTGTCCGATGTTAAATCTTTATGCCGTTGCTTTTGCTGTTCTTCTCGTTTGCTCTCCTCCTCTTTCCATTCCTCAAACGTTTTATTTTGGTCAAAAATATTAAAATTAACTTGGAAATCCATGTTTTATTGCGTTTCTGTCATTCACCTGTCAAAACACAGCTGATCTGCGCCAACTGATTTGCACGTTGCTATGGTGACGACCAGAGTGGAGTGACTATAACAAGTGACTTAACTCGCCAAACTACGTGTGCATATACACGAAAATAATACACGCTAGTTAGACATGGAATTCTCACTGACCATGGTATAAATGGATATAATTGTTGTGAAAGTGTCGTGACACGGACCCACAACAGGGGGCGTTAATGAACGGACAATGGATAAGCCAAAAAGTAACAATTTAATGTTGTGAATCGCACAACGAAGTACAGACAATAACAATATGGTGGAATGTCAATTATACACAAGGTGACGTGTGGGCAGGCTCGACGATAGAAGACGTCTGGCGAGAGAAGAGCCGGATCCCACGCAGCTTCCACCACCAATGGATCTGAAGAACACCGGAGTCGCCAAGCCCTGCGCCCCAGGTGGCCACTGTCTTCAGCAGTCAGACCCGGTACTGCTGGCAGAGAACAGAGACAGTACTGATGAGTGTGAGTTCGCACACTCAGTAATCCCACAGTCAGTGTTTAGTTAGGAGGGAGAACCTCCACCTCCGAATCACACACTCGTGCAGCTCCCGAGATAACCACTTAGTTGGGTGGGGTGGGAGGCGAAGCCGTCGCAGTCCACACCAAACGCCAACTCAGCAGACAGGGTATCCGTCCCAGGAAAACGGCTGCAAAAGAGATCAGACTAATGCTCGAATTAAGGTTCAGCAGAGAATTACCTGAATGGTAGCTGATTTCTCGGCGGGGAGGTGGAGTTGCAGTCCGGCCTTTATGGTGGTGGTGATGTGTAGTGGATGAGTGACAGCTGGTACGGATGATGAGTGACAGCTGTCACTCCCTGTCGCTCCGACGCCCTCTGTGCTTGAAGCCCGCACTGCAAGCAGGGCGCCATCTTGTGGTGGTGAGCCAGCAGTACCTCCTCTTCAGCGGCCCACACGACAATAATACTTAATTGAGCTTAATTGCAGACCTTTAATATTTCATTTTATTGTATTTGATTGCTGTTATTTCTGTAATATATAGTTTGGATCATTGTATAATCTAGTATGAGTGAAACCTATCATACCTCAAGAAGACACATCCACAGTTCAGTGTGGTGTCTTCAAAAGCTCCGGGATGAAGACAGTCTGTAGGCTCCATTTAAAGTGTTGCAGCGAGTTGAATTTTGTGTCCACTGGTTGATAACAGTGCTGCTTTTGGAATCTAAAAGTACGTAGCGTGTTTGGTTTGCCAGGAGTATGTTTTGGGTTCAGGCATTGGGCTGTTTTTGTGTTCTTTTTGTTTTTTGTTTGCTTGTTTTGGCACATTTCTCTTGGTATGATACAGCACACAGTTGCCTGAGTACTGAGGATCACAAAACTGGAGAAGCCTGAGGGGGACACCTACGTTTCAACTTGTCACCACGTTTTAACCTGTTTGTTTTGAGTTCTGGGTGGTTGCCATCTAGAACCCACTGAGGCTCAATGCACAGCACGAGCACCTGCCTCTGGATGTCACCTGATTTGAAATTGATTCAGATTCATGAGAAATATTTATTCCCACTTTAATATGAAGTAAAACGCCTTATGATTGTTCTGACAATCGTGTAATAATTAATAATAATTCTAACAAAAGCAATAACAAGCAGCAGTGTAGACATGAAATATATCCAAATATGAAATATACCCAAATATAAAGTGGGGGGTTACTAAGAAAATCTGTTTTAAAATAATCCCCCCTAACATCTTTGACTATATATGTTAAATTGCTGATAACTGTGTCATCATTTACTTTTATTTTTCAGGAGATAGACCCCCCCCCCCCCCCCCCCCCCCCCCCCAACCCAGTGTCTTCTGCTCTAATTGTGCACCAACCTTAATCCTCCTGAACTGTTGTGTGCATGACGCCCTTGCACCTTACTCACATTTATGAGAATGTTCAGCATCCAGATCCCTACGTGTGTGATGCACGCACAGCGTAACGCTCCTCTCAGGGGTGTCCAGTGGATCTGTCAGAGTTCTGGAAAGTAGAAGAATAAAACAGCTGGGTTCGCTATGCAGATTGGGAGCAGAGTGGGTTGGAACGTTTCGAGAAGTTCCTCATCTGTGGTACTTTATGCAGTGGTGATGTGTACTTTCACAAAGAAATGTGTCTCAGGCTTTTTTGTTTTGTAATTGTTGTTCTGCTCCCATGTGTTGCTCCTGGAAAAAAAATACTAAAAATGTTTTTGAGCTGAAACTACAGCAGCATGTGCTGGAGCATGCCTTACTTACCTATATTGTTTTATAGAAGCTGGCTTTATGGCTTTACGGCTTTATTTAATATGTTACATTTTTTGTTTAATGCATACACTGTATTTTGTAAAAAAAAAAAAAAAAAAAAAAAAAAATGTTTTCAGTGCTTGTCAGCTAGTAGGGTTGTCACGATACTAAATTTCAAACTTGATACCGATACCCAGGAAAATAGTCCATTCCGCCAGGAACAAAAAGGACAAAAAATAAATAAATAAATAAAAATAACTAGCATATTTTTTAAATAAATATTTGAACAATAAAAACAATATCATCAAAGACAAACTATTTTTAAGTATAGGTGGAGCAAAAATAAATAAATAAATGAAATAACTTTTTTGGTTGTCTGAGGTAGTGCAAAAAATCCCACTAAACAAATTAGTTCAGTAAAACAAGTAAATTGCCCCTTAAGGGAAAAGGATTCAATTCAATTTCAATTCAATTTTATTTATATAGCGCCAAATCACAACAAACAGTTGCCCCAAGGCGCTTTATATTGTAAGGCAAGGCCATACAATAATTACGTAAAAACCCCAAAGCTCAAAACGACCCTCTGTGAGCAAGCACTTGGCGACAGTGGGAAGGAAAAAACTCCCTTTTAACAGGAAGAACCTCCAGCAGAACCAGGCTCAGGGAGGGGCAGTCTTCTGCTGGGACTGGTTGGGGCTGAGGGAGAGAACCAGGAAAAGACATGCTGTGGAGGGGAGCAGGAGATCAATCACTAATGATTAAATGCAGAGTGGTGCATACAGAGCAAAAAGAGAAAGAAACACTCAGTGCATTATGGGAACCCCCCAGCAGTCTAGTCTATAGCAGCATAACTAAGGGATGGTTCAGGGTCACCTGATCCAGCCCTAACTATAAGCTTTCGCAAAAAGGAAAGTTTTAAGCCTAATCTTAAAAGTAGAGAGGGTGTCTGTCTCCCTGATCCGAATTGGGAGCTGGTTCCAGAGGAGAGGAGCCTGAAAGCTGAAGTCTCTGCCTCCCATTCTACTCTTACAAACCATAGGAACTACAAGTAAGCCTGCAGTCTGAGAGCGAAGCGCTCTATTGGGGTGATATGGACTATGAGGTCCCTAAGATAAGATGGGACCTGATTATTCAAAACCTTATAAGTAAGAAGAAGAATTTTAAATTCTATTCTAGAATTAACAGGAAGCCAATGAAGAGAGGCCAATATGGGTGAGATATGCGCTGTCCTTCTAGTCCCCGTCAGTACTCTAGCTGCAGCATTTTGAATTAACTGAAGGCTTTTCAGGGAACTTTTAGGACAACCTGATAATAATGAATTACAATAGTCCAGCCTAGAGGAAATAAATGCATGAATTAGTTTTTTCAGCATCACTCTGAGACAAGACCTTTCTAATTTTAGAGATATTGCGTAAATGCAAAAAAGCAGTCTTACATATTTGTTTAATATGCGCTTTGAATGACATATCCTGATCAAAAATGACTCCAAGATTTCTCACAGTATTACTAGAGGTCAGGGTAATGCCATCCAGAGTAAGGATCTGGTTAGACACCATGTTTCTAAGATTTGTGGGGCCAAGTACAATAACTTCAGTTTTATCTGGTTTAAAAGCAGGAAATTAGAGGTCATCCATGTCCTTATGTCTGTAAGACAATCCTGCAGTTTAGCTAATTGGTGTGTGTCCTCTGGCTTCATGGATAGATAAAGCTGGGTATCATCTGCGTAACAATGAAAATTTAAGCAATGCCGTCTAATAATACTGCCTAAGGGAAGCATGTATAAAGTGAATAAAATTGGTCCTAGCACAGAACCTTGTGGAACTCCATAATTAACCTTAGTCTGTGAAGAAGATTCCCCATTTACATGAACAAATTGTAATCTATTAGATAAATATGATTCAAACCACTGCAGCGCAGTGCCTTTAATACCTATGGCATGCTCTAATCTCTGTAATAAAATTTTATGGTCAACAGTATCAAAAGCAGCACTGAGGTCTAACAGAACAAGCACAGAGATGAGTCCACTGTCTGAGGCCATAAGAAGATCATTTGTAACCTTCACTAATGCTGTTTCTGTACTATGATGAATTCTAAAACCTGACTGAAACTCTTCAAATAGACCATTCCTCTGCAGATGATCAGTTAGCTGTTTTACAACTACCCTTTCAAGAATTTTTGAGAGAAAAGGAAGGTTGGAGATTGGCCTATAATTAGCTAAGATAGCTGGGTCAAGTGATGGCTTTTTAAGTAATGGTTTAATTACTGCCACCTTAAAAGCCTGTGGTACATAGCCAACTAATAAAGATAGATTGATCATATTTAAGATCGAAGCATTAAATAATGGTAGGCCTTCCTTGAGCAGCCTGGTAGGAATGGGGTCCAATAGACATGTTGATGGTTTGGATGAAGTAACTAATGAAAATAACTCAGACAGAACAATCTGAGAGAAAGAGTCTAACCAAATACCGGCATCACTGAAAGCAGCCAAAGATAACGATACGTCTTTGGGATGGTTATGAGTAATTTATTCTCTAATAGTTAAAATTTTATTAGCAAAGAAAGTCATGAAGTCATTACTAGTTAAAGTTAAAGGAATACTCGGCCTCAATAGAGCTCTGACTCTTTGTCAGCCTGGCTACAGTGCTGAAAAGAAACCTGGGGTTGTTCTTATTTTCTTCAATTAGTGATGAGTAGAAAGATGTCCTAGCTTTACGGAGGGCTTTTTATAGAGCAACACACTCTTTTTCCAGGCTAAGTGAAGATCTTCTAAATTAGTGAGACGCCATTTCCTCTCCAACTTACGGGTTATCTGCTTTAAGCTGCGAGTTTGTGAGTTATACACAGAGTCAGGCACTTCTGATTTAAAGCTCTCTTTTTCAGAGGAGCTACAGCATCCAAAGTTGTCTTCAATGAGGATGTAAAACTATTGACGAGATACTCTATCTCACTTACAGAGTTTAGGTAGCTACTCTGCACTGTGTTGGTATATGGCATTAGGGAACATAAAGAAGGAAACATATCCTTAAACCTAGTTACAGCGCTTTCTGAAAAACTTCTAGTGTAATGAAACTTATTCCCCACTGTTGGGTAGTCCATCAGAGTAAATGTAAATGGTATTAAGAAATGATCAGACAGAAGGGAGTTTTCAGGGAATACTGTTAAGTCTTCAATTCCATACCATAAGTCAGAACAAGATCTAAAATATGATTAAAGTGGTGGGTGGACTCATTTACATTTTGAGCAAAGCCAATTGAGTCTAATAATAGATTAAATGCAGTGTTGAGGCTGTCATTCTCAGCATCTGTGTGGATGTTAAAATCGCCCACTATAATTATCTTATCTGAGCTAAGCACTAAGTCAGACAAAAGTTCTGAAAATTCACAGAGAAACTCACAGTAACGACCAGGAGGACGATAGATAATAACAAATAAACTGGTTTTTTGGGACTTCCAATTTGGATGGACAAGACTAAGAGTCAAGCTTTCAAATGAATTAAAGCTCTGTCTGGGTTTTTGATTAATTAATAAGCTGTAATGGAAGATTGCTGCTAATCCTCCGCCCCGGTCCGTGCTACGAGCATTCTGACAGTTAGTGTGACTCGGGGGTGTTGACTCATTTAAACTAACATATCATCCTGCTGTAACCAGGGTTTCTGTAAGGCAGAATAAATCAATATGTTGATCAATTATTATATCATTTACTAACAGGGACTTAGAAGATAGAGACCTAATGTATAATAGACCACATTTAACTGTTTTAGTCTGTGGTGCAGTTGAAGGTGCTATATTATTTTTTCTTTTTGAATTTTTATGCTTAAATAGATTTTTGCTGGTTATTGGTGGTCTGGGAGCAGGCACCATCTCTAGGGGATGGGGTAATGAGGGGATGGCAGGGGGAGAGAAGCTGCAGAGAGGTGTGTAAGACTACAACTCTGCTTCCTGGTCCCAACCCTGGATAGTCACGGTTGGAGGATTTAAGAAAATTGGCCAGATTTCTAGAAATGAGAGCTGCTCCATCCAAAGTGGGATGGATGCCGTCTCTCCTAACAAGACCAGGTTTTCCCCAGAAGCTTTGCCAATTATCTATGAAGCCCACCTCATTTTTTGGACACCACTCAGACAGCCAGCAA
This sequence comes from Thalassophryne amazonica, assembly GCF_902500255.1. NCBI lineage: Eukaryota > Metazoa > Chordata > Actinopteri > Batrachoidiformes > Batrachoididae > Thalassophryne > Thalassophryne amazonica. The sequence continues at coordinate 49,029,932 of NC_047122.1, forward strand.
TTCCAGGAGAACATGCGGCTAAACATGTCACTCCCGGTCTGATTGGGGAGGGGCCCAGAGAAAACTACAGAGTCCGACATTGTTTTTGCAAAGTTACACACCGATTCAATGTTAATTTTAGTGACCTCTGATTGGCGTAACCGGGTGTCATTACTGCCGACGTGAATTAACAAGGCACAGAAAAGCAGAAAAAGAGGTTGCATTTACTTTTATTATCCTGGTTTCACTCCTTTGTTTGAATACTCAATGAAATTTTTTTTTTTCAAAAAAGCTAATTTTGTTAATCTGTTAATTAGTCATCTTCTTTCTTGACCATTATTATTCCGTCTAGCACTTTGAGTTCAGCATATTTATGTGTAATCAGACCAAAACTCAAAAGTCTTCAAGTTATCTTTTATATTCAATTTCAATTTATTAAATGTATTCAATTTATAATGTTGCCAAATCACAACAAAAGTTGCCATCAAGGCCCCTCACAACAAAACAGTTCAAAATAAAAATGAAAATGAGTGAGTAAATTAAAAGATTCAAATACACATTTAAAAGACACAAGCAAAAGAATAAACAGATTAAAAAAATAAAAGCTATTCGTAAGAAAGGGAGTAAAAATACATTTTTAGTCTTGACTTAAAATGCCCACGGAATCTGACTGCCTCACAGTCGCAGGGCGACTGTTCCATAGAGCGGGTGCATGCGGGAACACACAGCAGTCCCACATCCTGTGACTGCAAAACCTGAGCCGGTACGTAGGGTTTTAAATAATATTTAAAGCTATTTTATTTTCATTTTAATCCAGAAGGAGAAAGTCATTTGTTTTATTTGTTTTATTTAGTTGCAAAGTTCTTCCTTGAACCGAATAAACTTGAACTTGAACTTGAACGTGAACTTGAACATTTATTTGCTGCCTGTTGACATCTTTTGGATAATATTTTGTAGAAAAGAGGAGAAAGAGAGTTACGAGAAAGCGAGCGGTGGCGATAAAGAGAAACGGCACTTGTAGTTGTCAATCTGATGTAAACTGAAAAGTTTTAGTCATGCTAATGCTCCCCTGAAGCATTTGCTCAAAAAAAAAAGTCTGAAGGACCTAAATGATATGGTGAGATGCTGAAGAGTTTCACTCAATCAGGTCCACGACATATACATATTAGGCACAGAAAAGCAGAAAAGAGGCTGCGCTTACATTTATTTATCCTATTTCACTTCTTTGTTTTGATCCTCAATAAATTAATTTAACAAAAAAGCACATTTTGTTAAATCTGTTAATTAGTCATCTTCTTTCTGCACATTATTATTCCACATTTGCCTGAAGTCAAACGAGGCTGTCAGTCCCAACGTCGAGCACTTTAAGAGTTCAGCATCTTATGTAAAATCAGATCAAAACTCAAAAAACTCTTCAACTTACGTTTGTTCACACGCGGACACGCAGCACTTAAAACAACACCTGCTGCCACAGGCGAAAATAAGATGTTTGTCAAGAAGCTGATGTTGCCCTCAGCATCAGCAAAAGGTCATTGTTCATCAGCCTCTCTAATTGCTGACCGATCTTTTATATTAAAAACTGTTTTATTTTTGTTTTAAATCCAGGAGAAAAGTCATTTATTTGCTGCCTGTTGACATCTTCTGGATAATATTCTGTAGAAAAGAGAAGGAGAAAGAGAGTTACGAGAAAGCGAAGTAGTGGCGATGAAGAGAAGCGGCACTTGTAGTTGTCAATCTGATGACATTATGGAAATAAAATCACAGGTCATTAAGCTCCTTTAACTTTTCGCAGCCTCAATCTGCCGGCGCTCGACAGCCGGCGTTGCCTGCTCCTGACTGTAGTCATCAGTATTCATAAGAGCCGGTCTTAATGTAGCCGAGGCCGTGAATGAGCGGCACTTAGAAGAGTAGAGCGGGTGTCAACAGCGATTATACTCACTCACAAAGGGTGAGGCTCCGCCCCCACCCCCTCTGTCTCTCCTCATCAGTATGTACCATCACACGGTGACGGCGGGATGTGAGTTTAGGCTGAGGAGTTCACATTAAGGCATCAATGCACCAAACCTGTGAGCATTTGCACTGTTTAACCTCCAGTGCCCTAAAATGAAGTCAGCGCCGAAGTACCAAAACCTGCAGTTCCTTCGATGGCCACTTGAACGGGCTCCACTCACTCACTCATCTTCAACCCCGCTTAGTTCAATTAAGGGTCGCGGGGGGCTGGAGCCTATCCCAGCAACCATAGAGCACGAAGGTGGGGTACACCCAGGACAGGATGCCAGTCTGTCGTAGTGCCGCATATAAAGGAACAAACACATTCACACTCCGCACACACACCTACGGACAATTTTAAAGTTTCAATCCACCCCAACCTGCATGTCTTTGGATGTGGGAGGAAGCCGGAGCACCCGGAGGGAACCCACACAATACACGGGGAGAAACATGCAAACTCCACACAAAAAGGCCACAGGCGGAATCGAACCCATGACTTTCTGTGCTGCGATGGCAACAGAGGTAACCAATAATCCACCATGCCACTAGATGAGTCTCAGCTTAAATCGCGCGTCCTGCATCGTGTAGTATACATGGAGTAACGAGCTGCGTTTAACCTCTCTCGACCTCCTCCTGATTGGCAAATCGTATGGTCAGATGAAAATCAAACCTGATTGATTTTATGGTCAGCCGTCCTGAGGGTATCCCACTGCTGAAGCGCTACAAGCGTCCAACCTCTCACGCTGTGCATGTGCAAACACTGATGCAGAATTGGAGAGAGCACAAGAGTGATCATCTCTTTGGGAGAGCAGCTTCTGTTTCTTTTCCCCCCTTTCTTCAACTCATGTAAAGTCTTGCATTTTTTTTTAAAACTTTGATGTCTCCCATCCATCCATCCATCCATCCATTTTCTTCCGCTTTATCCGGAGTCGGGTCGCGAGGGCAGCAGCTCAAGCAAAGCCGCCCAGATGTCTCCCATCGAGAGTTTTTGTAAAAATAACAAATGTAAATAAAGTTTGAAAGAAAAAGCTACTGTTTACATTTTGCTTCTGGAAACAAGAGTCCGACGGGTGGTTTCTGAACCTACAATGTGAGCAGTCAGATCGCATCAGAGCATCGGGCCGTGCACTCTGAACTTTTACACCGTGCAGTTTTGTCATACAGTTTGAGCTGGAGCCAAGTACAATGATTGAAAATATTGTCTGCCCAGCTTAGGGGCGAATACTACCATGACACTACTGGCCAGTAGATGGCAATAGAGACAGTGAAAACTTGCCAAAACAACATTCCAGATAATCCGTGTCTGCTATGTTTAAGCTGCGTGGAATTTATAAACGCAAACTGAATTTGAGACATCTTATATATATTACTCTGGAACAAAGACCGACAGACAGTGTTTGACATAAGCAGGACTAAAATAGCAAACGTTTAATAAAGTTGTTGATTGATTGATTGATTGATTGAAACAGGAATCGATTGCAATGATTCCAATTGAAAATAATTGAGAAGCAGGCTGAGCTTCTTCTGGCATTTTTACATAAACAAACACAATAACAATGTCTATAACCCAAAGAATATATTCAAGTTTAGGCATAATATACAAAGGGTTTAATGCTGTTGTCCATGTGGAGCCTGATCAGAGCGTCTCAAATGCATTTCTTCTGTCGTGAAGGTACTGACATTACCCATAATTCCCCTGGACACAGCATGGTCCACACTAAACCCTTCAAAATTAGTGCATTACTTTAAAAACTAAAACATATATCTGATATTTTCACTTTATAAAACTTCAGTCGTGACGTTAATTTAAATAAACTTGTCTGAAATTAGTTTGGTTAAAATTTTAGCCATAAGTTAAAACTGTATGTCTCTGGATGACTTGGGTTATATTGCCAGCACATCAGTATGGGGTTAGAAGAAATTAGCATTTTTCTTTTCTGTAATCCTTTGCCTGCAAAGGATAGAGCGGTTTCTTCGAGAACCAGCTTTCCTCTGTTTGCAGAGGATAGAACTGCTCATCTACTACAAAACATTTAACAAGTAGGTACTCAAATAATGTTAGACTTCATAAATGATTCTAACTATTCAGCTTTATTTACCACATCTGCAGAAATATGTTAGCAGTGTAAAAATTATCGGACAAAAACAGAAGATAACTAGTTCGATAACGGTTTTTTAAAGTTATCTGAAAAGCTAATCGATAATGAGAACATTATCTTTGATAATTAGCGGTTAGCTAATAATACATTTCAGATTTTCATCTTTAGAGTCAGATTATGTCTTTATACATTATTATCGTATGTGATTTTGCCAACTTCTGATTTGCCCATTCGCCACTTTCTGAGCTGTACCACATGCCAAGGTTGACCGCTGGTGGAGCCGAGTTGAGACCGCTGGTAGAGCCGAGTACACCTCGCGTGCAGCGTAGTGCTAGCCAATCGAGCGACGCCTTCTATCGATAACGACAAATCAGATAACGCGATACAACGCCTACTTTGGTCCGCTTTCGAGTTGCATCGTACATCATCATGACGACGCCGTGTACACAATGCAGTAAAAACTAAGGGCACAGAAAAACAACACTACTGGCTGCAGCAGCTCCTCGGTCTTCTCTCACAAATGTGTTTTAAATACAGTCCATAAAAGTCCTGCTCACAGACCTGATTGCCAGAGACAGGACATGTCCACATTTACTCACAGATGGTTCGTTCGTGCACACGTGCATCTCGTAGTCAAAGTAGGAAAGATTAAACTATAACAGAACTCAGAGCGCAGACCTGCAGCTCAGCACCAATATAAACTAGAAAATAAATCAGCGTGCACAGTCAGTCTGCAGCCAAACTGCACTCTGATTCACCTGTCCAGAGAACCTGCAGGCTGCGTTATCACCTTCTCTCTCTGCCCCCTGCTGCGCGCACCTGACGCAGATATTCCTGCATCGTCATGACACCACAGGAAGCTCGAGGCAGCCCCGGTGTGAAAATGGCTTTAGAGATTGTGCTCATGAAGTATTTTGGACCTGTTGGTGCAGTATGACAGTAATAATAAAAGCTGAAACTTGAGATTGAATTTTCAGTTTTAGTATGTTTGACAAACTCCCAGTTTTCTTGTTTACCATATAATAAAACAGTTATAGACTTTTAATTTCGGTGTACCCGTGATTATGCGGACGTGGTCAGGATGGGGTTCACCGAGGCCTTGCCCATCCTGACCAGGTCCACATAATCACGAGTACACCTCATCAAAAGTCTATAATTGTATAGAGATCTAGGCCAAATGTATGCCTCACATTCAGACAGCTGAGATTGTGCTGAACATTTTGATATGCAAGTACCTTGAAAGGATAATTTTTGAAGGCATATTAAAATCGCGATAATACTCTTAGGCCTCAGGAAGTGCCAACTGTACCGGGGTAGAATTTTGTATAACTAATCAGTTTAAGAGTTTTTAAGCAATACAATTAGATACATTTAAGGGCGTGGTCACTTTGAGTGACAGCCAGTGTACTAGCAGCTAGCCAACTGCTAGCCACTAGCAAAAGCCCTTAGCTGCTGTGGACTCGACTGAGTCTTTCTGAACATTTTATTGCAAATATCTGAGATAACACGGCTTGCTGTGCACGCTTTAGTTCTTGAACGCTCTTTCTGCGTGATGGATGTTGCATCCGATTGCACAGTCACACTGATTAATAACAAAGTGTGTGCTTTTAACACAGCTATGAGAGGAACGAGGTCAGGTTTTTCTCAAAACACAAACAGGGCTAGTTTGCTGTAAGTTCAGATGTCCAACTGGGACATCGAGCACCACGATCAGGAATCAGGTCGGCAAGTGCTAAGAAATCTGGGACAACCGGAGAGAAAACTCTGCAGGGGGATTGTCCCATTTATCTCCAGGTGCAGCTGTAGAAAACTCACTTATTGTTTGTTGGTGTGTGTTTTTAACTAAAATTCTGACTGTTTCATCCTCAACATCTGCTCCCCCAAAGTAACTCTAGGATAATGTAGAAAATCAGCAGAAAGGGTTTGCTTTGAATTTTTATTTTTCACTCCATCACCTTTTTAGATGGAGACATGAAGTTCCTTCCTTCCTTCCTTCCTTGAGTTCTTCCTTTAGGTTTTCCCTTCTTTTCTTTAAATTATGCCTGTTATTCCATCCTTCTTTCCTTTGATTCCTTCCTCATTCCTTCTTCCTTCCTTCATTGGAGCTCTTCCTGCCTTCTTTCAAGTTCTTCCTTCCTTCCTTTCTTACTTCAAGTCCTTCTTTCCATATTCTTACATCTTTGACTTTTTTTAGTTTCTCCCTTTTTTTCTCTGAGTTATTCCTTCATTTCTTTAAGTTCTCCTTTAATTCTTTCTTTCCTTCCTTCAAGTTCATCTTTCCTTCCTTCCTCTTATAAATTCTTACTTCCTTGAGTTCTTTTTAAGTTCTCCCTTTTCTGTTATTCCTTTGAGCTATCTCTCCCCTGCTTTTCTTTGAGTTATTCATTTGTTATTCCTTCCTTTCTTCCTTTAAGTCCTTCCTTCCTTACTTTCTTTAGTTCTTCCTTTAGGTTCCCCCTACTTTTCTTCAAGTTATTCGTTATTCCTTCCTTCCTTCCTTCCTTTAAGTCCTTCCTTACTTTTTTCTTCCTTTAAGTTCCCTGCTTTTCTTCAAGTTCATTTGTTATTCCTTCCTTCCTTTAAGTCCTTCCTTCCTTCGAGTTCTTTTTAAGTTCTCCTTCTTTTCTGTATTCCTTTGAGCTAACCCTTCTTTCCTTTAAGTCCTTCCTTCCTTCCTTTAGTTGTTCCTTTAAGTTCCCCCTGCTTTTCTTTGAGTTATTCATGTTATTCCTTCTTTCTTTCCTTTGAGTCCTTCCTTCCATTAGTAGTGACAAATATATCATTACATTTGTAGGTATTCAAAAAATATGCCATTTCTATATACGAGGTCTGTTAGAAAACTATCCGACCTTTTTATTTTTTGCAAAAACTATATGGATTTGAATCATGTGTGATTGCATCAGCCAAGCTTGAACCTTCGTGCGCATGCGTGAGTTTTTTCACGCCTGTCGGTTGGTCCCGCGCCATTAGCGGCTCTGTGGCGAATTCCTCCACTCCTCTTTCCATGGAAGTCTGTGTTGGAAACCATTTGTAAGATTCAGACGGCTTTCTGTGACTTTTCAGTCGAGTGAGTATCCGAGAAATTGTTTAACAGCTGCGCATGTTCCAATTTGTCCTGTGAGACTTCCAACACGGAGGTGTTGTTTGTCCCGTGCCATGAGCGGCTGCGTCCCAACGCGCGAATCCGTCCGCACGTCTTTCATTACAAAATCTCCTTTAACAGTGGAACGTGCCAATAAAGTGCTAACCCCGACCTCTTCTGAAACTTCTCTGCTAGTCACACGACGTCCTGCATCAACAGAGCCTTAAATTTGGAAGTGATCTGCTTGTTCCAGCCTGTTGATGGCTGCTCGGGGCGCGGTGCGCCCTCTGCTGCTGTGGGCCGTTTTAATCCAGTTTTAATGGTCCTTAATCCTTGTGATGATACCGATAGAATCTTCACCGAAAGCCATCTGAATCTCCCATCCATCTGGCTGTCTGGCAGAGTTTCTGAAAACTTTTCATGGAACAAAGTGGCAGTCGCTCCACCATTCCTAAACAATAAAAATCCGACGAGGGGGGTGGACCAGTGCTCATTCAAAGCCTGCCCACAGGCGAATGACGCAACCGACAGGCGTGAAAAAACTCACGCATGTACACGAAGGTCCAAGCTTGTCTGATGCAAGTGCACATGATTCAAATCCATATAGTTTTTGAAAAAAATAAAAAGGTTGGATAGTTTTCTCACAGACCTCGTATATATATATGCCAAACTTGTCAGGAGCTTTTTTTTTTCACAAGTAATGCAGTCTGTTAAACCTGGTCTGTTCCGCATTAAAACAGCGGCTTCCAGTTCAGTTCTCCGGATCCTACATGATATGTGATAGAAGCAGATCCGTGTGATCGGATAATGTGTTACATTAGCGTCATATCTCGTTCCATAGACAAAAACACGGAGCATCAGTATAAAAGTCCATCATATGTCATTTTCCCCTTTTATGCAAATGTACACTAATGTATTACATGAAAGCATCCATATCTGTGGATGCTTTCATGCATATCTATGGAGGAGAAAAAAGTACTTTTGCAAGATCTCGAGCCCCTCCAGGTTACTTTGACAGTGGAGATGTTCCACACAGTACAGGAAGGTAGAAACTTCGAGGTGAAGCTGGACCACAATGTAATTCTGCTATGGTCCAAGACTTCAAGAAGTGTTCAAAGACACTGTAGGGATCTAGACGTATTGGTCTTATCCCCAGACATTTTATGCATGTCAAAGACACTCATCCTAAACATAACTCCACACGATTTAAGAGAAGCTATTCCAAAAGGTTGCGGGCAGCAGCAGAAACATTGATTGGAGAGCCTCATTCCAAATTCAGAAGGGACTCTTTTCAAGAGTACAAAACTGAGTTCATCTAGATTTGCCAAGTGGCCATTTGGGAATCTGAACAGGTTTCCACTGTGTCAAACTGACCTGAAGTTACAGTGACTGAATTACAAGTATTTGCAACAGGCCCACTGACGCATGAGGAATGCTGGATGACCTCTGCCTGTGGCATAACCACCTGCATGGACTTCTCATCAAATACATATTATTTTGTTATGATGTCACGTTGCTTTGATTTCCAATTTTCTGTTTCTTCAGCTTTGTAAAACTTTGTAAAAACCTTGTAACTGTTAACATGGCCTAAGCAGTGGGTCACTCCTCTGAGTGTGTTCTGCTTGAGGTTTCTTCCTCAACAACATCAGAGAGAGTTTTCCTTACCACTGTCATCAGTGTGCTTTCTCTAGGGGCTGCTAAGGTTAGACTTTGCCTGTGTGAAGCACCGAGGCAACTTTGTTGTGATTTGTCGCTATATAAAAATCAAATAAATTGAAATTGTACAGCATACACTGATGCTAAGTAGTCACATAACACCAAGGTACAGCTGTATTATCCTCCAACCCATGTTCTAACCTTCAAACATGTCTATAATTTCATTTAAACTGCAAATTTTGCCAAAATGTAAATAGATTAATTAAAAAGCCCAGTTACAGTGTTGGTAAAAGTTGAGGAAAAAATTCCTGGATGCTGTTCTGGAGCTGCACCAACACCTAACTGAGTGTCTTCTTTCTATGTTCACACTGAAACCCACCAACGAGTTTCATGAAAATCTGTTCATAAATTTTTGCGTAATCTTTGCGTCAACCAAACCAAGACATGTGATTCGAAACATATCAATGGAGACAATAATACATGGAGCCAAAGTGCTACCAGGACTAATACCATAATCTGTCACCTAGTTAATCACCATGAGAACCAACCCAGATGCAGCAACACAGAACCGGAGGTTGAAGTTCACCCAGAACCAAAAGAAGGAAGACTCCAAAACCTCCACCTCAGTCACCAGCGTCAACCAGGCGAACACATCTCGACTGGATGGCCTTCAAACTGACAACCACCGCCTTCGAATGAGGATAACTGAGGTTTTCTTTGTTAATTTTTCTTATAAACTGTTGCACACAGTCAACACTGAGTAGTGACATGAGCTGATTGCCTCCCAACCAGTTATTAGTTTGATCATTGCATATTTTAACACTTAAAAAAAAGATTAATTTGACAATGACCCTTTTCTGTTTTTCTTTGGTAAAAGCTGGACAAGGAGCTGGAGGAAGTGACCATGCAGCTCCAAGATACCCCAGAAAACGCCTTATATCAAGCAAAACCATTACCCGGATGCCAACAACATCCTCAGCATACGTAACTTCACAGACGCCAAAGGTGAGGCACTCGTTACATCTGCGCCGCGGGTTCTATTTAGTTCAATCTGAAATCGCTGAAGCTCCAATTACCTGCAGGTGAAGAAAGAACGCAGAAGCTGTCGTTGATGTTTTTCAGAATGAGTCATTAGCTGCTTCTGTATCTCACTGCTTGACAAGATGTGCACATTGCAACACTCGCATTAACCCGTCACATTTATTTAAAGTAATAAGAACTGGCTCGACACCTGGCTTGGCACAGAATTATTTGGTGTTTCGGGTGTTTAAACAGTGCACCTGAGAAAATGGCACAAACACGGGGCTTTGTTGGATTTGAAAACTGGGGTTGACATACTTGAAAACACAAGGAGCTGAAATAAAAAGACACACGTGTCTCATGTGAGTCTTAGGAATCCCCGCCTTTGTAGAAGTTTGCAGAGTTTTGTGCCGTTTTATCCCTTAAATGTTCATGAACCTTAAATGATTTGTAATTAAACACAGCCACAGATCTTTTAAATGTGCAAACCGTATAAAAATGTTTGATTCCTGTTGTCTTTATCCATATTTTAGCATTCAAAGATCAGATGGAGAAGCAGGCAATGTAGATATGCATGATTGTTATTCACATGCTTAAATGTTAAATTAATAAAACTAGCAAATGCACTGTTTTTTTTTTCCAACTTAAAAGTCAAATTATGTAAATATGCATTCAAATGTGTTTCCTAGATTCAAATTAACCCTTTTGGATGGCACTAAGACAGATGTGACAGATGTCACCATGCATAAACACAGTAAATGCAGTTCAAGCGAGGAAACAGTATGGCTTCAAATCACTAGTTGTTGCCACTCTTAGTATGAAGGCACTCTACCGCCTCACCCCTACCCCCAAAAAAAATCTGGAGGGGCGGATCTAGGAATCACATGAACCTTATAAGTGCAACTGAAGGGTTCAAATGCAAAACCCAGTTAAGTCCTTTTTTCCGTAATGGAGACAAATACAGTTTAAAATGGGAAATTTATAGAAAAACACATTTGTAAATGCACAGATTTCCAAAAATAAAATGGAAATATTATGTTGAAGGTGTTACCTATACAGTCAGGTGCATGGTGGCCTGAACTAAACTTGTCGGTTTGTTCTGACTGGATTTTGCATCGAAATTCTTTAATTAGTCCTAAACCGTTTGGAGAACTTCCACAAAATTTCACACAATAGTTAGACACTCTGTATGAAGGAAAAGAATCCTGGTCTGATGTCTTCAAGGACAGAAAATCAGAATTTTTGTTTATGGGCAGCACGGTGGCTTAGTGGTTAGCACTGTTGCCTCACAGCGAGAAGGTCGTGGGTTCAATTCCCGTGGCCTTTCTGTGGAGTTTGCATCTTCTCCCCGTGTTTGCGTGCTCCGGTTTCCTCCCACATCCAAAGACATGCGGGTTAGGTGGATTGGACTTTTTAAAAATTGTCCGTAAGTGTGTGTGGGTGTGTCTGTGTTTGTTTGTCTATTTGTGGCCCTGCAACAGACTGGCGTCCTGTCCTGGGTGTACCCTGCCTCACGCTTATGATAGATAATTGGACCTATGTTCTTTAATGCATCATTTTGTCAGTTACACGTATAGAGGTTGACTAGTTTGTTAATTGGAAATTTGGATAGTTTATCACAAAATATTTACTACTATCGATATGTAAGGATTAAACAACGAGAAGCTGTGCATTATACGGTTTAAATGCACGACGCGGAAGTGCATTCAAACTGTATAATGCACGGCTTTGAGTTGTTTAATCCGCTTATACCATGATCCCACACAGTGAGCTAACACACACATATTTATTTAAATTAACAGAACTTGATAAAAATGCGTAAGTATTTGGGACTATTTTATGTCAGTCTCAAGATATTTTGTCTCTGATGCACTTACCGTGTCTGCACGCTTGGTAAGCGCCACAGCGGGCAACTCACACTGCCCCCCACTCTGCTTTGTGGAGCTGCGGCCAACTCTGGCAACAGGTCCAGAAACTACACTCGCTGTTTTGATGCAGAGCGCTCCGGCAGCCCGCAAGGATAGAACCATTCTCTTCTTCTTTCCCGTCTTCAATCTTGTCCGGTTTGTACGATGTTAAATCTTTATGCCGTTGCTTTTGCTGTTCTTCTCGTTTGCTCTCCTCCTTTCCATTCCTCAAACGTTTTATTTTGGTCAAAAATATTAAAATTAACTTGGAAATCCATGTTTTATTGCGTTTCTGTCATTCACCTGTCAAAACACAGCTGATCTGCGCCAACTGATTTGCACGTTGCTATGGTGACGACCAGAGTGGAGTGACTATAACAAGTGACTTAACTCGCCAACTACGTGTGCATATCACGAAAATAATACACGCTAGTTAGACATGGAATCTCACTGACCATGGTATAAATGGATATAATTGTTGTGAAAGTGTCGTGACACGGACCCACAACAGGGGGCGTTAATGAACGGACAATGGATAAGCCAAAAAGTAACAATTTAATGTTGTGAATCGCACAACGAAGTACAGACAATAACAATATGGTGGAATGTCAATTATACACAAGGTGACGTGTGGGCAGGCTCGACGATAGAAGACGTCTGGCGAGAGAAGAGCCGGATCCCACGCAGCTTCCACCACCAATGGATCTGAAGAACACCGGATGTCGCCAAGCCCTGCGCCCAGGTGGCCACTGTCTTCAGCAGTCAGACCCGGTACTGCTGGCAGAGAACAGAGACAGTACGATGAGTGTGAGTTCGCACACTCAGTAATCCCACAGTCAGTGTTTAGTTAGGAGGGAGAACCTCCACCTCCGAATCCCACACTCGTGCAGCTCCCGAGATAACCACTTAGTTGGGTGGGGTGGGAGGCGAAGCCGTCGCAAGTCCACACCAAACGCCAACTCAGCAGACAGGGTATCCGTCCCAGGAAAACGGCTGCACAAGAGATCAGACTAATGCTCGAATTAAGGTTCAGCAGAGAATTACCTGAATGGTAGCTGATTTCTCGGCGGGGAGGTGGAGTTGCAGTCCGGCCTTTATGGTGGTGGTGATGTGTAGTGGATGAGTGACAGCTGGTACGGATGATGAGTGACAGCTGTCACTCCCTGTCGCTCCGACGCCCTCTGTGCTTGAAGCCCGCACTGCAAGCAGGGCGCCATCTTGTGGTGGTGAGCCAGCAGTACCTCCTCTTCAGCGGCCCACACGACAATAATACTTAATTGAGCTTAATTGCAGACCTTTAATATTTCATTTTATTGTATTTGATTGCTGTTATTTCTGTAATATATAGTTTGGATCATTGTATAATCTAGTATGAGTGAAACCTATCATACCTCAAGAAGACACATCCACAGTTCAGTGTGGTGTCTTCAAAAAGCTCCGGGATGAAGACAGTCTGTAGGCTCCATTTAAAGTGTTGCAGCGAGTTGAATTTTGTGTCCACTGGTTGATAACAGTGCTGCTTTTGGAATCTAAAAGTACGTAGCGTGTTTGGTTTGCCAGGAGTATGTTTTGGGTTCAGGCATTGGGCTGTTTTTGTGTTCTTTTTGTTTTTGTTTGCTTGTTTTGGCACATTTCTCTTGGTATGATACAGCACACAGTTGCCTGAGTACTGAGGATCACAAAACTGGAGAAGCCTGAGGGGGACACCTACGTTTCAACTTGTCACCACGTTTTAACCTGTTTGTTTTGAGTTCTGGGTGGGTTGCCATCTAGAACCCACTGAGGCTCAATGCACAGCACGAGCACCTGCCTCTGGATGTCACCTGATTTGAAATTGATTCATGATTCATGAGAAATATTTATTCCCACTTAATATGAAGTAAAACGCCTTATGATTGTTCTGACAATCGTGTAATAATTAATAATAATTCTAACAAAGCAATAACAAGCAGCAGTGTAGACATGAAATATATCCAAATATGAAATATACCCAAATATAAAGTGGGGGGTTACTAAGAAAATCTGTTTTAAAATAATCCCCCCTAACATCTTGACTATATATGTTAAATTGCTGATAACTGTGTCATCATTTACTTTTATTTTTCAGGAGATAGACCCCCCCCCCCCCCCCCCCCCCAACCCAGTGTCTTCTGCTCTAATTGTGCACCAACCTTAATCCTCCTGAACTGTTGTGTGCATGACGCCCTTGCACCTTACTCACATTTATGAGAATGTTCAGCATCCAGATCCCTACGTGTGTGATGCACGCACAGCGTAACGCTCCTCTCAGGGGTGTCCAGTGGATCTGTCAGAGTTCTGGAAAGTAGAAGAATAAAACAGCTGGGTTCGCTATGCAGATTGGGAGCAGAGTGGGTTGGAACGTTTCGAGAAGTTCCTCATCTGTGGTACTTTATGCAGTGGTGATGTGTACTTTCACAAAGAAATGGTCTCAGGCTTTTTTGTTTTGTAATTGTTGTTCTGCTCCCATGTGTTGCTCCTGGAAAAAAAATACTAAAAATGTTTTTGAGCTGAAACTACAGCAGCATGTGCTGGAGCATGCCTTACTTACCTATATTGTTTTATAGAAGCTGGCTTTATGGCTTTACGGCTTTATTTAATATGTTACATTTTTTTTTTAATGCATACACTGTATTTTGTAAAAAAAAAAAAAAAAAAAAAAAAAAAATGTTTTCAGTGCTTGTCAGCTAGTAGGGTTGTCACGATACTAAATTTCAAACTTGATACCGATACCCAGGAAAATAGTCCATTCCGCCAGGAACAAAAAGGACAAAAAATAAATAAATAAATAAAAATAACTAGCATATTTTTTAAATAAATATTTGAACAATAAAAACAATATCATCAAAGACAAAACTATTTTTAAGTATAGGTGGAGCAAAAATAAATAAATAAATGAAAATAACTTTTTTGGTTGTCTGAGGTAGTGCAAAAAATCCCACTAAACAAATTAGTTCAGTAAAACAAGTAAATTGCCCCTTAAGGGAAAAGGATTCAATTCAATTTCAATTCAATTTTATTTATATAGCGCCAAATCACAACAAACAGTTGCCCCAAGGCGCTTTATATTGTAAGGCAAGGCCATACAATAATTACGTAAAAACCCCAAAGCTCAAAACGACCCTCTGTGAGCAAGCACTTGGCGACAGTGGGAAGGAAAAACTCCCTTTTAACAGGAAGAAACCTCCAGCAGAACCAGGCTCAGGGAGGGGCAGTCTTCTGCTGGGACTGGTTGGGGCTGAGGGAGAGAACCAGGAAAAAGACATGCTGTGGAGGGGAGCAGAGATCAATCACTAATGATTAAATGCAGAGTGGTGCATACAGAGCAAAAAGAGAAAGAAACACTCAGTGCATTATGGGAACCCCCCAGCAGTCTAAGTCTATAGCAGCATAACTAAGGGATGGTTCAGGGTCACCTGATCCAGCCCTAACTATAAGCTTTCGCAAAAAGGAAAGTTTTAAGCCTAATCTTAAAAGTAGAGAGGGTGTCTGTCTCCCTGATCCGAATTGGGAGCTGGTTCCAGAGGAGAGGAGCCTGAAAGCTGAAGTCTCTGCCTCCCATTCTACTCTTACAAACCATAGGAACTACAAGTAAGCCTGCAGTCTGAGAGCGAAGCGCTCTATTGGGGTGATATGGTACTATGAGGTCCCTAAGATAAGATGGGACCTGATTATTCAAAACCTTATAAGTAAGAAGAAGAATTTTAAATTCTATTCTAGAATTAACAGGAAGCCAATGAAGAGAGGCCAATATGGGTGAGATATGCGCTGTCCTTCTAGTCCCCGTCAGTACTCTAGCTGCAGCATTTGAATTAACTGAAGGCTTTTCAGGGAACTTTTAGGACAACCTGATAATAATGAATTACAATAGTCCAGCCTAGAGGAAATAAATGCATGAATTAGTTTTTCAGCATCACTCTGAGACAAGACCTTTCTAATTTTAGAGATATTGCGTAAATGCAAAAAAGCAGTCTTACATATTTGTTTAATATGCGCTTTGAATGACATATCCTGATCAAAAATGACTCCAAGATTTCTCACAGTATTACTAGAGGTCAGGGTAATGCCATCCAGAGTAAGGATCTGGTTAGACACCATGTTTCTAAGATTTGTGGGGCCAAGTACAATAACTTCAGTTTTATCTGAGTTTAAAAGCAGGAAATTAGAGGTCATCCATGTCCTTATGTCTGTAAGACAATCCTGCAGTTTAGCTAATTGGTGTGTGTCCTCTGGCTTCATGGATAGATAAAGCTGGGTATCATCTGCGTAACAATGAAAATTTAAGCAATGCCGTCTAATAATACTGCCTAAGGGAAGCATGTATAAAGTGAATAAAATTGGTCCTAGCACAGAACCTTGTGGAACTCCATAATTAACCTTAGTCTGTGAAGAAGATTCCCCATTTACATGAACAAATTGTAATCTATTAGATAAATATGATTCAAACCACTGCAGCGCAGTGCCTTTAATACCTTATGGCATGCTCTAATCTCTGTAATAAATTTATGGTCAACAGTATCAAAAGCAGCACTGAGGTCTAACAGAACAAGCACAGAGATGAGTCCACTGTCTGAGGCCATAAGAAGATCATTTGTAACCTTCACTAATGCTGTTTCTGTACTATGATGAATTCTAAAACCTGACTGAAACTCTTCAAATAGACCATTCCTCTGCAGATGATCAGTTAGCTGTTTTACAACTACCCTTTCAAGAATTTTTGAGAGAAAAGGAAGGTTGGAGATTGGCCTATAATTAGCTAAGATAGCTGGGTCAAGTGATGGCTTTTTAAGTAATGGTTTAATTACTGCCACCTTAAAAGCCTGTGGTACATAGCCAACTATAAAGATAGATTGATCATATTTAAGATCGAAGCATTAAATAATGGTAGGCCTTCCTTGAGCAGCCTGGTAGGAATGGGGTCCAATAGACATGTTGATGGTTTGGATGAAGTAACTAATGAAAATAACTCAGACAGAACAATCTGAGAGAAAGAGTCTAACCAAATACCGGCATCACTGAAAGCAGCCAAAGATAACGATACGTCTTTGGGAATGGTTATGAGTAATTTATTCTCTAATAGTTAAAATTTTATTAGCAAAGAAAGTCATGAAGTCATTACTAGTTAAAGTTAAAGGAATACTCGGCTCAATAGAGCTCTGACTCTTTGTCAGCCTGGCTACAGTGCTGAAAAGAAACCTGGGGTTGTTCTTATTTTCTTCAATTAGTGATGAGTAGAAAGATGTCCTAGCTTTACGGAGGGCTTTTTATAGAGCAAACACTCTTTTTCCAGGCTAAGTGAAGATCTTCTAAATTAGTGAGACGCCATTTCCTCTCCCAACTTACGGGTTATCTGCTTTAAGCTGCGAGTTGTGAGTTATACCACAGAGTCAGGCACTTCTGATTTAAAGCTCTCTTTTTCAGAGGAGCTACAGCATCCAAAGTGTCTTCAATGAGGATGTAAAACTATTGACGAGATACTCTATCTCACTTACAGAGTTTAGGTAGCTACTCTGCACTGTGTTGGTATATGGCATTAGGGAACATAAAGAAGGAAACATATCCTTAAACCTAGTTACAGCGCTTTCTGAAAAACTTCTAGTGTAATGAAACTTATTCCCCACTGTTGGGTAGTCCATCAGAGTAAATGTAAATGTTATTAAGAAATGATCAGACAGAAGGGAGTTTTCAGGGAATACTGTTAAGTCTTCAATTTCCATACCATAAGTCAGAACAAGATCTAAAATATGATTAAAGTGGTGGGTGGACTCATTTACATTTTGAGCAAAGCCAATTGAGTCTAATAATAGATTAAATGCAGTGTTGAGGCTGTCATTCTCAGCATCTGTGGGATGTTAAAATCGCCCCACTATAATTATCTTATCTGAGCTAAGCACTAAGTCAGACAAAAGTTCTGAAAATTCACAGAGAAACTCACAGTAACGACCAGGAGGACGATAGATAATAACAAATAAAACTGTTTTTTGGGACTTCCACTTTGGATGGACAAGACTAAGAGTCAAGCTTTCAAATGAATTAAGCTCTGTCTGGGTTTTTGATTAATTAATAAGCTGTAATGGAAGATTGCTGCTAATCCTCCGCCCCGGTCCGTGCTACGAGCATTCTGACAGTTAGTGTGACTCGGGGGTGTTGACTCATTTAAACTAACATATTCATCCTGCTGTAACCAGGTTTCTGTAAGGCAGAATAAATCAATAGTTTGATCAATTATTATATCATTTACTAACCAGGGACTTAGAAGATAGAGACCTAATGTTTAATAGACCACATTTAACTGTTTTAGTCTGTGGTGCAGTTGAAGGTGCTATATTATTTTTCTTTTTGAATTTTTATGCTTAAATAGATTTTTGCTGGTTATTGGTGGTCTGGGAGCAGGCACCATCTCTACGGGGATGGGGGTAATGAGGGGATGGCAGGGGGAGAGAAGCTGCAGAGAGGTGTGTTAAGACTACAACTCTGCTTCCTGGTCCCAACCCTGGATAGTCACGGTTTGGAGGATTTAAGAAATTGGCCAGATTTCTAGAAATGAGAGCTGCTCCATCCAAGTGGGATGGATGCCGTCTCTCCTAACAAGACCAGGTTTTCCCCAGAAGCTTTGCCAATTATCTATGAACGCCCACCTCATTTTTTGGACACCACTCAGACAGCCAGCAATTCAAGGAGAACATGCGGCTAAACATGTCACTCCCGGTCTGATGGGGAGGGGCCCAGAGAAAACTACAGAGTCCGACATTGTTTTTTGCAAAGTTACACACCGATTCAATGTTAATTTTAGTGACCTCTGATTGGCGTAACCGGGTGTCATTACTGCCGACGTGAATTACAAGGCACAGAAAAGCAGAAAAGAGGTTGCATTTACTTTTATTTATCCTGGTTTCACTCCTTTGTTTTGATACTCAAGAAATTTTTTTTTTTTCAAAAAAGCTAATTTTGTTAAATCTGTTAATTAGTCATCTTCTTTCTTGACATTATTATTCCGTCTAGCACTTTGAGTTCAGCATATTATGTGTAATCAGACCAAAACTCAAAAATTCTTCAAGTTATCTTTTATATTCAATTTCAATTTATTAAATGTATTCAATTTATAATGTGCCAAATCACAACAAAGTTGCATCAAGGCCCCTCACACAAAACAGTTCAAAATAAAAATGAAAATGAGTGAGTAAATTAAAAGATTCAAATACACATTTAAAAGACACAAGCAAAAGAATAAACAGATTAAAAAAATAAAAGCTATTCGTAAGAAAGGGAGTAAAAATACATTTTTAGTCTTGACTTAAAAATGCCCACGGAATCTGACTGCCTCACAGTCGCAGGGCGACTGTTCCATAGAGCGGGTGCATGCGGGAACACACAGCAGTCCCACATCCTGTGACTGCAAAACCTGAGCCGGTACGTAGGGTTTTAAATAATATTTAAAGCTATTTTATTTTCATTTTAATCCAGAAGGAGAAAGTCATTTGTTTTATTTTGTTTTATTTAGTTGCAAAGTTCTTTCCTTGAACCGAATAAACTTGAACTTGAACTTGAACGTGAACTTGAACATTTATTTGCTGCCTGTTGACATCTTTTGGATAATATTTTGTAGAAAAGAGGAGAAAGAGAGTTACGAGAAAGCGAGCGGTGGCGATAAAGAGAAACGGCACTTGTAGTTGTCAATCTGATGTAAACTGAAAAGTTTTAGTCATGCTAATGCTCCCCTGAAGCATTTGCTCAAAAAAAAAAGTCTGAAGGACCTAATGATATGGTGAGATGCTGAAGAGTTTCACTCAATCAGGTCCACGACATATACATATTAGGCACAGAAAAGCAGAAAAGAGGCTGCGCTTACATTTATTTATCCTATTTCACTTCTTTGTTTTGATCCTCAATAAATTAATTTAACAAAAAAGCACATTTTGTTAAATCTGTTAATTAGTCATCTTCTTTCTGCACATTATTATTCCACATTTGCCTGAAGTCAAACGAGGCTGTCAGTCCCAACGTCGAGCACTTTAAGAGTTCAGCATCTTATGTAAAATCAGATCAAAACTCAAAAAACTCTTCAACTTACGTTGTTCACACGCGGACACGCAGCACTTAAAACAACACCTGCTGCCACAGGCGAAAATAAGATGTTTGTCAAGAAGCTGATGTTGCCCTCAGCATCAGCAAAAGGTCATTGTTCATCAGCCTCTCTAATTGCTGACCGATCTTTTATATTAAAAACTGTTTTATTTTTGTTTAAATCCAGGAGAAAGTCATTTATTTGCTGCCTGTTGACATCTTCTGGATAATATTCTGTAGAAAAGAGAAGGAGAAAGAGAGTTACGAGAAAGCGAGTAGTGGCGATGAAGAGAAGCGGCACTTGTAGTTGTCAATCTGATGACATTATGGAAATAAAATCACAGGTCATTAAGCCTCCTTTAACTTTTCGCAGCCTCAATCTGCCGGCGCTCGACAGCCGGCGTTGCCTGCTCCTGACTGTAGTCATCAGTATTCATAAGAGCCGGTCTTAATGTAGCCGAGGCCGTGAATGAGCGGCACTTAGAAGAGTAGAGCGGCGTGTCAACAGCGATTATACTCACTCACAAAGGGTGAGGCTCCGCCCCCACCCCCTGTCTCTCCTCATCAGTATGTACCATCACACGGTGACGGCGGGATGTGAGTTTAGGCTGAGGAGTTCACATTAAGGCATCAATGCACCAAACCTGTGAGCATTTGCACTGTTTAACCTCCAGTGCCCTAAAATGAAGTCAGCGCCGAAGTACCAAAACCTGCAGTTCCTTCGATGGCCACTTGAAACGGGCTCCACTCACTCACTCATCTTCAACCGCTTAGTTCAATTAAGGGTCGCGGGGGGCTGGAGCCTATCCCAGCAACCATAGAGCACGAAGGTGGGGTACACCCAGGACAGGATGCCAGTCTGTCGTAGTGCCGCATATAAAGGAACAAACACATTCACACCCGCACACACACCTACGGACAATTTTAAAGTTTCCAATCCACCCAACCTGCATGTCTTTGGATGTGGGAGGAAGCCGGAGCACCCGGAGGGAACCCACACATACACGGGGAGAACATGCAAACTCCACACAAAAAGGCCACAGGCGGGAATCGAACCCATGACTTTCTTGCTGCGAGGCAACAGAGGTAACCAATAATCCACCATGCCACCTAGATGAGTCTCAGCTTAATCGCGCGTCCTGCATCGTGTAGTATACATGGAGTAACGAGCTGCGTTTAACCTCTCTCGACCTCCTCCTGATTGGCAATCGTATGGTCAGATGAAAATCAAACCTGATTGATATTATGGTCAGCCGTCCTGAGGGTATCCCACTGCTGAAGCGCTACAAGCGTCCAACCTCTCACGCTGTGCATGTGCAAACACTGATGCAGAATTGGAGAGAGCACAAGAGTGATCATCTCTTTGGGAGAGCAGCTTCTGTTTCTTTTCCCCCCTTTCTTCAACTCATGTAAAGTCTTGCATTTTTTTTTAAAACTTTGATGTCTCCCATCCATCCATCCATCCATCCATTTTCTTCCGCTTTATCCGGAGTCGGGTCGCGAGGGCAGCAGCTCAAGCAAAGCCGCCCAGATGTCTCCCATCGAGAGTTTTTGTAAAAATAACAAATGTAAATAAAGTTTGAAAGAAAAAGCTACTGTTTACATTTTGCTTCTGGAAACAAGAGTCCGACGGGTGGTTTCTGAACCTACAATGTGAGCAGTCAGATCGCATCAGAGCATCGGGCCGTGCACTCTGAACTTTTACACCGTGCAGTTTTGTCATACAGTTTGAGCTGGAGCCAAGTACAATGATTGAAAATATTGTCTGCCCAGCTTTAGGGCGAATACTACCATGAACACTACTGGCCAGTAGATGGCAATAGAGACAGTGAAAACTTGCCAAAACAACATTCCAGATAATCCGTGTCTGCTATGTTTAAGCTGCGTGGAATTTAATAAACGCAAACTGAATTTGAGACATCTTATATATATTACTCTGGAACAAAGACGACAGACAGTGTTTGACATAAGCAGGACTAAAATAGCAAACGTTTAATAAAGTTGTTGATTGATTGATTGATTGATTGAAACAGGAATCGATTGCAATGATTCCAATTGAAAATAATTGAGAAGCAGGCTGAGCTTCTTCTGGCATTTTTACATAAAACAAACACAATAACAATGTCTATAAACCCAAAGAATATATTCAAGTTTAGGCATAATATACAAAGGGTTTAATGCTGTTGTCCATGTGGAGCCTGATCAGAGCGTCTCAAATGCATTTCTTCTGTCGTGAAGGTACTGACATTACCCATAATTCCCCTGGACACAGCATGTCCACACTAAACCCTTCAAAATTAGTGCATTACTTTAAAACTAAAACATATATCTGATATTTTCACTTTATAAAACTTCAGTCGTGACGTTAATTTAAATAACTTGTCTGAAATTAGTTTGGTTAAAATTTTAGCCATAAGTTAAAACTGTATGTCTCTGGATGACTTGGGTTATATTGCCAGCACATCAGTATGGGGTTAGAAGAAATTAGCATTTTTCTTTTCTGTAATCCTTTGCCTGCAAAGGATAGAGCGGTTTCTTCGAGAACCAGCTTCCTCTGTTTGCAGAGGATAGAACTGCTCATCTACTACAAAACATTTAACAAGTAGGTACTCAAATAATGTTAGACTTCATAAATGATTCTAACTATTCAGCTTTATTTACCACATCTGCAGAAATATGTTAGCAGTGTAAAAATTATCGGACAAAAACAGAAGATAACTAGTTCGATAACGGTTTTTAAAGTTATCTGAAAAGCTAATCCGATAATGAGAACATTATCTTTGATAATTAGCGGTTAGCTAATAATACATTTCAGATTTTCATCTTTAGAGTCAGATTATGTCTTTATACATTATTATATCGTATGTGATTTTGCCAACTTCTGATTTGCCCATTCGCCACTTTCTGAGCTGTACCACATGCCAAGTTGACCGCTGGTGGAGCCGAGTTGACCGCTGGTAGAGCCGAGTACACCTCGCGTGCAGCGTAGTGCTAGCCAATCGAGCGACGCCTTCTATCGATAACGACAAATCAGATAACGCGATACAACGCCTACTTTGGTCCGCTTCGAGTTGCATCGTACATCATCATGACGACGCCGTGTACACAATGCAGTAAAAACTAAGGGCACAGAAAAAAAACACTACTGGCTGCAGCAGCTCCTCGGTCTTCTCTCACAAATGTGTTTAAATACAGTCCATAAAAGTCCTGCTCACAGACTGATTGCCAGAGACAGGACATGTCCACATTTACTCACAGATGGTTCGTTCGTGCACACGTGCATCTCGTAGTCAAAGTAGGAAAGATAAACTATAACAGAACTCAGAGCGCAGACCTGCAGCTCAGCACAAATATAAACTAGAAAATAAATCAGCGTGCACAGTCAGTCTGCAGCCAAACTGCACTCTGATTCATCTGTCCAGAGAACCTGCAGGCTGCGTTATCACCTTCTCTCTGCCCCCTGCTGCGCGCACCTGACGCAGATATTCCTGCATCGTCATGACACCACAGGAAGCTCGAGGCAGCCCCGGTGTGAAAATGGCTTTAGAGATTGTGCTCATGAAGTATTTTGGACCTGTTGGTGCAGTATGACAGTAATAATAAAAAGCTGAAACTTGAGATTGAATTTTCAGTTTTAGTATGTTTGACAAACTCCCAGTTTTCTTGTTTACCATATAATAAAACAGTTATAGACTTTTAATTTCGGTGTACCCGTGATTATGCGGACGTGGTCAGGATGGGGTTCACCGAGGCCTTGCCCATCCTGACCAGGTCCACATAATCACGAGTACACCTCATCAAAAGTCTATAATTGTATAGAGATCTAGGCCAAATGTATGCCTCACATTCAGACAGCTGAGATTGTGCTGAACATTTTGATATGCAAGTACCTTGAAAGGATAATTTTTGAAGGCATATTAAAATCGCGATAATACTCTTAGGCCTCAGGAAGTGCCAACTGTACCGGGGTAGAATTTTTGTATAACTAATCAGTTTAAGAGTTTTTAAGCAATACAATTAGATACATTTAAGGGCGTGGTCACTTTGAGTGACAGCCAGTGTACTAGCAGCTAGCCAACTGCTAGCCACTAGCAAAAGCCCTTAGCTGCTGTGGACTCGACTGAGTCTTTCTGAACATTTTATTGCAAATATCTGAGATAACACGGCTTGCTGTGCACGCTTTAGTTCTTGAACGCTCTTTCTGCGTGATGGATGTTGCATCCGATTGCACAGTCACACTGATTAATAACAAAGTGTGTGCTTTTAACACAGCTATGAGAGGAACGAGGTCAGGTTTTTCTCAAAACACAAACAGGGCTAGTTTGCTGTAAGTTCAGATGTCCAACTGGGACATCGAGCACCACGATCAGGAATCAGGTCGGCAAGTGCTAAGAAATCTGGGACAACCGGAGAGAAAACTCTGCAGGGGGATTGTCCCATTTATCTCCAGGTGCAGCTGTAGAAAACTCACTTATTGTGTGTTTGTGTGTGTGTTTTTAACTAAAATTCTGACTGTTTCATCCTCAACATCTGCTCCCCCAAAGTAACTCTAGGATAATGTAGAAATCATGTCAGAAAGGGTTTGCTTTGAATTTTTCATATTTTTCACTCCATCACCTTTTTTAGATGGAGACATGAAGTTCTTCCTTCCTTCCTTCCTTCCTTGAGTTCTTCCTTTAGGTTTTCCCTTCTTTTCTTTAAATTATGCCTGTTATTCCATCCTTCTTTCCTTTGATTCCTTCCTCATTCCTTCTTCCTTCCTTCATTGGAGCTCTTCCTGCCTTCTTTCAAGTTCTTCCTTCCTTCCTTTCTTACTTCAAGTCCTTCTTTCCATATTCTTACATCTTTGACTTCTTTTTAGTTTCTCCCTTTTTTTCTCTGAGTTATTCCTTCATTTCTTTAAGTTCTCCTTTAATTCTTTCTTTCCTTCCTTCAAGTTCATCTTTCCTTCCTTCCTTCCTTATAAATTCTTACTTCCTTGAGTTCTTTTTAAGTTCTCCCTTCTTTTCTGTTATTCCTTTGAGCTATCTCTCCCCTGCTTTTCTTTGAGTTATTCATTTGTTATTCCTTCCTTTCTTCCTTTAAGTCCTTCCTTCCTTACTTTCTTTAGTTCTTCCTTTAGGTTCCCCCTACTTTTCTTCAAGTTATTCGTTATTCCTTCCTTCCTTCCTTCCTTTAAGTCCTTCCTTACTTTTTTTCTTCCTTTAAGTTCCCCCTGCTTTTCTTCAAGTTATTCATTTGTTATTCCTTCCTTCCTTTAAGTCCTTCCTTCCTTCAAGTTCTTTTTAAGTTCTCCCTTCTTTTCTGTTATTCCTTTGAGCTAACCCTTCTTTCCTTTAAGTCCTTCCTTCCTTCCTTTAGTTGTTCCTTTAAGTTCCCCCTGCTTTTCTTTGAGTTATTCATGTTATTCCTTCTTTCTTTCCTTTGAGTCCTTCCTTCCATTAGTAGTGACTTAAATATATCATTACATTTGTAGGTATTCAAAAAATATGCCATTTCTATATACGAGGTCTGTTAGAAAACTATCCGACCTTTTTATTTTTTGCAAAAACTATATGGATTTGAATCATGTGTGATTGCATCAGCCAAGCTTGAACCTTCGTGCGCATGCGTGAGTTTTTTCACGCCTGTCGGTTGGTCCCGCGCCATTAGCGGCTCTGTGGCGAATTCCTCCACTCCTCTTTCCATGGAAGTCTGTGTTGGAAACCATTTGTAAGATTCAGACGGCTTTCTGTGACTTTTCAGTCGAGTGAGTATCCGAGAAATTGTTTAACAGCTGCGCATGTTCCAATTTGTCCTGTGAGACTTCCAACACGGAGGTGTTGTTTGTCCCGTGCCATGAGCGGCTGCGTCCCAATGCGCGAATCCGTCCGCACGTCTTTCATTACAAAATCTCCTTTAACAGTGGAACGTGCCAATAAAGTGCTAACCCCGACCTCTTCTGAAACTTCTCTGCTAGTCACACGACGTCCTGCATCAACAGAGCCTTAAATTTGGAAGTGATCTGCTTGTTCCAGCCTGTTGATGGCTGCTCGGGGCGCGGTGCGCCCTCTGCTGCTGTGGGCCGTTTTTAATCCAGTTTTAATGGTCCTTAATCCTTGTGATACCGATAGAATCTTCACCGAAAGCCATCTGAATCTCCCATCCATCTGGCTGTCTGGCAGAGTTTCTGAAAAACTTTTCATGGAACAAAGTGGCAGTCGCTCCACCATTCCTAAACAATAAAAATCCGACGAGGGGGGTGGACCAGTGCTCATTCAAAGCCTGCCCACAGGCGAATGACGCAACCGACAGGCGTGAAAAAACTCACGCATGTACACGAAGGTCCAAGCTTGTCTGATGCAAGTGCACATGATTCAAATCCATATAGTTTTTGAAAAAAATAAAAAGGTTGGATAGTTTTCTCACAGACCTCGTATATATATATGCCAAACTTGTCAGGAGCTTTTTTTTTTCACAAGTAATGCAGTCTGTTAAACCTGGTCTGTTCCGCATTAAAACAGCGGCTTCCAGTTCAGTTCTCCGGATCCTACATGATATGTGATAGAAGCAGATCCGTGTGATCGGATAATGTGTTACATTAGCGTCATATCTCGTTCCATAGACAAAAAACGGAGCATCAGTATAAAAGTCCATCATATGTCATTTTCCCCTTTTATGCAAATGTACACTAATGTATTATACATGAAAGCATCCATATCTATGGATGCTTTCATGCATATCTATGGAGGAGAAAAAAGTACTTTTGCAAGATCTCGAGCCCCTCCAGGTTACTTTGACAGTGGAGATGTTCCACACAGTACAGGAAGGTAGAAACTTCGAGGTGAAGCTGGACCACAATGTAATTCTGCTATGGTCCAAGACTTCAAGAAGTGTTCAAAGACACTGTAGGGATCTAGACGTATTGGTCTTATCCCCAGACATTTTATGCATGTCAAAGACACTCATCCTAAACATAACTCCACACGATTTAAGAGAAGCTATTCCAAAAGGTTGCGAGGCAGCAGAAACATTGATTGGAGAGCCTCATTCCAAATTCAGAAGGGACTCTTTTCAAGAGTACAAAACTGAGTTCATCTAGATTTGCCAAGTGGCCATTTGGGAATCTGAACAGGTTTCCACTGTGTCAAACTGACCTGAAGTTACAGTGACTGAAATTACAAGTATTTGCAAGCTCTCACAAACCCTTAGTGGAATTTTGAAAACGTACATCTTTTTGATCAGTGGTGGGCACAGTTCAGCTAATCCGATAGCAGATAATTATCGAAGCTAACTGAGAGCCTACACAGAAATATCGAAGCTAATGTTTTTGCTATCGGATTAGCTTTTCAGATAAGTTTTAAAACCATCATCGGACCAATTATCTTCCAATAAATTTAGTTCCGATAACTTTCAGTCCGATAACATTTTCTTTGCTGGTAAAGTTTAACGGTCAAAAACATTTGTAAACCCTAAAATCAAATATTTTAGTCCGTTTGTTGTGTGTTTCTAGCCACGGAGCAGACTTGGCTGCCTGTCGCTTGCTGATGACGTCATCATTAAGCGCAAAACGTGATTGGCCGGTCGACGCAGGGAGCATTGTGGGTAGTGTAGTTCAGGTTCACTTTGCATGTTACAGTGGCTTGTCCACTCGACACAAAAACAAAACAGACTAATTTTAACATTATTTAATTTTATTTCTTTGTGGCTGTAATTTAATTGCCAAGACTTGGTGGGGGAGAGGAGCTCTCACTGCGCAGCTGTGTATAGAGGGAGGGACTTTTCTTCATGTTTAGACATTGTTTTGGATTTAAAACGTGGATTATTTATTCAGATGAATCCACTGAAACTAACAGGTAAGAAACTATCTTTACTACGTGTATTTTACTCTGCCAATCAAAGCTGCAGGGTTCAAAGTGTGTGAAAAAAGCGGCAGCTTTTAGCTCGTAAATGACGGTATTTCTAATACCGAGATAAACTGTGACTTCTAATACTGTGTGTTACTGCTTTTGAAAGATGATGACAGTGTTTGGGGTTTTATTTTTTATTTATTCATTTTTCGTGTGTTCTTTGTGTTTGTGATCCTTGAATTTACCCAGAAGCCCCTGCGGTGCTTAAAGTGAAACTGGTGTATCAGAAGTCGACAGTGTAATCTGATGTGGCTGCATCTAAATCAATACTAATAGCTATCGGTTTTCGGTTATCTGTAATACAGATAATTTTTTTAGCAGCTTATCGGTTTATCGTCATAAAAGATAACTTTTCAGTTATCTGATTAATGGTTATCGAAGCTAACTTTTTGGTTAGCTGTGCCCACCACTGTTTTTGATACCTTCTGTGAGCAAAGTTTGGGGGGTCACATTGGAATGACGTGTGTCGTTCTTCAATCTTTCCACGACTGCTACAATTGAAACTCCTCCTTTAGGAGGCTTTGGGAATTTTCTGTGTTGGTATGGATCATCTCTCTCACTGACAACAGCACCTGCACCTAATCCAGCATCCACTAACCATCCAGCAGGGGGCAGGCATGTTTCTGGGATATCACATGTGGAAAGACAAAGTTTCTTTTTAAACTGATCTGATGCATCAACATTCACCACATTTAAATGGGTTCTCCTTTATTATACACACTTTTAATATGATGACTTACAAGATGATAGCATTCATTGTTTTTGAGTTATCCTGTTCAAAATATGTGGGGAATGGACTCGTCTGTCTGTATCTAAGTATATAGAAATGAATTCACATATTTCCTCTACCTGCTTGATAATGAGCACTTTTGATCTGCTAGCTGAGGTCGAAATGCAAATATATATATAGATATAATGAAATTTCTGTTTTCATACAAACAGACTCAGCAATTTCATATTTGAGTTACAAAACGTGTGAATTATAAGGGCACATTAGCTAAGTGTGACAGCAGTCATGTTTTTGTGATGTCTGTTTGTGTTTCTGTGCAGATGGTGAGAAGTCAATACTGAAGAACCACCTGGAGCAGAAACCTCAGGCGCAGTGGGGCTCCATGGATCCCTCCAGAATAAACAGAGGGCCGCTGGAGGACATCAACTCACCTGAACAGTGAGATGTCCCCATTCTTTTTGCACTTCGAGTGCCACGCTCCCTCCCACCTTGTCAGCTTTTTCATCAGACTACATGTTACACGTATCCCAACCACTAGCAGCTATCAGGCGGTTGCTCTGGCAACAGAGGCTGTGCAAAATCATGCACTTTTCTCTCCTGCACGCATCAACATATATGCATACTTGCATATGTGCGCATGTACTGTCACACATGCACTCACGTGCACATACGTCACCATGTGCATGCAAAGACACACTGCTGCTTGGCTGTGGTACCGACGTTGTAAGACATGATGGTTTTGGAGTGCTGCGACAGATGCAGGTCCACATTCACTTATGTGGACCTGCATGGGGGTGGCGGGGGGAGGGAGGCTTCATGCATCATTGAGAAGTCTCCCTCCTACACTCCTTTAACTTGGAGCAGGAAAATAATGCAAAACACAGAGGGACCGAAGGCTGGAGAAAGGGAGACTGCAGACAAGAAGAAAATGTGGCAAAGGCAGTTTACGGAGAGGAGATGGATGAAGGGAGAAGGACAGTTAGATAGGAAAGAAAGAGATAAGGAGAAGGAGAAGGAGAGAAAGAAGGAGGTAGAGACTTGCAGAGGCTTATGTAACCAGTGATTTACAGCTCGCATTGGAAGCAGCTCTGAAAATAGACAAGGAGAACAGAAGTAAAGGAACACTCTGAGCTATTCCCATGCCGCATGAATGTTTGATCACATGAAGAGGCAGCGAATGAGGAGAAGAAGACAAATATTAAAAAAAAAAGAAGACATCTGACGTCAAGAAGAGCTCAAATCTGTGGGACATGGAGGCTGTAAAGTCATGCAGCAGGTGCAGGTGATTACAGACAGGCCCATGAGTATGCGGATGGTGGACAGAAATTTGTAATATTGCCTCTGGTGTATCACAACAATGGAACTTGAATGTAGCTCATAAGTAAATAAGTAATTGAACAAGTCATCACTTTTACAGTCAGTTTTCTTTAGACAGTCAGGGCGTTTCCAAGTCGTCATTTATATCTTGGACTTCATTTACATCAATTATTGAGAAGTACTAATAGTATAGTGACCGTGCTGTGGGACGCCACCAACATGACCCCTAATAAGTCTGAATGAGTTACAGGTTTCTGTGGTTGTGACTTGTCCAACTTTTGTCTGTTGCACCGCCAGAGAACTTCATAGTGGAGTCGAATACAAAAAACCAGATCAGTTTTAGGCTGGAGTCTCCCATGTGCCTTCTGGCAAATAGTAGCTGAAATTGCACTCCATTTGATGCAATTCCACATATTAAGGTTTCAAATCCCGCAAAATCTCAAAAAACGTCAGAGAGGTCGCTGCGCTGCGAGATGTCAGTAACATTGAGAACTGCATTGAGACACTCTGATCAGGCTGCACTTTAACCGCTGCACATGGACAACAGCATTAACATCACAACATAAATCTCTTTGTATATTGTGCCTAAAACTCTTCTGAATATATTATCTGGGTTTTTAGATGTTATTGTGTTTGTTTTATGTAAACATGCGAGAAGCTCAGATTGTTTCTCCGTTATTTTCAGTGGGAGTTACTGTGAGCCGCGAACGCTTCCTGTTCATGTCATTCTGGGGGATTGCTATTTAACGTCCTGATTTTTGTCCTTTACAGCACTGTTTGTCCAGTTTGTTCCAGAGTAATATATAGAAAATGTTAGAAATTCGGTTTGCGTTTATTAAATTCCACACAGGTAAAATGTAGCGGACACAGATTATTTGGAATATTGCTTTTAGCAAGTTTTCAGGGTCTCATACATGCAGTCTTTTATTAACGTGATGAAAATATAAAAATTGCATTTATTAGTGTAATGTTCATTTGCAGATGTCGTCATGTGGTTTCTCTATGTTGTTTTGACTGCAGCGACTCTCTGGCATGCAAGGGATTAGGGGATATCTCAATAGGGCGAATACACAAAAGTTGCACTTTTTCCCAATCACAGGTGTAAAAAGCCTCTAATTTCTTCTGCGCTGTCTGAGCATCTTGGTGGTTTCCCTCAGTCATCTCTTTCTTGCACGGTCGCAGTTTTTCAGAAGTGCCTCCTCCATACAGATTCACCACACAGTACCATATTGTTTGTATTTCTTCATAATCTATCTATAAAGAATGAAACAGTTGTGTGTGGGCATATGGCTCGCATATCTCTCTGTTTGTCAGAGCGACCTCAGCTTTTGGATATGGCTTGGGCATAGCATGATGATGTGCATCCTTTATTATGAAAATTTGGGGGGATTAATTTTCAAAACCTTTATTTTGATTAACATTGTAACATTCGTATTTCCAAGACTAGGACTACCAGGATAGAAACAGCTTCTTCCCTGAGGCTGTCAGACTGTTGAACTCGAGCCGTGCTCCATAGAACTTACACCATCACTTACGGACTGCACTAAAAACACTTTAATTGCCCATGTGCAATAATCTCCTGTGTGCAATATACGAGCAATGTTGGTTTTTCACCACTTCACCAGGAAGCTGGATTTTATATTTTTAATTAAGTTATATCAAGTTGTAGACATTTGCTTTCTGTTTGAGCTTAAGGAAGATAAGTTTAGATTTATTTGTATTTGAAATGGCATAAACAAATTAAAATGTATGAAATGCCTAGTGTTCCAATTCTTTTGAGTACAGTTGAGAAACACTTCGTGGCATGTGTATTTTTAAGTGAAATGCATCATCCTGGTGTCACTCAGACAGAAAAGTTAAGAGGTTATTTAAGTCCTTCAGATAGCAAAATTAAGAGGTTATTTAATCAACAGCTGCCTCCTCATTTAATAATCACTGGAGACACACGCATATATAAAGCAACCCGAATTAAAGGAAAAATGCCACTTTTAACAACCTGTACCTCATTTCTGGCACAAAATACAGTCATTTACTCACCAGTATAACTTTGGTGTCATTATTAGTCCAAGGTTCAAATGATGTGTTCAGTTCAAATTTGAGGCAAACATTTTTCTTCTTTTAGAAAGGCGCATTAGAACTTTTTATGGTGCATAGTACCAACTACTGGACAGGAGGAACCTAGCAGTCAGTGTGACTCACTGATTTCAAAATGCAGCTCTTGTCAACCAGACATGCGGTGCCGTGACATGTCAATCATCTGTGTCCAATCAGATTTCAGGGGATTCCAGTGCAACCCTGACCTCTGCTCTAGCTCCACCCATGCCAGGAAGTGTTTAACATTTGACATTTCCTGTTTCACTGTGAACTCAAAATTTGGCACTTCCTGTTTCAGTGTGAACTTGCCACTGAGTTCCCGCGAGATTCCATGAGATCTTGTCTGTCAGTCTAGGAAGTGTCGATGCAGGAAGCGTTTGACATTTCACATTTCCTGTTTCACTGTGGACCCAAATTTGGCAGTTCCTGTTTGGGACTCCCTGTACCATGAGCGAGCTTCACACCACTGTGCGGCGCTTTGCTCGTATAAAGACGGCTTTAATTTCTAAATGGTTAATGTAGTATATTTGTTTAACCCCTTGAAGGTCAACACTACAAAAACATCCTGATTGCTCAATTTTAACACTGTTGTAGTGGTGCACAGAGACTAAATAATAAAAAGGTGAGTTGCTGTCCAAATATTTAAGGACCTGACTGTAGGTGTAGTCCACACAACCATCCTCCATGCATCCGCTAAAGCCTGATAAATTAGGCTGATATCGAACCCAATCTTCCCCTTTCAACAATCTTAAAGATGCCCCGATTATCGTGATGATGCTAAAGATAATCTTATCAGATATTCCTGCCTTGCGTGGTGTGTTAAGCTCGCTCTAGTTTGCTCAGAAGGATGTCGGGACTGCTCAGACCTCAAATCCGGGATATTTAACGTGTTGGATTGTCTTGGCCCAATATCGCAGTGTGTGTGTGTGGTGTTCCCCGACCACAAGCGAGCACGCAGCCTGCTGAATGTGACGTGCAGCCAATCAGAAGGTGAGGTGACAGACGCACGGCGCGGAATCCAAAATCAAAATGGCTGTTGTGGTGCACCAGAATGTCCGATGGTCACGCTGTCTTCACTCCTTTAACCAACTCCTTTTCTTTTTCTTTTTGTATCATTTTTTTCTCCGTTGGAAATAGTCCACAAACTTATCTCCGTTGCATCTTCCTCATCGACCACGTTTATTTACTTTAAAGTCATGTTTAATCTTGAGAGATTTTGCAAGATTTCCTGTCTGACCTGGGAATGTTCATGTGTGAAATCTGTTAGTATGTGGTGTGTTGTCTACTATGTGGCTGCACACCACACAATGTACGACCAAAACTGTTAGATCTATTATTTTTTTTATCTCCGTGTGTGGTCTCTCAGGTTTTGGAAACCTACAGAAAATTTGAAAATCTTGCCTTGTGAACTAGGCTTAAGGGATGGTGTTGATACAGCCTGTCCCGAGAGTTCAAACCCGCTTTATCAGTCAGAGTGCTTTGTCTTGTCTTGTAAGTTAAACGTTCTGCACTTTTCCAAATTCCAAACTGCTGAAGAAGGCAGCAGGTTCGCACATGGCTCTGGAGAATCTGAAAAGATAAGTGTTCTGGCGTTGGTTGGATGATGTGGGCGGTCACATGAGTCTGATGACGTGGAAGACGGCAGATCCAGATTTGAGTCGAGTGTAATGCGGCAGCTGCTAAAAAACAATAAGATGTTATTTCCAGCACAAATACAAACAGGTTGACAAAGCTCAAGGTGCCTGAGGACCATTAATATTTCATCATTTACCAAAGTGAGACATTTTTTCAACGTCTGTCAGTCAATGAGCTTGAAGTGCCCCCTCCCCTGTCCCTCATCTCATTTATTTATTTTTACATAACTGGCATTTGGTTATGTAATTTTCTTGCAAATGTCTGGCAGTGGCGCGGGCACTGGCGAGGTAGGGTGCGAAGTATCACACCAGGCGGAAGCTTGAAATGTTCTTTGTGTCAGATGATCCCAGAAGCCGGGAGGCACAGTAGTTTAGGCGTTTAGGAAGGAAGGAGGCGAGACGAGCCGAGGATGCTGAAGAAAAAAAAAGAGGGAAAACAATTAAAGTAACACCTGGAGGCATGCATGAACTTTCATTTCTCTTTTACCCTCTGGTTGTGATGAAATCCATTTTATTTTTCTTCTGTGCAGCACTGAGTAAAATGTAAATATTGGCATGCCAAAGAGTTGTAAATGTGCAAAATATTCAGGTCAGGTCTGGGAGCATGTGCCAGTGCCACCCGCTGCCACATCCACCACACCCCAGAACTGCCTGGGTGGTTGCCGTCCAGGCAGATAACTGGCCCAGACCCACATCTCCATGTGCTGAAGCCAGGTGAAACATGGGCGTGCCCTTGGCCTTCTCCAGCCACTGGGTTCCTCAACACCGATTCATGCACAGAGAAATGTGCCACATGGCCAAAAAGTCAAAGCTGATGTTCCATCAGTGCTTGTCTGAATCTCCCTAAGTCACAGCTCCTTTGACACGCTAGTGTATGTATAATATTTGTATTGTTTTGACCACTTACAATATGCTTGTCTCTCCCTGCAGTATACAGCGTCGACTGTCCTTGCAGCTGCCCATCCTGCACCACGCCTACTTACCTTCCATAGGAGGGGTAGATGCCAGCTGCACAAGCCCCAATGGCAGCCCTGGTTCCAGCCCACGGCACAGACACATGCCCCCATCCTACAGGGTAATGGTTTCTGGTCTGTGAGCTTAATTTGCTCCCCTGCCCGGCTCTGTGCAGCAGAGAAATACACAGTTCTTTTTTTCTGCAACAAACAGACTGACATCATCAGCGTATGTGCGTATGTTGTCTCACAACAAGGAGGACGGAGGGGGGAGAAGAGAGGGAGGGTGCCGAGTTTCATTCTTTGCACCTCTACACCCCAGCCTCTCTTGAGAACGCAAACCCTCCTTGTGGAAGGGACGGGAGGAGAGAGAGCAGCCACTGGATGACCCTTTTAAACTCCCATGATTCACAGCAGCAAACCCTCCATCACTGGCTCCCCTTGCCTTGGCATATATGCACATGAGCGCACAGACATGAAAACACACACTCACACACACTCCCACAGCAGAGCAGCAGTTGGACCAACCCCGACCTGATGTGTAGCCTTATCAGCTTCAGAGGGGGGTGGGTCACCTGTTTCTGTTCCTTCTTTGTTATATGTCTGTGCTCACGCCAACATGTGAGCTCATCATCTAACTTGAGGATTTCACTGCTAAAGTTATGTGAGCGGAAAAGTTGAAATTTCCAACAATCTAACAAAGGTTTGAAAAAGTTGACTCCCTGCCCCAACCTCGCAGAGACATGTAAATAGAATCATTTCTGACTTTGATGTACTGTAAGCTTTGTACATGCTGTGAAGGGACAATTAGAGGTTCTACTGTAAGAGTGGAGCTCTGAAAGAGGCGGTAAAACCTAAAAAAGAACAAAAAAAGGGGGAGCAGCCTGTAATGAAAGGGAGTTGAACTGGTTTGTGTAATATGCGTCGCAAAGCCTGAATCAACAAACATCAAACCCCAACTGGGGGTCGAGCCCCAACCAGGGATCTGTCCCTCTAACGGCGCAAGATGCACATCGTCTAAATTTGCATCAGTTGGTTTTCTTCAATTTTCACATCGAACCTTACCTTTAAGAGTTTACAACTTGCTTAATA
The DNA here is from genome assembly GCF_902500255.1 of Thalassophryne amazonica. Classification (NCBI taxonomy): domain Eukaryota; kingdom Metazoa; phylum Chordata; class Actinopteri; order Batrachoidiformes; family Batrachoididae; genus Thalassophryne; species Thalassophryne amazonica. The sequence goes on from NC_047122.1 coordinate 49,065,455, forward strand.
CGTCCTCAATAAGCATGCTAGAGTATAGACGCTAAGCCTCTTAAGAAGTTGGCAGGTCGACATGTGTTAGACAACAGAGCTGAAGAATGCTACCACTGTTCCACGGTCGTCTCTTATGTGTGTTATGCACACTTAAATGCAAGAAAGCAGTTTATGAATTCAGGTGCTCTTCCGGCGAGGCATCGGCAGCAGGCGCAGAGAGGTCTCCAGGTGACTAAGATGTCTATCTCACATAGTCCAACAGCACAAAGATCTGAAGTTCCTTGACTCCTTCCGCAGGTGTTGGAAAGGATGTAGGTCTGCCAGATCCACAAAAGGTTTGGATTTAAAGCGGTTGACCCGAATTTCCACGAGTTATAGCAAAAGAATGCACGGGAGCCTTGTGTGAAAACCCGCGTCTGGCTGTAGCCGACAGTCTGAAGATGTTGAGTGCACCGCTGAAGGTTGCAGCGATGTAGTAAAAGCACAGACAGGGCTTACTTTCACACTTAATGTTTAGTGTTGTGAAAAATCACTCTACACTAAGCAGCAGTGGCCGTACCGCACTCGCTGTGGAAGTGTCACTCAGTGCTGCTGGACTCGGCCCAAGATGGCGCCACTGAGCACAATGGTCAATGACATGGAGTCATTTTTTTGTTTGTTTTTTTGTTGTTGTTTTACTGTCCTCATTCAGGAGACAAACAGGGGCTCCAGAACACATTTTACTGAGGGTGTGTAAAGTTTTGCTCTCTGCATATGTTTCACCGTTGGTGTCTTGGTTTTTAGTATGTCAAGCGCCATGCCTGTTGTCTTATATTGTAGCCTGCAGGTACCACAGTACACAGTAGGAGGAGCAATGGCGCCGACCCAGCAAACTAGAACCACACATCTGTATATTGTACAACGAATCATAGATTTATTTGAATTCAAAGCCTCAATCCGTGGGACTGCACGGGTGCACTAGGTGACGAGGTGACGGTGCTGCTTCAGCCTGCATGGATTTTTTTTTTCATTGCAAGCTGGAGTCCAGATTATAAACGGTCGAATCATTCGAAAGGCCAGAGTGAGAGACTCTACCCGAGAACCACCAATCAGCGGACACATCGGGGTGACCTTATATGAGCGCCCCCTGCTGAGCACAGGAGCAGGAAACCCCTGAGCACAGAACTCCGAGGTGTCACTGCTTCTTTCTCTTCCCACCTTGTCAAATGAGTGAGAGACATTTGAGAGTTTTATTTTTTCCTTCAGGAGGAAAAAACAAACACACACATTTTATATATTACATTGTATGTGACTGTGTACAATTTTCTGATACCCTGATGATGATGTCCATGTATGGAGTATTTGGTATTTGGCTTTCTCAAGATGGCATGAAATAAAATGTATAATTCACGGTTACCTCTGTTGTTGCAGCTGTCGTGATAAACCCACTCTGTTGTTTCATCCTGTCACCTACAGTTTGGTTTGATGTGTACTTTGAGGTGAATTTCTTTAACCTAATGATCAAGAAGACCACGCTTCTTGTTGTACAAACACGTCCTCGTCAAATGACGCTACTACCAGGTTATCAGTTAGTCGCTGAAGGCAATAATGTGAATGCAGTAAACAAGCAAATTTGCATTTTTGCGGTGCATCTGGAAAGTATTCACAGCACTTCACTTTTTCCATATTTTATGTTACAGCGTTATTCCAAAAGGATGAAATTCATATTTCCCTCAAAATTCTACACACAATACCCCATAATGACAATGTGAAAAAAAGATATATATTTTTAGATTTCTGCAAATTTATTAAAAGCAAACAAACAAAGAAAACCCCCCAAGGAATCACAGGTACATAAGTGTTCACTGCCTTTGCCATGAAGCTCAAAATTGTGCTCAGGTGCATCCTGTTTCCACTGATCATCCTTGAGATGTTTCTACAGCTTAACTGGAGTCCACCTGGGATGAATTCAGTTGATTGGACGATTTGGAAGGACACATACCTGTCTACATATAAGGTCTCACAGTTGACAGTACTTGTCAGAGAACAAACCAAGCATGAAGTCAAAGGAATTGTCTGTAGACCTCTGAGACAGGATTGTCTGGAGGCACAAATCTAGGGAAGGGTACAGAATCATTTCTGCTTTGAAGGTCCCAATGAGCACAGTGGCCTCCATCATCCGTAAATGGAAGAAGTTTGAATCCACCAGGACTCTTCCTAGAGCTGGCCGCCCGTCTAAACTCATGCTGTTCAGGATGTTTTTCAGCAGCAGGAACTGGGAGACAGTGTTGCCACAGTTACTTTGAAAAAGTAACTTAGTTACTTTACTGATTACTCAATTGTAAAAGTAACTAAGTTAGATTACTAGTTACTTTTTTAGTTACTTTTCCCAGCTGCCGACAACAACCCTCTGCCACCTCAACATGACAATGATACCTGTTTTGCCAAAACTCACTTTATAGTCACCCTTTCTTGACTTCAATGAAAATAAATACTTGTTTTATAAAAAGTAAAATAAAGACGTCTTGCTTGACCTCATATTTAACTGTTGACAGCACTGTAACAGTAAAACTTGCAATTTCGAGCCTACATTGTTTATAAAGGTAACTATTAAATTCTAACATTTTTCTAACATTTAAATTCTCTCTAAACATTTTACTTGTCGAAATTATTATTATTTTAAGCAATATTAATTGTAGTAAAAAACGGCTTCAAAATTGCACCTTTAATCTAGGGGTGTTGTGGGGGAGGGGGCACATCCTTGCCCCACGCCCCCATTCCATCTAGATTCGCCCCTGCTTTGGCGTTTGAGCACAAAGAATGGATAACATTTATTTATGCAGAAAACATGACCAGATTTACAGGTAAGAAAGTTTTATTGCGTTTTCACATCATGTGGTCCTCAGAAAGAGAGTTTAGGTGCATTTGAGTGGAAAATAGTGTTAGTTGTTGACGCGTCGCGGAGGATCAGCTGTTTTTAACGACCAGATACAGAGCGGCTCAGCTCAGAATTCTAAATAAAGAAGGAAAAAAAGTATAAAAATGTCTTTGTAAAGTTCAGTGCAGGTGTGCTGATCACCGCGCTTTAAGAGGTGAGGACGAGTCGAGCAGCTGCAAAAAACCGCGGATGAAAAGCTCACAGCTCACTGAAAGTGGGCAGTTCAGTCGAACCCCGACCTCCTGCCCACAGACCAAGTTTAATGCTGTTATCGACCCACAATGAAAAATAATAGTAACGCACAGTGACATGGAGAAGTAACTTTAATCTGATTACTGATTTGGAAAGATTAACGCGTTAGATTACTCGTTACTAAAAAAAGTGGTCAGATTAGAGTAACCGGCATCACTGCTGGGAGACTAGTCAGGATTGAGAGAAAGCTAAATACAGCAATGTACAGAGACATCATGGATGAAAACCTGCTCCAGAGCACTCTTGACCTCAGACTGGGCCAACAGTTCATCTTTTAGCAGGACAGTAACCCTAAACACACAGCCAAGATATCAAAGGGGTGGCTTGAGGACAACTCTGTGAATGTCCTTGAGTGGCCCGGCCAGAGCCTGGACCTGAATTCGACTGAATATATCTGGTGAGATCTGAAAATGGCTGTGCACTGACACTTGAGGCTGTAATTGCTGCCAAAGGTGTATCAACGAAGTATTGAGCAAAGGGTGTGAGTACTTATGTACATGTGATTTCTTAGTTTTTTTATTTTTAATAAACTTGCAAAAAAAAAAAAATCATGTCATTATGGGGTGTTGTGAGTAGAATTTTGAGGGGAAAAAAAATTAATCTCCATTTTGGAATAAGGCTGTGACATAAAGTGTGGAAAAAGTGAAGCGCTGTGAATACTTTCCGGACGCACTATATATCCTAAATTCAAATCATGGGGTGTTCTAGATTTTACAAATGTGCCCTGTTTATTTATTTAACTATTTTGTGATTTTCATTCTCATCTTTTTTCCCCCAACACGGATGAAAAATTGTTCTAATGCAACGATGGTAGGTCAAGGGCTCATGATTTCATGTAATAAATAACGTCATGCTAATAATTTGTACTTGCCACAGGTTTGTTTTTTTTTTTTTTTTTGCTTTTATTTTTTTGGTTGTTTGAAGGTTAAACGTATATATCTTTGTATGTGCGTCATTATCAGGGTTTCTGGATAATATGAAACATACATATCCAAAAAAATAAATAAATAAATAACAATATGGCGTATAAATATATATATAAGTGGAACAACACACAGGTACATACTGTTAATGTTTGTCAGTTTGATATGTGGTATCACATGAAAGAATTTAAATCGGTAAAGAGAGCCTATGTCAAATGCAACATATTCCAGAGGGGCAATAACTTGTTTTCTTATATAAAAATAAAAATAACAAAAAAATAATAATAATAACTCTATGTGAAAGACCTTTACATACATTCTGATTTTTACAAATATTTCACAACTACACTACAATGTTTTTTGTTTGTTTATGTTTTTGTTTTTTACAGTATGTGTAAGTATGTTATGTACAGATGAGATATAGATATGAAAAAGTTGTATAAATTAAAATACAGCACTTGGACGACCTGAACATTTCGGAGCAATCAGTTGTTTTGGGGAGTTGGGTGTGTGTGGTTGGGGGGGTGAAACACATTCTTCTTTTATGTCTGAATGTTATCAATCAATCAACTTTTTTCTTGTATAGCGCCAAATCACAACAAACAGTTGCCCCAAGGCGCTCCACATTGCAAGGCAAGGCCATACAATAATTATGAAACACAGTCTACGTCTAAAGCAACATAACCAAGGGATGGTCCAGGGTCACCCGATCCAGCCCTAACTATAAGCCTTAGCGAAAAGGAAAGTTTTAAGCCTAATCTTAAAAGTAGAGAGGGTATCTGTCTCCCTGATCTGAATTGGGAGCTGGTTCCACAGGAGAGGAGCCTGAAAGCTGAAGGCTCTGCCTCCCATTCTACTTTTACAAACCCTAGGAACTACAAGTAAGCCCGCAGTCTGAGAGCGAAGCGCTCTAATGGGGTAATATGGTACTACGAGGTCCCTAAGATAAGATGGGACCTGATTATTCAAAACCTTATAAGTAAGAAGAACAATTTTAAATTCTATTCTAGCATTAACAGGAAGCCAATGAAGGGAGGCCAACACGGGTGAGATATGCTCTCTCCTGCTAGTCCCCGTCAGTACTCTAGCTGCAGCATTCTGAACCAACTGAAGGCTTTTAGGGAACTTTTAGGACAACCTGATAATAATGAATTACAATAGTCCAGCCTAGAGGAAACAAATGCATGAATTAGTTTTTCAGCATCACTCTGAGACAAGACCTTTCTGATTTTAGAGATATTGCGTAAATGCAAAAAGGCAGTCCTACATATTTGTTTAATATGCGATTTGAATGACATATCCTGATCAAAAATAACTCCAAGATTTCTCACAGTATTACTAGAGATCAGGGAAATGCCATCCAGAGTAACGATCTGGTTAGACACCATGCTTCTAAGATTTGTGGGGCCAAGTACAATAACTTCAGTTTTATCTGAGTTTAAAAGCAGGAAATTAGAGGTCATCCATGTCTTTATGTCTGTAAGACAATCCTGCAGTTTAGCTAATTGGTGCGTATCCTCTGGCTTCATGGATAGATAAAGCTGGGTATCATCTGCGTAACAATGAAAATTTAAGCAATACCGTCTAATAATACTGCCCAAGGGAAGCATGTATAAAGTGAATAAAATTGGTCCCAGCACAGAACCTTGTGGAACTCCATAATTAACTTTAGTCTGTGAAGAAGATTCCCCATTTACATGAACAAACTGTAATCTATTAGACAAATATGATTCAAACCACCGCAGCGCAATGCCTTTAATACCTATGACATGCTCTAATCTCTGTAATAAAATTTTATGGTCAACAGTATCAAAAGCAGCACTGAGGTCCAACAGAACAAGCACAGAGATAAGTCCACTGTCCGAAGCCATAAGAAGATCATTTGTAACCTTCACTAATGCTGTTTCTGTACTATGATGAATTCTAAAACCTGACTGAAACTCTTCAAATAGACCATTCCTCTGCAGGTGATCAGTTAGCTGTTTTACAACTACCCTCTCAAGAATCTTTGAGAGAAAAGGAAGGTTGGAGATTGGCCTATAATTCAATTCAATTTCAATTCAATTTTTTTTTTATATAGCGCCAAATCACAACAAACAGTTGCCCCAAGGCGCTTCACACTGCAAGGCAAGGCCATACAATAATGATGTAAAACCCCAACGGTCAAAACGACCCCCTGTGAGCAAGCACTTGGCTACAGTGGGAAGGAAAAACTCCCTTTTAACAGGAAGAAACCTCCAGCAGAACCAGGCTCAGGGAGGGGCAGTCTTCTGCTGGGACTGGTTGGGGCTGAGGGAGAGAACCAGGAAAAAGACATGCTGTGGAGGGGAGCAGAGATCGATCACTAATGATTAAATGCAGAGTGGTGCATACAGAGCAAAAAGAGAAAGAAACAGTGCATCATGGGAACCCCCCAGCAGTCTACGTCTATAGCAGCATAACTAAGGGATGGTTCAGGGTCACCTGATCCAGCCCTAACTATAAGCTTTAGCAAAAAGGAAAGTTTTAAGCCTAATCTTAAAAGTAGAGAGGGTGTCTGTCTCCCTGATCTGAATTGGGAGCTGGTTCCACAGGAGAGGAGCCTGAAAGCTGAAGGCTCTGCCTCCCATTCTACTCTTACAAACCCTAGGAACTACAAGTAAGCCTGCAGTCTGAGAGCGAAGCGCTCTATTGGGGTGATATGGTACTACGAGGTCCCTAAGATAAGATGGGACCTGATTATTCAAAACCTTATAAGTAAGAAGAAGAATTTTAAATTCTATTCTAGAATTAACAGGAAGCCAATGAAGAGAGGCCAATATGGGTGAGATATGCTCTCTCCTTCTAGTCCCCGTCAGCACTCTAGCTGCAGCATTTTGAATTAACTGAAGGCTTTTTAGGGAACTTTTAGGACAACCTGATAATAATGAATTACAATAGTCCAGCCTAGAGGAAATAAATGCATGAATTAGTTTTTCAGCATCACTCTGAGACAAGACCTTTCTGATTTTAGAGATATTGCGTAAATGCAAAAAAGCAGTCCTACATATTTGTTTAATATGCGCTTTGAATGACATATCCTGATCAAAAATGACTCCAAGATTTCTCACAGTATTACTAGAGGTCAGGGTAATGCCATCCACAGCAAGGATCTGGTTAGACACCATGTTTCTAAGATTTGTGGGGCCAAGTACAATAACTTCAGTTTTATCTGAGTTTAAAAGCAGGAAATTAGAGGTCATCCATGTCTTTATGTCTGTAAGACAATCCTGCAGTTTAGCTAATTGGTGTGTGTCGTCTGGCTTCATGGATAGATAAAGCTGGGTATCATCTGCGTAACAATGAAAATTTAAGCAATACCGTCTAATAATACTGCCTAAGGGAAGCATATATAAAGTGAATAAAATTGGTCCTAGCACAGAACCTTGTGGAACTCCATAATTAACTTTAGTCTGTGAAGAAGATTCCCCATTTACATGAACAAATTGTAATCTATTAGACAAATATGATTCAAACCACCGCAGCGCAGTGCCTTTAATACCTATGGCATGCTCTAATCTCTGTAATAAAATTTTATGGTCAACAGTATCAAAAGCAGCACTGAGGTCTAACAGAACAAGCACAGAGATGAGTCCACTGTCTGAGGCCATAAGAAGATCATTTGTAACCTTCACTAATGCTGTTTCTGTACTATGATGAATTCTAAAACCTGACTGAAACTCTTCAAATAGACCATTCCTCTGCAGATGATCAGTTAGCTGTTTTACAACTACCCTTTCAAGAATTTTTGAGAGAAAAGGAAGGTTGGAGATTGGCCTATAATTAGCTAAGATAGCTGGGTCAAGTGATGGCTTTTTAAGTAATGGTTTAATTACTGCCACCTTAAAAGCCTGTGGTACATAGCCAACTAACAAAGATAGATTGATCATATTTAAGATCGAAGCATTAAATAATGGTAGGGCTTCCTTGAGCAGCCTGGTAGGAATGGGGTCTAATAAACATGATGATGGTTTGGATGAAGTAACTAATGAAAATAACTCAGACAGAACAATCGGAGAGAAAGAGTCTAACCAAATACCGGCATCACTGAAAGCAGCCAAAGATAACGATACGTCTTTGGGATGGTTATGAGTAATTTTTTCTCTAATAGTTAAAATTTTGTTAGCAAAGAAAGTCATGAACTCATTACTAGTTAAAGTTAATGGAATACTCAGCTCAATAGAGCTCTGACTCTTTGTCAGCCTGGCTACAGTGCTGAAAAGAAACCTGGGGTTGTTCTTATTTTCTTCAATTAGTGATGAGTAGAAAGATGTCCTAGCTTTACGGAGGGCTTTTTTATAGAGCAACAGACTCTTTTTCCAGTCTAAGTGAAGATCTTCTAAATTAGTGAGACGCCATTTCCTCTCCAACTTACGGGTTATCTGCTTTAAGCTACGAGTTTGAGAGTTATACCATGGAGTCAGACACTTCTGATTTAAAGCTCTCTTTTTCAGAGGAGCTACAGCATCCAAAGCTGTCTTCAATGAGGATGTAAAACTATTGACGAGATACTCTATCTCCCTTACAGAGTTTAGGTAGCTACTCTGCACTGTGTTGTTATATGGCATTAGAGAACATAAAGAAGGAATCATATCCTTAAACCTAGTTACAGCGCTTTCTGAAAGACTTCTAGTGTAATGAAACTTATTCCCTACTGCTGGGTAGTCCATCAGAGTAAATGTAAATGTTATTAAAAAATGATCAGACAGAAGGGAGTTTTCAGGGAATACTGTTAAGTCTTCTATTTCCATACCATAAGTCAGAACAAGATCTAAGATATGATTAAAGTGGTGGGTGGACTCATTTACTTTTTGAGCAAAGCCAATAGAGTCTAATAATAGATTAAATGCAGTGTTAAGACTGTCATTCTCAGCATCTGTGTGGATGTTAAAATCGCCCACTATAATTATCTTATCTGAGCTAAGCACTAAGTCAGACAAAAGGTCTGAAAATTCACAGAGAAACTCACAGTAACGACCAGGTGGACGATAGATAATAACAAATAAAACTGGTTTTTGGGACTTCCAATTTGGATGGACAAGACTAAGAGACAAGCTTTCAAATGAATTAAAGCTCTGTCTGGGTTTTTGATTAATTAATAAGCTGGAATGGAAGATTGCTGCTAATCCACCGCCCCGGCCCGTGCTACGAGCATTCTGACAGTTAGTGTGACTCGGGGGTGTTGACTCATTTAAACTAACATATTCATCCTGCTGTAACCAGGTTTCTGTTAGGCAGAATAAATCAATATGTTGATCAATTATTATATCATTTACCAACAGGGACTTAGAAGAGAGAGACCTAATGTTTAATAGACCACATTTAACTGTTTTAGTCTGTGGTGCAGTTGAAGGTGCTATATTATTTTTTCTTTTTGAATTTTTATGCTTAAATAGATTTTTGCTGGTTATTGGTAGTCTGGGAGCAGGCACCGTCTCTACGGGGATGGGGTAATGAGGGGATGGCAGGGGGAGAGAAGCTGCAGAGAGGTGTGTAAGACTACAACTCTGCTTCCTGGTCCCAACCCTGGATAGTCACGGTTTGGAGGATTTAAGAAAATTAGCCAGATTTCTAGAAATGAGAGCTGCTCCATCCAAAGTGGGATGGATGCCGTCTCTCCTAACAAGACCAGGTTTTCCCCAGAAGCTTTGCCAATTATCTATGAAGCCCACCTCATTTTTTGGACACCACTCAGACAGCCAGCAATTCAAGGAGAACATGCGGCTAAACATGTCACTCCCGGTCTGATTGGGGAGGGGCCCAGAGAAAACTACAGAGTCCGACATTGTTTTTGCAAAGTTACACACCGATTTAATGTTAATTTTAGTGACCTCCGATTGGCGTAACCGGGTGTCATTACTGCCGACGTGAATTACAATCTTACCAAATTTACGCTTAGCCTTAACCAGCAGTTTCAAATTTCCTTCAATGTCGCCTGCTCTGGCCCCCGGAAGACAATTGACTATGGTTGCTGGTGTCGCTAACTTCACATTTCTCAAAACAGAGTCGCCAATAACCAGAGTTTGATCCTCGGCGGGTGTGTCGTCGAGTGGGGAAAAACGGTTAGAGATGTGAACGGGTTGGCGGTGTACACGGGGCTTCTGTTTAGGGCTACGCTTCCTCCTCACAGTCACCCAGTCAGCCTGCTTTCCCGGCTGCTCGGGATCTGCCAGGGGGGAACTAACGGCGGCTAAGCTACCTTGGTCCGCACCGACTACAGGGGCCTGGCTAGCTGTAGAATTTTCCACGGTGCGGAGCCGAGTCTCCAATTCGCCCAGCCTGGCCTCCAAAGCTACGAATAAGCTACACTTATTACAAGTACCATTACTGCTAAAGGAGGCCGAGGAATAACTAAACATTTCACACCCAGAGCAGAAAAGTGCGGGAGAGACAGGAGAAGCCGCCATGCTAAATCGGCTAAGAGCTAGTAGCTACGCTAAGCTAGCGGATTCCTAAAAACACGCAAAGTGAATAATGTGTAAATAATTTAGAGGTGATTCAGCAGAAGGAGTGCTTTAGTTAAGGCACGTAAAGATTACACTGGGAAACAAATCGTAATCTAGATAACTAGATCAATCTAACTGCGCAGATTAAACAGCTAACAGATACAGAAAAACACCGCTGTGCTCCGGAACAGGAAGTGATACAATACCGCAGTGAGAGCCAACCACCAGTAGAGGCAAGCAAGCAATATTAATTAGCTAAGCATTATTAGCTAGCATAATTAGCTAAGATAGCTGGGTCAAGTGATGGCTTTTTAAGTAATGGTTTAATTACTGCCACCTTAAAGGCCTGTGGTACATAACCAACTAACAAAGATAGATTGATCATATTTAAGATTGAAGCATTAAATAATGGTAGGACTTCCTTGAGCAGCCTGGCAGGAATGGGGTCTAATAAGCATGTTGATGGTTTGGATGAAGTAACTAATGAAAATAACTCAGACAGAACAATCGGAGAGAAAGAGTCTAACCAAATACCGGCATCACTGAAAGCAGCCAAAGATAACGATACATCTTTGGGATGGTTATGAGTAATTTTTTCTCTAATAGTCAAAATTTTGTTAGCAAAGAAAGTCATGAAGTCATTACTAGTTAAAGTTAATGGAATACTCAGCTCAATAGAGCTCTGACTCTTTGTCAGCCTGGCTACAGTGCTGAAAAGAAACCTGGGGTTGTTCTTATTTTCTTCAATTAGTGATGAGTAGAAAGATGTCCTAGCTTCACGAAGGGCTTTCTTATAGAGCAACAAACTCTTTTTCCAGGCTAAGTGAAGATCTTCTAAATTAGTGAGACGCCATTTCCTCTCCAACTTACGGGTTATCTGCTTTAAGCTACGAGTTTGTGAGTTATACCACGGAGTCAGACACTTCTGATTTAAAGCTCTCTTTTTCAGAGGAGCTACAGCATCCAAAGTTGTCTTCAATGAGGATGTAAAACTATTGACAAGATACTCTAACTCCCTTACAGAGTTTAGGTAGCTACTCTGCTCTGTGTTGGTATATGACATTAGAGAACATAAAGAAGGAATCATATCCTTAAACCTAGTTACAGCGCTTTCTGAAAGACTTCTAGTGTAATGAAACTTATTCCCCACTGCAGGGTAGTCCATCAGGGTAAATGTAAATGTTATTAAAAAATGATCAGACAAAAGGGAGTTTTCAGGGAATACTGTTAAGTCTTCTATTTCCATACCATAAGTCAGAACAAGATCTAAAATATGATTAAAGTGGTGGGTGGACTCATTTACTTTTTGAGCAAAGCCGATAGAGTCTAATAATAGATTAAATGCAGTGTTGAGGCTGTCATTCTCAGCATCTGTGTGGATGTTAAAATTGCCCACTATAATTATCTTATCTGAGCTAAGCACTAAGTCAGACAAAAGGTCTGAAAATTCACAGAGAAACTCACAGTAACGACCAGGTGGACGATAGATAATAACAAATAAAACTGGTTTTTGGGACTTCCAATTTGGATGGACAAGACTAAGAGACAAGGTTTTCCCCAGAAGCTTTGCCAATTATCAATGAAGCCCACCTCATTTTTTGGACACCACTCAGACAGCCAGCAATTCAAGGAGAACATGCGGCTAAACATGTCACTCCCAGTCTGATTGGGGAGGGGCCCAGAGAAAACAACAGAGTCCGACATTGTTTTTGCAAAGTTACACACCGATTCAATGTTAATTTTAGTGACCTCCGATTGGCGTAACCGAGTGTCATTACTGCCGACGTGAATTACAATCTTACCAAATTTACGCTTAGCCTTAGCCAGCAATTTCAAATGTCCTTCGATGTCGCCTGCTCTGGTCCCCGGAAGACAACTGACAATGGTTGCTGGTGTCGCTAACTTCACATTTCTCAAAACAGAGTCGCCAATAACCAGAGTTTGATCCTCGGCGAGTGTATCGTCGAGTGGGGAAAAACGGTTAGAGATGTGAACGGGTTGACGGTGTACACGGGGCTTCTGTTTAGGGCTACGCTTCCTCCTCACAGTCACCCAGTCAGCCTGCCTTCCCGACTGCACGGGGTCTGCCAGGGGGGAACTAACGGCGGCTAAGCTACCTTGGTCCGCACCGACTACAGGGGCCTGGCTAGCTGTAGAATTTTCCACGGTGCGGAGCCGAGCCTCCAATTCGCCCAGCCTGGCCTCCAAAGCTACGAATAAGCTGCACTTATTACATGTACCGTTACTGCTAAAAGAGGCCGAGGAATAACTAAACATTTCACACCCAGAGCAGAAAAGTACGGGAGAGACAGGAGAAGCCGCCATGCTAAAACGGCTAAGAGCTAGTAGCTACGCTAAGCTAGCGGATTCCCAAACAGGGAATCCGACACTAGACAGGCTGTGGAGCAGCACAGGTAACGCACGACAACAGTGCTAAAATAAAATAAAAATCCACTAGACAGGCTGTGGAGCAGCACAGGTAACGCACAACAACAGTGCTAAAAAATAAAATAAAATAAAAATAAAAATCCACTGGACAGGCTGTGGAGCAGCACAGGTAACGCACGACAACAGTGCTAAAACAAAATAGAAATCCACTAGACAGGCTGTGGAGCAGCACAGGTAACGCACAACAACAGTGCTAAAACAAAATAAAAATCCACTAGACAGGCTGTGGAGCAGCACAGGTAACGCACGACAACAGTGCTAAAACAAAATAAAAATCCACTAGACAGGCTGTGGAGCAGCACAGGTAACGCACAACAACAGTGCTAAAACAAAATAAAAATCCACTGGACAGGCTGTGGAGCAGCACAGGTAAAGCACAACAACAGTGCTAAAAAATAAAATAAAAATAAAAATCCACTGGACAGGCTGTGGAGCAGCACAGGTAACGCACGACAACAGCGCTAAATAAAAATCCACTGGACAGGCTGTGGAGCAGCACAGGTAACGCACGACAACAGCGCCCAAAAAAATAAAATAAAAATAAAAATCCACTGGACAGGCTGTGGAGCAGCACAGGTAACGCACGACAACAGTGGTAAAAAATAAAATAAAAATCCACTGGACAGGCTGTGGAGCAGCACAGGTAACGCACGACAACAGTGCTAAAAAATAAAATAAAAATCCACTGGACAGGCTGTGGAGCAGCACAGGTAACGCACGACAACAGTGCTAAAAAAAATAATAAATAAATAAATAAATAAAATAAAATAATAAAATAAAAATCCACTGGACAGGCTGCGGAGCAGCACAGGTAACACACGACAACAGTGGTAAAAAATAAATAAAAATCCACTAGACAGGCTGTGGAGCAGCACAGGTAACACACGACAACAGTGCCAAAAAAAAAAAAATCAAAATCAAAATCCACTGGACAGGCTGTGGAGCAGCACAGGCAACGCACGACAACAGTGCTAAAACAAAATAAAAATCCACTAGACAGGCTGTGGAGCAGCACAGGTAACGCACGACAACAGTGCTAAAATAAAATAAAAATCCACTAGACAGGCTGTGGAGCAGCACAGGTAACGCACAACAACAGTGCTAAAAAATAAAATAAAAATAAAAATCCACTGGACAGGCTGTGGAGCAGCACAGGTAACGCACAACAACAGTGCTAAAAAATAAAATAAAATAAAAATAAAAATCCACTGGACAGGCTGTGGAGCAGCACAGGCAACGCACGACAACAGTGCTAAAACAAAATAAAAATCCACTAGACAGGCTGTGGAGCAGCACAGGTAACGCACGACAACAGTGCTAAAACAAAATAGAAATCCACTAGACAGGCTGTGGAGCAGCACAGGTAACGCACAACAACAGTGCTAAAACAAAATAAAAATCCACTAGACAGGCTGTGGAGCAGCACAGGTAATGCACAACAACAGTGCTAAAACAAAATAAAAATCCACTGGACAGGCTGTGGAGCAGCACAGGTAACGCACAACAACAGTGCTAAAAAATAAAATAAAATAAAAATAAAAATCCACTGGACAGGCTGTGGAGCAGCACAGGCAACGCACGACAACAGTGCTAAAACAAAATAAAAATCCACTAGACAGGCTGTGGAGCAGCACAGGTAACGCACGACAACAGCGCTAAATAAAAATCCACTGGACAGGCTGTGGAGCAGCACAGGTAACGCACGACAACAGTGCTAAAAAATAAAATAAAATAAAAATAAAAATCCACTGGACAGGCTGTGGAGCAGCACAGGTAACGCACGACAACAGCGCTAAATAAAAATCCACTGGACAGGCTGTGGAGCAGCACAGGTAACGCACGACAACAGTGCTAAAAAATAAAATAAAATAAAAATAAAAATCCACTGGACAGGCTGTGGAGCAGCACAGGCAACGCACGACAACAGTGCTAAAACAAAATAAAAATCCACTAGACAGGCTGTGGAGCAGCACAGGTAACGCACGACAACAGCGCTAAATAAAAATCCACTGGACAGGCTGTGGAGCAGCACAGGTAACGCACGACAACAGCGCCCAAAAAAATAAAATCAAAATCAAAATCCACTGGACAGGCTGTGGAGCAGCACAGGTAACGCACGACAACAGTGGTAAAAAATAAAATAAAAATCCACTGGACAGGCTGTGGAGCAGCACAGGTAACGCACGACAACAGTGCTAAACAAAATAAAAATCCACTGGACAGGCTGTGGAGCAGCACAGGTAACGCACAACAACAGTGCTAAAAAATAAAATAAAAATAAAAATCCACTGGACAGGCTGTGGAGCAGCACAGGCAACGCACGACAACAGTGCTAAAACAAAATAAAAATCCACTAGACAGGCTGTGGAGCAGCACAGGTAACGCACAACAACAGTGCTAAAACAAAATAAAAATCCACTAGACAGGCTGTGGAGCAGCACAGGTAACGCACAACAACAGTGCTAAAACAAAATAAAAATCCACTGGACAGGCTGTGGAGCAGCACAGGTAACGCACAACAACAGTGCTAAAACAAAATAAAAATCCACTGGACAGGCTGTGGAGCAGCACAGGTAACGCACAACAACAGTGCTAAAACAAAATAAAAATCCACTAGACAGGCTGTGGAGCAGCACAGGTAACGCACAACAACAGTGCTAAAACAAAATAAAAATCCACTAGACAGGCTGTGGAGCAGCACAGGTAACGCACAACAACAGTGCTAAAACAAAATAAAAATCCACTAGACAGGCTGTGGAGCAGCACAGGTAACGCACAACAACAGTGCTAAAACAAAATAAAAATCCACTAGACAGGCTGTGGAGCAGCACAGGTAACGCACAACAACAGTGCTAAAACAAAATAAAAATCCACTGGACAGGCTGTGGAGCAGCACAGGTAACGCACAACAACAGTGCTAAAAAATAAAATAAAATAAAATAAAAATCCACTGGACAGGCTGTGGAGCAGCACAGGCAACGCACGACAACAGTGCTAAAACAAAATAAAAATCCACTAGACAGGCTGTGGAGCAGCACAGGTAACGCACGACAACAGCGCTAAATAAAAATCCACTGGACAGGCTGTGGAGCAGCACAGGTAACGCACGACAACAGTGCTAAAAAATAAATAAAAATAAAAATCCACTGGACAGGCTGTGGAGCAGCACAGGCAACGCACGACAACAGTGCTAAAACAAAATAAAAATCCACTAGACAGGCTGTGGAGCAGCACAGGTAACGCACGACAACAGCGCTAAATAAAAATCCACTGGACAGGCTGTGGAGCAGCACAGGTAACGCACGACAACAGTGCTAAAAAATAAAATAAAATAAAAATAAAAATCCACTGGACAGGCTGTGGAGCAGCACAGGCAACGCACGACAACAGTGCTAAAACAAAATAAAAATCCACTAGACAGGCTGTGGAGCAGCACAGGTAACGCACGACAACAGCGCTAAATAAAAATCCACTGGACAGGCTGTGGAGCAGCACAGGTAACGCACGACAACAGCGCCCAAAAAAAATAAAATCAAAATCAAAATCCACTAGACAGGCTGTGGAGCAGCACAGGTAACGCACAACAACAGTGCTAAAACAAAATAAAAATCCACTAGACAGGCTGTGGAGCAGCACAGGTAACGCACAACAACAGTGCTAAAAAATAAAATAAAATAAAAATAAAAATCCACTGGACAGGCTGTGGAGCAGCACAGGCAACGCACGACAACAGTGCTAAAACAAAATAAAAATCCACTAGACAGGCTGTGGAGCAGCACAGGTAACGCACGACAACAGCGCTAAATAAAAATCCACTGGACAGGCTGTGGAGCAGCACAGGTAACACACGACAACAGTGCTAAAAAATAAAATAAAATAAAAATAAAAATCCACTGGACAGGCTGTGGAGCAGCACAGGCAACGCACGACAACAGTGCTAAAACAAAATAAAAATCCACTAGACAGGCTGTGGAGCAGCACAGGTAACGCACGACAACAGCGCTAAATAAAAATCCACTGGACAGGCTGTGGAGCAGCACAGGTAACGCACGACAACAGCGCCCAAAAAAATAAAATCAAAATCCACTGGACAGGCTGTGGAGCAGCACAGGTAACGCACAACAACAGTGCTAAAAAATAAAATAAAAATAAAAATCCACTGGACAGGCTGTGGAGCAGCACAGGCAACGCACGACAACAGTGCTAAAACAAAATAAAAATCCACTAGACAGGCTGTGGAGCAGCACAGGTAACGCACAACAACAGTGCTAAAACAAAATAAAAATCCACTAGACAGGCTGTGGAGCAGCACAGGTAACGCACAACAACAGTGCTAAAACAAAATAAAAATCCACTGGACAGGCTGTGGAGCAGCACAGGTAACGCACAACAACAGTGCTAAAACAAAATAAAAATCCACTAGACAGGCTGTGGAGCAGCACAGGTAACGCACAACAACAGTGCTAAAACAAAATAAAAATCCACTAGACAGGCTGTGGAGCAGCACAGGTAACGCACAACAACAGTGCTAAAACAAAATAAAAATCCACTAGACAGGCTGTGGAGCAGCACAGGTAACGCACAACAACAGTGCTAAAACAAAATAAAAATCCACTAGACAGGCTGTGGAGCAGCACAGGTAACGCACAACAACAGTGCTAAAACAAAATAAAAATCCACTGGACAGGCTGTGGAGCAGCACAGGTAACGCACAACAACAGTGCTAAAACAAAATAAAAATCCACTAGACAGGCTGTGGAGCAGCACAGGTAACGCACAACAACAGTGCTAAAACAAAATAAAAATCCACTAGACAGGCTGTGGAGCAGCACAGGTAACGCACAACAACAGTGCTAAAACAAAATAAAAATCCACTAGACAGGCTGTGGAGCAGCACAGGTAACGCACAACAACAGTGCTAAAACAAAATAAAAATCCACTAGACAGGCTGTGGAGCAGCACAGGTAACGCACAACAACAGTGCTAAAACAAAATAAAAATCCACTGGACAGGCTGTGGAGCAGCACAGGCAACGCACGACAACAGTGCTAAAACAAAATAAAAATCCACTAGACAGGCTGTGGAGCAGCACAGGTAACGCACGACAACAGCGCTAAATAAAAATCCACTGGACAGGCTGTGGAGCAGCACAGGTAACGCACGACAACAGTGCTAAAAAATAAAATAAAATAAAAATAAAAATCCACTGGACAGGCTGTGGAGCAGCACAGGCAACGCACGACAACAGTGCTAAAACAAAATAAAAATCCACTAGACAGGCTGTGGAGCAGCACAGGTAACGCACGACAACAGCGCTAAATAAAAATCCACTGGACAGGCTGTGGAGCAGCACAGGTAACGCACGACAACAGCGCCCAAAAAAAATAAAATCAAAATCAAAATCCACTAGACAGGCTGTGGAGCAGCACAGGTAACGCACAACAACAGTGCTAAAACAAAATAAAAATCCACTAGACAGGCTGTGGAGCAGCACAGGTAACGCACAACAACAGTGCTAAAAAATAAAATAAAATAAAAATAAAAATCCACTGGACAGGCTGTGGAGCAGCACAGGCAACGCACGACAACAGTGCTAAAACAAAATAAAAATCCACTAGACAGGCTGTGGAGCAGCACAGGTAACGCACGACAACAGCGCTAAATAAAAATCCACTGGACAGGCTGTGGAGCAGCACAGGTAACACACGACAACAGTGCTAAAAAATAAAATAAAATAAAAATAAAAATCCACTGGACAGGCTGTGGAGCAGCACAGGCAACGCACGACAACAGTGCTAAAACAAAATAAAAATCCACTAGACAGGCTGTGGAGCAGCACAGGTAACGCACGACAACAGCGCTAAATAAAAATCCACTGGACAGGCTGTGGAGCAGCACAGGTAACGCACGACAACAGCGCCCAAAAAAATAAAATCAAAATCCACTGGACAGGCTGTGGAGCAGCACAGGTAACGCACAACAACAGTGCTAAAAAATAAAATAAAAATAAAAATCCACTGGACAGGCTGTGGAGCAGCACAGGCAACGCACGACAACAGTGCTAAAACAAAATAAAAATCCACTAGACAGGCTGTGGAGCAGCACAGGTAACGCACAACAACAGTGCTAAAACAAAATAAAAATCCACTAGACAGGCTGTGGAGCAGCACAGGTAACGCACAACAACAGTGCTAAAACAAAATAAAAATCCACTGGACAGGCTGTGGAGCAGCACAGGTAACGCACAACAACAGTGCTAAAACAAAATAAAAATCCACTAGACAGGCTGTGGAGCAGCACAGGTAACGCACAACAACAGTGCTAAAACAAAATAAAAATCCACTAGACAGGCTGTGGAGCAGCACAGGTAACGCACAACAACAGTGCTAAAACAAAATAAAAATCCACTAGACAGGCTGTGGAGCAGCACAGGTAACGCACAACAACAGTGCTAAAACAAAATAAAAATCCACTAGACAGGCTGTGGAGCAGCACAGGTAACGCACAACAACAGTGCTAAAACAAAATAAAAATCCACTGGACAGGCTGTGGAGCAGCACAGGTAACGCACAACAACAGTGCTAAAAATAAAATAAAATAAAAATAAAAATCCACTGGACAGGCTGTGGAGCAGCACAGGCAACGCACGACAACAGTGCTAAAACAAAATAAAAATCCACTAGACAGGCTGTGGAGCAGCACAGGTAACGCACGACAACAGCGCTAAATAAAAATCCACTGGACAGGCTGTGGAGCAGCACAGGTAACGCACGACAACAGTGCTAAAAATAAAATAAAAATAAAAATCCACTGGACAGGCTGTGGAGCAGCACAGGCAACGCACGACAACAGTGCTAAAACAAAATAAAAATCCACTAGACAGGCTGTGGAGCAGCACAGGTAACGCACGACAACAGCGCTAAATAAAAATCCACTGGACAGGCTGTGGAGCAGCACAGGTAACGCACGACAACAGTGCTAAAAAATAAAATAAAAATAAAAATCCACTGGACAGGCTGTGGAGCAGCACAGGCAACGCACGACAACAGCGCTAAATAAAAATCCACTGGACAGGCTGTGGAGCAGCACAGGTAACGCACGACAACAGCGCCCAAAAAAATAAAATCAAAATCAAAATCCACTGGACAGGCTGTGGAGCAGCACAGGTAACGCACGACAACAGTGGTAAAAAATAAAATAAAAATCCACTGGACAGGCTGTGGAGCAGCACAGGTAACGCACGACAACAGTGCTAAAACAAAATAAAAATCCACTGGACAGGCTGTGGAGCAGCACAGGTAACGCACAACAACAGTGCTAAAAAATAAAATAAAAATAAAAATCCACTGGACAGGCTGTGGAGCAGCACAGGCAACGCACGACAACAGTGCTAAAACAAAATAAAAATCCACTAGACAGGCTGTGGAGCAGCACAGGTAACGCACGACAACAGCGCTAAATAAAAATCCACTGGACAGGCTGTGGAGCAGCACAGGTAACGCACGACAACAGCGCCCAAAAAATAAAATAAAAATCAAAATCCACTGGACAGGCTGTGGAGCAGCACAGGTAACACACGACAACAGTGGTAAAAAATAAAATAAAAATCCACTGGACAGGCTGTGGAGCAGCACAGGTAACACACGACAACAGTGGTAAAAAATAAAATAAAAATCCACTGGACAGGCTGTGGAGCAGCACAGGTAACACACGACAACAGTGCTAAAAAAAAAAATAAAAAAAATAATAATAAAATAAAAATCCACTGGACAGGCTGCGGAGCAGCACAGGTAACACACGACAACAGTGGTAAAAATAAAATAAAAATCCACTGGACAGGCTGTGGAGCAGCACAGGTAACACACGACAACAGTGCTAAAAAAAAAAAAATAATAATAATAAAATAAAAATCCACTGGACAGGCTGCGGAGCAGCACAGGTAACACACGACAACAGTGGTAAAAAATAAAATAAAAATCCACTGGACAGGCTGTGGAGCAGCACAGGTAACACACGACAACAGTGCTAAAAAAAAAAAAAAAAAATAATAATAATAAAATAAAAATCCACTGGACAGGCTGTGGAGCAGCACAGGTAACGCACGACAACAGTGCTAAAAAAAAATAAAAAAAATAAAATAAAATAAAAATCCACTGGACAGGCTGCGGAGCAGCACAGGTAACACACGACAACAGTGGTAAAAAATAAAATAAAAATCCACTAGACAGGCTGTGGAGCAGCACAGGTAACACACGACAACAGTGGTAAAAAATAAAATAAAAATCCACTAGACAGGCTGTGGAGCAGCACAGGTAACACACGACAACAGTGCCAAAAAACAAAACAAAAATCCACTGAACAGGCTGTGGAGCAGCACAGGTAACACACGACAACAGTGGTAAAAAATAAAATAAAAATCCACTGGACAGGCTGTGGAGCAGCACAGGTAACACACGACAACAGTGCCAAAAAACAAAACAAAAATCCACTGAACAGGCTGTGGAGCAGCACAGGTAACACACGACAACAGTGCTAAAAAATAAAATAAAAATCCACTGGACAGGCTGTGGAACAGCACAGGTAACGCACGACAACAGTGCTAAAAAATAAAATAAAAATCCACTGAACAGGCTGTGGAGCAGCACAGGTAACGCACGACAACAGTGCTAAAAATAAAATAAAATGGACAGCCTTTACTTTTCACATCATCGTCCAATAAAGTGAGACTGAAAATGTGCAATGTTTGTTTTCTCTATGGAGACGGGCGTCTCATCCCCGCGTGATATGCTGCTATACAACAAACATGTCAAAAACATGTAAAAACACACTTGTTTGGCAAAAAAAAAAAAAAAACACAGCTTGAAAGCATCCAGTGATGACTCGAACAAAGAGTATACAAGGTCTGTCAATAAAGTATAGGTCCTTTTTATTTTTTTCAAAAACTATATGGATTTCATTCATATGTTTTTACGTCAGACATGCTTGAACCCTCGTGCGCATGCGTGAGTTTTTCCACGCCTGTCGGTGACGTCATTCGCCTGTGAGCACTCCTTGTGGGAGGAGTCATCCAGCCCCTCGTCGGAATTCCTTTGTCTGAGAAGTTGCTGAGGGACTGGCACTTTGTTTGATCAAAATTTTTTCTAAACCTGTGAGGCACATCGAAGTGGACACGGTTCGAAAAATTAAGCTGGTTTTCGGTGAAAATTTTAACGGCTGATGAGAGATTTTGAGGTGATACTGTCGCTTTAAGGACTTCAAACGGAGCGGGACGTCGTGCAGCGCTCTCAGGTGCCGTCGTCAGCCTGTTTCAAGCTGAAAACCTCCACATTTCAGGCTCTATTGATCCAGGACGTCGTGAGAGAACAGAGAAGTTTCAGAAGAAGTCGGTTTCAGCATTTTATCCGGATATTCCACTGTTAAAGGAGATTTTTTTAATGAAAGACGTGCGGACGGATTGCAGCGTCAGCTCGCAGCTGCCGCGACACTCCGCCACAGGAAAAACACCTCTGTTGGAAACCTTAAGGACAAGTTGGAACATGTCCAACTGTTAAACAATTTCTCATATACTCACTCCACTGAAAGCCATCAAAAGTCGCCTGGATTTTACAAATCAACACGGAGGTGTTTTTCCTGTGGCGCCGCACCGCGCCGGCTGCGTCCCGACGGCGGACCCGTCCGCACGTCTTTCATTAAAAAAATCTCCTTTAACAGATGACGTAAAAACATATGAATGAAATCCATATAGTTTTTGAAAAAAATAAAAGGACCTATACTTTATTGACAGCCCTCGGATTTCACAGCAGCAGCGATACAATCCTGAAATCCGCCCGACAGTTTACACTGGCTCCTCTGTGATGTAGACTACAGACTATAATTTGAGCTTTGACTACATCTCTCTTCTTGTTTTCATGGATATGCATCATATACATCATTAACATGATCTAGCACATTGTTTGATGACATAACCTGCAAAATTTGTACCATGCAATGTGCAAAATCAGCCATATCATGCACATAACTTTAGCGCAAGTTTGACGTCACAGCATGTAAGACGTTACGAGCTCCACAAACTGCATGTTATTACCAAACGACGGAAACTTTCTCAGCGGAAAACAAAGTATTTTCTAACCTCTTGAAATTTCAACCAAAAATATGTCCACTCCAGAATATCCCAGTTGATCACAGACCTCTGCAGACCTAAAGTTTACCAAAATATGCACCAGGTTTCAAACCTTTGAGATTCCAGGATGAATATCCAAGAAAGTAAGAATGAGCTTTGAGTTAACTTTATCACACCCTTTAGAACTTAACCAACTTTTTTTTTGTATTATTAGACAACAAAAAAACAGAATGTACCCAAAAAATAAAAGCTGTCCAAAAAGTCAGATATTCAGGATGGCAGCCAAAATATGGTGAATTATGACTATTAAATTTGTTGCTTGTTGATATTATGCATTTTAGGAACATAATGTAAAATCAGTCATTGGGCGGCCATTTTGGATGCCATTTTGAGAAATTAAATTATGTAGGCACAAATGTTCTTATTGTGCTCTGGAACATTCTTCACATGGACTTTTTTAATGCAAGTCCTTTGTATGAAAGTATTAAAAAAAAAAAGCAAAAAAAAAAAAGAGTGGGGAGAGGTGGCCATTTATGGTGCCATCTTGAATGTTTAGGTTGATGCCAGTTTTGTTTTTTGTTTTTTTTTCAGAAACATCCTGATAGGGTTTTAGGGTCACTTCAGATTTGGTTTTATTTTGGGAGGTTCTAAGCAAGTGGTTTTATCTAGCTCCCCCTACCAACATTTGGTCAACCTGATTCTTGAGGTCATGTAGCATCAAAGTTGTTTCACTCTTCACACAAAAACCAGATTGTTCTTATACATTGTTAACATTAACCATTAACAAATCTGGAATCCATCCTGATACCGGCCACATCAATCATTTATGGGGGTTAAAACATAAATCAAAGTGCCCCCACAGCACCCAGTCAGCACGATGGAGCCGTTTTCTGTCATCTCATGAAGAAGCGATGCGATGGAGGAATAAATTTGCAATGAAAATGTGTAATGAACTGAACTGCTGGGATGAGCAGTGGCAGACGGGATGAGGGAGTGAATGTGAATGTGCAACTGTGTTCTTGGCACCGTGTCATTGTGCATTTGTACCCTT
The DNA here is from genome assembly GCF_902500255.1 of Thalassophryne amazonica. NCBI lineage: Eukaryota > Metazoa > Chordata > Actinopteri > Batrachoidiformes > Batrachoididae > Thalassophryne > Thalassophryne amazonica. Next base: position 49,089,612 of record NC_047122.1, read on the forward strand.
GTTTGTAAGTCATTTACAGTATGTCTTCAAGTTTGAGGACACAAATTCTCAGAGGTTTCCCCGTATGAGCCCCACTTTCAAATATTTACCATGTTGTTGCTAGACAGTTATGGCGGCCCACGCTGGCTGTGACCGCGCGCGTAAACTAACTGACTGCACATATCGTCAGATTTACTTTTTAAATTAAACCTGTTGCTTTCTGCAGGACGACGTTCCCCAGCCAGCGTGAGGACAAATTCCGAGCTTCTGTGTCTCGAATCAGTGAGATCAGCGGCTGTGCAGATAGCGGGTTGATTAAGGTGACCTGAGTGCCGCTGAAACAAAAGGGCGCTGCACCCTTCACGTGTAGTAATTCTTTTGGAAAAGTAAAAGTATATTAACAGATACACACTAAGCTGTAGAGATATGTGTACGAAAGGTCCAGCTGAGGAAGAAAACCGCCGCTGTGACGACGATGTGCAGCATACAAAAATGACAAGTAAGCATGATGTATCTCCAAAATGTTTCTTTACGTAACACAATCTGTTTACCGTAACATGCAACGCTGAGCTCAACCTCAAGTTTTAACAAGGTTTATAATCTACAGTAGCAAGTTTGGTCCTGATCCATGAAGACCTTGTGGCGTTATTGTGAACACGAGGTTCCGTAGACTCTTCTGGGTGCTCACAGTTGGAATCTAAACATGCCTAACTTTGAAATTGTCTGACGGCGTGATGAGGTGAGCTTGTGTACCGCGCTTCCCCTTGTGGACACAGTAAGAATCCAGCACACCCAATATCATGTACATATGAATCCTCGGACACATACATGGACTCATGCAGTTCCTGGACCTGTTCTGCCTTCTGAAACACAAGCAAAAACAGCAGTGTAGTTAAAAAAGTACACATGCTTTGGCCAAACACACGACACACACATAAATTATGGTGTGGGGTTAAAGTATTGGATGGTCTGTGTACCAGGCCAAATAACTGCACATTCGTGCTTCTGTGGACATCATACAAGGGGTGACTGAAACGTTTTGAGCCCGACCAAAAAAAAAAAAAAAAAAAAAACTGAATTCCCTGTCTCATTTCATTGAAATATTGTGTCTGCAACTTTGCACTAGAGGTGGGTGATACCGGGAATTTTGGTATTGATCCGATACCAAGTAAATACAGGCCCAGTATCGCCAATATCGATACCGATATCGATACTTTTTCATATTTAAGCTTCATAGATCCAAAAGACCTAGGATAGAATTTCGCCAAACGTACATGACAACAAAATACTTTATCACAATCAACATTTTTGTTTAAGAAAATATCACTCGACACAACTTAAAACAAAATCTCCTGAGGTAGAGGGCTGACAAACCACAATACAAGGGTGCACTGCTCTGTGTTGTGTAACATAGAGCAGCGATGCTCTTACAGACAGAGAGTAGACTTTGATGAATCTGCGTGCGCAGCAGTCAGTGCGTGCGGAAGAGAAAAAAGCTTGAGTATCAATCTTTTTACATGAGGATCGTTCAGTATCAATACCAGCGTTGGTATCGATATTATCGATATTAGGATCGATCCACCCACCTCTACTTCGCACCCAGTGAGTCAAAACTTCACACATTCTCAAGAGAAATGTTGGTTTCTCAGAATGCAAAAGATGGAAAACCACACCCTACTTTTATCTTTAACTCAAAACTTTTCAAATCACCCCTCGTACATCAGTAGCTGGTTGCATGAACTTATTTTGGTAACATTTCAAAACAATTACATTCACGTTTTTGTCATGTCGCAGTAAACATCCTGGACCTGTATCAGCGAAGCAACTCAAAGTCCTCTCAAAGAGCTCCTAACTTAGCCTAAAATTTCCTGGCAAGGAATCTTAGCCTCAGAGTGAGCCAGCAGGTGTCTGAGAGCAAGTCCGAGCAAGGAGGGGACAGAAACTCCAATCTTTGTGAGGAGGCGGGGCTGACCCTGTTACTAGGTATGACACAGTCATCTAAGAGCTGTGATTGGTTGTCATGGAAAGGGGAAGAGAAATTTAAAAAAAAAAAACTCGCTCCACCATCCTAGTCATGAATGGACAGTGAAATCACCCTATCATATTCACCTTATTCAGGAAGTCAGGGTGGGTGGCTCTAATTTGTCAGCAACTTTGGGTTTGCCGCTGCATCTAATGATTAGCTATGTGGGAACACAGTACGCTAGAAGTGTCCAAACATGACCAGCATTAATTGTTCAGTTTGTGAGTGCTACAACAACTGGAAGAAGAGGAAACTATCACTTTCAGAATGATGTTTTGAACATGGAAAGATCTGAGTGCTGTGGACCAGCATTTAACTTGTTCCCTCCTCCATTGAACAATGAGGATCTCCAGTGCTGGCTAAAGGCGCTGAATTTGAAAAATCCACCCAAGCATCTCTATGCCTGTTCTTTTCAGTTTATGGAGAAAAAACTCACACCACTGCATCCTTACCCAGAGAAATGTACAACGCTTGTACAACGAGAAGACTACAACGCTCCATTGAAGAAGCCACGGCGGATGCTAGTGAGATAAATGGGTAAGCTGTGTTTGTAGCGTTAGCTGCTATCTAATTTACTCATTTTCTGGCGTTTGATACAACCAAACAGTGCATGAAATAACACCATACATATATTAACGTTACGTAATCTTGGCATTACGGTGGTACTACTTGTCGGGTAGTATTTTAACTTGATTGTGCTTTTATACGAGCTCTGCACTGCTGTGCAGCACGAAGCTCGTAGTTCCTCATAGCCAAACCGTCCACACTGAGTGACAACACAAAGTAGTTAAAAATAATCGAGGGACACTTTTTCATGTCATCTTCCCACTTTGTTATGACCTGTGGGCAGTGGTGGGGACAGCTAACTAAAAAGTTAGCTTCAATAACAGCTAACCAGCTAACTGAAAAGTTATCTTTTATAAAGCTAAACCGATAAACCACCCAAAAATTTATTGGAAGCTACAGCTAACCCATAACTTTCAGTATTGCTTCCAAAACACTTGCAACTACTAACAAGCTGATTTTGAGTTTTAACATCACGATCACTTCTGGTAGCATCAAAGGCGACCAGACCCAAACAATGAGTCAGCACTTCTGTCTTTGTGCACCCTGCTGGTAGCTCCTGTTTACTACATATTTTGCAGCAGTAAAGCAATTGAGAGGAGCTAAGCTCAACTCTATACAACACAAGCCATTATTCCTTAACCAAATACAACCATACTGCAGTGAGGCAGAGGTCTTGGAAAATAAAGCAGTTTTGAGTTATGGTTTTGATTTAAAAATCATCAAATTATTCCAGATAGAATAACTCCATTAATGTCAATTGTGTCATTTGTACAAAGTTAAAATATAATACATATCTTTTAATTTTAAATAATGTGCTAATTCTGAAGTTTTGTAACAAACACAGACAGATGCCAAAGGGATTATAGGTACAATGTGCCTCCGCTAACACTGATTGGTTGACTCATTCATTCTATGTAAAAACCAACACGTTAATGTGAGGTGTGTGTGTTGGTGTTTACATATAAATGTCCTTTTGTAAAACATGCCCTTTTTTATTGGTAAAATAAAAGCCATTTGCAAAAAGCCTTAAAGCCAAGTTCTGAACTGATTTGACAACCATGTGATATAACCGGGGTCAAAATGAATAGAACACTGCCATCTATTGGCATCCAGACACTCATACTACTATGAACAGTACTGGCCAGCAGCTAGCAGCGGAGGCCATGAAAACTTGCCAAAACAAAATTCCAGACAGACAGTATCTGCTACGTTTAAGATGCGTGGAATTTAATAAATGCAAACTGAATTTCAGACATCTCATATATATTACTCTGGAACAAAGAGGACAGACAGTGTTTGACATAAGCAGGACTCTAAGGAGCAAACAGGAATCAAATGCAATGATTCCAATTGAAAATAATGGAGAAGCAATCTGAGATTCTTCTGGCATTTTTACATAAAACAAACACAATAACATCTATGAACCCAGAGAATATATTCACGAGAGTTTTAGGCACAATATACAAAGAGTTTAATGCTGTTGTCCATGTGGAGCCTGATCAGAGCATCTCAAATGCATTTCTTCTGTCATGAATGTACTGAGATTACCCATAATGCACCTGGACACAGCATGTCCACACTAAAACCTTCAAAATTAGTGCATTACTTTAAAATTAAAACATATATGATATTTTCATTTTGTAAAACTTCAGACGTGACGTTAATTTAAATAACTTAACTAGTTTAAATTTTAACCATAAGCTAAAACTGTATGCCTCTAGGGTGACTTGGGTGATATTGCCAGCGTATCAGTATGGGGTCAAAAGAAATGAGCTTTTTTCTTTTCAGTGACCAGTTGTCCTTTGTCTGCAGAGGATGGAGCAGTTTTTTTTCTGGAACCAGCTCTCGTTTGTTTGTAGGGGACATAATTGCACATCTACTACAAAACATTTAACAGGTAGGTTCTCAACTGATTTTAGACTTAATATATGTTTGTAATTATTAAGCTTTGTTCACCGCGCCTGCAAAAATATATGTTAGTGGTCTAAAAATTATCGGACCAAAACCTATGAGGAGATAACTAGTCCGATGATGAGTTTCAAAGTTATTTGAAAAGTTAATCCGATAATGAAAACATTAGCTTCGATAATTAGCGGATTAGCAGAACTGCGTCCACCACTGCCAGTGGGTGAGCCAGAGTCGTTCCCTTTGAGCTTTTCAAAAAGGTTTTTGTTTCTATCCATGTAATATCTTCCATTGTTCTATACTGAAAACACCACTCACCGAAAGTCCTAAGACAAAATGAAAATGCCTCTGTTGTAAAAGTGGGCGGGGCTGAATATGGTGAATAAACTGAACTGCATTAAGACGTGTAATCATGAGGATAACTCTTGTGACGATGAAATCTAGCAAAACTGACTGAATTGTTACACAGCTTGAAAACATTTGAACACACTTCATTCACATGCCGCATATATATATATTAAAAGCTTGCGTGTGTGAGTTTATTTAGTACATTCATTGTGAGTAGCACATAATATAATTGTAAATACGTTACAAAAATACATACATGACACAAGAAAGTGAAAACACCAATTTTCCATTGTGGTCCATTTAAAATCAAATTAAAATAGCAATATTAATAAAATAACAATATTAATAATACCGACAATAATAATACAAATAATGATAACATTAACAGTGTGCATATGATAACAATAACCTAAACAATTTCTGAAAACATTAAGACACTAAATCAACAAATAATGATAATAAACAATTTATGAAAACAGTAAGACACTAAATTAACATAAATCAATCACACAGATCAAGCCGGTGTTGTGTTACTGACTCACTGCCATCCTACATACGGAGAATATCACAGCTTCCTCTGTCTTTTCTGCAATAACGTCACTAGGAACTGTTTTAAGCCTTAAGCTGCTTCGTGGATACAGACCCAAGGGTAGACAGCAGGTTTCAGGTGTAAAAAAAAAAAAAACCTTTTGGTGATGCCATGCAGAAGAAAAATGGTTTTGACAATAATAATGATGGAATAGGTAGTACGCTCTGGAAACATATTAGTGCAGCAGATAACAAAAAAATCTTTCAAATGGTGATGCAAGCACCAAATTTGGCACAAATACATCTTAGACATTACTCTTTTGAAAAGGCAGGGAATCCACTTGAATTTACATTAGGCAGCCTGGTAGGGGTCAATTGAAGAATTATACAGCGGTCAAAATTAGAAGATGTTCCAATCATATTGAAAATTATTCCATATTATTTGTCTGATCACAGAGATTCCAAAAAGGTATAGTTTGGACTAACTATGACTGAATGTAATGGAGTTAGGGGTTAAAAAAAGCAAGAATGGTGACAAAGGTCAATTTCAGTTTGTACAGGGGTCAAAAGTTAAAGTTGCTCTAATTTTGGGAAAACGTAATGCAAATTATTGGTTAATAGGGCTTTAAAAGCGAATAGTTGGCATCATGTGTCATGCTTAATTATCATGTTATGGGGTAACATGTCACATGTCATAGAATCCAATGCACGTCAACATTATTTAACCTTTACTTTGGAGAACAAGCACTCAACACAGTCAAAACTATTTCATTTATTAATCCTATTAACTCAACCAATAATTTGCACCACGTTTAACCAAAATGTGGTGCAACTCCGCCATGTACTGTCTGCTGGTCGGTAACGCAGGCTAACAAGTTTGAGAACCCTCATTTTTGGAAAACGGATGATCATACATATTTCTTATTGCAAGAGATGCAAGTGAGAATGAATCCCCATATCCAAAGAAGCTTAAATATGAAGGGAAACAAAATCATAACAGCTCAATCTGCGACCTCACCACTAGATGACACTGTTGTTCTGAGTTTTTCAGATAAGTTCGTGAATGTATTTCTTTATTTTTAGCTGTACTGGTCTTTTGATTGCTCACAGATCTGCAGGATTAAAATTTTTAATCATCTTCCTACATTAGGGCTATTCAACATCCTGAAGACGAATGGTGGAGGCAGCCCAGTCTCATGGGTTTTTTTCGAGGGCCGTCACAAAATGAGTCACATTTTCGTGGCGGCCCTCGAAAAAAAACCATGAGACTGCATTTTTTTTAGATTTGACTATTTCTCCTTCTCCTCACTCTACCCAGAACCATAAGTCTCTCCCTTCCCCTAACCATAACCCCCCCAGGTCACCCTGCATTTCGTGCCGTCAAGACAAGCACCCTATTTTTGTGGCGGTATCACAATTTACTTTTTGTAATGCCACCACACACTGCTGTGAGGCCTTGGATCAAACACTTGAGAAACGTGCCTTTAGTTTACGAGTAGGAGTAAAGACCTGAGACGGCAAGTCACAAATACTCGTGATGAAAACCACTTGTTTAAATTGAACCATTAGCGGTAATGACTCAGTAATTACATTGTTGCATGCCATGTGGGAAAACCCCCTGACGTATAGCTGCACCGTATCCAAACCTGCTCTCACTGTTGGACAAACAGGCTTTTGATGGCTGCACGTGGCTGACGGATGCCTCCAGTACATAGTAGGAAACACAATTAGAGAGAAAATTACAGCCAGCACTTGCAATCACCTCCACATAAATTTATGGCTGACATGTAACGGCGGCACACTTGACTGAACCCACAGTAAATCCAACACAACAAACATCCGCTGTCCTTGAAAACTCTGTTGAGGTCCTGTCTCGGCCTACAAAAACAGCCGTTAAATTCTCCAGGTTTCAGAATTGTGTTACTTTAACCTGATCTGCTGCATCGTTAAAGTGCAACACGGGTCTCTTTGCAAGTTTTATTCCTTTCAGTGCACAGTGCACATCTTGTGCTCATTATTTTTGAATTTTCAAATGTATTATGGAGAGTTTCACGTTTTCTGATGCTTCAAGTTGCCTTTCATGTATCAAGCACAGTCTGAGAATAAATACTCTTGAATTGTTGATTGCAGTGCGTTTCAAGTTTACATTATTTTTTTCACTCCATTAAATTTTGGAGGTGATCCGGATCCTGGATCACATTTCACTCTATATAGACTTTGATGCCCCTCCCTGAGCCTGGTTCTGCTGGAGGTTTTTTCCTGTTAAAAGGGAGTTTTCCCTTCCCACTGTCGCCAAGTGCTTGCTCACAGGGGGTCGTTTTGACCGTTGGGGTTTTTCCGTAATTATTGTATGGCTTTGCCTTACAATATAAAGCGCCTTGGGGCAACTGTTTGTTGTGATTAGAGCTATATAAATAAAATTGATTTGATTTGATGGATTATGTCAAAACTACTTCACAGATTCTCACCAAATTTGCACCACAAACAGACATTAGGCCACACAAGACGCCACTGAACCTTTGAGATGATCCAGATGCGCATTCTGGATCAAGATTTCCTATATAGGCATTGAAGGATTACTTCAAAACTACTTAACGGATTCTCAGAAAATTTGCACCACACATAGATATTAGGGCATGGAAGACTCCACAGAATTTTTGGTGATCCAGACTGCCGGATGTCAGAAATCTCTGATTGCTTTTGTTGATTATGTTCTTGTTCATGATGGCATGAGAGAAGCAGGACAGAGGGTAGAACCAAATTTGAGCAGATCCTCTGTGTCCGCTATAATCAAGAGATTCGGAGAACAGGTAATTTCTATTTTGGTTTTTGTTTTTCCTTCTTCGTTTTGGTCAATGAAAGGTCATTGTATACAGATACTTCAGTACACCACCGTACCAGTATAAAGGACACCGTGTGTGTGTGTGTGTGGGGGGGGGGGGGGGGGTGTCCATCCACTACTGTTTATATAGTACACATGTATGTTTTTGTAAAGGCATGTTCTTTTTGTAGATTGCCACATGAAGGACTCCTGTGTTCAACCAGCAACAAGAGGCTCTCATTGACAGTCATCCAAAATAATACCTTCAAAGTGCAAGAAATACAACGGCGAGTTCTTGAAGACAACACAAACTTTGAAGGAATGAACAGTGTCAGCCTTTCCACCATTGATCGTGTTCTCCAACGCAACAGGGTGCGCATGAAGGAAGTGCACAGGGTACCCCGTGAGCGCAACTTAGAAAAGGTCAAATATCAACGATTTCAGTATGTGCAAGTGTACACTCAAAAAGACACATTCATTACTGATCTACATCAAGTCTCAAGTCATAAAGACCACCAATTGTTTGCAAGCTGACTTGAGACTTGCAGATTGATGACTTGATAGTAGTCTAGTCAAATGTCAAGGAAAAGTTAGTTTCAAAAGCACATTTTTTTCCCCATATCTCAACAATCAAGAAGTCTTGATGGATGCTCTCAAGAAATATTGATCAGAAAAATATTTGACTGATTGGTATGAATGTCTTCATAATGAACTCACACAGAAGTCATATAATGAAGTCATACAGTTAAAAACACCATTACAGATATTTAGCGGTGTGTAGAGCAAACGCGGTAGGCATCAGCCCTCTTGATGCCTTTTGTTGTTTTGTGTAATATCAACTGGCAGTTATCAACATACCAAGAAGTCCTACGCAAGACCCTGAGGCCCACTGGTGCCGGTGCCTATCCCAGGATTTGCTAGTGTGATGTGGATGAGTCTACAACTGCACCTAGTTGGGATGCAAATTCATGGAAGGTTATTTTCCCAGATAAGTGAGCTGAGTGGACTGAGACACTCCAGATGAAGTGTCTTGTTCAAGGACACAGACAGGTAGCCAAACCCAGATCTAGTGTACATTTTGGGAGTCCAACTCCTACCCCACTGATACAGCTGTAACAGTGTTGGGTACAAACAGAATCATGTCTGGATCCACGTGTTCAATGACTTCCTGGACTCGGCCATCAGAAGTGTATCTGCATGTGGTTAAACTGTTGGATTTGTAGAGATGTTCACTTGTCTCAGCAGTGACATTCATGTCTCTGGTTCCTTGGCCTTTGAAGCTGGGGGACACCTGGGAAGAGCTTATGGAGTCACAAGGTCACTGGACAGAGGTGTTTGGACATGATGATACCTTTGCAGGAGATCAAAGGTCTGAGTCTTTACAATTCTGGTGCTTCCTGTCTTACTGTAAGGTTGCGAGACTTGGAAGCTAACCAGTGGCTGACGGGGACAAGTAGATGTCTTTGGTACAGGATCCTTGGGTACTTGAAGAGATGAAGAGGAGGAGTTTCACCTGCATAAATTCTGTGTGTGATTCAGCACGTTGGTGTCTCTGGGCTGAGGAGTCCAACAGGATGTCCACATTGCACCTGGCTGGTGTGGTGAATGTGGCCACGCCACCACATGCTCCCAGAATTGAATTCTGGTCATTCTGGAAAAAACTTCAATATCTGTACAAATACTGCTTCAGTTAGACAGACTGTGTAAATAAACATTTAATTGTATAGAAAAAGAAAACATAACATTCTTACAGAGAAAAGTACAATTTGATTTGTTTCTGAAAAGACTACATGTGACCAGATATTGTGCAGATACCCAGCATCCTTTGCATCTCATTCCAAAACACTCTGAAGTGTCTGAATTTTTTTTTTTTTTTTTTTACTCCCTCGGGTTGTGGTGTTTATATCTTCTTGTTTCCACCCATCAAACATTCGGCGGTGCAGCAGACAGACTGCGGGCCGAGCCGGTTTGTCCTAAGAGTGACCTGTGAGTTAACCGGCTGTCATGGGGAGTGAACGGCGAGCCAGCGAGCAGCTGTGGCCCTGGCGCCACCGCCGTCAGGCCTGTGGCCCTCAGTCTGAGTGTGCGAGACAGTATCGCGTCAGTGTCGCTGGTGCTAAAGAGCCAGTGTGTTGATGTTGAAGATTTTGACAGAGTGGTCGGTGCCGGCGCTGGCGAGCTGCAGCCAGGAGCCCCCCTCGTCCACTTTGCTCCGTCTGTCCGACTCTTGTTTCGTCGCGTCCTTGCTGCCGTTCTCTCGACCTGCGCAGCCCGCCCTGGGCCTCCAGCGGAGTCTCTTCACCGCCAAGGTGTGGCTTTGTCTGCAGAAGGACGGGTGATGAAGGAAAACAAACAAGACGTCTGGTTTGACAGAATGTATTAATAAACCAGCAGCATCCCTCACTCTCAAACACCCGGGCGAGGAGGTGAATAAATTCTACACCGGTGATGAGCCAGAGTGACTCACTGATTCTTAAAATTGTTGAAGGCCTGAGGAGCAGAAGAGACAGCAAACAGATCGCTACCTTCAACTCGCTTCTCTCTGCTGCTCAGCTGAATTTATCCCCGTATCCAAGCACTGTTACATCAACGTGTCCACGGAGTGTTTCATAGATTCAAACAAACAATAAAACACGTTTGTGTTTTCAAGGATACGAGGCATCGGTTTCTCCACAGCAGGTCCAGTCGAGTCCTCCTCCAGAGTCCTTCTCTGGGCTCCACCTGTACAGCCGGATGGTGCCGTGCTCCAGACCCACCGCCAATAAGTAGCTGTCAAATTCACAACATACACACCTCCATCACTTAGAGGATCACTTCACCCACAGAGCTGGCAAGAGATCAGTAAATTTTTAGAACACATGAAAAAGGAAGCTGGTGCGCCCCCTGGTGGAGGCCTCTGGTAACGCCTTGTTCTTAGGCAAGTATCGGTTGTCTGCATGAACATGTGGTTAAAAAAGTACATTTCCAGCCAAGTTGAAAAATCCCAGTGTTCCCCTGAGAAGTGTAGTTTTATGGGAAAATATTCTGGAACAACAGTGTTCTCTGTGCTTTGCTTTCAGGAATAAGTGGTTATGTGTAATTTGGTTATGTGAAACGATTTAGTTGTGATGAAATGTATTTCCTCGTTTCATCTTCACTGGCAGGAACATTTGCTTTTCTTATTGCCTTTGAAACCGCTTTTGTTATTTGAGGTTGTTCCACAGTAAAAAAAAAAAAAAATCTAAGAGAGTTCTAAGAAGTACTAAAATAGTTTGTACTGTGCCATTAAAATTCACAGTGGTGTTTAACCCCCAAGCGACTGAGTGGGGTCATTTACGTGAGGTCATTTTTTCTAATTTTAATCAGAAAAAAGTTTCCTACCATGAATTTGTCGATCTATTTATCCTGCATTTGTTCATAGAATTTTGCAAGGATTGGCCGCTCCGTGTGGCAAGTATAATCCAAACTTGTGCAGGGTCACTTATGACCATGGGAAGATCGATGAGATTTTTGACATTATAGCTTCAGATGGTATTGTAATTTGCCAACTCTAATCATTATATTTTACTATTTGGCAGGGAAACCAACAGACCTAGAATAGCCAGATTTACAGCTGCACAAGCATTGAAACTGATTCTTGATGCCCAGACTGAGGATGAAAATAGCTGGTGGTCACAAAGGATGATTGATAGGTTCATTGAGATTTATGTTCAAGTACTGGCATATTTGTAAGTCACCGGTTCTGCTATAATTATCCTACCATATTAGTCACTAAATAGCTTGGTCACTTGAGGGTAAGTAGGTAACATTAAAAAAAATAAATCCCAGCTGGACAGTAAAGAGAAGAACAGGAACTCTCACCTTTTTCCACAGCAGGACACTGGACAGAAAGCCACTGCGGTGGCTGAATCAGCCACATCCATGACAGACGAAGAGGGTTTGATCTCATGAGGACCCGCAGAGTCCCTGAATGTGCACGGGCCCCAAACTATTACCTGCACGTGCAAACACAAATACATCAAGAAGAAGAGCAAAGAAAAGACAAGATGTATGCTACAAACATCTTTAAAACATCTACAAACAGATACCGTATTTTCTGGAGTATAAGTCGCCCCTTTCCTCGACGGACAGGAGCTCAGTGTGGCGCATGTGCACACCACAGCATGTGCTGTTATTTAAAATAAGGACTGTTACATTCCAGAAATAAGCAAGATGACCACATTTGATGGCGTTTGGACAACAGGAACATCAGCTGGAGAACTGAACAGTGGATTTCTGCAGGAAGCCCTCAGTTTGTGGTGTGTGTCAAGGACTTTTCCAAAAATAAGCAAGACAGACAAACATGCAGTGGACAACATATTGGATGTTATTCTGATGCAGATGAACATTGATTGTTGACCCACAACAGCAGAAACACCAAAATAAAAATGTGCCCTTTTATTTAAGGGTGATTCTTTAACTACGGGCACTATTGGCCTTGTAAATGTAATTTCCACCACATCATTGCCTTACAATATAAAGCGCCTTGGGGCAACTGTTTGTTGTGATTTGGCGCTATATACATGTGCTCTGATGTCACTGTTTATCTCCATAGAAACTACCCAAACAATCTTTCATACAAACTGTTTAGGGACATTACAGTGTTGTGGTGGAAATTACGGCAATAGTGTGGGACAACTACATTTTGTTAAAAAAAAATCACAATAGTTGTATGACATTGAATACCCCAATTATGTTTTGATTATTTTACTGATATTTTATTCAGAGATATTTTAAAACATTAGAAAAAACATTTCTTTACCATTCATTTTTATCATTGAAGATCAAAAGTCTGGGTGTGGGACAAGCACAAAACGGCAATATTTGCATATAATGATGCTGAAAAAAGGTGAAAAAGTCATCATAGACTACTAGAACAAATTTCTCAACACACTTGCATTGTAAAGATAACTATAAAAGTGTGAAATTTCCCCTTTTTTCTGTTTTTCATACAATATGATCAAAGGACATAATAAGTGCCCGCAGTCTAAGAATCACCCTTAAATCAGCTCCTCAATTTGGGAATTTTGTCGTATAGGGGAAGCCGGGGCACAGTGGATCAGAAATGTTGTTTTGTGGCAGCATAAAACATTATGCATAGGTTTAGGTTATTCTATTGTGGCTTTAATACAGCAAGTTATTGTTTATAATTCTGTGTTATTTATTTCTCCCCAAGTGTAAATTACAGGTGTTTAAAATAGATTTTAAAATTTTTGATTCACTGTGCCCCGGACACTAATTCACAGGGCACAGTGAATTAATTTAGAATATAATGGGAAAAAAAAAAACACGATTATAAAGATCTCTTCAACATTATTAAATATATGCTGATGCATATACAACCCCTGGCAAAAAATTTGCAGTCAGTAACGGTTACTTTTTTAGACCAAGCAGAGGGAAAAAAAATATGGACTCACTCAATTCTGAGGAATAAATTATGGAATCACCCTGTAAATTTTCATCCCCAAAACTAACACCTGCATCAAATCAGATCTGGTCGTTAGTCTGCATCTAAAAAGGAGTGATCACACCTTGGAGAGCTGTTGCACCAAGTGGACTGACATAAATCATGGCTCCAACACGAGAGATGTCAATTGAAACAAAGGAGAGGATTATCAAACTCTTAAAAGAGGGTAAATCATCAGGCAATGTTGCAAAAGATGTTGGTTGTTCATAGTCAGCTGTGTCTAAACTCTGGACCAAATACAAACAACATGGGAAGGTTGTTAAAGGCAAACATACTGGTAAACCAAGGAAGACATCAAAGCGTCAAGACAGAAAACTTAAAGCAATATGTCTCAAAAATTGAAAATGCACAACAAACCAAATGAGGAACGAATGGGAGGAAACTGGAGTCAACGTCTGTGACCGAACTGTAAGAAACCGCCTAAAGGAAATGGGATTTACATACAGAAAAGCTAAACGAAAGCCATCATTAACACCTAAACAGAAAAAAACAAGGTTACAATGGGCTAAGGAAAAGCAATCGTGGACTGTGGATGACTGGATGAAAGTCATATTCAGTGATGAATCTCGAATCTGCATTGGGCAAGGTGATGATGCTGGAACTTTTGTTTGGTGCCGTTCCAATGAGATTTATAAAGATGACTGCCTGAAGAGAACATGTAAATTTCCACAGACACTGATGATATGGGGCTGCATGTCAGACAAAGGCACTGGGGAGATGGCTATCATTACATCATCAATAAATGCACAAGTTTACGTTGATATTTTGGACACTTTCTTATCCCATCAATTGAAAGGATGTTTGGGGATGATGAAATCATTTTTCAATATGATAATGCATCTTGCCACAGAGCAAAAACTGTGAAAACATTCCTTGCAAAAAGACACATAGGATCAATGTCATGGCCTGCAAATAGTCCGGATCTTAATCCAATTGAAAATCTTTGGTCAAAGTTGAAGAAAACGGTCCATGACAAGGCTCCAACCTGCAAAGCTGATCTGGCAACAGCAATCAGAGAAAGTTGGAGTCAGATTGATGAAGAGTACTATTTGTCACTCATTAAGTCCATGCCTCAGAGACTGCAAGCTGTTATAAAAGCCAGAGGTGGTGCAACAAAATACTAGTGATGTGTTGGAGCGTTCTTTTGTTTTTCATGATTCCATAATTTTTTCCTCAGATTTGAGTGATTCCATAATTTTTTCCCTCTGCTTGGTCTAAAAAAGTAACCGTTACTGACTGCCACAATTATTTTTCCTGATTTCTTAAAGCCAGAAAGTTGCCATTTGAAATGACTTTAGTTTTGTCTCATGTCTGTGATCTGCTTTTTTTCTACAAAATTAAACAACTGAATGAACATCCTCCGAGGCCAGTGATTCCATATTTTTGCCAGGGGTTGTACAAACTAAGTCCTTTAGAAAGTATTATAAATACAACTGTCATAATTTCTGTTCAAATGTGAAAACAGTTGTTTATATACACAAATTCTAGAAAGAATTCATGGAAAAATAAATGGATAAGCTTCAACAAGTAATATTTGTCATCCACTTGATACTGGGGCTTAGTAAATCACTTTCTAGACTGATTCATTGTGCCCCAATACACTGTGCCCAGGGTGCATGTGACACATGAGTCATGTTATCAAATAGCTGAGTCTGGAGAAGACATAACACATGCTCATCAGTTGGACGGGGTAGTCTTCTAACTAATAACAATTTTTTGGGCCACCTTTCCTCTGTTGTGAGAAATAAATACAAAGACACTGACATCCACAAAATTTACTTTTGATAGGAAAAAACTGACTTCACTTGGCACTTAGTTTTTACCCTTAATGTATCCAAAAACAAAACACCAATTTATAAGGGGGATGTCTTTATGCATAAAAATGTGGCATTACTGCTGCAAATATATGTAGTTTTGCAGCTATAGCTACTGATTCACTGTGGCCCGTTTTCCCCTACCTTTATTTATTGGAGCTTCTTTTTTTTTAGTTTGAGTCTTGGGAAGCACTTTAATAATAATAATAATAATAATAATAATTATTATAACAAAATGCATCATTTTTCTGTATATAAAGTTGCAAGACCTTCTAAACTAATTAAAAAAAGACAAAACTGCAACTTATAATTTGGAAAATACTGTGCCTAAATGTTAGGAAGGACATCAAATTTTTGCATGTACGCAAGTTTTCAAAATTACCAAAATGGCATGAAAATATATTCATTAAATGTGGAGAAGAGAATGCGTATGCATATTTCAGCCTTTGGTTGTGCACACTTTTGTCTTGATTCGCCAATAAATGTTATGCACCCGGCCCCAGGTCTTGAGAGGAACAAACAGACTTGTTTTCCATTTGTAAAGCATTAATAAATAAATAAAAAAAATGCAGTCAGCATTTGAAAATTACCTTCTTGTCCCGGCTGGATGTCACAAAGTATTTGCTGTCAGGGCTCCAGTCACAGGACCAGATGATTCGGCTGTGTATGGCTGTGTCCTTGGCCGTGCGTGCCAGTAGGGAGAACTCGGGCTCTGGATGCAAACGACAGATTCACAAAACGACTTGAAGAAGTCATTCTTACGTCGGCTCCAACGCTCCATATATTTTGTTACTTTCATGCTTCCTTCCACATGAAGAGGACCTGATGGAGACATTTAAGGCTTGATTTTGGTGGCGTGGAATCAGCATATCTCTATGTAGAAACACTCCCTCTCCCTGGTGACAAATAACATAATAACACAAAGAGCGGCAGCAGCAGCCCGTCATTTCACTCACTTTTTGCTTTATGACCTGCGGTTTAATTCCCCTGCTTAAGTCATTTCAGCATCGCATTGGTTTTCCCCAGAGAGCTTGTTTAGACGCTGCTGGCAGACGTCGTCTGCACGTCTGCAGTAACACTGGTCTCAACACGAATACGGATAACACAACCTGCGTGGCCACAGAAGCCGTGCAGAGTTAATCATTATGGATCCAAAACATGAATAGGCTGTGATATTGATTCAGAAGTATAACAGTGAAGCGCCTCCATCCAAATTCACATCTGGGATCACCCTTTTTTCAGCCCGACCACTCAATGGGAGATTAAGGAAAAGAAAAGATGTGCTCAGTGGAGCAACAACAAGCGGAATTCATCAAGAGGAACGGTGCACGACAGGCTTTGCAAATTAAAACGTGGTAAACAAGTGGAGAAGAAGTAAAGGGAGAGAGAACGGAGTCTCCTTGGAATGAAGATTTCAGGGTGTGTGTGACCCAACATAGTCAGAAAAACATGAGGGTGCGAAGAACAGCAGCAGGGAGGAGGAGGAGGAGGGGAGTAAAATGGTAAATAAATGGTAAATGGACTGCATTTATATAGCGCTTTTCCATCTGCATCAGATGCTCAAAGCGCTTTACAATTATGCCTCACATTCACCCCGATGTCAGGGTGCTGCCATACAAGGCGCTCACTACACACCGGGAGCAATAGGGGATTAAAGGCCTTGCCCAAGGGCCCTTAGTAATTTTCTAGTCAGGCGGGGATTTGAACCCATGATCTTCTGGACTCAAGCCCAACACCTTAACCACTAGACCATCACCTCCTCTAATGAGTGACGGAGGAGCTGTGTTTGATCACTTTGTTTAACCTTTGCTGGTCTGACCTGTGAGAATGTTTGGTCCTCGCACTCACTTTGAGCGAATGCAGCCAAGCGACACACGGACACGCCTCCTCCCCGTCTGCACGTCCAGCCTCGCTCTGTGTTGACCGAGTGGCGTCTGAGTGGCATCTTCTGCTGCCAAGAGGATTATCGTCTCCTGCATTATGATGTGAGTCCTAAATGTTGGAATGTTGTGCTCGCTCTGGATGTGGGACCAGGTAGGTCCTCGGAGCGTGTGGGCCCTGACAGATGACCTTCCAGAAACAAATCTGACTTTCCAAAAATAAAAGTCACCATCAGGATAAAGTCCCACTCTGCAGGAAAAGGTCACGTAAAACACATGACAGAATGAGTGATAGAAAGAGTGACAGCGGTCGTGTTTCCGGCCCGTTAGCACTCTCAGAACCTTCACAGCAAACTTCGCTTCCATCATCAACTAATCCACCGAAACATTAGGATATAGATTTTGTGTTTTTTTTTCCTGTATCCTTTTCAACTTCTGCCCATCATGCTGCAGCAAACACATGACGTATTACAGATCTGGCTCAAGTACAGATACCAATTCAAAATGTAGTGTTCAAGGATTTAGGGTTTTTTGACATAAACTAGTTTCTACAAATGGCTCATTTCAAACCATGAACATATTCATGTATTTCAAGTACTTCAGCTACTTCATCCAAATATCTAAGATGGCAATATTTCAAATGTGAAATACAGTCATCTAAAACGCCAAAAACTCCCAAGAATGCAGCAGCTGTTTAGGTTCCATCAGACCTCTTGGATATTGCAGTTGTGCACCCATCATGCTTTGCATCAAAGGTCCTTGTCAGCTGAAGGATTCTTGAGGTTTATTTAAGATATTATACAGAAGGAAATTTTTAGGGTTCTTTTTTGTTAATCCTGCAAACAAACAGCAGTGGCCTATGTGTCTCTATTTTACAAGTACATTACAGTCATTTGGTATCTTAAAAGATGAGTTGAACATGCAATAGTTTTTACTGAAACCTTGCAGACCCACTCACAGACTCACTGAATCAATGACTACGTTAATCCTACGCATGCCCTGCTAACTGCACTGGAACATTATTACATTGTAACAATCAGAAATCTTGCTCAAAGGCCCAATCAACTGTGACATTCAAACATCAATGTCAAAAGTTGAACAATGATTGCAACTGTAATGTGCACTAATGTAGAAATGTGACTGATAAAATTCATAGATCTAAGAAGTGCAGTCTACCAAGTCAAACATCATTACTGACTTACCGTGTGTTTGAAATACACCCACAATATACTACATAATTATACACACCATATTTTAAAAATGGCTTTTAAATTAATCAAATAACCAAGTGATGTACATTAAATTTTTAAATAGTATTTTAAAATACATTTTAATCTCCAAATGATTCAAATACAAAGTACTTCAAAGGCCATAACATAGATGAAATGAACCTCTGTTTCAGGATTTTTACCCGAGGCCATCAAATATGACCATCGGGTATTGCGAAGGCTTTCTGTCCGTCAGTCCATGCTCAGCTTTAGTCCAGTCCTATTACTGCCACAGTCTTCAAACTCATAGAGAACATTCTTGGGACACAGACCTTGCACAAATTCAAAAATTGCTAACCTTGACCTATTTTAAGAGGTATTTAAGAGGTTAAAAAGTCACATTCTTGTTTATTTTGCATTATTATTGCTTATTTGCACATCCACATATTGCACTTTTGCAATACTTTGTTTTTGGCATGGACTCTGGATTGAATATTTGACATTGTATGGGTATTGTTTTTATTGTTTTTCTTATTTTTATTAAGTTTGATTTTAGACTTTTAATTGGGTCTTATTTTCACTGTTAATATTGTTATCTTGTGTACCTTGTCTTTTGTGTGCTCCTGCTGCAACATTAATTTCCCTTTACGGGACAATAAAGAAATTCTGATTCTGATTCTGACATTCTATACCTAATTTTATGGTATAATCTTGTGGACGTTAGCATGGTGACTTCACTTCCTGGTGTCGCTACTAGCTGCTAACTTCATTTCATTGTTGGCTAGGAATAACATCTTTCTCATACGTTATGTAAAAGCAAGCGAGAAATAAACACTTCTAAAACTGAAAATGCTGCTTTTGGTTTGCACGCTAACTTCTGCTAACTCAAAGCTAACTTTCTATGGAGTTTAATTTGTCTCATTAATACCTGCAAATGCACAGAGGGTGAGCTATAAATGTTCCTTGATGTGCAGAACTTCCGCTCTTCTCAAAAGCTCAAATATGCGCACATGCAAGGCCTCCTGCAGACGCCGTTAAAACGGAAATATTGTTTTTGATTGACTGATTGATAGAGGGGCTTTACTGAACATGTACAAATTTTAAGTAAGACAATAGGATCTTAATAATTAATTAAACAATTGCAAATTATGAAGAACACAATGCGCATACAGGCGAGGGTATTTTAGCTTTGCTTTATATATATTTTGTTGGTGTGTGTGTGTGCTGTCAGTTAGTGACTGCGCGACCATATATACCATATATACTGCAAGCCGCCCAGCAAAGGACGACACCGAAACATGTAAGAAGGCACCTGCTGTCTCAAAAAATCCCTGCACCTACCAGCCAGCACATGAACTGCTGCTGACGGTAATCACATTAAATACAGTAAGCAGGGATGAGATTGGCAAATTCGATTTTCAGAGGAAAATAAGCCAGTGTCCAGGGGCCGCAGGCCCCAGCGGATCCAGGGCAGAGCCCTGGTCAGGGAGTCAAAGCAAGCCAAAGCATTTTTGCTGTTTTAAAACATGTAAACTGCACTAAAATGATATTAAAAACTACTATAAATGCCAGGTGTTCATATCTATAATTCAAACTGTAAACCCTTACTAAGACCATCTACTGTACATGTGCATTTTTGTGACCAAAATATTTTTTCATAACTAGACTTACTTGATTTTCAGCATTCTCCACTTTCAGCATGGCACACTTGTCAACAAACATACATGTAAGAGCGGGAGAAAGGAAAGGGTGGGAGAAACGCATATATAACCTTTGCGCTGATTGGTCATAAGCTTTGTAATAACCAATAAAAACGTGCGTAAGTAATAGCTTCGATTGCGCTTCGATACCGTCTCGGTTTTTATGATTTGTTGGAGGGAAAACTACCGAATATTGGAAGTGGAAAGACTACACAGTTACCTCCCTTACACTACATGCTCATTGTGCACCTACTTCATACTGGTCACTGATCAGCACAGCGTTACTTCCGCGTTCGGCTGACTGACGGACTGATCGAACTTGCTGCGTCGGCGATAAACAAAGACCAGTCAGTGTTCTGAATAGATGACAATTTTATTAAACAAAAGTACTCCTGGCATTTTTTTTTTTTGCATTCTTACCACCCACCCCCCCCCCCCCCCCCCTTCCTAACGTTTTCTCAATGGATTTGGACGTTTCACAAAATCGACCCGCGGGACTGTCAAATCCGCGGAAATCCGCGGATCTGCGGAAAAATCTCATCCCTGAGTAAGTCCCGTTCTCACCTGGACAATCAGGCGCAGGCAGGTTCCGTCTCCATAGCGACCACGTGCGATCACGGGAAACGGCCAGCAGGAGTCGTGCATTAGGAGAGAAGGCCATCTGGGTGACTGTGAGGGTGTGGCAAGACAGCGTCTGCAGCTGGCGCCATGTTTTGGCACTCCACACTAGCACTGATGCGTGTTCTGCTTTAGACGCCTGCACGGATCAAATAACACACAACTCATCTGCAACGTGCTGGAAAGAAAAAACAAATGCACAGAGGTGGGGGCAAAGATGGCTGAGGAAGAACAGGTAAGGGGGAGGAGCTGTCAGGCAGGAAGAGTGATGTGGAAGTGGAATCAAAGTGAAGACAAAAACCTTCTGCGTTTTTTTTTTTTCTTCTTCTTCTTCTTCTACACAACTAATCAAGGGACAGGAGGATGTGCACCATCAACACCTGGCTGACGGCTGATTGGTGCATTTGTGCGGCCTCATCGCACTGACCTTACAGGCGGAGGCCACCACCGTTCTGGCGCTGTCGGACGCGAGACAGAACATCTCAAAGCTGTGACCGTACCTGCAAGTCAGAGAAGACGGAAAACTTGTAGAGACTCATCAACATTAAAGCTTAAAGATATGCTGAATGCGTGGACAGACGGACGGGATCTGACAGACGGGTGATGGCAACTTGAGTTTCTTATGCTCAAGTCGTCATCGCTTCCCGTCAGTGTGAAATTAAGGCGCGCTGTAGCGCTCCGGTTAATGACTTGGTACCTAACAACGTTTAGCTTGAGTGTTTTTAAAAATGTCAGCAGACTGAACCCACAGATCACAAAGTCACAGGAGAAATTCCTCCACAGCTCTGAACCTGACAGGGCTCGTTTTATTGATGCCACAAAAACAATTCAACCACTTGCTCCTTTTAATGTTCCTATGATGTGCTAAATGACTCAAAGAGAGGCAGAAAAACCTTAACGCACAATCACATAATGCTCACGGCATGAATAAAGGGCCACACAATGCGGCACATTTATGGCGAACTGACTAGTAAATGGATTTAACATCGGCCACAAATTAAGGCAATATATTCAACTTGGAGACGTGGCTCATGGGATGGCAGGAAGCTCCGATTGGTTAATAAATGGGGTGGGGGGGCTGTGAGAGGTTCATCGTTCTCGGATATAATAAAGTCAACCCTGTGGGCCAAACCAAACAAACCTCACGCCTCATTATGAGCCAGGTGGAAGATGCACTATCACCATAAAGTGGATCCTGTGGACGCTGTGACTGTAAATTATCATGATGTTTGGTGTCACGTTAATGTGAGACTCTACTGACAACGAAGCAGAGAGAAATCTTCATACTCACAGTTTCTGGACCTCCAGCCAGAGTGTGTTCTGGAGGAGATGATCCTCTGGTGGCGGCTCTGCACAAACACACACACACACACACACACACACACACACACACACACACACACACACGTAAAATACACAACTGCACAAACATTTATGCAAATGTCATGAGCTGAAAACAACTACTATCTAAGATTTATGAATAAATATATCAAATGTTTGATTACGTTTTACCTTTAAAAATACAAAATGTGTTTTTTCACATCAAAGCATAATTTCATTTCGGTAGTTTCCTATTTATTACCAAGTGACCAACAGCAACAGTTGTGTTGTAATGCACAGTGCAGCGGAGCAACAAAGAAATCAAGATTGTTTGTTTGTTTTTTTATCCTTGCTGTCATCATCATTTACTTGAAAAGGAGTTTCACAACTCCCAAAATCATTAACTTATTTAATTCAATTGTGAAGGTGATTAGTAGGGGTCATATTTTATTTTTGCTGGGAATTAAATACTTCAGTATTTAAAATTTATTGTTGATAAGGAAATTAACAAGCAAAGAACAATAAATAAATAAGCCCCTACAATTTCAGAAAACTTTCAGGTTGCCTAAAACATTTGCACACAAGTTTTTAAAAAGTTCAGAAAGAAAATATGCTGCAGAAATAATGGAACATCTAAATATTACAGATATACAGTGGTAAGTGTTCAATGATAAAAATAAATGTGACTACCAGACATGGGGCCAAATACAAAAGTATTTGTATTTGAAAATACTTAAATACATTTTACAGAGTATTTGTATTTGTATTTTCTGATTTTGAATTCAAAGTATTTGTATTTCAAATACATTGCCGATCCCAAGTATTTCCAAATACTTTTACAAATACTTTTTCAAATACTTTTCAAACTTGGGAATCTCTGTGACACCGTGTTGAATATAGATTGTGATAGTTTGATTATTGCCTGTGATATTATAATAGTGAATTTGTGATAAAACATTCAATCCTTTACTTATCAATAGTATTTGGTCACGCTATTTTCACAATAAATTGTCACCGGTTTATCAGTTTTGTGTTGATTTGTTCTTTATAGTTCATGGAAAGTATTTGTATTTGAAATACTCAAAATATAAAGTATTTGTATTTGGAATTCGAAAATCTAAAGTATTTGTATTTGTATTTAAATACAATGCAAAGTATTTGACCCCATGTCTGGTGACTTGACCTGTTACCTATAAAACTGAATTCTTTTTAGAAAACATTTCTGCAGTTTTACAAAAATACTTTTTTTTTCTTTTTTTTTCTTTTTTTACAACCGTTTTGTGGAATCGTGCAGTGGCTGTAAAACTGCAAAAAAACAATAATAATTATTTTCCTACAACATTAATTTTGAAAACAAAATGTGTTACAGAACTAAATTAGAAGACAACCACATTTATGCAGAAGTATAAGGGTGCTTAAGAAATCTGCACAGCAACAAAAACTTTAGAGCTTTCACATAACAGTAATTTGAAATAAACCTGAGCTCATTTAAATTTACATACAGCCAGTTTCCAGACTTGTCAGTGAGGATGTGACTATTATCATTTCTGTACTATAGCAGTGACAGACCGTGCACGAACTGTGTGCCTCTGTGTGTTTACCCGATGAGCGCACGAGCTGAAAGGGAAAAAGAGTCTGTAAGCATTAAAAGCGGAGCAAGAGAAAGACGCCAAGATCCAGCTCGACACTGGACCGAAATACCCGACTGAAAGCCTGGAGACAATGTTCTCACACATTCACTTTTCTGCTAGCATTACACTTGCACAAAATCCTCAGCCTTACAACTTGCTCCTGCAAAGAAACGTTACTTAGAAAAAATAAAATAAAACACAGCTTCATATGCAGTTCTTAATGGCTGCTGGCTTTGAGGCGGATCACGCTTCACGGTGCACCAATCAGCATCTCAGCTTCCATGGTGCAAGTAATTGTAAGCTGCACTCCTCCTACTTCATTACTGGTCATCGGCTTCACATTTTGTCTAATTATTCATTCATCTCTGTGCCCGAGGAAGCCAATCAGGGAAGTGAAAAAGCATTGCCAACAACAGGCTCCACACTCGCTGCTCCCTACATCGCCCGTGGGCACGATACTTAAAAACTTTGCAATCACATAAGCCTGTGTTCTAATTAGCATTGCAGATTAAGGAGTGGCTTCAATCATGCTGATGACAGCCCTCCACATCGCCTAGCCCACGGGTTTTAAAGCGCTGCTCTTTATTTTACCCTGATTCTACAATCAGCTGCTTTTTTCACCTTGTATCCTGAATTGTATTATTTTTTCTTCGTACCTGCATACATCATGAAGCATTGCCATTTTTCTTATACAACACTGTAAAAATTAACGTTTTTCACCTACTACTATTGTAATTGCAGCCTGTATTTTTGATGGCTTCCCTCACTAGGTTCTCTCTTGCGAGATCTCTTAGGTTTTGAGAACTGGATTTGGATCCAGTACCAAACTGTCAAAGTCTAAACCAGTCCCCTTCCTAGCCCTCCGACCTGCCCCATTACCACGTGTGCAGTGGTGGGCACAGATAACAGAAAATTAACTTCGATAACAGATAATCAGATAACTGAAAAGTTATCTTCGATAAAGATAAAACAATAAACCACCCAAAAATTTATCGGAAGTTACAGATAACCGATAACAGATAAATTCTAATATTATCTCTGGCACATTTACAACTACTAGTAAAACAAATTTAATAGCTTCTAATAATATTAAAAATAACAACAGACCCAAACAATAAGACCATACTTTTTTCTTTCAACAGTCTGACCCTGCTGGAAGCTCTACAGCGCTCCAAGCACAGACAGAGATACCCCACGACCCAAACAATGAGACCATACTTTTTTTTCTTTAAACATTCGGCCCCTGCTGGAAGCTCTTGTTTATTACAAGCCCTCCCAGCACAGCGGCACTGTGAGAGCAGCCGTAAAGCCAAACCTGTATCAATTATAAAGGTCCGGTCATGCGGAGGTCTTGAAAAATAAAGTCATATTGACTTATGGTTTTGATTTATAAATAACATTAATACCGATAGAATAACTCCATTAATGTCAATTCTGTCATTTGTACAAAGTTAAAATATAACATATATCTTTTAATGTTGAATAATGCACTAATTCTGGGGTTTTGTAACAAAGAGACAGATCGCAAAGATTACCCAAGATTCTGGGTAAAGGTGCCTGCTAAACACTGATTGGTTCAGTCATCATTATGTAAACCAACACATTAATGTGACGTCTGTTGTGTGTTGGTGTTTAAATGTGCTTTTGTAAAATATTCCATTTTTTTATTTGTAAAAACACGCATTTTTACGGAGCTCTGGAAGTGTCATTGCAAATTTTTTTGCATGTTTTTTTTTTGCATTCTTTTTTTTCATTTTTTTGAATTCTCTCTTTACAACATTCATTTGATGTTGTAAAACATACTTTACACTGTGCGAGATTATTTTTCATGCAGGATTTTTTTGGACCAAGTTTCAGGTTAATCGTGCGTCCTGCATCGTGTAGTGTTCATGGAGTATCAAGCTGCGGTCAACATCTGACGACCACCTCCTGATCGCTGATCGTATGGTCGAATGAGAATCAAACCTGTTTGATATATTATTGTGGTCGGCCGTCGTGAGGTTATCCTGCTGCTGAAAGCTACAAGCAGCATCTAACCGTTCGCACTGTATCTGTGCTAACACTGCAGAGCTGTCTTGTAATAATGTTATTATCATTATTATGCAGTTGTTTTGTTTCTAAACTTCATTTGTAAAAAAAAAAAAAGCCATTTGCAAAGCAAAAATTTGATTTGACAATCATCTTTCTTTCTTTCTTTCTTTAATATTTATTTCATTAATTTAAAAGAAAAAAACAGAAAAAACAGAAATAAAGCATCACAATCACCAGAATGAAACGGAGCAAAGAGAAGAACAAGTCTTATATCTGACATAACCGGGGTCAAAATAAATAGAACACTGCCATCTACTGGTCCCCAGACACTGCCACGAACAGTACTGGCCAGTAGATGCTAGATGGCAGTAGAGGCTTTCAAAACAAATTCTAGATAATCCCTGTCTGTTCACATTTAAAATGCGTGGAATTTAACAAACACAATTAAAAAATCAACGTCTATAAACGCAGAGAATATATACAAGAGAGTTTTAGGCACTAGAGTTTAATGCTGTTGTCCTTTGAGCCTGAACAGAGTGTCTGAAATGCATTTGTCCTGTCGTGACGTACTGAGATTACATCATCCTACCCATAATGCACTGCGGGGCACAGCATGTGCTCAGAAAACCTTAAAAATGAACACATTACTTTAAAACTAAAACATATATCTGATATTTTTACTTTATACAACTTCAGACATGACATTAATTTTAAATAACTTGTCCAAAATTAGTTTGGTTAAAATTTGAACCATAAGTTAAAGATGTATGCCTCTGGATGACTTGGGTCATATTGTCAGCATATCAGTATGGTGTTAAAGGAAATGGGGTTTTTTTTCTTTTTGGGGCTGTTTTTCCTTTGTTTGCAGAGGCTTGAGATGCTTTTTATACAAGCAGTTCTCTTCTGTTTGCAAAGGTTATAACTGAGCATCTGGAACAAAACTTTTAACAGGTGGGTGCTGAACTAATTTTAAAAATGCTTGTCGCTGTTCAGTTTTGTTTATCGGTTTAAAAGTTATCGGACAAAAATTCATCGGAAGATAATTAGTCCAATGATGGTCTTTAAAGTTATCTTAAAAGATAATCCAATAATGAAAACGTTATCTTTGATAATTATGTTATCGGAACTGTGCCCACCACTGCACGTGTGTGACTCCAGAACACATCCAAGAATGCATCGCTCCACCCCAATTTTAAAATCACTACTTAAAAGTCATCTTTTTAAAACTGCTTTTAGTGTGCAATTAATATTTTGTGATACATTTTGTTGCATTACATTTATGCCCATTTTAAAATTTCTGCAATGTGTCTGAGCATTCTGAAAAGTACTTTATAATTTAAAAGTATTACTCCCACAGCACAGCTAGTGGGACAGATATCACTATGTGTGCAAAAAAAAAAATCAGCCAGCCATGTGACATTTCACTTGTGAGCAACATCCCTTCAGTTGTACTGACTTGATTATCACCAAACTATGCTACCTGTGACCTTCTGCATAGTGACCCCACAGGTCAAAGTCACTGCAGCATACTAAAATATTGTGAACTTAACTACCCAACTGTTACTTAACTCGATATGTGTTAGCTATTTGGACCCCAAGAAGCCTGTTGTCTCTGGGAACCAAACGTCAAAGGACAAGGTTACTAGAGGACTTTTTAAAAATCTGCAGTACTTTTTTTAATCTTGTGAGTGCAATAACTAATTCTGTAACTGACTAAATGCCATCATACTTGATATGTGTTAGCTATTTGGACCCCAAGAAGCCTGTTGTCTCTGGGATCCAAAGGGCAAGGTCACCAGAGTACTTTTTAAAAATCTACAGTACTTTTTTTAATCTTGTGAGTGCAATAACTAATTCTGTAACTGACTAAATGCCATCATACTTGGTTATGTGTGTTAGGTATTTGAAGCCCAAGAAGCCTATTGTCTCTGAGGTCACAGGTCAAGCTTACTGGAGCATACTTTGTTAAAAAAAAAAAAACTCTCATGAGTGCAATGACATCTTTACTAATTGCCTGATTATCACCAAACTTAATCATGGTGACCCCAAGAAGCCCACTGATTTTGGGGTCAAAAATTTTTAAATCAATAAACTGTACTTTGTAAAAGGCTTCTGCAGAAAAGCATCACTTCTCATCAGTAAGCTTATTAATGTTTGTACAGGGAGCCTGTATGAGATAAACAGACAAGATGGTATTTACAGTACCAGTCATATGAACAGGATGGAAGTAAGATTCTTGATATTGGTCAGATATACTGCTGAACTGCTCCTCTTCCTCATTAGTCCTTGGGACAAGGTCACCTGATAATAATAATAGCATAAAGGATTTGTAAGTCACGCTTTACAAAAGAGTTTTCGTTTTTTGCAAACTTCAAAGACATAGCAATCCCCAAATTTACTGAAGTAAAGCTGGCACAGACGACAGAAACTGATCGCCAGACAGAAGCTGGCGTAAAGCCTGAGAACAGATATTCTCACGCGTGCAGTGTTTTACCTTGAAATACAGCCTTGTTGGACAGACCTAAGGCAGGTGTGCTGGCTCCTTCTGGCAGGTTTACAGAGTCCTGGCAACGTGAAGACAAATTAATGAGCAGAGACACACGCATCATTAGATTTTCATGGTGAGCAGGCAATCCATTCAGCTCTAAAACGACAGGATGAAAAGTGAGGCTGGAGATAAACGTTGCGAGACCCAACCGGTGCTTCTATGCATGGAAATGAACATAATATGAATTTACACTCACACTAGATGTTAACAGCTCATCTCTGGAGGTCTGAGAGATGTTGGCAAAGTTCTCCAGAAAATTACGTGGTGCATGAAACACCCGCAGCACCTTCTCGTCAGCGCCGGACACAAACTGAAACCTACCGACTGTTGCCAGGCACTGCATGTCATATCCATGGATCTGTGGCCTGGAGATTTCGTGCCAGGTTGCCTGG
The DNA here is from genome assembly GCF_902500255.1 of Thalassophryne amazonica. Taxonomy (NCBI): domain Eukaryota; kingdom Metazoa; phylum Chordata; class Actinopteri; order Batrachoidiformes; family Batrachoididae; genus Thalassophryne; species Thalassophryne amazonica. The sequence goes on from NC_047122.1 coordinate 49,118,410, forward strand.
AGGAGGTCAAGAAACACACACAGTGTGGAGAATCTCAAACCTGCTCACAATCCTTTCTGTCTCTTCAAGCTCCACCAAAAAAAAAAAAAAAAAAAATCCCCTGAGCAGGAATTTTATTAAAATAAATTATCTTGGCTAAAGTGAAGTTTCACCTCGCTGCACCTTACAAATGTATCTAGACGGGCTTGAGGAAAAAGTGTATTTGAATGAAACAGGTGGAGTCCTGCAGTATTGACAACAATGAAATATCAATTCAAATTTAGATAATTTTCCACCAATTTCATGCTTCATGGATTGAAAATTATTTACTGATCAACTTGCAGCCATAGAAAAGATGCAAAACAGAATTTTGGACGATACTGTATGAAGTTAAAAGGATGGACACAGTGTAGTAAACAATTTTAAAAATATGTTAAATGATCTTTACTGCAAGATTATTTAAAAGGGGTCACATCATATATCTCTTCAGCAAGCCAATACACTACTACTACAAGGAGGAAGAAGATGAAGGAGGAAAAAAGATGGAAGAGAAGGAGGTGAAAGAAAGAGGGAGAAGACAAAGAAGACACAAGGAAGAGAAAAAGAAGGAGGAAGATGGAGAAGTACAGTAAGAAGAAAGGAGGAGGGAGAAGACAGAGCAGAAGCTGGAGGAAGATGAAGATGACAAAGGAGAACATAAAGAAAGGAGAAGAAAAAGAACACAAAGGAGAAGAAGAAGAAAAGAGAAGATGAATGAGAAGACAAAGGAGAAGAAAGAGAAGATAAAGACAAGGGACAAAGAAGTAGTAATAACCAGGGCCGGTGTCGCCGACCGGACGGTATCCCTTAAAAATCGGTCCTAACTTTTGCATCTACGCATGTGTCATTAGCAGCGGTTCACGAATTAACACTTTGTTTTGGCTTCAAACTGCACTCCAGTCATCATCTATCTCAACGACAGATAACTAAAGCTTTTGTACAACAATCCTTTCCACATAAATTCAGCATTATTTTATCATAAAAAACAGATGTTGTTATTATCTATCATCCACCTGGTCGTTACTGTGAGTTTCTCTGTGAATTTTCAGACCTTTTGTCTGACTTAGTGCTTAGCTCAGATAAGATAATTATAGTGGGCGATTTTAACATCCACACAGATGCTGAGAATGACAGCCTCAACACTGCATTTAATCTATTATTAGACTCTATCGGCTTTGCTCAAAAAGTAAATGAGTCCACCCACCACTTTAATCATATTTTAGATCTTGTTCTGACTTATGGTATGGAAATAGAAGACTTAACAGTATTCCCTGAAAACTCCCTTTTGTCTGATCATTTTTTAATAACATTTACATTTACCCTGATGGACTACCCTGCAGTGGGGAATAAGTTTCATTACACTAGAAGTCTTTCAGAAAGCGCTGTAACTAGGTTTAAGGATATGATTCCTTCTTTATGTTCTCTAATGTCATATACCAACACAGAGCAGAGTAGCTACCTAAACTCTGTAAGGGAGTTAGAGTATCTTGTCAATAGTTTTACATCCTCATTGAAGACAACTTTGGATGCTGTAGCTCCTCTGAAAAAGAGAGCTTTAAATCAGAAGTGTCTGACTCCGTGGTATAACTCACAAACTCGTGAAAATCATCGGCCAGTGTAAAACAGCTAATCTACAAGTTTAGCCATCGATGTGAAACGGATTAGATGGATAATGTTGGTTGACTAACCTTAGTCGAATAAGGAAGCTTAGTAGACTAAAAGATTAGACCGCTTTATGAAACAGGGCCCTAGTTTATTTAAACAGTTATTACAGTTTGCAGCCCAAAAATACACCACATACCATGAGGTCAAGCATCTTTAAAAAAAAATGAAAACATATCTATGAAAAACAACCCATTTTTGTGGCTGATTCCTTCTTTGTGTTCTCTAATGCCATGTGGCAACACGGTGCAGAGTGGCTACCTAGGCTCTGTAAGGGAGATAGAGTATCTCGTCAATAGTTTTACATCCTCATTGAAGACAACTTTGGATGCTGTAGCTCCTCTGAAAAAGAGAGCTTTAAATCAGAAGTGTCTGACTCCATGGTATAACTCTCAAACTCGTAGCTTAAAGCAGATAACCCGTAAGTTGGAGAGGAAATGGCGTCTCACTAATTTAGAAGATCTTCACTTAGCCTGGAAAAAGAGTCTGTTGCTCTATAAAAAAGCCCTCCGTAAAGCTAGGACATCTTTCTACTCATCACTAATTGAAGAAAATAAGAACAACCCCAGGTTTCTTTTCAGCACTGTAGCCAGGCTGACAAAGAGTCAGAGCTCTATTGAGCTGAGTATTCCATTATCTTTAACTAGTAATGAGTTCATGACTTTCTTTGCTAACAAAATTTTAACTATTAGAGAAAAAATTACTCATAACCATCCCAAAGACGTATCGTTATCTTTGGCTGCTTTCAGTGATGCTGGTATTTGGTTAGACTCTTTCTCTCCGATTGTTCTGTCTGAGTTATTTTCATTAGTTACTTCATCCAAACCATCAACATGTTTATTAGACCCCATTCCTACCAGGCTGCTCAAGGAAGCCCTACCATTATTTAATGCTTCGATCTTAAATATGATCAATCTATCTTTGTTAGTTGGCTATGTACCACAGGCTTTTAAGGTGGCAGTAATTAAACCATTACTTAAAAAGCCATCACTTGACCCAGCTATCTTAGCTAATTATAGGCCAATCTCCAACCTTCCTTTTCTCTCAAAAATTCTTGAAAGGGTAGTTGTAAAACAGCTAACTGATCATCTGCAGAGGAATGGTCTATTTGAAGAGTTTCAGTCAGGTTTTAGAATTCATCATAGTACAGAAACAGCATTAGTGAAGGTTACAAATGATCTTCTTATGGCCTCGGACAGTGGACTCATCTCTGTGCTTGTTCTGTTAGACCTCAGTGCTGCTTTTGATACTGTTGACCATAAAATTTTATTACAGAGATTAGAGCATGCCATAGGTATTAAAGGCACTGCGCTGCGGTGGTTTGAATCATATTTGTCTAATAGATTACAATTTGTTCATGTAAATGGGGAATCTTCTTCACAGACTAAAGTTAATTATGGAGTTCCACAAGGTTCTGTGCTAGGACCAATTTTATTCACTTTATATATGCTTCCCTTAGGCAGTATTATTAGACGGTATTGCTTAAATTTTCATTGTTACGCAGATGATGCCCAGCTTTATCTATCCATGAAGCCAGAGGACACACACCAATTAGCTAAACTGCAGGATTGTCTTACAGACATAAAGACATGGATGACCTCTAATTTCCTGCTTTTAAACTCAGATAAAACTGAAGTTATTGTTCTTGGCCCCACAAATCTTAGAAACATGGTGTCTAACCAGATCCTTACTCTGGATGGCATTACCCTGACCTCTAGTAATACTGTGAGAAATCTTGGAGTCATTTTTGATCAGGATATGTCATTCAAAGCGCATATTAAACAAATATGTAGGACTGCTTTTTTGCATTTACGCAATATCTCTAAAATCAGAAAGGTCTTGTCTCAGAGTGATGCTGAAAAACTAATTCATGCATTTATTTCCTCTAGGCTGGACTATTGTAATTCATTATTATCAGGTTGTCCTAAAAGTTCCCTAAAAAGCCTTCAGTTAATTCAAAATGCTGCAGCTAGAGTGCTGACGGGGACTAGAAGGAGAGAGCATATCTCACCCATATTGGCCTCTCTTCATTGGCTTCCTGTTAATTCTAGAATAGAATTTAAAATTCTTCTTCTTACTTATAAGGTTTTGAATAATCAGGTCCCATCTTATCTTAGGGACCTCGTAGTACCATATCACCCCAATAGAGCGCTTCGCTCTCAGACTGCGGGCTTACTTGTAGTTCCTAGGGTTTGTAGGAGTAGAATGGGAGGCAGAGCCTTCAGCTTTCAGGCTCCTCTCCTGTGGAACCAGCTCCCAATTCAGATCAGGGAGACAGACACCCTCTCTACTTTTAAGATTAGGCTTAAAACTTTCCTTTTTGCTAAAGCTTATAGTTAGGGCTGGATCAGGTGACCCTGAACCATCCCTTAGTTATGCTGCTATAGACGTAGACTGCTGGGGGGTTCCCATGATGCACTGTTTCTTTCTCTTTTTGCTCTGTATGCACCACTCTGCATTTAATCATTAGTGATCGATCTCTGCTCCCCTCCACAGCATGTCTTTTTCCTGGTTCTCTCCCTCAGCCCCAACCAGTCCCAGCAGAAGACTGCCCCTCCCTGAGCCTGGTTCTGCTGGAGGTTTCTTCCTGTTAAAAGGGAGTTTTTCCTTCCCACTGTAGCCAAGTGCTTGCTCACAGGGGGTCGTTTTGACCGTTGGGGTTTTACATCATTATTGTATGGCCTTGCCTTACAATATAAAGCGCCTTGGGGCAACTGTTTGTTGTGATTTGGCGCTATATAAAAAAAAAAATTGAATTGATTGATTGCTTTTAATCGTACACACGCTAATCAAGGAAACATCCTCTCTCAAACCAAAAACACTCACTCACTAGGATGGTTTCTGCTCACGGATACATTGGTAATGCATGCATGTGTATGATTAGTGTGTGTGAGTTTTGAAACCATTTACACGAACTGCCATCCTATGACAGCATGCCAGAACACGCAGAGATACTCAACAGGCGTGTTTTACTGATCAAACATGTTACATGTTACCACAGAAGCCTTGCACAAGGTACCACAAACACAGGCCACAATTGACAACCTGATCAACTCTATGCGAAGGAGATGTGTTGCACTGCATGAGGCAAATGGTGGTCACACCAGATACTGACTGGTATCCCCCCCCCAATAAAACAAAACTGCACCTTTCAGAGTGGCCTTTTATTGTGGGCAGTCTAAGGCACACCTGTGCACTAATCATGGTGTCTAATCAGCATCTTGATATGGCACACTTGTGAGGTGGGATGGATTATCTCAGCAAAGGAGAAGTGCTCACTATCACAGATTTAGACTGGTTTGTGAACAATATTTGAGGAAAATGGTGATATTGTGTATGTGGAAAAAGTTTTAGATCTTTGAGTTCATCTCATACAAAATGGGAGCAAAACCAAAAGTGTTGCGTTTATATTTTTGTTGAGTGTATATATATATATATATATATATATATATATATATATATATGTAAAGGAGAATTTCTACAAGCACATTTAATTATAGATTTGTGGGATGTTTAAAAGGAAACCTCAGCAATATTTCACTATAAAAGCCAGAACCATTGTATTTACCAAATATGATCCATTTAATCTTAAACTTTTAAAGCAGTTTTAATTTAACCTATATTTATTATTTCTGTCAGAGATATAATCTCTGGGTATCTGCTATTATAACATTCATTGTAAAAATACAGAAGCTGTACAAATGGCCTAACTAGCTTTACAAATGGATACATTCTGGCACGTTACAGGTGACATAGGCCATGTTTTACTTGTTCACTGTCTTCTTTCCTCCATGGAGTGAAGAGTCTGGTGGTCTGATCTGAGCCTACGCTGAGGATGAAGTCTCCATCTGGATCCCAGCTCAGGTCCTGGACCGCATCAAAGTGTCCTGATATCACGACTCCAGGCTGCCATGATCCCTGGATGTACAAATAAATAAACACCTTTAAAGAGTAGACTTTTAAACTATACTAACCGCCTTTAACAGAGTCATCTCAGAAGTTGTGTTTTTAAAATTGCTATTTCACCGTGCATGCCGCATAAGATGGTTGAATGACGTGGCAGGCAGGTGGCCTGCTGCGACTAATTACACAAATCACTGTCACACCCGCAGTTATGTCATAAACTCTCATTTCAATCATTCGATGAAATGATTTGGGAGCGGAGCAGAGGGGGCATTATAAAAACAAATCACCAAACATCTCTTGCACAAATGAAAAACGCTGTGTATATGTGCATAAGCCATTTAGGCAAGAAAATATTATTCCCTGTGATAAGAAGAGTGAGCATAGGCATAATGTCATCAGTTAGGAGTGAGTGGGTCTGTAAAATCAGAAAAATACCCCATCAGTAACTCCATAAAAAGTACTTCACATTCAGCTTGGAAATTCTGGATTCTAATAGATACAGATGATGACAAATGAACCTCCTATTTGGGATCATGTTGGCACCTTTTAATAATTTGCAGTTATTCTTTAATACACTGGTTTCAATAAACATGTTGGCATCGTGGGACATGTCTGGGTTTGTTCAAGCAGCCACATCTAAAGTAAACCTTTAGTCTGCATGCACTTTATGAGGAACTGTTGCTAACTGTAGGGTCCTGGTGGCCACCAAGTCCGCTGTTATGTGTATCTATGATTACTGAGTAAACTTTAACTGCAAAAACCTGATGTCAAAAGTGAAAGTATGCCCTAACACGCACCTCTTTATCTTGGTCCTTACACCAGAGGTGTAGTGCTCCATGAAAAGCATGAGCAATGATCATTGAACCGTCTGGACTCATTTGGCAGCCATAGAAACCAAGAGTGTTGCCACCAACCTCCCCTACACGCACCTGTTGATTTTTTTTTTGGGGGGGGGGGGGGGGGGGGGGGAGAAGGCCAAACAGTTAGTGCACATGGTTCCAAAAGAGAAGGTTCCCAGATCGAGACTACACATGCCCATTAGCCATGTAATGTAGAGTTGCACCAGGAAGGGCATCTTGCCTAAAACATGCAACAAATCAGCATGTAGATCCATATCAGACCTGCTGTGTGGACCACGAGTGAAAATGGAGAAGCCGAAAGGACTTTATTGAGGAGTGCAACAATTACTGATCAGAAATTTATACAGCACACTCGTCTGTCACATCAGGTGGGTGAAGAACATTTAGCTTCTGGATCACAGTCACGAATTTCTACCAAAAATCAAACTAACCTGAGACAGTCTGAATGTACATTGACTAAGTGAATAGAAAAGACATCTGTCTGAGGTAGGGTATTTGATGAATTTAGCACATGTGATGAATTTAGCACTTTTCTTCCACAAGCATTCATTCTGCCACACTTGTGGGCCTTGTTGCCTCAGACCTCTTAAACTACATTCGCAGAATTACAGTAAATCCAAGGAGATGGGTGGAAAAAGTTGAGAATGTCAAATCTATTCTGTCTGCCACTGAGACTTATTAACAAAGTTACCACAATCATGGATAGATGGGGGGGAAAGCAAATTAAGCCGACAAGTCAGATGAGAAATTATGCAAAACAGGACTTATTAGATGCATTAGGGTTGAGTAAACTGCGCAGCCTTTTTATTACAAACAAAATACATTTGTCTAATAAATGAGGCCATTGCAATGCCGCATGCCAAATTAAACAAATAATTGTGAAAGATTGCAAAGCTTGAGATCACAGAAGGATTTACATAAACTGAATTAGGATGGGTGCTTGTAACCCCTCTGCTATATTCACCAGGAAGAGCATATACACTGTATTAAAAATAAACAAACAACATGGGGCTTGTGCACAGGATAAGCCACAAATGAAAATACAATCAATGTTTTCTTTATTTATGATATTTTCCAGACTCTTCTTTTTTTTTTAAACTTGGTTGGCTTGTCCTGCGACTTATATTTCAAAGTGACTCATGTCAAAAACTGCCAAACAAGACGATAATGTGCTGGGTGTAAGAAAAAGGCCAAAATGAATAAATCATGCTCTCAAACTGAAAGATGACCCACTTGAATAAAGAGAGAACAGCCTTCATACACGCTTCAATTAAGATATGGAGCAACCTTCACACTACTTTGCACATCACTTGTTTGCATTTTGTGGGACAGCCGAACAACAATGAGGAGGATGTTCAAGCTAAAGTAAGACTAACTATGTTTTAAAATGTATATACATTTGTATTTGCATTTAATGAACTAAACATGCAAGCTACACACTGATGTTTTCATATGTTCAGTGGTCACAAGAAGCAGTTTGCGCTTGAGCTCTTTGTGCCACATACAATAACATCAGTCTGCTAGCTGCTTGCTAACACAATTTTTGCATTATAAATAAACAATGCATCAATTACATTCATTTTGTTTCTTGTTGCATAAAGCAGTAGTCCCACGTTTCAAAAGTAAATGTGACAGACCGATGTGACTTTTTTCCCCACTCTTCATAATTTCTAAGTTTTTGGACAGATATGACTAATATTCCGGTGCAGCATATAGTTTGGAAATTACAGTACAAACAATTTAGCATCACGGCACTTTAGGTCAGATCAATATTCAACAATAAATTCTCATTTATTCATCTTACATCCAGTTCAGTGTTGGACACCATCTTTCTGTGCATCAAGACAATTCTGTCAATTCAAATCTATATATGGAGATAGCAGGCACAATTATGGTCTACTATGCAATAAAACGCTACCAACTACCAATTACACAGATAAATTTACATTTAAGAGCCTATTGTTCCCCCCTCAGGCACAAACAGGCTCTGATATAACCACCTAAGATTTTCTTCAAACTTTGGTCACAGGAAGTACCAACCACCAAACAAACACCATTTTTTTTATGTAATATTAGCTGTACACATGTAATATGAAGGTCTACATATTTGTATCCACAAAACTTTGATATAATTTAAAACTGAAAGAGACAAGTCCCCAAAGAATTTTCAAATTAAATGGCCAAAGTGTATCTCATTGTTATGTTGAGAGTTATTTCAAGTTAATTTATTAAGGTTGTGGTCCACCAGGTAGCACCAAAGTGCACTGTTGTCCAACTATGGCACCTGCTAGTTAGTTTAACAGAGTTGTTAGTGTTATTGATTTATTGTGTTTTTGTAGTTCAATTGGTTTGATCACTTTAGTTAAGTGTTATGTTGCTGTTGCCACAAGTGACTTAAGTGTCATGTTGGTACCATGAGTGAAATCTGTCATGCTTTTAATGTCTTCCGCACCCTCTCTGTTTGTCAAATTAAAAGCACCTGCTTACAGCAAATTGCAGAAAGACAAAAAGCTGTAAGTGAGTGCATGCATACAATTTTAACTGTGGATGGCTGACATTTGCTGTTTGGTATGCTTATGTATTTTGGGTCAATGATGAAAGGTGCCAAAACTGAATATTTATAGAATTAATATTTTTAGAGAAGCTGCATATATGGCAGCTAACAACACTGAACAATGGACACTGATATTTACATATTGGACTCACATGCCATTCCAGCAGAGGGCAGTAAATCATCTATATATTAAAAGCGTGAGTGTGTGTGTGTGATTTTATTTAGTAAGTTCAATGTAAGTATATAATATAATTGTAAATACATTAAAAATACATGGATCACAAAAGAAAGTGAAAACACTCATTCCATTGTGGTCCATTTAAAAATCAAATGACAAAATAGTAGTAAAAATAAAATAATAATAATAATAATGTTGTTGTTGTTCATTAGGCTGCTCTCGGTTTTATGTTCGGGGTCGCCACAGCGGATACAGCCAGATCCGCATTGGTAATTGGCACAAGTTTTACGCCGGATGTCCTTCCTGACGCAACTCCAGTTTTACCTGGAGAAACACACACAGCCGCTGGTGTTCCAAAGAGGTCTCCCATCCAAGTACTAACCAGATCCTGCTCTGCTTAGCTTCTGAGATCTGACGGGATCAGGCTGACACAGAGCAGACCGGCTGCTATGATAATGATAATAATATAATAATATGATGAGAACCTAAACAATTTATAAATACATTAATACAGTAAATTCTCATTTAAAAAAATTACATAATTAACAGGAAATAAAAGGGTTCAGTTCTTCAAAAAAAATGATAAGGTCTAAGGTTCTAAAAACATTCTGGACTCACATGCCATTCTAACTCAATACAGAAACTTTGCACAATTTATTACCACCCTTGAAAAATGTCAGCTACCTAGTTCATACGAGGTCTGTCCGTAAAGTATAGGTCCTTTTTATTTTTTTCAAAAACTATATGGATTTCATTCATATGTTTTTACGTCAGACATGCTTGAACCCTCGTGCGCATGCGTGAGTTTTTCCACGCCTGTCGGTGACGTCATTCGCCTGTGAGCACTCCTTGTGGGAGGAGTCATCCAGCCCCTCGTCGGAATTCCTTTGTCTGAGAAGTTGCTGAGAGACTGGCGCTTTGTTTGATCAAAATTTTTTCTAAACCTGTGAGACACATCGAAGTGGACATGGTTCGAAAAATTAAGCTGGTTTTCAGTGAAAATTTTAACAGCTGATGAGAGATTTTGAGGTGATTCTGTCGCTTTAAGGACTTTTCACGGTGCGAGACGTCGCGCAGCGCTCTCAGGCGGCGTCATCAGCCTGTTTCAAGCTTAAAACCTCCACATTTCAGGCTCTGTTGATCCAGGGCGTCGTGAGAGAACAGAGAAGTTTCAGAAGAAGTCGGTTTCAGCATTTTATCCGGATATTCCACTGTTAAAGGAGATTTTTTTAATGAAAGACGTGCGGGCGGATTGCAGCGTCGGCTCGCAGCCGCCGCGACGCTCCGCCACAGGAAAAACACCTCTGTTGGAAGCCTTGAGGACAAGTTGGAACATCTCCAGCTGATAAACAATTTCTCATATACTCACTCCACTGAAAGCCATCAAAAGCCAACTGGATTTTAACAAATGGTTATCAACACGGAGGTGTTTTTCCTGTGCCGCCCCGCTGCGTCGGCTGCGTCCCGACGCGCGGACCCGTCCGCACGTCTTTCATTAAAAAAATCTCCTTTAACAGTGGAATGTCCGGATAAAATGCTGAAACCGACTTCTTCTGAAACTTCTCTGTTCTCTCACGACGTCCTGGATCAATAGAGCCTGAAATGTGGAGGTTTTAAGCTTGAAACAGGCTGATGACGCTGCCTGAGAGCGCTGCGCGACGTCTCGCACCGTGAAAAGTCCTTAAAGCGACAGAATCACCTCAAAATCTCTCATCAGCTGTTAAAATTTTCACTGAAAACCAGCTTAATTTTTCGAACCGTGTCCACTTCGATGTGTCTCACAGGTTTAGAAAAAATTTTGATCAAACAAAGCGCCAGTCTCTCAGCAACTCAGACAAAGGAATTCCGACGAGGGGCTGGACGACTCCTCCCACAAGGAGTGCTCACAGGCGAATGACGTCACCGACAGGCATGGAAAAACTCACGCATGCGCACGAGGGTGCAAGCATGTCTGACGTAAAAACATATGAATGAAATCCATATAGTTTTTGAAAAAAATAAAAAGGACCTATACTTTACGGACAGCCCTCGTAAACACTACCCAATGTAGAGCCCATGGATCCCCACAGGAAACACACTAGTGTGCATTATACTTCCTCCTCCATTATATTTATTCCTATAGAATAAATTGCACTTGAGCTTCACAGTTTTCTTTGTTTCTTTTTTGTTTTTTGTTTTGTTGTTGTTGTTGTTTTTTTGCATTTCAGAGACAAGAATAAAACAAAATCAAAGAGCACAATTAAAACAAACAAATATAGGGGATAAAAATAATAATACTACATGACTTACTAATATTCATTGGAAAAGTCAAAAATTGTTATTGGGCTTAAAATGTAAAAACTGACATCTAGATGCAGCTTTTCATCAGCTTGAACATCCGTATAGAAAATAAATTAAAGCTTGAATCAGAACACAATATCCTGCCCCATTTCTTGCATAACCAGCAGGATTCAGTGCAGGATTATAAGACAAGACAAAAATAACCTCAAAATTAATGGAAATATTGAAAATCTCCATAAAGTGATGAAAACAAAGGTGCTTGTTGAAACTTGAGACAGTGCTTCAAACCAGAATAAATGAGCTTTTAGTCCACAACATAACTCAGATGTGCAATAGAAAACAATGATTACACAGGTTTTTGTTTGGCTTTATTTTTTTAAATTTCTATTATCAATCCAGCAATTTCAGCCAATATAGCACCAATACTGATCCAAAATATCATCTCAGAGCACACCAACTAAAACACATCAGCAAATCCTGCCTGGCTTTAACACAGTTATCAACGCACTGTTGTCAATTTGTTTACCACCATAAAACAAAGTATTTAGTCAAAGGCTTGGAATGTTTTCTGGAACAGGCCAACGTCTCGCTGGCAAATTCTACACGCACAATAAAAGTCGTTATCAGGTGCCGAGCCCACAGTGGTAAACTTGGCCCAGGAGGGAGATCTATACAAATCGATAGCAACAGAACCCCACCTCCAGACTGTATCCACACACACGTACATTATCGCTAACATCTTTAATTAGTTTGTTCTTTCAAACAGAGGTTTGCTATGAGGAAGTATGATACAGAAAAGATACATTTGAAAGATGAAATTTATGAGTGGCTTTTGCATGCAGGTAGAGTGACAGCATTATTCTCTGCATCAATGAGCCCTGGCTTTTGCAGAAACACAAAAGGATCTAATGTGTTAACACGCTAAAAAGGTACACAACCTCAACTGCAGCTACACAAACATATCCTTACTACATCTGTCTACTCCACGTGGGACCAAAGTCATCTCCTCTACCATCCAGCTTCTGCCGCTCATCGGTGACCTTCAAAATAATGTGTGTCTGCAGGCTGAAACACAGCAGAACTAATGACTGTAATAAAGGTATGCACTTACTTTGAATGGCATGCTCCCCCAGCCATCCCGAGAGAGACGAAGAGAGAAAGGTAAGCCAGAAAGCCGGGCAGAAATGAAGGCGGTGAGATTGGGAGAGATCAAGACGCAACATTAAGCAGATGGATTTTAAAATTCTGCACAAGAGAAGCCGCCGTAAATCACAGAAAACCTCACAGAGTCAAAATGTCACCATTTGTCTTGTTTACGGGAAGAACAACAATATGGATGCAGGACGTGTCTTATCGCCGACCAAGAGAGGCACAGGAGGGAAGAGAACAAGGGCAGAAAAGAAAGAAGGGCATCTATCATTTCTGAGGAACACAGGGTGACGAGCACTCAGAGTGTGAGTCAAATATGAGGACAGGTTTTCAAATCAAATTTTCTCTGGCTGATGAAATACTGGCTAATAAATAGTGTTCAAGTCTTTCCTCTTGAAGTCACACAGTACAAACAAGAAAATACCTCTTATTGCATCCTTTGAAGCACACATGCAGTTGTGCTCAAAGGTTTACATACCCTGGCAGAATTTTTCTGGCCATTTTTCAAAGAATATGAATGATAATACAAAAAAGTTTTCCACTCATGGTCAGTGGTTTGGTGAAGCCATTTATTGTCAAACAACTGTGTAAACTCTTTTAAAATCAGAATGACAAAAGAAACTACCCAAATGACCCTGATCAAAAGTTTACATATTCCTGTTGTAGTGTAGTAATTTTTTTGTTAAATAAAGATGGGGTGCTAATGAAAAACTTATTATGATAATATGTCATGCCAGAAAAGGGGTTTGTTGTGTATTTCTGATGACAGTGGACAGATGTTTAAAATAATATATGTTTTGTGCAAAATGTATGTTTCTAAAAAGGAAACTATAAGGCCAGAATCTGGAGTTAAAGCTATAATTTGACTGAAACACTTAATCTGTGAAGAAAATAAATATTGGATTAAACAAGAGGAGTAAATGTCCATGACTCAGGGCCTGTTGAATCAGAGATGAACGCACTAGACTGTTTCATTTGGAAGGTTGTTTTAACACCTCCACCTTGACTTAAGGTGAACTCAGTGGCTGGGGGATTTCAAAGAAATTAACTAATTTGCATTTGTATAATGATGTCATTAATAACTGTTTTTATTGGTGTAAGAAGTGCTAAGTTTACAAAGGCCACCCACTTTGGGTAGAGTTGTTGACCCCTGAAGTGTATAAAAAGGTACTGAAGCTGTACGGGTGTTCCCGAAGACTCTGTGGATTCTGCTTCCTTTTTTGCCGGCAAAAAATAAAAACTGTTGCTTTGAGACTTTGATTCTCTCTGAATTTGGGACACCTTTGAGGAAACTTTTTTATGACTGAGCAGCTAAAACACTTGGACTATTGTCTGGTGATTAGGACTTTGCCCTAAATTCTCCACAACACTGTTCTTAATACAGTGTATTGCCCCCTTTAACATCAATGACAACTTGGAGTCTTTTGTGGTAGTTGTGGACGAGGCTCTCTATTGGTAAAATTGTGGAGAAATTGTGCACAGTGCAAGCTTTGCATTTTGAATCAGCAGTTATGCAGCTTCATGATGAAGTGGTACAGAGGAGGATTTTCTTAAAATGAAGACCTGAAACTTTAGCTACAAATTGCCAGAAGGTATATCTGAGATGCAAGCCTAGATTTGGTCTGTTCTGGTGTAAGAATATCCTTCTCCGCTCTACTCCACTATGAATGGCTACACTACAAGCACATCTCAACTGTTTCATTTCAAATTACAAAAATCATGTTACTGTCCTGACCGCATGAAGTCAGATCACATTTCTATTGGTCACCTAGCCCTTTGATTTTGAGTGACCTTGAATGGTCAAAACTGGTTTAAGATAACATCAAGTTAGTTACTATTAAACTCTAAAATGTCACCAACTTGTTATTACACTTTCGGCTATCTTGAAAGATCAAAAACTCAAAGTCATACTTGTTTAATTCCTGATCAGATCTGAAGGCCACACAGAACCACATTATGATCAGGGTTGTAGCTAGACCCATTTCAGTGCCAAGTAAATTACGTGATCGCGACTCATGGCCAGGGGTCCGGGGGCCCCAGCGGGGATCAAGGGGGCAGAGCCCCCTGAAGCTATAGGGTTTTATACATCTAAAACGTTACTGGCAAGCCCTTTTTTTAAACTAATTTTGAGTGGCTTTAGATGCATAGAAAGAAAGAATAATAGACAAAAAAAATTAAATTTATGTTGTAATATTTGTAATACCAAAGTTCTTTTTTAAATGTTTCTATCAAAGTCTAAATTAATAAAAAAAATAACGCTGAAAAGGTTAAAAACACATTAATATGTGAAACAGGCAGAGTTTTTCTGTCATGACAGTTTTTTTTCCAAAATGTTTCAGTGGGATAGCATTATTATTATTATTATTTTAAACAATATAACCTCTAATTGCCTTATGAACTGAGTGACTGAGGCTCCTCCCCCTGCTCCTCTTCCGCCCTCCCCCTCGGTCTTACCGTCTGTTTTCCTCCGACCTTGTTGGAAACACGAAGCTTTTAAACTGTAAAATAAGAAGTAAACTTCTGAGTAAATTATCAGCATCTGCCAACACAGAAGCAACTCTGGATTATGAAACATTTTTCTGGAGTATTTGTTTTCCTTTAAGTCAGAGCGGAGTCCGTGTTAATCAATCCACTTTTCAGCATTCTGCGGCTTCACAGAGCACTGAAAGCAGCTGACTGCTGATCTCTCTGCTGTTTGTGCTTAGATCTGAATAAATATATTTCTTATTTCTTTAATTATTTGGTTGAAATTGCAAAATAAAACAAAACTACGACTCTATAAGCTTGAAATGCGATTGAACTGGTACATTTTTCGGCAACATTTCAGTTCATTTTTTGGAAAATCCGTGGTGGGCGGGACAACCAATTTGAACGCGAGTACCTGGCGGAAATTTGCATTACTGGGCGGTACCGCCTGGCACCGCCCACCATATCTAGAACCCTGATTATGGTGTCACTGAAATAGAAAGAATTAATGTGTATGAATCACTATCAAACAAGTGCGGGTGTTGCACTCTCAGAGACCTTTCTAGTTTTTTCATGTACCACGGGACAACAACTTGAATACACAAGACTTCTGAAAATAAGTTCTCTGAAAACACATGAGCTGACAGCCCCTCCAGGCGTTGCGGTGGCCCGCTGTGGTCAGTCTGAGATGTTAATTACAAGTGTGTCTCATTAGCAAGATGTGCTTTACGCAGCGGTGGGCCCAAGCCGCCCCACCGCTAACCCCACTCTCCATTATAGCTCACCAATTACTCTAATCAGCGTGAAGAAGTGCAGCACTTCTTTGTAAAAGTCGCCCAATTAAGACACACATGGCTGGTGATTTGCCACCCTGGAATCTGTTTTGCCAAAAACATCAATGTCAAACACAAAAGCCTTTGTGAAGCCTATTCAACCGCAACACGTAAAAAAGCACATGGTATTAAATTGTAAACGCAGTTTAATTCACTGACATTTTCACTGCTTGTGTGTTTCAGAGCTTTGAAAGTTAAGCTGGCTTTGCAGGCAGGAAGCACAGCAGTTCAAAGAATTTGGCTCTTATTCCTGAGAATTCTCAGAAAAAAAACATTTGAGTGCGGGTGTCCTTTTATAAATCAACAGTCGAGAGCATCCTGGCCTATTGCATTTCTGTGTGGTTTGCTGGATGTTCTGTTGCAGACAAGAAAGCTCTTCAGAGAATCATTAAGACAGCACAAAAAAAATCATTGGTTGACCCTCCCCTCTCTGTCAGACATCGCAAACAGCTGCATTCTCTCAAAAGCTAAGAACGTCATTAAGGACACTACACATCCCGGTCATCAACTGTTTGAACCATTACTCTCCGGCAGGCGTTACAGGGCGATCAAATCCAGAACATCCAGACTCACAAAGAGCTTTTGCCCGCATGCCCTAACCACACTAAACAATCATTGACAAAACCCCCTTCCTTTTACGTTTACTTGCACAT
Organism: Thalassophryne amazonica; assembly: GCF_902500255.1. NCBI lineage: Eukaryota > Metazoa > Chordata > Actinopteri > Batrachoidiformes > Batrachoididae > Thalassophryne > Thalassophryne amazonica. The sequence goes on from NC_047122.1 coordinate 49,134,969, forward strand.
GTTTACCTGGAAACACTGCACTTTATACTTGTGTATTTTAATTTACTGTAAGTGTATTTTATTATGTAACTTTTTTCATGTTTACCTACTGGAGTTGCAACCCTAATTTCATTGTTCTGAAATCAGTTCAATGACAATAAAGGCTTTCAATTCATTTCAACAATACGATCCCTATCATGATCAGTGTTGCCACAGTTACTTTGAAAAAGTAATCCAATTACTGATTACTCCTTGTAAAAGTAACTTAGTTACTTTACTGATTACTCAATTGTAAAGTAACTAAGTTAGATTACTAGTTACTTTTTAGTTACTTTTCCCAGCTGTCGACAACAACCCTCTGTCACCTCAACATGACAATACCTGTTTTGCCAAAACTCACTTTATAGTCACCCTTTCTTGACTTCAATTAAAATAAATACTTGTTTTATAAAAAGTAAAATAAAGACATCTTTCTTGACCTCATATTTAACTGTTGACAGCACTGTAACAGTAAAACTTGCAATTTCTAACCTACATTGTTATAAACAATGTAGGTTAGAAATTGCAAGTTTTACTGTAACTATTAACTATTACATTTTTTCTAACATTTAAATTCTCTCTAAACATTTTACTTGTCGAAATTATTATTATTATAAGTAGTATTAGTAGTTGTAGTTAAAAAAAAAAGGCTTCAAAACTGGACCTTTAATCTAGGGGTGTTGTTTACATCCCTACCCCGCCCCACGCCCCCTTTCCCTCTGGATTCGCCCCTGCTTTGGTGTTTGAGCACAAAGAATGTATAACATTTATTTATGCAGAAAACATGACCAGATTTACAGGTAAGAAAGTTTTATTGCGTTTTCACATCACGTGGTACTCAGAAAGAGAGTTTAGGTGCATTTGAGTGGGAAAGTGTTAATTGTTGATGTGTCGAGGAGGATCAGCTGTTTTTAGCGAGCAGATACGGAGCAGCTCAGCTCAGAATTCTAAATAAAGGAGAAAAAAAGCATAAAAATGTCTTTGTAACGCTCAGTGCAGGTGTGCTGTTGTCACCGCACTTTAAGAGGTGAGGACGAGTCGTAGCTACTGCAGAAAACCGCGGATGAAAAGCTCACAGCTCGCTTAAAGCGGACAGTTCAGTAGAACCCCGACCCCCATGGGCCAAGATTGAATGCTGCTATCGACCCACAATCCAAAAATATTAGTAACGCACAGTGACTTGGAGAAATAACTTTAATTATTTGTTGTGTGGGCCGCCAGAAGAGGAGGTACTGCTGGCCCACCACCAGAGGGCGCCCTGTCTGGAGTGCGGGCTCCAGGCACCAGAGGGCGCAGCCGCCTCACAGGAGCAGCCAGGGTGACAGCTGTCACGCATCACCCGCAACAGCTGTTACCAATCATCTGATCGGCAGGAGTACATCAGCAGGACGACGTCTCCACCTCTTTGCCGAGATATCGTTTCTACCTGGAAGGTAACGTTCTCAGCTGACTGTGACAGGAATATCTGTTGCTTGTGTGTGTTTGGACAGCAGATAATCTGTTTCTTTTTCAACGAGAGGTGGAGGTAGTTTTCCTGCCGTGTGGATTGCTGGGTGCAAACGCGCCCACATTTAATTGTTTGTTGTTCCTCGCCAGCAGTACCAGGTCCGACACGCGGAGGCAGTGGCCACCTGGGAGTTCGGGACTTGGCGGCTCCAGTATTCCCGGGGTCTGGTGGCGGAGGAAATCGTGTGGTTCCGGTTCTGCTTTGGACAGATGTCTCCTATCTTCGAGCCTGCCCACACGACATCTTTGTTAATTGACTTTTTGACCATTGTTGTAATCTGTTGTATTTGTTGTGCGCATTCACAACAGTAAAGTGTTGTTATTTGACCTACTCCATTGTCCGTTCATTTGCGCCCCCTGTTGTGGGTCCGTGTACCTACACTTTCCCAACAGGATATCTTGGCCAACGTCATGGACCCCGAGGGGCGTCAACTGGCTGTTGAACGGCCAATGGAAGAGCAGGGCGCATAGGCGTCTGCAGGAGGAATGGTCGGTGAGTTGCAGCGAATCCTCACCGCTTTTACGGCTCGGTTGGATCTAATGACCGAGCAGAACGTCCTCCTTAACCGCAGGGTGGAGGCTCTCGCCGCGCAGGTGGAGGTGCGCCCTCAGGGCGCTGCTGCGGCTCTCCCTCCTGTTGATCCTGTGCGCAACAGTGACGTTCCACAGGTCGTTCAACGACCCCTCCCACCTTCCCCTGAAGCATACATAAGCCCTCCAGAGCCGTACGGGGGTTGTGTGGAGACGTGCGCGGACTTTCTTATGCAGTGTTCGCTCGTCTTCGCACAACGTCCCGTCATGTACGCGACTGATGCTAGTAAGATAGCTTATGTAATTAATCTGCTTCGCGGCAAGGCACGCGCTTGGGCTACAGCGCTCTGGGAGCAAAATTCACAGCTTCTTCTGACATATGATGGGTTTGTGAGGGAGTTCAGAACAGTGTTCGATCACCCGAATAGAGGAGAGACCGCTTCAGCCGTGCTGCTGTCAATGAGACAGGGGCGCCGGAGCGCAGCTGTTTATGCAGTCGACTTCCGCATCGCGGCTGCGAGGTCCGGCTGGAATAACACTGCCCTCCGCGCCGCCTTCGTAAACGGACTGTCGTTGGTCCTGAAGGAGCTCCTGGTGGCCAAGGACGAACCGTGGGATTTAGACGGGCTTATTGATCTCGTTATACGATTAGACAATCGGTTAGAAGAACGCCGTCGGGAACGAGACGAAGGGCGTGGCCGGGCACGCGCCGTCCCTCTCCCTTCCGGTTCCGACCGAGTTCCGCCCTCCCCACGCTCCACGGCCTTTACAGCTCCGTGTGGTGACAGCTCCCCCTGCTGATGAAGCTAAGGACACGAGCAGGGCCAAATTTAGGGCACCAGATAGACAGAGGAGGCTGGCCCGCGGAGCGTGCTTTGTTTGTGGCTCAATAGAGCATCAAGTAAGGGACTGCCCCGAGCGGTTAAAACACCAACACCCGCCCCTAGACACTGGGTTAGGGGTGGGCCAAAACATTCACGTGGGACATACCCATATTGCCACACGACTCCCAGTGACAATCCTTTATGAGGATTTAACCCTGAAGGCCCCAGCACTGGTGGACACGGGCTCTGAAGGGAATCTGTTAGACAGCAGATGGGCCAGGGAGATAGGGCTCCCTCTGGTGGCGCTTACCTCGCCTGTGCAGGTGCGGGCACTAGATGGCTCCCTACTCCCACCAATCACACATAAGACACCACCAGTAACTCTGGTGGTGTCAGGAAATCACTGGGAGGAGATCGAGTTTTTTGTGACTCCTACTACCTCCCGTGTGATTTTAGGGTTCCCCTGGATGTTAAAACACAATCCCCGGATCGATTGGCCGTCCGGGGTAGTGGTTCAGTGGAGTGAGACCTGCCATCGGGTATGTTTAGGTTCCTCGGTTCCCTCCCGGTTCCCAGGCTAAGAGGAGGTCAGAGTCCCGCCCAATCTGGGGACGGTGCCGGTGGAGTACCATGACCTTGTAGATGTGTTCCGTAAGGATCTGGCACTCACCCTTCCCCCCACTGTCCGTACGATTGTGCCATTGATTTGGTTCCAGGCGTTGAGTTCCCGTCCAGCAGGCTGTACAACCTCTCACGACCTGAGCGCGAATCAATGGAGACCTACATCCGGGACTCTTTAGGCCGCCTGGTTGATCCGGAATTCCACCTCCCCGATGGGTGCAGGTTTCTTTTTGTGGTAAAAAAGACGGCGGACTTCGTCCATGCATTGATTATAGGGGGACTGACGAAAATCCACGGTTCGGAATCGATACCCGTTGCCCCTATTGGATTCAGTGTTCACGCCCTGCATGGAGCCCGATATTCACTAAGCTAGATCTTAGAAATGCTATCACCTGGTTCGGATCCGGAGGGAGACGAGTGGAAGACGGCATTTAACACCCCCTTAGGTCACTTGAGTACCTGGTCATGCCGTTCGGCCTCACAAACACCCCCGCGACGTTCCAAGCTTTGGTTAATGATGTCTTGCGGGATTTCCTGCACCGATTCGTCTTCGTATATCTAGACAATATACTCATCTTTTCTCCGGATCCTGAGACTCATGTCCGGCATGTACGTCAGGTCCTGCAGCGGTTGTTGGAGAACCGGCTGTTTGTAAAGGGCGAGAAGTGTGAATTCCACCGCACATCTTTGTCCTTCCTGGGGTTTATCATCTCCCCCAACTCCGTCGCTCCTGATCCGGCCAAGGTTGCGGCGGTGAGAGACTGGCCCCAACCCACTAGCCATAGGAAGCTGCAACAGTTCCTCGGCTTTGCTAATTTCTACAGGAGGTTCATTAAGGGCTACAGTCAGGTAGTTAGCCCCCTGACAGCCCTGACCTCACCAAAAGTCCCCTTCACCTGGTCGGATCGTTGCGATGCCGCGTTCAAGGAGTTGAAACGGCGCTTCTCGTCTGCACCCGTTCTGGTGCAGCCCGATCCTAGTCGCCAGTTAGTGGTTGAAGTGGACGCCTCGGACTCAGGGATAGGAGCTGTGCTTTCCCAGAGCGGGAAGACCGATAAGGTCCTTCACCCGTGTGCCTACTTTTCCCGCAGGTTGACCCCGGCCGAACGGAATTATGACGTCGGCAATCAAGAACTCCTTGCGGTGAAAGAGGCTCTTGAAGAGTGGAGACATCTGTTGGAGGGAACGTCCGTGCCATTCACGGTTTTCACTGACCACCGGAACCTGGAGTATATCAGGACCGCCAAGCGGCTGAACCCCAGGCAAGCCCGCTGGTCACTGTTCTTCGGCCGTTTTGACTTCCGGATCACCTACCGTCCCGGGACCAAAAACCAGAGATCGGATGCCTTGTCCCGGGTACATGAAGATGAAGTCAAAACGGAGTTGTCGGATCCACCGGAACCCATCATCCCGGAGTCCACTATCGTGGCCACCCTCACCTGGGACGTAGAGAGAACCGTCCGGGAGGCCCTGGCACGAAGCCCGGACCCTGGAACTGGGCCGAAGAACAGACTCTACGTCCCACCAGAAGCTAGGGCTGCAGTCCTGGACTTCTGTCACGGCTCTAAGCTCTCCTGTCATCCAGGGGTGCGAAGAACCGTGGCAGTTGTCCGGCAGCGCTTCTGGTGGGCGTCCCTAGAGGCCGACGTCCGGGATTATATCCAGGCCTGCACCACCTGCGCCAGGGGCAAGGCTGACCATCGCAGGGCTTCGGGACTGCTCCAGCCGCTGCCCGTGCCCCATCGCCCCTGGTCCCACATCGGCCTGGATTTTGTCACGGGCCTCCCGCCGTCCCAGGGCAACACCACCATTCTCACGATAGTGGACCGATTCTCCAAGGCGGCCCACTTCGTGGCCCTCCCGAAGCTCCCGACGGCCCAGGAGACAGCGGACCTCCTGGTTCACCACGTCGTCCGGCTGCATGGGATCCCAACAGACATCGTCTCCGATCGCGGTCCCCAGTTCTCCTCGCACGTCTGGAGGAGCTTCTGCCGGGAACTGGGGGCCACGGTGAGTCTCTCATCCGGGTATCATCCCCAGACCAACGGGCAAGCAGAACGGGCCAATCAGGAGATGGAGCAGGCCCTGCGTTGCGTGACAGCCGCGCACCCGGCGGCCTGGAGTACCCATCTGGCCTGGATCGAGTATGCCCATAACTGCCAGGTGTCGTCAGCCACCGGCCTCTCCCCTTTCGAGGTATGTCTGGGGTACCAACCTCCTTTGTTTCCGGTGGTTGAGGGAGAGGTCGGTGTGCCCTCGGTCCAGGCCCACCTACGGAAGTGCCGTCGGGTGTGGCGTGCCGCCCGTTCTGCCTTGCTGAGGGCCCGGATGAGGACGAAGGCCCATGCAGACCGTCGGCGGACCCCGGCCCCTACGTACCGGCCAGGGCAGGCAGTGTGGTTGTCTACCAAGGACATACCCCTTCAAGTGGACTCCCCTAAACTGCAGGACCGGTATATCGGTCCGCTCAAAATCATCAAGGTCATCAGTCCAGCCGCAGTGAGGCTTCAGCTTCCAGCCTCACTGCGGATCCATCCCGCTTTTCACGTGTCCCGGATCAAGCCCCATCACACCTCACCCCTCTGTACTCCCGGTCCGGCACCACCTCCTGCCCGGATCATCGATGGCGAGCCGGCTTGGACTGTGCGCCGGCTCTTAGATGTCCGTAGGATGGGCCGGGGCTTCCAGTATTTGGTGGACTGGGAGGGGTACGGACCTGAAGAACGCTCCTGGGTGAAGAGGAGCTTCATCCTGGACCCGGCCCTCTTGGCCGAATTCTACCGCCGCCACCCGGACAAGCCTGGTCGGGCGCCAGGAGGCGCCCGTTGAGGGGGGGTCCTGTTGTGTGGGCCGCCAGAAGAGGAGGTACTGCTGGCCCACCACCAGAGGGCGCCCTGTCTGGAGTGCGGGCTCCAGGCACCAGAGGGCGCAGTCGCCTCACAGGAGCAGCCAGGGTGACAGCTGTCACGCATCACCCGCAACAGCTGTTACCAATCATCTGATCGGCAGGAGTACATCAGCAGGACGACGTCTCCACCTCTTTGCCGAGATATCGTTTCTACCTGGAAGGTAACGTTCTCAGGTGACTGTGACAGGAATATCTGTTGCTTGTGTGTGTTTGGACAGCAGATAATCTGTTTCTTTTTTCAACGAGAGGTGGAGGTAGTTTTCCTGCCGTGTGGATTGCTGGGTGCAAACGCGCCCACATTTAATTGTTTGTTGTTCCTCGCCAGCAGTACCAGGTCCGACACGCGGAGGCAGTGGCCACCTGGGAGTTCGGGACTTGGCGGCTCCAGTATTCCCGGGGTCTGGTGGCGGAGGAAATCGTGTGGTTCCGGTTCTGCTTTGGACAGACGTCTCCTATCTTCGAGCCTGCCCACACGACATCTTTATGAATTGACTTTTTGACCATTGTTGTAATCTGTTGTATTTGTTGTGCGCATTCACAACAGTAAAGTGTTGTTATTTGACCTACTCCATTGTCCGTTCATTTGCGCCCCCTGTTGTGGGTCCGTGTACCTACACTTTCCCAACATTATTAACGCGTTAGATTACTCATTACTGAAAAAAGCGGTCAGATTAGAGTAATGCATTATCAGCATCACTGATCATGATACACTGATCGATGTATCATGCCCACTGCTAACTTTTAGGTTAGTGGTGGGCACAGCTAACCTAAAAATTAGCTTTGATAATCGCCAATCCACAAACTGAAACGTGAATACTGAAAACACAAAACCTATAAACTGCTAAGGCTTTTAGCTGAAGCTACTGAAAACCGCTAACTTTTATTCAATTTATTAGCTTTGGCTTAGTTTTGTGGCTTTAAAACCCTTTTAAAAAATTAGTAAACATGAAGGTTCAGTAGTTTCCATTTAACATATACAGTTTACTAAAAGTACAGAAAGTACTAACCAAATAAGAAATAAAAAATACACATGTAAAATAATTTGAAAAAAATCAAATTAATGCATTTACTATTACTTGACCTCCTGCTCCTCCATCTCTTCAACGTGATGTTTGTTGCCTTTGTGCGATGTGTCAATTTCACAATGATTAGTGTATAAGCTCCAACAGGAACAAATGCACGATTATACACTTTGCAAACCTATTTCACTGTTAAACTTTAGTCAAAGAAAATGTTAGATGACTTACAGTTAGTGGATCAAAATTTAATGGACGCTAATTAGTCGAAAAGAACATCCGCTTAGGAAGAAGTTAGCCGATTAACTGAACTGGTCCTGTTTGCAGCAACTATACAGAAATGTAATCAGTCATGAAAGTTTAGCATTATTCTGAGGAATAAACTGTAATGTCTAATGGTATTCATTTCCTTTTTGTATATTTTACAAATGAGTTATGCTTCTTATTTCTTCCATGGAATAGTTGACTTTTAATGGCATCATGATGCTTATTTAAAAAAAAAAACAATACGACTCTACAGGTCACACAATACGTGATATATAATATAGGAGTGTCACTGGTCACAAAACCCACAGTTTGGATTGGATATGGTTTTCTTAAGTGGATCAAACCGTTTTCAGATCAGAAAAAAAAAACACACACACACGCAAACACAAATACTGCTTTGCTTTCCATTTTTATAATGAACGACGAAAACAATCTTTTCTCCACGATGCTGAAATGAAACATGAAAACAAGGTGTCCAATGTTTTATAATATTTAAAAATAAAATATGTAATTGCTGTATTAAATGGCAATATGTGAATAAAAAAATAGCCTTTATCAAAGTCATGATTAAGTAAAAAAAAAAGAAAAGGACGATGTCTACAATGTCTGGTAAGAGGGTAGCAATAATAATAATTTTATTTATAACCATTTCAGGATAAATTAATTACTTCTCCCATATAATCCGAATTCACTCAGGTCAGTGGTTCTGTAGAACAGATGCTAGGAAAAAGTCTAGAACACTGGTATTTTGCTGTAGCTGTGGACTTTTGGCAAGCTCGGCTGTGCACGTGTTCAGTGGGCTCACGGCTGCACAGGGAAGAGATGACGGACACTTCGTCCTGAACTCCTTTCATTTTTGAGAGCTTCTGTTGGTTTTTGGGATCCAGAGGTGAGCTGAGCGTGCAGCAAATGAAAACGTGGCTGTTATTAACAGGCTGCGTTCACGACAGGACTATGTGCATGTTCAGATGCTTTACCCTCCACTCATACTGTGATTTTACTGCAACATCATCGAAAATGAACACCGTTATCACTTTAAAAACAAACTACTATGGCATGAAATAAAACTTATGTAAACTTTGCAATTAATCCATGGTTCACATGCATTCTGATGTGTGAGGGCGGCCTGCGACACTATGAGTTATGTATTGCGCCACCCCTTAAAAAAAACACACACACACACACATACATACAGGCAACATCAGAGGACGTTGCTGCTCCTATGACTAAATCAACAGGACAAAAACAACTGATCAAGTGAGGAATCGTTAAATCACCACAGTGTGTGATCGCACTGAAGGTGTCTTCCACAATGGCAGGTTGAGCCATTTGTGTGCCATGAGATGTGTGCCTTAATGGATGCGTCATCCTGTGTGCACGCAGTAGGACACATTCTCAAATTTCCATACATGCCAGAATTTCTGCACATGGTTTGTGTTCATCTGTGATGTATGAGCAACAATGATTCAAGGTGCTAGAGCAGAGTGTGAATTTTCCATGTTTGTGTTTTTTGTGTGTTTTTATTAAAAGGTGAAGCAGATGGGTATAGAACTGATTTTTCTTTGCCACACTTGTGATAAATTTAGCCCCATTATGGCACAACAGCAGCTGCTGAGAGCTCAGAGGGATGAGGTGTAGGGGGAGAGATAATGTGAGAGAGGTAGAAAAGAAAGGGAGGCAGGCAGTGAAAAGAACAGAGGAGGGGGAAAAATACATTGGATGGCAGAGTGCAGAGTGAAAGGAACAAACACAGCATCCTGGGGGGGGCAATGGCGAATGGCAGCACGGAGGTCACGGCGTGTCTTATGTAGCCCCTCCATCCCCAGATGGATAAGTTAGGGAATGGGCGGTTCAGTGTGACTGAGGGACAGAAGGGATGATGGGGGAGGCCAACCTCAGCTTGTCTAAACTCAGAATGAAGCGACGGGATGTGCGCCGCTTCATCACCGTCTATCACATCTATTCCTGACACTTCACTGTCAGGGAGTGTAGAAACCAACGCGGGGACTCTGCCAGCAGCAAAGAGGTTATTGAGGTATACTCGACCTCACGATCATGTCAAAAACAAGTGAAAGGGAAGCAGCTATTTGAGACAGGGTAGGGCATCCTGAAGGACCTCTTTCTGCATTATTGACCCTCTGTACCAAAAGGCAATGTGCTTAGCTAGTTAAGAAGGGGCACTCTTGATCAGCTGGACACACCTGGCATAACTGATCAGGTAGGGGTAGGGTGAGGTTACACAGAGAAAGTGGGCGGGAGGCCTCCATGATAGGAAAAACTGAGCAGCCCTTGTGTACAGTACCACACATTCTTTATACCTGCTCCACCCAGACTCCAGATTCCTCCTCTGGAGCCCAGAGGATCATAGTTTTGTCCATGGAAGCAGAGAGGAAACAAAGGGGTTGTTGCAGCTCATTGCCTGCAGGGGGAAACAAAGGGATAGAATCCTTGAAGGAACAGCATACAAGAAAATGATGCAATAATGTCAGGTTGGGTTCGAACCTATCAGCACTGCCACTAGACCACTGTATAGGATGCATTACTCAGAAAAGTTTTTCTCATTGCCTCAAAAAACCTGGACCTGGTTAAATCGGGGAGGATTCATATGTGAGCAAGTGCCTGAATACCTGTGCTTCTCTCATCTACTGTACCACTTCAGCTGGAGCTATGTGTTCCTCTTCATTTAAACATGGCTGACGTAATTATCTCAGCACAGTGAGCGAATGTAATTAAACAGAACATATGAATAAAACTGTCATCACCATTGAGAATTAAGACTAAAATTCATAATCTTGGTAAAAGAATAATAATCATATTAATTCACTCAGTCACCGAGGCGCCCATAAAATCTGGGATAGATGTGATCTTGACAATGAGCTCTTTAAGACAACCAGATATTAAATAGAAGACATAGCATATGTATCACTGGTAACCTTGAGACCTAATTATACCCCCTCCCCACAGGATGCCGATACTGAAAGAGAACTCTGATTTTGTAAGAAAACACACTCCCTGTTTAATTTGCACTCAGAGACTCTAGCAGGAAACTTAAAAAGCTAAGGAACATTAGATTATACTAAAAACAAGCTTCATTAGTCATCGGTTCCCTCCTTCGTCTTTAATCAAAGTACCTTTGTAGAAAGGAGGCTGCCAGTGGACTCCATAGACCCAGTTTTCATGGCCTGCCAAGACTGTCTCCAGAGACACAGCAAACACAGAGGATACGTCTATAGCAAAAACACAGGAAGGCCCTCTTAAGAATATCAGCTTTACGCTATAAACAAAAGAAATGTGGCTTGCTTTAGTACACCCAAAGCATGTATTCTGTGATCAGCTATTTTTCTATTATCTCCACCCCAGGAGGTTATGTTTTCATACACATGATACTTTGCAGGATTATGCCAAAACTAATATAAACAGATTTTAATGAAATGTGGAGGAGGGGAGAGCTTGATGAAGGAGTAAGTTCAGAATCTTTAACAAAGCAATGTAGGGTGTGTTTGGACATTTTGCTTCATTTCTCCCAGAGTAATAAAACAATTTTCATGGGGGGGGGGGGGGTTCCTCAGATAATGACCTGGAAAACAAATGGCTATTTGGACGGGGTGGCTCAGTAGAACTGTCTACAGCTTTAATTGTTTGGGTTAACACTGCAGATGAAGGATGGATCTAAATTGACAAATTTTATGCCAGATGCCCTTCATGAAGCAGCTCCAGATCTACAAAGAGAATGGCCATGGGTGGGCTTGAATGTGGGACATTCCTTCTGTGAGGCAAAACCACCAATAACCACAGGAGTACAATTTGTTTGAGGCCTTAACTTAAAGGTTATTGTCACTATGATCACTGGACCTTTAAGTACCTAGACGCTTAGTTCCAACATCTCCATTGTGCAGTTTTCACTAGTCTTTGCAGTGCTTTATTTGATTTTTTTTTTTTTTTTTTTTTTTTTTTTTTTTTTTACTGGTAATATGGCCAGAGCAGATGGCTACCCCTCTGACTTTTGTCTGCTTGAGGTTTCTTCCTACACTCAAAAACACCCGACAGAGCTTTTCCTTACCAATGCTGCCTATGTGTTTGGTCAGGGGGACATTTGTAAGGATAAATCTTACCCTTGTGAAGCACTGTGGGGTGACCTATAATGTGATTTGGGGCTATATAAATAATTATAAACTGACTGTGGAGCCTTGGAGAATGTGTGCACTATACCAAGTTTGCAGTACATGCAAACAAAGTTTTATCATACATACTCAATGATATCATACTCAGGTTGATAACCATGAAGGATCCTTACTGACCCAGTCACACGGCACTTAACGAAGAGCAACAAAGCCCAAACAAAACAAGAAATCTGGACTTTCGTTGACTTTCGTTAGCATCGTTTAACCTTTGCCCAGCTTCATTCCTGCAGCTGACGCTTTGTCAGGATTTTTAAACTGTTGAAAAATTTGAACGAAGGGCAACGAAAACCTCAATTCGTCAGTATTTTGTTTTGCTGTCGTTCTTACGTTTTTTTTAAATCGTTTGCTTAGTTTTTGTAACGTTATTGTTTAGTTTGACTTCGTTCGACCAGCTGAATGTTTTCACACCGTGCAGAAGCCAATTTGTGAGCACTGCTGCTGACGCTGCATTCATGTACCTTTGGAAATTACAGGGCAAACTCAGCCTGTTTGCTTGGATTTTTTTATTATCTGGGTGGGGGGTCTGCTTCATTGGGGTCAAGCACCTTATATAGACCAGAATTAATCTTGTGTGGATACAATTAATTATTTGCCAACAAGCAACTGCTGAATTTGAAACAACAAAAAAGTTGTGTAATTCCAACGGTACATGAACGCAGTGACAGCAGCAGCGCCTGCGTGTGCTTATTATTTTTTATTGAATGTAACAATATGAGTGTAGGAATGACAATCCAGCCCTTATGTACATGTGGCAACAGGTAGATGATTCAGATGATTATATAAAGAGCTGTTCTGGAAGGAAGAATTCACATTGTGGAACAGCTGCAGCTGGTGGAATAACCGCACATGAGGAGTCAATGCGCGTTCACACGGACTGATCAATTTACTGCTCTGATATATTCATTCATTTTTATACTTATATTTATTCCCCCTTTTGACAGTTTTCTGTTATAAATCAATATATATAGCTTAGTAACATAATAAAGTGATAGATCAGCACCACGGCTGATCTATGTATGTAGCGCGCAGTGTGTCGCCAGACAGTGAGGATTCTGACGATGGAGGTGATCCCTCTTTTGTTCTGGACGAGGAACCAGAGCAGGTGGGTCCACTGACGTGCAAACAGATTTCAACAGCTTCTGTATGCAGTTTCTCCAGGACTCGGCGCTATGAGCTCCATCCCAGCGCCGAGTCCTGGAACGCAAGAGATGCAGACACACACTGCTCTAGCAGTGGCTCCGAGATCAACGTTAGCTTCCGTTTCATTTAGTTCCTCTTTTGTCCCTTTTGCGCTCTTGCTTCGCAGGCTATTTGGTGATGAAGCTCTTTCCTCCACCTTTTCTCAACGAATTGTGACTTTTTAACTTTTTTCCCTTCGTTTAGGAATCAATCGTATGCCGTGTGACTGGGCCATAAACCATGAAAAAGGATGCTCTACTGGTTAATGAACACCATTTTAACATCAAGTCTGCAGTCTGCTCACCGCTCTCTTTCACTTCAAAAACTTCCTCTTTCATTTTGATTGCGGTGCTCTGGTCGTCCTCTACATGGGCATCTGTCCCAGACTTGGCAGACAGCCTCCACACTCTGATAAAACAGTCCTGGGAGCAGCTGGCTAATAACAGCTCCCCACCTGAATGAAGAAGAGAGAGGACCTGAAATCTTTCCCTGAGAAACACATTTATGTCAACTCTTAATCACACAATTTATCCCTGCTGCCTTTACATTATTTGCCATTTTATAGAGTTTTCAAAGAAAGTGTGGTACTGTTTGAAATATAAATTATCGGTGACAGTAGGTATATAGTACAATATGGATGTTAGTAAATTAAAATATATGACTTCAGCCTCAAGTCCGAGATGTGTTTTTTATTGGTACAGTTACTTGTTTGGGATGGGGAGCATTAATGTTTCTGTTTACATACAGGACTACTTTGTTTACTGATGTGTTAACTGCATTACAGCCTTACCAGCACGGTTCGACTTTTATTCTTATTTTTGAATTACTTGAGAGAACAGCAATCTTCTCATTAGAAGACACTCCAAACTGTGATGTGGCCACTAACGCTGCAGGAGATCAGTGCAATTATACACAGTAGCAAACAATCTCACCATCTCCAGGTGCAAATGTCCTTCACATAATGCATTTCTTGTTTAATCCAAAACAGCCGTTACCCTGCTCCCCCAACCATGATTTAAATTCCTCTCAGAGGCTACTACGTAAGGCAGAGAGGTCACCAACCGCATGCTCCTAGAGATCATTTGACTTAGTTTAATTAGCAGCAAGTGAGCAGGGGAGTGTTGGAACTCATGCAGGGCAGGTGATCTCCAAAAACAGGTGTGGTGACCCTGACCAAAGGCCTCCTAAACACTACAAGAGAGAGAATGAAAGCTTGGACTGTCTGCTAATCGTGATGATCTCACTTGCTAGTCTTAATAGTCGTGCTCGTTCATGATGATTAAATGCTCCATTACCATTTAATCTCAAGTTTGTCAGATGTCTATCTACTCAGCATTGTTTTTGACACTTGAATGCACACCATTCAGGCCAAACACAACAAATTAAAATCTTTAACTTTAACTTGATTCATGACTGTGAATGAGAAAATAGTACACAACAGGGTAAACATTCATGGTTCTATCAATCATGGTTTCAAGGATATGGTAAGGTTCAAATCACGACCCTTTCCTGCCAGGTTTCATCATGTATGTATAGTAGATTAAAAAAAAAACACAAAATTCAAAAGATGGAGTACAACTGGCTTGAGGATCTACAGCTTCCACATCCTGAACATTCTGCCTGAAGTTTCTACAGTATATTTTGAGTATCACATTAAAAACAAACATTACCATAAAACAATTAACTATGCATACCACAGTTCTATAAATGTAAATATTGCAGTTTTTCAGTTTCAAGTTTTTCTGTTAAACACCTAGTGGACAAGTTACCTGCTTCCTGTCTTTACCATTACATTCTGAAGATCCTAAAGTGGTGTTTATTCAATCATTTCATCTATCCATGGTAAAACAAAGGTTTGTGTTGAAGAAGAAATAATAGCAAATTTTTGATAAAATTTTGATAAGATTTTGATAATATTTTCACCAATTACTCTTCAAATAGATTGATTAGGCATGGTAAAGTTTTACCCCATTTTTGGTCAATTCAAAATTTGATGTCAAAACACCCCATGAATCCCTTTACCTTAAAATATATAGTAAAAATGGCCGTGTACACTTATCGCTCTTGAACAGAACATCTGATGAAATAATCTGGATTACATCAGTAGGTCATCCACAAGGAATTCTGCTATCAGCCAGTGATATGAAATGTTCACATGTTTAAGTAAGAAAATGCAACTAATACAATTCTAAAACAATGTAATATTATAGCATTAACATCTGTGACTACAAATTATTTCTGTTTGAATGATAATGCAGAAATATGGTCAAGTTTATTTTTATAATGGAGTTTAGCTTAGCTAAACAAAAGTAAGACATATGAGGAAAAGTAATCATACTCGTATGATCATGTGATACAGTACCGGTATTCTGACTGTTTTCTGTCCAAAAACCAAAAAATGTCTGACCTTGGAATTACACAATGACCTTGACCTCTGATCATAAAACTAACCCCATAATTCCACTCCCTATATTTGAAAACATATAAATTGATACTTTGGTTGCTAAGTATTGACTGGAATAATGAGGAGATTCAAATTTGATGAAATAGAGCGGGATTTCAAAGAACCTTACTTTGCTGACCTTAAAGACCTGAAATCTGTTAAACAACAGTCATATTGCATATCAATATAAAGGCAATAATCTCATCTATCACACTGATTCACTAAAAGCTCAATATTATCAATTCTGGTGGTAATACATACTGCTGAATATGAAACATTGGCAAAAAAATTTGCACAATCTTGACCTTGACCTTTGTCAATGACATTGACCTCTGATCATAAAACTAATTACATAAATGAACTCCCCATATCGGAAAACACATGAAATGACGTCTTATTTACTGAAATAGGCAAAATATTGACTAATACATGAGGAATTTCAAATTTCCCGCTCACCAGGATTTCCCCTAAAAGCGTCCACCTATAAAATTCAAAAACTGTTTAATATAGAAATATAAGGAAAAGTTCCACCGAACAGACAATGGTTTACAGAGGTTCAGGGCATCCCTGATGATGCCTCATGCTCAGTATTTCTAACCACGTGCTCGGATTTGTCAATTTCTTTGTCAAAGTTAGCCATTTTTGCTAAATATTTTAATGTAACTCATTAAAATATTTTAAGAAAGAAAGAAAACGCAACTTGTGGAGAGTTTGATTTTACAGTAGTGCTGACATGAATATGGAGCGCAGGAGCAAACTAACAAGACTGATGGAAAACTATGGCTGTACAAATAGATTAAAAGTACTTTTTATTTAACTTTGTCTTTTATTTGTTTCATTGCCTGTTGCAATTTTATTGTTATTTTTAATTTATTTATTTAGACTGGGGGTAACTTAGTGCCCATTTTTAAATTATGTGCAGCACTTTGGTCGACTGTTGTCGTTTTAAACGTGCTTTAGAAATAAAGGTTGAGTTGAGAAAATATACTGTAAAAACTAGGAAATAAAAAAATATTCCCTAAACCCCAATACTTAGAAGTTATAATTATTTTTTATTATTTGAACTGCTGTCCCAGTGGAAATAGAAGTTTGACACTGCTGTTGTGATAATTTGGGAGGGTGTACCCAAACTCCACCGGCGCTGTATCTGCTCATTACTTGGTGTAGAGTGGCTTGTACACTGTGAATGGGATGGAGACACTGCAGCCGAGAGTTGGTTAAGGACACGAAATAGCTTTTATACAGGCAGATTGGTGCAGTAATGAAGTGCCCTTGAAGAGGGTTACACAATTAGTTGAACCTGGATCGAATGCATGCACTGACGAGCGGCCACACCACTGTGAACATCACACTGGGTGGTGAAGCTGCACTTTAAAGAAATGCTTGAAATAAGCTACACACTGTCTATTTGATTTTTCAGGTGGTTATTGAGCAACAAAGGATGTTTGCCCAGTATATCAGACTCATCCAGTTGTGGATAAATTATCTCCTATGTACAACTAATATGAAGACATTTCAACCTTACCATTAAGATGAAAGTAGAGAATCTCCTCAACAATATTCTATGACTTCAAAATCAAATATGGACTCCCTCACCCATCTCCCTACCTTCCGAATTCTTAAACTTTATCTTGATTGAGTAAAAGAAGCAAACTCTCAATAGAACAAAAATGGAAGAAATGAGTCCAAGCAGAAAAGAGGCAGAATAGTCACTGTAATTTGAGTGTGTTTCCTGTTTGGTATGTGGTAACATGCCTCCCCCATCATGTGCAGAGCGTAGATGAGAATACTGAGTTTCCTGTCTCGTCATTGTGTATTCTACACATACAAAGCCTCTCGGTCCCTTTGATGTTTGTTCCCGTCTCGACAATATGTATCCCTGCTATGTATGCATACAACAAACTGTCTCGCACATGACAAACTGTCTCGCATATTGATGGTTCCTGTCTTTATCCCTACGTGGGTAATCTGTATTCCTGTATACATGAGACAAAATGCTGACTTGTGTGAAACACAGACAAAGGCTCTCTCTCTCTTATATATATATATATATACGAGGGCTGTCCATAAAGTATAGGTCCTTTTTATTTTTTTCAAAAACTATATGGATTTCATTCATATGTTTTTACGCCAGACATGCATGAACCCTCGTGCGCATGCGTGAGTTTTTCCACGCCTGTCGGTGACGTCATTCGCCTGTGAGCACTCCTTGTGGGAGGAGTCGTCCAGCCCCTCATCGGAATTCCTTTGTCTGAGAAGTTGCTGAGAGACTGGCGCTTTGTTTGATCAAAATTTTTTCTAAACCTGTGAGACACATCGAAGTGGACACGGTTCGAAAAATTAAGCTGGTTTTCAGTGAAAATTTTAACGGCTGATGAGAGATTTGAGGTGATTCTGTCGCTTTAAAGACTTCCCACAGTGCGAGACTTCGCTCAGCGCTCTCAGGCAGCGTCATCAGCCTGTTTCAAGCTGAAAACCTCCACATTTCAGGCTCTATTGATCCAGGACGTCGTGAGAGAACAGAGACGTTTCAGAAGAAGTCGGTTTCAGCATTTTATCCGGATATTCCACTGTTAAAGGAGATTTTTTTAATGAAAGACGTGCGGACGGGTCCGCGCTTCGGGACGCAGCCGACGCGGTGCTGCGGCACAGGAAAACACCTCGTGTTGATAACCATTTGTAAAATCCAGGCGGCTTTCGATGGCTTTCAGTGGAGTGAGTATATGAGAAATTGTTTAACAGCAGGACATGTTCCAACTTGTCCTTAAGGCTTTCAACAGAGGTGTTTTTCCTGTGGCGGAGCGTCGCGTCGGCTGCGTCCTGACGCGCGGACCCGTCCGCACGTCTTTCATTAAAAAAATCTCCTTTAACAGTGGAATATCCGGATAAAATGCTGAAACCGACTTCTTCTGAAACTTCTCTGTTCTCTCACGACGTCCTGGATCAATAGAGCCTGAAATGTGGAGGTTTTCAGCTTGAAACAGGCTGACGACGGCGGCTGAGAGCGCTGAGCGACGTCTCGCACCGTGGGAAGTCCTTAAAGCGACAGAATCACCTCAAAATCTCTCATCAGCCATTAAAATTTTCACTGAAAACCAGCTTAATTTTTCGAACCGTGTCCACTTCGATGTGTCTCACAGGTTTAGAAAAAATTTTGATCAAACAACGCGCCAGTCTCTCAGCAACTTCTCAGACAAAGGAATTCCGACGAGGGGCTGGACGACTCCTCTCACAAGGAGTGCTCACAGGTGAATGACGTCACCGACAGGCGTGGAAAAACTCACGCATGCGCACGAGGGTTCAAGCATGTCTGACGTAAAAACATATGAATGAAATCCATATAGTTTTTGAAAAAAATAAAAAGGACCTATACTTTATGGACAGACCTCGTATATATATATATATATATATATATATATATATATATATATATATATATACGCACACACCTCTGTTGTATGTTCTCACTCAGCAGGTACAGATGCTTGAAATGTTATACGCACACTGCTGTGCAAAAACTTTTTCAAGATGACATATTGCACAACAACTCATCAACACTGTGGAAAACAGTTGCTTGGAAGATTGAAGGAAATCAACACAAAAACATCCTGTTTTTAAGGGCCTGTCGCACCTTGACGATTAACCAGCGTCTTCCGACAGCCCAGTTTCCACCAAGTGGTTCAAGTCGGTACTGCAACATGTGGTGCGTGTCAGAAACAGAGTAATTTAACATTATTTTATTTTTTTATTTTCATTTTTTTATCTTGGTGGACCATTTTCATTGTGTACAAAATGCTGATGAGTGGACTGGCTGTGGGAAACACTGCCGTGAATGAATGGAGGGCTGTCTTCAAGCGCCGGCTGCTTCCCAATCAGCTGACCTGATCAGCGGATGATCAGGTCTGCTGATCATGTCATCACAGAGCTGAATAATGAAACGCTGTGATGATTTAAACTTTTAAAACGCCAGTCGACCACTATCAGGTGTGATCTGAAGGAAGTGCTGTGTGATCTGTCGGTGTGATCTGTTGGCATGGTGATCACCAACAGCCACTTTAAATGTTTAAACAGAGCATTAATCAGGTGTGATCACCCTGATCGATCGATCAGGTCATCTGATGATCACACCACAGCCACGGCGCTTTGAAAGTTGAAATCATCACAGCGCTTCTGTGTGATCAGAGCGCAGCACCGGCTGAGAAACGCATCTGCTGCAGAAAAAACCCACAGAGGGACTTGCTTTAAAACACTACACTTCCAGCCACAAATTAAAGGATTTCCCGAGGTCATTTTCAAAAATCAGGAGCTTTATGTGGATTCATGTCCGTCTGTGATGGTGAACAGGTCAGCTACTCGTGTGTGAATGAAACAGTTGTTCTGCATACAGACCGCAGCTTTCAGACAATCAGTGGCCAGCATTAATGGACAGATTTAGACTTACAGTGAGGAAAATAAGTATTTGAACACCCTGCGATTTTGCAAGTTCTCCCACTTAGAAATCATGGAGGGGTCTGAAATTTTCATCTTAGGTGCATGTCCACTGTGAAAGACAATGAAAAAAAAATCCAGAAATCACAATGTATGATTTTTTAATAATTTATTTGTATGTTATTGCTGCAAATAAGTTTTTGAACACCTGTGAAAATCAATGTTAATATTTGGTACAGTAGCCTTTGTTTGCAATTACAAAGGTCAAACGTTTCCTGTAGTTTTTCACCAGGTTTGCAAACACTGCAACAGGGATTTTGGTCCACTCCTCCATACAGATCTTCTCTAGATCTTTCAGGTTTGGCGTTTCAGCTCCCTCCAAAGATTTTCTATTGAGTGCAGGTCTGGAGACTGGCCAGGCCACTCCAGGACCTTGAAATGCTTCTTACGGAGCCCCTCCTTAGTTGCTCTGGCTGTGTGTTTGGGGTCACTGTCATGCTGGAAGACCCAGCCATGACCCATCTTCAATGCTCTTACTGAGGGAAAGAGGTTGTTTGCCAAAATCTCGCAATACATGACCCCATCCATCCTCCCTTCAATACGGTGCAGTCGTCCTGTCCTCTTTGCAGAAGAGAACCCCCAGAGTATGATGTTTCCACCCCGATGCTTCACGGTTGGGATGGTTTTCTTGGGGTTGTTCTCATACTCTAGACATGGCAAGTGGAGTTGATTCCAAAAAGCTCTATTCTGGTCTCATGTGACCACATGACCTTCTCCCATGCCTCCTCTGGATCATCTAGATGGTCACTGGTGAAGTTCAAATGGGCCTGGACATGTGCTGGCTTGAGTAGGGGGACCTTGCTGCCCTGCAGGATTTTAAACCATGACAGCATCATGTGTTACTAATGTAATCTTTGTGACTGTGGTCCCAGCTCTCTTCAGGTCATTGACCAGGTCCTCCTGTGTAGTTCTGAGCTTTCTCAGAATCATCCTTACCCCACAAAGTGAGATCTTGCATGGAATCCCAGACCGAGGGAGACTGACAGTCATCTTGTGTTTCTTCCACTTTCTAATAAATAATCATAACAGTTGTCTTCTACCAAGCTGCTTGCCTGTTGTCCTGTAGTCCATCCCAGCCTTGTACAGGTCTACAGTTTTGTCCCTAGTGTCCTTAGACAGCTCTTTGGTCTTGACTATGGTGGACAGGTTGAAGTGTGATTGATTGAGTGTGTGAACAGGTGTCTTTTATACAGGTAACAAGTTCAAACAGGTGCAATTAATACAGGTAAAGAGTGCAGAATAAGAGGGCTTCTTAAAGAAAAATGAACAGGTCTGTGAGAGCCAGAATTCTTGCTGGTTGGTAGGTGTTCAAATACTTATTTGCAGCAGTAACATACAAATAAATTATTTAAAAAATCATACATTGTGATTTCCGGATTTTTTTTTTTTTTTTTTTTAGATTATGTCTCTCACAGTGGACATGCACCTAAGATGAAAATTTCAGACCCCTCCATGATTTCTAAGTGGGAGAACTTGCAAAACCGCAGGGTGTTCAAATACTTATTTTCCTCACTGTATGAGTAAATTACAAGAAATGTGTGCCAACAATCACATAACTTACCTACTACTTCTGTCCAGCATGTGCCGGACGTGTGAGTCACACGCTGGTACTCGTTGAAAATTTTCAGCATGCCCAAAGTTTTTTGAGGAACTCAACTTATCAGGACGTACATCAGCAAACTTCAGTGTGTTTCAATCTGCTCTTAACTTATAAAAAACTTACCCTCAACTTATTGGACTTATGCCAGTGTCTTTTTAATACAGTTGGCATATGCTGGCTAAGTCATCAAGGTGTGACAGGGCCTTTACATGAGCCATATAATCATATTAGGACAGTGTGCAATGAATGACTTCTTCTCCAGCAGTAACACTACAGCATTATTAGATTGACTCAAACTCACCAACAGATGCCCATTCCACCCCACGAACCCAGTCTTCATGTCCTTGCAGTGATCTGACTTTCTTGAGCTGGTACAGAGCAGTTATAGCAAATTAATGATGCTTTGTGCCTCAAATTTCAGAACAAAAAAAAAACAAACAGATTAAAGTGATGGTTACCCCCCCTCCTCAATATAAATATATACATAAAAAGAAAAAGAAATTTAAAAAAACATTTGAGATGCTGTCTGAGCTTACCTGTGTGTCAGCTTGTACGTATAGATGGACACAAGACTCATCACCCCCACAGGCCAATATGGGAACTGCAAGAGATGAACGTCAGGCTTCACACACACAAGGCAATGTGTGTACATTTACATGCACATATAGGTTTGATACAGATAACCGCGGGGGATAAAACAAACAGATGACAGGTGCATGAAAGAGGAAAGAAAAATGACTCAAGACATTTCAAATGCAGACAGTATTTGAATAGGACATTTGGTTAAAGACGCTAAAGCTGTGGTATAAATGAGACGGATGACATAAGAGGGTTGTGTGTGTTGTGTGTGTGTGTGTGTGTGTGTGTGTGTGTGTGTGTGTGTGTGTGTGTGTTGTGTGTGTGTGTGTGTGTGTGTGTGTGTGTGTGTGTGTGTGTGTGTGGGGCACACAACGTAATGGTTGTTTATGGAAGAAGCGCTTAGGCTTACCTTTGCTGCCTGGCAACAGTGCCAGAGACACATCCATCATGAAGCCACTGCCAAACGATAAGGTATGGAGGCACTCGGCTAAAAAAAACACAAGGATTTAAACTTTATGAAAGCACAGTGTGAGAATACTGAATGATAACATTATTCCACAAAACGTGGTTTTCTGCTCTGCAAAAACCATCTCAATTGTCTCCATGCAGATTTCTATAACTGGTCTTTGGTGTTGGTACTTGTTTTGACCTTTCCAGTATAGAAAGGGTGTTTCTGCCATTTCTCAGAGTTTGCACCAGTATATCATGGTTTATATTTGTATCTAGTGACACCCTGGAGGTTATGTCCAGTGCAATGCAAATACACGTTATCTTCTTAACTGTCAAACAGCATCAGGGTTCATCTGCGCTGACAGGTGCACAGAAAACAGTTACCAATGTGACAGCTGGAATGCCACAGATAGTTAACGTTATGGAAAAAAACAAAGCAATATTGCCATAAAAAAAAAACCTGCTGTGATTGTGTTAACTTATAATTAAGGAAATGAAAACACTGCCTAGAAAGCTGACAGTATGAGCAATCAGTTCAGTCCTAAAATGTGTCAAACATCAACTTTGTTTAATATATAACTGGCAAACTGCTGTGCTTTTGCTTTACACATAAAATACGGTCATCATTAAACAGTCTATTATACAGTAAATGTAAGTAAAAAGAAAAACGTATCCAGTTTATCACAGTGCTGCAGTGAAGATGAGCAATCCTTCTTGTGAACAATGTCATTTATTCTTGCAGCCACTAGAGAGCCCTATATCTATCTTTTTTCAAGCTGCAAGTCAGTTACGTTATGCATAATGTTATGCATCTACCACCGCAGAGTCCACAGGAGAGCTGTCTCCATCATTAAAGACCCCACTCACCCCCAACATGGACTATCCACACTCCTCCCCTCAGGCCGCAGGTTCAGGAATGTGAGATGCAGAACCATCAGGTTCAAGAACTCCTTCTTTCCCACAGCCATTAGACTGTTAAACAGCTAAACAGCTGAACACCCCCCCCCCCCCTTTAAGGACAGAGCCCCCATCACTGGTCACTTTATCTTCTATTGGACACTTTACTATATTACGGACACTTTATTCAATTACACTACGATACCTGTTAACTTGAATCCATTGGCTCAATTGCACTAAATTGCACGAAACCATTTACTGCTGAATGTTGCACAAAACAGTGAATGTGCACTGATGCACTATCATGTACATATCATGGAGGACAATACACAAGCATATTTTATATTTCCCTTCTTACAGTGTATATTTCTTTTTATTACATTATTACATTTTATTACATTGTTTGTTATATTCTATTGCTCTTACCAGCATGCTTATTTTATGTTACTTCATTTTTCCCCCCACTTATATTTAGATATTTTATACTTAGTTTTATATATAAAGAATTTCATTGCACAGGGAAACATGTTTCTTTACTGTGCATATGACAATAAAAGCTTTGAATCTTTGAATATAGTATTTTAGATGGCCTGTATCAAAAACCTAAGGGGACAGTGTGGAAATGCAATAATTTCCACACATTTTTCTGACCTTATGAAATAGCAACAACCAAAAACTACAAGTGTCCAAAATGATACCATCAAGTGACCACAACCACTTCACAGACTGACCTGTTATTCTGACATTTTGAAGCATTACCTTCTTTAACATCTTTACAGCTCCACAGTCTCACTGTGGAGTCT
The DNA here is from genome assembly GCF_902500255.1 of Thalassophryne amazonica. Taxonomy (NCBI): domain Eukaryota; kingdom Metazoa; phylum Chordata; class Actinopteri; order Batrachoidiformes; family Batrachoididae; genus Thalassophryne; species Thalassophryne amazonica. The sequence continues at coordinate 49,159,280 of NC_047122.1, forward strand.
GAAGCTGAGGAGGCCACCAAGATCTTTGAGTCTTCCACATAGATGGCATCCACAGCACAAACAGGCCCAGTGTGACCTTTGCACTCAACAGACTGGATCAACTGGAAACAACAGATTTCATTTGTACAACAAATTTAACCTGATGTCCATTAAGAACAGTAGAAACTCCTTTGAACAGTGACGCAAGAGGGAACTAACCCTTCCAGTTTGAACCTTCCAGACAATGAGGCGATTGTCTGAACCTCCTGAAACAAGGTGACACTCTGGAGCTGCAACAAAAACAAATACATAAATTTAGAACTTTCCAAATGCAAAGTGAAAGGACAAAGCATTAAGCCACCAACAGATTAAATTTATTTCAATGCCAAGTTGAAAATGAAAGTAGCTAATGAGTAAGTGCTAGCAATAGTAGTTAAGATATGGTACTAATGGAGATGATTTCCTTGATCCCAGAAGCTTTCAGAATGCCTACCACAAATTTTTCAGACATTTTCAGAGATTACACATTTGAAAATTTAAATATTTCATAACTAACATCTGGCTGGTGCTATGAAACAAGAGACAGCACTCGAAAATGACACTACAACAAGCTCTTTAGCTGCTATATCTTTTGACATATGGCCATTTAAAGTTGCAAGAGTGCACTGATTAGCTGAAACATCTTTAGTATCTCACTAATTAAGAGGAAGTGAGCAAAAATATTAGACTTGTGGGTGTTACGGCCAATCATCCCGCAGAGATTTACAAAAGCCTGAGAGACGGCAGCTTCTTCGATGATTTGACATGGAATGCCCCTAAATCTGAAGAGGTGTGAGTAATTTTAAAAGGCTGTTAAAGTTTATCCCTGACCTTCTGGTTGGCAATAACCCACTCTACCAACCGAGCTGGGGTTTGACCTCGTGACTCCATAAACCCTTTGCTGGAGTTTCTCAATTTCAAAGGCCGAGGATGCAGAGAAGTGAAGGACACAGTTGAGATAACTAAACATCTCCACAAATTAAAACACTTTCACCTCATACAGATACACAATTCAATTTATTTCATTTTACTTCTGACAGTCGAGTCCTAAAAAGTCACTGAAAGCTATTGTGTGTTGATCCCTGACAATCGCAATGTAGACAAAGAAAGAGACTACAATTTGTTTGTGTTATGTTAAGTTCTGTGACTCATTAGATTTTGTGACCTCAATCTTTTTTTTTTTTTCCTGCCAGGTCGCTGGTCAGGTCGCAGTGGCAGTAGAACAAGCAGCTCATACCACACTTCCCTATCCTTAGCTAAGTCTTCTAACTCCTCCTGGGGGATTCAGAGGAGTTCCTAAACCATCTGGGAAATATAATCCCTAGAAACGTGTCCTGGGTATTCTCCGAGCCCTCCTACAGTTAGATGCGCCTTGAAGACCTCTCTCACTAGATGCCCGAACCACATCAGCTGGCTCCTTTTGAGGCAAAGAAGCGGCAATTCTAATCTGAGTCCCTCTCAATATTTTGGTTTCTCACCCAGTCCCTGAACGCAGCCACAGATACTCGACTGATGTCCACCCCTTGTATCCATGACCTTGTTGTTGTCGGTCATCACCCAAAGTTTATGACCACAGATGAGGACAGGAGCGTAAAGCGAGTGGTAAATTGTGAGCCTCGCCTTCTGGCTCAGCTCTTTCTTTGCCACGACTGTCTAGCAAAAGGTCCAGAGGACGTTAGGCGCAGCCCCAGTCAGTCAGTGATCTCACTCATACCCCTGCCATTCTGAGGCCTGATGAGTCATTACAGCTATATGCCACATATACATGTCATGTTAGACTCACAACACTGTAATTTGCCAGAGTGAGAACAGAAATGAGGTGGCTAGGTGGTGTAAAAGTATTGTTTGTAAGAATATTTAGTTTACATTCCCAAAAATACCCAGATTTAAGATAAACAGCATTTAGCTGAAAAAAAAAAATGGTATATTTTGTCACGTGTGTATGTTTCCAAGTGGCTGCAGTATCCCAAAAGATGAATTCTACAGCTACGGTAGGAGAGTTATAGTTACAGCATTGTTCTAATGAACAATGCTACTTTGTCGAAACGTCCAACTGCACAATGAATTTATAGGCACAACTGTCAAGTGGTTTACAGTAGTTATAAATTGCACTGTAGCCAGTATCTTCTCATTGGAATGGTGTGAAACCAGCAAAAATAGGATGCAGGATTAATCTAAACAGAACTTGATTGGTAACACCAAATGCACAAAGTCCACAAAGCTAATACCATGCTAACATTAGAATACTAATACAGAGAATATCAACCAAAAAAAAAGCCACGAACAATAAGTAAATTCAACTATTCAAAATCGAGTATTAACTTTAATAAAGTGGAAAACGATTAATACTCTGCCAAAAAAAGAGAGACATTTTTGTGTTGTGTGCATGCGCACTAAGCCTTGGTAGGACGACTCACTCTCAATAGGGAGGATAAAATGTTCAGTAGAGGACCTAGCTGAGACATGATCGCACATCATTTAGGAGAGGATAACTTAACTGTTCTAGAATAATATGACCCCAACAAACAACTTGTGATATAGCTTCATCCAGGACGAACAGCCCGAAAATGACCTTTTCATCCTTACTTCAAATACAGCTGTACATATTTCCTGAACTGCAGCAGCTATAGATTTTCCAAGGTATTCAAAATGGTCAGTATGACTAGTACATGTTTGGGAGGGTCATAGAAAAGTACAAAATTTCTATTTTGTTATTTTAAGAGAAAATGGCTAAAAGAAGTGAGTCAACGTATTCTTATTACCGCACATCGACAGAAAATGAACATTTGCCAAATATAATGACATTTTATTTTTCATTCATAATGTTATCAATGGTCCAGCTGAGTGGACATGTTTGTAACTCCATGAAAAATAGGTAGGTACACAAGAAAGATTTTAAGTGCACAGTTAATTTCATGCCTAAAGAGAAATAAAAACACCTTGGAAAAAAATCTTGAATGAGGTTCTCATAATTATCTCCGCCAAGGAGGTTATGTTTTCGGTCGCGTTTGTTTGTTTGTCTGTCTGTCAGCAGGATAACTCAAACACTGGTACATACATGCTATCCAGTCACAGCAGATGAAAATTTTTTTTTACTACAGAGCAAACATCACTGTTAGACTTTTTTAGGTTCAATGATTCCACAGCGTGTAGATGTTATGGTGTCAGTGACCCCATGGCCTTGGTGGAGGTTTGCACTCTCTGAGTGCTTCTAGTTCATGCATGAAAGGGTTAAAGTGAAAAATACAAAACTTATTTCTTTAGCAGACAGCAGTATCTAGAGATCTAAATGTTTTAAAGATTATCAGGGAAATTTCTCAACATGCACATAATTTAAGCCCAGAATGTTTAAGTTACTAAATACGTTGCGATTCCGGACTGCATGTTGGTCATTTGACATAATGTTTTCTAGCAGTTTTCTCTTAAAATATCAAAATTTGTTGTGTGGGCCGCTGAAGAGGAGGTACTGCTGGCCCACCACCACTAGAGGGCGCCCTGCCTGGAGTGCGGGCTCCAGGCACCGGAGGGCGCTGCCGCCTTACAGGAGCAGCCAGGATGACAGCTGTCACCCATCACCGGAGACAGCTGATCCCAATCACTACGGAGGTATATCAGCAGGACGGCATCTCCACCTCATTTGCCGAGATATCGTTTCTACCAGAGAGGTAACGTATCAAAGCAAATAGAGTGCATCTTTTGGATTGAGCTAGTTTTTTGGATTACTGTTCCAACGAGAGGTGGAGGTACCTTTCCTGCTGTTCGGAGTCCTGGGTGCATACGCGCCCCCATCTAACTGTTCTTTGCTCCTCGCCAGCAGTACCAGGTCCGACACGCGGAGGCAGTGGCCACCTGGGAGTTCGGGACTTGGCGGCTCCAGTATTCCCGGGGTCCTGTGTCGGAGGAAGCCGTGTGGTTCCGGTCTTACCTTGGAGAGGCGTCTCCTATCTTCGAGCCTGCCCACACGACACTTTTGTGAATTGACTGTTGTCCATTGCTGTGATTGGTTGTATTCGTTGTGCACATTCACAACAGTAAAGCGTTGTTATTTTGACTTACTCCATTGTCCGTTCATTTGCGCCCCCTGTTGTGGATCCGTGTTCCTACACTTTCCCAACAAAAATTAGAAGTTTTATACTCTTCTATGACCCTTCTAAACATGTACTGGTCATTCTGAACATTTTGAATACCCTGGAAAATCTGTAGCTGATGCAGTTAATGAAATACAGCTGTATTTAAAGCAACACTCGGGCCAAAAAAAGGGCGTGCTCATTTACCGTGTCATTAAAAAAGTTTGTATAGACAGTACATAAAAGCACACCAAAAGTTAAAAACCATCACAATAATAATCAATAAAACACTATAATAATACTAACTTGTACATATAATACATAAAAACACACAGGCGGCTTCACGGGAGTGATGTGGCGCCGACCTCGAGAATAGAGTGAATCAATTTTGTGTCATCTGCAAAAAAATGTACTCTTTGCTGAAAGAACACCTGACAAATCATTAACAAAGACTAGGAACAAAACAAGTCCTATGACCGATCCCTGAGCACAGTTCACAGTGAAGTCACCGCACTGTGAGCTCGCCGCAGGTGAAGTCACCCCACTGTGTTTTGAGTGAAGTCACCCCAATCCAGGTGAAGTCATCCCACTCTAGTAACACAATATTTCAATTCTGATATGTTCATGTAGTAAATTATTTATACACACCAGTGGCATAATACACTATTCTTAGTCAAGTGTTGTTAGTGAAATGACGTTTAAGTTAGAGGAATGTAATTGTCAGGTAAAGACTAGGAACAAAACATGTCCTATGACCGATCCCTGAGCATAGTTCACAATGAAGTCACCGCACTGTGAGCTCACCGCAGGTGAAGTCACCCCAATCCAGGTGAAGTCATCCCACTCTAGTAACACAATATTTCAATTCTGATATGTTCATGTAATAAATTATTTATACACACCAGTGGCATAATACACTATTCTTAGTCAAGTTTTGTTAGTGAAATGACGTTTAAGTTAGAGGAATGTAACTGTCAGGTAAAGACTAGGAACAAAACATGTCCTATGACCGATCCCTGAGCACAGTTCACAGTGAAGTCACCCCACTGTGTTTTGAGTGAAGTCACCCCAATTCAGGTGAAGTCATCCCACTCTAGTAACACAATATTTCAATTCTGATATGTTCATGTAATAAATTATTTATACACACCAGTGGCATAATACACTATTCCACAAAGTGACAAGTTTTGTTAGCGAGATGATGTTTTAAGGTAGGGGAATGTAATTGTCAGGTAAAAAGCCCACTGATGGGAGAAGCAGGGAGCACTGGCCAGTTCTATACATCACACCGGCATATCCTTAATGTTGAAGGCTGGATAGCTGGAGTGGGGTGACTTCACCTGGGTGAGTTTGCAGTGAGGTGACTTCACTCGCTACCCCTGAACACATATGCCAAGTTGTTCAGTGGGTTCATATCAGTCTAGACCAGTTGAGTTATCCTCGCTTACATGATATGCATACATGTCTCAGCTAGGTCCTAGACTAGTTAGGACACCGCTGTGTTTTGTCTGGTCCCACTCACCGCAGTCCTGCCTGTGGACCCACTGGACTGTATTGACTCTGCCTGTGTGTCCATTCAGCACAGAGACAACTCTTCTCCCCTAAAAACAACAACAAGGTGTCAGGTAACAACATCAACGCGCTCCTCTGACAAAATGACGCTCATTACAAACGTCAGTGTACCTGAGGGTCGTACAGAACCACCGAGTGACATGTTCCAAAGGCAAGGAGTCCTCCACGGCTCCAAGAAACAACATTTGGTGTTCTGTTAGCACAGCAAGCTACATGGCATGTTTCTATGACAGGAGTCGCCATTTTCCTCTATGACGTCGTCGTCTTCTTCTTCTTCTTCTAGGACGCTTAACCGGCATCCTAATTGTGGCATTGCTGCCACCTACTGCATGGGTTCGTAATAGCAGTACTAAATTCTCTCGAGTCCGTTTTCCCCCAAAAATTCACAAAATTTTAATCGGTTTATTGTCATTATATATTACAATAATTGTAATCTTTAAAGTGAGGACATTTTACTTTAAGAAGAGGAAATAAAAAATAAAAATACTTGTTTGCCCACAGTTTGCCTTGTACCCACTGCCAACGCTGTGGAGCCAGGGGTTTGACTCTTCCCACTCCCATCTGTGCATTTGCAAACATTTTTGCTTCTTCGGATATTGTTTTGGGTGTAGACATACCAGGCAACCCGTGACAGGACCAGAAAGATGGGCACACGGAGACGCAGACGTGAAAGTCTGAGGTCTATCCGCTGTACCTCGCATCAGGTCCTCCCTACTTTTATTTTGTTCATTATTCAGTTTTGATGAGTGTGTGAGGGACATTTATGAAAATACGGAACAATACGGGAACAATATGGGACGCAACAATTAATTGTCAAATAAAGGACAATTCTGTATTTGAAGGGACGGTTGGCAACCCTATCTGTGGCGCTCCAAAACTGCTTTGTTTATGTGTTTATATAACACGTTTCTCATATATTACATAAAAGCTAGCGAGAACTGAAAACACAGTTTTTGTAACCTGATAACACCTCTGAAGTAATTTACAAGACATTTCGAGGACATTAGCGTGGTGATGTCACATGCTGGTCTAGCTAGCTGCTAACTGTGCTCCATTTGTGTGTAAATATAAGCTCCGTCTCATATATTAAGTAAAAGCTAGTGAGAAATAAACATTTGTAACCTGATAACACCTCTAGAGTGATTTACAAGACATTTTGTGGATGTCAGCATGCACGCTAACTTCCGCTCTAGTCAAAAGCTCATCATGCACACACACTCTCCAGCAGACTGTTAAAATGTAAATAAAGTATTGTTTATGACTGATTAATATAGGGGCTTTATTGAACATGTACAAATTGTATGTAACAGGATCTTAGTAATTAATGTAAATAACAACAAATGTATAATTTATATATATATATATATATATATATATATATATATATATATATATATATATATATATATATATATATATATATATATATATATATGTAATCGAGTCCGGGGTTCGATCCCACCGCTGTCCTGGCTACAAAGGTCCTCCAGTCACATAAATAAAAATAAAGTGAAATAATAGGAATCAGCTCAGCACAGACAGATGGATGGACGGATGGATGCAAAGCCTTCGCAATACCCGATGGCCATATTTGATGGCCTCGGGTGAAAAGGCAATGCTTCCCTCTCCCACTTGACCCTATGTCTAAAATACTTACTACAGAAACTTTCAGGCCTATTCTTCTAAAGTCTGAGAGAAGCTCTTGCCTTTCACTGGAATATTTATTACAATACATGAGAACATGTTGCACTGTCTCTGGCCTTGGTCATTCCAAACATGGTCCATCATGAAGCTTTCCTAGGAGGAAGAGTATAGTATTCAAGAAAGTATGACTAATTCTTTAATAATTTTTGGCCAACCTATCCACCTTCTCATTTGTTAGGATACCTATATGTGCTGGACCCCATATAAATGTTATCTTTCCTTGCTACATCCCTTCATTCACCTTCTTCGTGTTCCAAATTTCACCCAACCCCACTGCGAAGCAAAACAAGTGCCTCGTGTTTCCCAATATTTGTCATCATTTCCACTCTGTGGCTGTAATTTATAAAGCTGTTCACACACGATGCATCATACTGCCATTGTTAAGCGGACTGCCTTCGAAAATTTATGTTTAAAATGATGCTCATGATTTAAGACTTCCTTTTCGCTCAGTGCCCTGCCACCTTATGGCCACTAGATGGCAGAAGGTAATCAGAAAATCAAATCAGGTTTTATCAGACCATTCTTTTATAAATCACATTACTAAGTAGTTTTTTGAAGATTTATTGAAATCAAACTGTAATTAAAAGAATAACCTGCGACTTCACTCTGGTAAATATGATTTATGTTCATATACACTACACCTGGTGAAGATGAAGATTCTCAGTTAAGATAGAAGATCTCTGAAGTTTAAAGAAAATGAATTACCTGCGCTTTTGTAAAGTCATTTTTTTTTCTGTGTCTTAAAACTTAGATGAACTGAATGAGAACATTTCTGTATCCAACCTTCTGAGTCATTGAAAGATCACTGGCTGTAAAAGTGATCATTTTATTATGTTGTATCACCTTATTCTGTTTGTTGTATTTCTCTGTATGTTAGAGTGGTCTTACTTTGATATTAAAAACCATCACTTTCATACATATATATATATAACTTATTTATTTATTTGTTGTTGAAAGACACATGATATTTACATGGCAAATTAATGTCATACAACAATAATGCAAGTAAAAGCCTAAAAGCACAGTATATTGTATAATATAATATAATATAATATAATATAATATAAAATCAACTCTGCAGTTCTGGAATAGATAATAGATACATGTTCTACTATGATATGCTATACTATACTAAACTATACCATTCTGCACAACACTATACTATGCTATAGTAAACTGCAGTATGGTACTATACAATGCTATGCTACACTGTACTGTGACATACTATTCTACACTATTCTCTGCTATATGGTACTACACTGTGCTGTTGTACTATACTATGTAATCCTATACTATGCTAAAGGATATTACAGATGTAGTATAGTATAGTAGCATTTAGCATACTATGCATGGTATAGTGTAACATATTATAGTACAGCACAGTGCAATGTAGTATGGTATGGCATATCTTAGTATAGTATAGTATAGCACAATATAGTATTGTATGGTATAGCAGCATAACATAGTATAGTACAGTATAGTACAGTACAGTAGAGCACAATACAGTATAGCACAATATGGTATATCACAATATAGCATAGTATGGTATGACGGCATAACATAGTATAGTATAGTATAGCACAGTATAGCACAATATAGTATTGTATGGTATGGCGGCATAACATAGTATAGCATAGTATAGCATAATATGGTACAGTACAGTAGAGCACAATACAGTATAGCACAATATAGTATAGTATGGTATGGTGGCATAACATGGAATAGTATAGTATAGTATAGTGCAGTATAGCACAATACAGTATTGTATGGTATAGCGGCATAACATAGTATAATATAGTATAGTATAGTGCGGTACAGTATAGCACAATACAGTATAGCACAATATAGTATAGTTTGGTATAGCGGCATAGTATAGTATAGTATAGTACAGTATAGTATGCAAATAATGAATGTTTACGAGTACATTGGTAAGAATATTTCATGAGGTGAAAGATGGAACTTGGCTCCACCTCGCTGAATGGAACATTTCATCTTTTATACATTTAAGCTAAGCGCCATCACCACTAGCGTGAGCGCACCCGATGGTCGTGGCGTGCAATAGCACAAAAAGTATAGTACCAAAATTGCATGCTAAATAACACCAAAATTGCACAGTAAATAGAACACAATGGCAAATGATATGAATAATTCATGTCACATGACATACAAACCACCAATTAAAAGAGACATATCTATTCAGGCATTATATAATATAGTATAGTACAGTATAATACAGTACATGATGGTACAGTACAGTATGGTACAGCATAGTATAGTTTGGTATGGCATAGTTTAGTATAGCATAAGTATAGAATAGTATAGTATGGTGCAGTGCAGTACAGTACAGTTATACCGTAGTACATCAACCTTCCATACATCCATCTATTTTCCAAAACTCCTTATTTAATGCATCAACCTACAATCAAAAGCAACACTGTATTATACTACAAAATCTAAAAACAAAAGCAAACTTGAGAACAAATGCACACAGTGGTTTTATTAACCACATTGTCTTTTTTCATCAAGCTGTTCAGAAGCTTAACCTAATAGAGAATATTGTACTTATCCACAGTCATTAACAAAAAAAAACAAACACTCCTGACAGTTTTCATTATTTTATGTTCGCGTCATTTCCAATATCAAAGCCACATCACGCACTCCGCTGTCCGGTGAAAAGTGTTGACTGAGGGTGGCTGCTCACAGCTGAGCTTGCTGTCAGCCACAACAGTGGTGTTTGTTAAAAATAAATAAATAAATAAATAAAACAACCCTAGGCCTTTCAGATTTCAAAGGCTGAGATGACATTATTGTCACGAGGAGTTTCCAGGCGCCCGTTTGATATGATCAGAAGGAGAAACGTGACAGCGTCTGTGAACCCTTGAGACGACGTGATAGATGACAATGCAGCCAAGATGAAGAGGAGTGGAAGCAGAGAGCACGTGGAGGTGAGGCGGGGCGGAGGGAGAGGCGTTGGCCGGCCTTGATCTGTGCCGTCCTGCGATATGTGAGTGTGACAAAGACAAAACAGTGCTGTCAACAAGAGCCGGGCAGGAAATAGATGGTGTTACTGCTGCTGTCCCTCCTCACTCATCTGCCACACAGAGTTTAGACAGACTTGACAGGACGAGACGGGCGACAAGCGAGACGGGTCAGGCGACCTCTCTGTGCTGCGTCGGCTCTCATGTGTGTGTAAAATCATCTCTTTTAGAAAAACATATTTCTACACACATCTCCAAAGAGATGTCTCTTTGGAAAGCCCACATACATAACAAAGAAAGTTAGTAAAAACACTGGTATTTTATTTAAAGTAAAAGATTTATTTGAATGTAATTCATTGTTTATGTTGTATTGCTCAGTGATTCTCCCAAATTTCAGTTATTGTGCTGAAGTCTGGAGAAATACATATAACAGTACCACTAAACCATTGTTTTTGCTACAAAAGAGAGCCATTAGAATAGTCAACAAAAAAGCACACTAACAATCTGTTTATTGCAGCCAGTCAGTTCAAATTGAAAGATTTATTGACTCAAAAATGGCTCTTACAACCCCTGCCAAAAATTATGGAATCACTGGCCTCGGAGGATGTTCATTCAGTTGTTTAATTTTGTAGAAAAAAGCAGATCACAGACATGACACAAAACTAAAGTCATTTCAAATGGCAACTTTCTGGCTTTAAGAAACACTATAAGAAATCAAGAAAAAAAGATTGTGACAGTCAGTAACGGTTACTTTTTTAGACCAAGCAGAGGAAAAAAATATGGAATCACTCAATTCTGAGGAATAAATTATGGAATCACCCTGTAAATTTTCATCCCCCAAACTAACACCTGCATCAAATCAGATCTGCTCGTTGACATTGACCCTATGCCATGACATTGACCCTATGTGTCTTTTTGCAAGGAATGTTTTCACAGTTTTTGCTCTATGGCAAGATGCATTATCATCTTGAAAAATGATTTAATCATCCCCAAACATCCTTTCAATTGTCCAAAATATCAACGTAAACTTGTGCATTTATTGATGATGTAATGACAGCCATCTCCCCAGTGCCTTTACCTGACATGCAGCCCCATATCATCAATGACTGTGGAAATTTACATGTTCTCTTCAGGCAGTCATCTTTATAAATCTCATTGGAACGGCACCAAACAAAGGTTCCAGCATCATCACCTTGCCCAATGCAGATTCGAGATTCATCACTGAATATGACTTTCATCCAGTCATCCACAGTCCACGATTGCTTTTCCTTAGCCCATTGTAACCTTGTTTTTTTCTGTTTAGGTGTTAATGATGGCTTTTGTTTAGCTTTTCTGTATGTAAACCCCATTTCCTTTAGGCGGTTTCTTACAGTTCGGTCACAGTCGTTGACTCCAGTTTCCTCCCATTTGTTCCTCATTTGTTTTGTTGTACATTTTTCAATTTTTGAGACATATTGCTTTAAGTTTTCTGTCTTGACGCTTTGATGTCTTCCTTGGTCTACCAGTATGTTTGCCTTTAACAACCTTCCCATGTTGTTTATATTTGGTCCAGAGTTTAGACACAGCTGACTGTGAACAACCAACATCTTTTGCAACATTGCGTGATGATTTACCCTCTTTTAAGAGTTTGATAATCCTCTCCTTTGTTTCAATTGACATCTCTCGTGTTGGAGCCATAATTCATGTCAGTCCACTTGGTGCAACAGCTCTCCAAGGTGTGATCGCTCCTTTTTAGATGCAGACTAACGAGCAGATCTGATATGATGCAGGTGTTAGTTTTGGGGATGAAAATTTACAGGGTGATTCCATAATTTTTTCCTCAGAATTGAGTGATTCCATATTTTTTCCTCTGCTTGGTCTAAAAAAGTAACCGTTACTGACTGCCACAATCTTTTTTTCTTGATTTCTTGTAGTGTTTCTTAAAGCCAGAAAGTTGCCATTTGAAATGACTTTAGCTTTGTGTCATGTCTGTGATCTGCTTTTTTTCTACAAAATTAAACAACTGAATGAACATCCTCCGAGGCCGGTGATTCCATAATTTTTGGCAGGGGTTGTATTATGTGGAAAGCTAAGCGTGGTATTTTACCAGATGATGTCTTGTTACACAGGCCACTCGCCATAGAAGAAAATATAACTTTTGGGTTAAGTTTTCACAAACTACTATGAAACTACATGTATGGAGTTAAGCTTTGGAATGCACTGACTGACTGAAGAAATTAAATGTACAAATGTTTACAAGTTCAAAAAAAATGTGGGTAAAATTATGAGAGAATACAGTACATTAGAAGAAAAGTGAATGCAACTGCTGAAATGTAAGACAGTTACGTCACTGTTGATGTTTGGTGACTGACAAGGAGACTGTGTTGGGATTGAAATTCTGGACGTTTTGTGGAAGTTCATGGATTTTTTTCTATGAATTTATGAGATAAGGGACAATGTTTACAAGATTTATCTTGTTTCGCTCCGTGTTCATGGAAATTTTTGTTCATGAACGAGTAAAGTAAAGTAAGCATATACATTTGCATTCTTACTAGGGGAGCTATGACCACTACCTTTGCACCCCTGCCAGAACTAAACCAAACCAACTTTTTTTAGATTCCTTAGATGACCCCAAAACACAATCAGGATGTTCCCAAAATTAAAAACTGGCCTCAATCCAATTATCCAAGATGGCGTCCAAAATGGCCACCAAAATAGGGTTTTCACTAAAACACCTTTAACCCCTTAACGCCTGAATTTATATAGCTGTATATAAAAAAATGTTTTGTGTGTCTTTTTGCCTTTAAGTAGATGGTAAATAATGTTGAGATTATTAATTTCACTTTTGCACAAAAACTAAATAGTAATTTTGGTATTTTGGTAATAATTTATGTTATAATGTTATAATAATAATAATGGTATGTTGCAAATTTGCGACAACAGGCATACTGGTCAATTTGGTATGTTGCATATTTGAGTCAAATATTGTAGCATATATGCGACAATAAGCGTTAAGGGGTTAAACAACATATAAACAACTTAAATTTCACAGAGATTCAATGGGAAGACCATTGCAGGTCACAGCAAACTCATTTGTGCCTAAATTCATTCATGGGTTTAAGATTCAAAATGGCGTCCAAAATGGCCACCAATATACCCTTATCATTGAATCTCTGTGATATTTAAGTTGTTTATATGTTGTTTAAAGGTGTTTTAGTAAAAAACCCTATTTTGGCTGCCATCTTGGATGCTATCTTGGATAACTGGCTTGAAGCCAGTTTTTATTTTTGGGAACATCCTGATTGTGTTTTGGGGTCATCTAAGGAACCTAAAAAAGTTGGTTTGGTTTAGTCCTGGGGGTGGAGGGGTGCAAAGGTAATGGTCGTAGCTTCCTTAGTATCTCTGGTGCTCCTTACCTGCTCATAATGATGGATTAGTTTTGTTGAAAGAGGCGCATTCATTTGGAAATTTGGAAGCATCCTGTCCTACTTTCCCAACACGGGGCTTCATCTTCTGCAGCACTAACTACAGTTTCTCACTCACAGTAATGAAGAAGTGATCCACTGAAAACACTTTGATTCAGTCAGTGGACGCACTCCGCATCAGAAACGAAGTCCTCATTATGTGGCTGCAAACAGATTGAGCAGCAGGTCTGAGATAATTAGTACAGTGTATCCTTGGAAGGTCACATTCTTCATACACCCACAGTGGCGGCGCCGTGGTGTGTGAGTTATCATCTACAGGGAGGCAACATCCTGATTGCAAAACAAGCTGCTGCCTTGCTTTGCCGCCTGTCACACGTGTCACAGCAACATTACACGCTATTACATTTGCTTCCTGTAGTTGCCACTGTTTGTCAAGAAAGATCTTTCTAGCAGACTCTTTCTGACATTGCGTTGTCAGTATGGAGGTAAATAAGGGTGAATATCTAATATCACAACTTCAAGGTTCAGTTATTTTGTGAAATCAATTATTGGTTTGTAACCTGTTATGATCCAGTGAAAGCAAATGAGTAAAATAAGAGCAATCGAATATTCCTGACGTCCACCAATCTGGATTTGGATCACCTCCAAAATTCAGTGGAGTCTTCCCAAGGCTAATATCTATCTGTGCATGATTTGCAGTTGATTCATGTTTTGGGGGTTAACAGTGGTGCCTGGTTTTCCTCGCCTGGCATTCACACCAAAGAGTTCAATCTTTGTCTCATCAGAGCAGAGAATTTTGTTTCTTATGGTCTGAGAGTCCTTCAGGTGCCTTTTGGCAAACTCCAGGTGGGCTAAGGAGCAACTTCCATCGGGTCACTGTACCACACAGGCCTGATTGGTGGACTGCTGCAGAGATGATTGTCCTTCTAGAATGTTCTCCTCTCTGCACAGAGAAATGCTGGAGCGCTGACAGAATGACCACCATGTTCTTGGTCACCTCCCTGACTAAGGCCCTTCTACCCTGATCACTCAGTTTAGACGGACGGATGAACGCAAAGCTTTTGCAATACCCGATGGCCATGACCTCGGGTCAGTAAGAAGTTACGACAATAAATGTACTCCTTAGTGGGCATATATGACTGATAGTGAGACAGATGTGTTTTGTTAACTACTGAATATTCATTTCGAGTGTCATTGTAGTTCTGAGAGAAATATTCAGTGTCACTGCTTCACTTACCCACACAGCTATAAACAGGCATGTTTCATCACTGGGGAACAGACAGGTGAAAACAGTGGGTGTAATGGCTCTGTAATCACAATTTACTCACAGAAATGACCCATCATTACCGTCTTCTACATGGCAAAATCTTCTCTTTAGTCACTGATTGATGTGTAAAAATGCTCCAATGTCTAATTCTACTTTCTTTAACTTTACACAAATTTCATTTCTTTTGTATTTTCAAACAGCGTCACCTGTTTTTATTATGTTGAAAGCAAGCAGTGCAGGTGCACGTATGACCCTGTGCTGACTGTAGATTTGAACATTTGTTTAAAAAAAAAATAATAATAATAGCGAGGCTCCATTCAGCAAAGGATGATGTCTTAATTTAGACACGGACTGTGGAAAAAAACATTTAAAAAAATAGCTGTTGAAGCTTTCGAAACTTCCCACAGTATTGTTTTGAGGTAGCTGTAACTAATTTGCAGTACAGATGAAAGGTTTTGATATTGCCTCCAGCCAAACATTCTATCCAGTCTTTAATTTGAGTTTTACTTTCCTGTTCTGCTATATATTTTAGCACATACCAGGTATTATGTTTCTCCCTACTGTTGCAAGCTTAAACTCTCCTTACACAGGGATGGAGTCCCTTCTGTGTCCCTTGTGCGACCAGAAAACCACAGAGGACTCCACTGGATGCTGAAGGAAAGCACAGTGCAAGCCTAGGTCATACAAGGAATGCTCAGTGGAAGCACACTGGACGCCGTGGTCACCGTGAAGTTTTGAGCATGCTTGAAACACACACAGAAGGGACACAGAGACTGGGGGACACTCAAAGGACGCACAGACAATGCCATGGTTGGCTTTTGAATGCACAATGATCAGGGCTGTTTGCTGTAATTTTTATGAATAAAGTTCATTTTATAAAGTGTTGCTATAAAGTACAAAATGAGTTGCTTGTCAGCTGATGTCCACAGACTTTATCAGAAAGTTTTGTGCGAGTTCAAAACTTTCAGAAAACTTTGAGGAGCTCAGGCGGAAAACTTTGTCTGCTACTTTTCCTGTGGCTATCCAATAGGTTCAGTCTAGGCTTTTGATTGGTCAAAGCTCCATTCTCAATTAAGCATAAGTGGAGAAAGGACCGACGCAGCTGTATGTCTTGAAGAAAAAGACAGCTCTCGCTCTGCAGCACAGTGGAGGTGTTTGATGTCTTGGTACACGAACAGTGAGGGAATATGACATCATGCTTATAGACCACGGCAAACAATGCTCAAATCCATATATATATATATATATATATATATATATATATATATATATAAGTAGGACAATCCTTCTGCTCAGTGCAGAGCTCCATGAAAATGTGACATCATCTGTAGTGCCCCAACTCCACAGGTGACAACAACAACGCACAAAGCACGCTGAAGCACTTCCACAAAAAGGTGTTTGCATCCCTTGTGGATCCTGGCAAATTTTTTCAATGCACACCAGACTCTGAAAGGTCGCTGTCCTGTCACTGTGTAAGGGACCCCTCAAGTGAGGTGCCTGCCATTCAGTAGGTGGCAGACAAACTACATGTAAATTCAACCACAGCTGTTCACAATTTCTGGTATTCCATCCAAATACCTACCATCCAAGAGGTAGCAGACACATCTGTGAGCAATTACAAGACAAAGCTGCTTTTTTCATTGATCTAAGCCATCATAAATAACCATCATCTAATCAGTTCATCCTTATTATGTTCTACTGTAATATGATGTGTTACAAAATAATAGCATTGATTGTTTTTGAGTTACCGCTTACACAAGTTGGCTTGGATGGTCGAACCCACCCACTCACTCATCTGCATTTTTTGCTGTCCAAGCTCCACAATGTTACCAGCACTGGGTATACATATGCCTGCACAGATGCCTATTTCTTTATGTGCATATTGATATATTTTTTTAAACACAGGATCATTTCTGTGATTGTGGCTGAAACTGCACATCGATTTCACAAGTCCTGTTCGAAGTATAAACTTTTATATAAGATACGATTTCTAATTACACAGAGCATCTCTTAAGTTACAGGCAAGGCAAATTCCAGATGGAAACAGAATGATAATGATCATTTGAGTTGTCATTATGTAACAACAGAAAAGGCTGGAGAAAAAGGACAAAATTACTAAATTGGGTGTCTACATGACACTTAGTTGCTGCCTGTTTTTGTTTATGTGCAATTAAATTAGCCTCGTCCCTGTGGGAGCCCACTTGGCAGGAGGTGAGCAGCAATTGACAGATGGATGACCAGCTCCTTATTACCACTGCTATATTGTTGTTTAATTTGAGCTTTGGAAAACATCTGATTTCTGTCCAGTTTCCAACTATTGGCACGTTATTTGCACCAGAAGCTATTGCATTTTTCCTGAGCCCACCTTAAGCTGAAGCCGACATGAATAGTGAAGCAAAAAGAAGACACAGCCGACTAAACATTTACCAGGATCCTTCACCTCAGTTTGACCTTGTCTCCTCTCCGCAGGAACTCAACAGTCACTGTGGCACTGCCGCAGATTACTGAAGTACTAATATGTTGATACGTTCTGCCAGGGGCTCTGCCAGGGATTTTGGGCCCCCTGAAAATAAATCTTACTGCTCCCCCTCTCCCCAGTAGCCATCCACTAGGCCGGTATAAAATTTTGACAATGTTTTACATAAACCTATGCATTTAATGATATTTTTGACTATCATTCTCATATTTGTGAAAAGAAAAAAGCATGATTTGACAGTTACTTGGTAGGGGAAGCGATGAAAATACAATATTCTGATTTCCAGAAAATGCAAACATTTCTCTGATTGGGTTGAAAGCAATCACCCAGTCTGCACTCACACTGAAAAAAGAACCAACTTTAAAAAAAAAAAAGCATTACAATTGGTAAAGCCTGAATGAATTAAGTTGTTTGAACTTAAATTAGCAAGTTAGATTAACTCTAACTTACAAACCTAAGTTCAAACAACGTAATTCATTCAGGTTTTATCAATTGTAAAGCTTTTTTAAGTTGGTTCAAGTTTTCTCTTTTTTCTTTGCACTAGAAATGTTCTCTGTTCCTACTGCAAAGCAGTAGGATCAGCATTGCATCACTGTCCTGATCACAGAAGCAACGTTTCTGTGGAATAACAGCTATTTTCTATTTATTTAAGGCATAACAGGTTAGGAAAACACACTGTGTACCCAGGAACAAAACAAAAATAAAAATTTGTTACATAGTGTTATTTAACTAAAACAACAGTGTATAAATCCAGAGTTTTCTTCAGAAATATGAACTAATATGAGGAGAAAAGTGAGCTAGCTTATAAACTATGGACAAAGTTGGGAACAGACAACAGGCTAACATTCCAGAACTTTCCATCACAGACACCCCTGTCTGAGCCTTTTCTTTTCTTTTTTCTTTTCTTTTCTTTTTTCCTGAGCTCTGATCCACACTGCCATCTGCTCTTCTACTTACTGTCTGTGAAAGGTTTCAGCAGCTGTCTGACAGAGCAGGTGGACTGAACCATTTTACGTAAATACGAGGGGGTGAGCATTGACAAATGTTCCCAAAACAAATAACCTTAGTGTTACCAATACATTGTAAATAAAATATATGTGTGATTGTAAGTTTATTACTGAGCGTCATATTATTTTGTCAGAATTATAATTGTATTAGGGGCCTCTCTGGGCCCTTGTCAATCATGGGCCCCTGGAATCTTTTGCCTTATTCTCCCTTTTTTGGCACCCCTGCTTCCTGCGGTACCAGCTTAAAGTTGGACTGGCAACATGGAAGGAATGGCAGTGGCATCCTAACATTTCTAAAGTGAGACAGTAGTCATATTATGACTGGATTACCACTTAAGATGGTTCAGAATGCTGCTGTTGGAATCTTGATTAAAATCGAGAGATTTGATCACATTGCAATTATTCCAGCTTCCATTCACTGGCTCTGTGTGCTTGTAAGAGCAGATTTCAAGGTTTCCTTTCTGACATATAAGGGTCTAACTAGTGGTGCACCTACCTATGTTGCTGAACATGTTGAACCTTATGTGCCTTCTTGTGCCCCATGGTTGCAGAACGCAGGCTTGCTCTGTATCCCCGTTGTGTTAAAAAGAAGTCAGTCAATTCTTGAACTTCAGTTGAATTTTGAACTGAGTCAGAAAACAGGTTGTACATTTACAAGTTTAAAACTCAGAATTTTTGCACATCCCTGCCTAGTTATACAAGTGAATGCAATTCAAATTCACTAGTATAAGTTTAATAAGTCGCCAAATTAGAATTTTAAAACTTCTATAGAGATACTTCCTCTGAAACCCAAATTTACACCTTTTTATCCAACAGGGAGATATGACGGCGTGCTCATTTTACATCTCACGCTGTGCTAAATCACTGTCTCTTTAGGTTCTGCAATCCCTGTCCCAGAAGCCGCACAGGCAGAAAGAATAATCCAGCGAGAGAGGGAAGTAGAGTCAGCACTTCTAACAAATGAACGAGGACGGCAACGGCTGCAAGCAACGCAATCACAACACACATGAGCATCTTTTATTAAGTAATACTCCCAGACTTTGCAGATGAGTATACACAAAAGAGACTTTCTGCTCGTGTGGGCTTCCAGACAAATAGCGTCGAGAAAATGCAACGTGCCTAAAAGAGATTAGAGGCAGTGCGGCAGCCAATAATTAATATTCCTCCACATTTCCTGGTGTTCTGTTGACAGTTGGTTTTCCAGCTGAGTGTTTGTACTGGAAGCTGTTTGTCTGGATCACTTTCACTTGCAACACTACAAGATGGATTCCGGCCTCTTGAACCCATCCGCTGTGACCTGAATAATAAGTTGATCCGACACGAGTGGAGTAGCCGGCGTGCAGTCAGTGTTGCTCACGTTATCATCTTATCACTAGTTCGAGAGCCTCAGAGCAGATTAACAGAAAACAGAGATGGTATCTTGCAGCAGAGCTATTCATCAAAGTAGAAAATGAGCCTGTACGCGTGCAGCAGCCAAACTACTACCCTCGTAATGACGCAGTGTGTGTGTGTGTGTGTGTGTGCGCGTGTATGGTGGAGCCGTTGCAAACAGGGAGGGTTAAACTATAGCATAACTCTGGGGTTTAAATAAATACATCCTGGGCATGATAGCGACTGTCTGCGGTGCTGACAGAGCGTTCGCTGCCGTAGCTGATGATAATAAAGCAGGCAGCACAAATCCTCGCAAAGTGTGCCACAGTGCTTATGAGCCATATCTGCTCTCAGCCAACCAGTTTGGTTGGCGTATGAAGTGTTGTACAGTACTTGTCATCCAGTGGCTGCACTTGCACAGTTGGAAATAGCTGCTGGAGGCATTTGGGGATACTGGGAAGTTGGCAGTAGTTTATTTGGGCTGTGATCCAGATGAACAGACAAAAGAATATATTCACCCATGGGGATGCATGAAAGTAGTCAGAGTGTCAAGTGAAAAGAGCAGCTTTATAGTGCAGGGGCGTAGGTGAGAGTTTTGTGTTGTGGGGGGGGGGGGTGCAATCAGATGGCCCAACTTTCATGACGCGATTCAGTCAGGGATGGCGTCTTCGCTGCTACACGTCTGCATTGCATCAGGCAGATGCAGAGAAGAGAATCATGGGTAGGTGAATGATGCAAAGACGCCAACTCTTAATAGCAGAGGATCTCTTCTGCAAGTTGCAGGAAGTTGATTAGTTGAATTTACCCGTTCCTGTTGGGTGACTTGGAAAAGACTCAAACGAAATGAAAGCCATCACAAGGCAGATGCACACCCTGCGCGTAAGGACATGTTTTTGTTTTTTTACGACGCACATCCAAAACACATAAAAGGCGTGCTGGATCAAGAAAAATTGTACCAAAAACAGAAATAGAATGATCCACACCACCACAGCGCTTCCATGCAAAAAGCTTTATTTTTGTTTTTTTTTACTATACATGACTTCATATTTTGATGTCTTTGTGACATCATTATGAAGTCAGTTATACCAAATATTTGATTGAATAATATGAGCTTCTGATCAAAGCAATCAGTGCAAAACCGGAGAACTGATTCAAAGCCCACTTCCTGGGACTGCTTGCCCTCAACTTCTGTACAAACAGGAAGACTGATGTAGAGCCCTGCGCGGGGGCTAGTTTCTTTGTCCTGCTCCCGCCGGCTCCCACTGAAAGTCGGACCATTACCACCCACACACGCAATGTGTGAGTTACATATTATATATTACATATTATACACATATTGTACACATTGCGGGAACAGGTGGGAGTGTAACTCCCACCTGTTCCCGCAATGTGTATAGTACAGTAGTGTTCAGAATAATAGTAGTGCCATGTGACTAAAAAGATTAATCCAGGTTTTGAGTATATTTCTTATTGTCACATGGGAAACAAGGTACCAGTAGATTCAGTAGATTCTCACAAATCCAATAAGACCAAGCATTCATGATATGCACACTCTTAAGGCTATGAAATTGGGCTATTAGTAAAAAAAAGTAGAAAAGGGGGTGTTCACAATAATAGTAGTGTGGAATTCAGTCAGTGAGTTCATCGATTTTGTGGAACAAACAGGTGTGAATCAGGTGTCCCCTATTTAAGGATGAAGCCAGCACCTGTTGAACATGCTTTTCTCTTTCAAAGCCTGAGGAAAATGGGACGTTCAAGACATTGTTCAGAAGAACAGAGTAGTTTGATTAAAAAGTTGATTGGAGAGGGGAAAAATTATACGCAGGTGTAAAAAATTATAGGCTGTTCATCTACAATGATCTCCAATGCTTTAAAATGGACAAAAAAAAAAAAAAAAAAAACAGACGCGTGGAAGAAAACGGAAAACAAGTATCAAAATGGATAGAAGAATAACCAGAATGGCAAAGGCTCACCCATTGATCAGCTCCAGGATGATCAAAGACAGTCTGGAGTTACCTGTAAGTGCTGTGACAATTAGAAGACGCCTGTGTGAAGCTAATTTATTTGCAAGAATCCCCCGCAAAGTGCCTCTGTTAAATAAAAGACATGTGCAGAAGAGGTTACAATTTGCCAAAGAACACATCAACTGGCCTAAAGAGAAATGGAGGAATATTTTGTGGACTGATGAGAGTAAAATTGTTCTTTTTGGGTCCAAGGGCTGCAGACAGTTTGTGAGACGACCCCCAAACTCTGAATTCAAGCCACAGTTCACAGTGAAGACAGTGAAGCATGGTGGTGCAAGCATCATGATATGGGCATGTTTCTCCTACTATGGTGTTGGGCCTATATATCGCATACCAGGTATCATGGATCAGTTTGGATATGTCAAAATATTTGAAGAGGTCATGTTGCCTTATGCTGAAGAGGACATGCCCTTGAAATGGGTGTTTCAAGAAGACAATGACCCCAAGCACGCTAGTAAATGAGCAAAATCTTGGTTCCAAACCAACAAATTAATGCCTCACAGATGTGAAATCATGAAAAACTGTGGTTATACAACTAAATACTAGTTTAGTGATTCACAGGATTGCTAAAAAAGCAGTTTGAACATAATAGTTTTGAGTTTGTAGCGTCAACAGCAGATGCTACTACTATTGTGAACACCCCCTTTTCTACTTTTTTTTTTTTACTAATAGCCCAATTTCATAGCCTTAAGAGTTTGCATATCATGAATGCTTGGTCTTGTTGGATTTGTGAGAATCTACTGAATCTACTGGTACCTTGTTTCCCATGTAACAATAAGAAATATACTCAAAACCTGGATTAATCTTTTTAGTCACATAGCACTACTATTATTCTGAACACTACTGTATGTGCATTTCCAGTCCACCCCACACTGGCAAAAGTCTAAGAATCTGTGCCCGCACAGTAGTAGTTATGCATTGATTTTGTGTCTCCTCCCGTCGTCATCCCCCCCACCCCCCGAGAGAAAACATCATTTAGGCTATTAATAAAAAGTTTCATGGGGTTGTTTGTTTTGTGTCTTAAAGATGGTTTCATATATGTGTGCCCTATATGAGCATGCAGTAGCTGCATCTGCGTCCGTGTATCTGCTCTGGTGCTCTCCCTATCTGCTGCTCCTGTTAAATTAAAGATGTTCTATTTAAGTTGACAGGAGACTGTGGTCACCACATACTTTTACACAATTCTCCTTTGTTGACTGAGTCATCCTGTCACTTCGAAACCCGTGGGACCCAACGCCGACCCAATCCCAGTGCAGCCCTGTAGATTGATGCATGTGTTTGCATGCATCCCTGCGTCCCTGCCTGGCTGGCTTCTGTCAATATGCATTATATGCACTAACGACTAGGTAACAAGCAATAGTGACCTTACTTACTGAAAACCATTTGAGCACTTGTTCCTATCAGCACGAGTTTAACATTTGATCACAAAAGTTTGGTATTTTGTTGTACTAACTGACCAAAAATTCTTACTAGTCACTCCTTATCAGCAACTAATCTCTCTCAAAAATTCTTGAAAGGGTAGTTGTAAAACAGCTAACTGATCATCTGCAGTGGAATGGTGTATTTGAAGAGTTTAAGTCAGGTTTTAGAATTCATCATAGTACAGAAACAGCATTAGTGAAGGTTACAAATGATCTTCTTATGGCCTCAGACAGTGGACTCATCTCTGTGCTTGTTCTGTTAGACCTCAGTGCTGCTTTTGATACTGTTGACCATAAAATTTTATTACAGAGATTAGAGCATGCCATAGGTATTAAAGGCACTGCGCTGCGGTGGTTTGAATCATATTTATCTAATAGATTACAATTTGTTCATGTAAATGGGGAATCTTCTTCACAGAGTAAGGTTAATTATGGAGTTCCACTCTCTTCATTGGCTTCCTGTTAATTCTAGAATAGAATTTAAAATTCTTCTTCTTACTTATAAGGTTTTGAATAATCAGGTCCCATCTTATCTTATGGACCTCATAGTACCATATCACCCCAATAGAGCGCTTCGCTCTCAGACTGCAGGCTTACTTGTAGTTCCTAGGGTTTGTAAGAGTAGAATGGGAGGCAGAGCCTTCAGCTTTCAGGCTCCTCTCCTGTGGAACCAGCTCCCAATTCGGATCAGGGAGACAGACACCCTCTCTACTTTTAAGATTAGTCTTAAAACTTTCCTTTTTGCTAAAGCTTATAGTTAGGGCTGGATCAGGTGACCCTGAACCATCCCTTAGTTATGCTGCTATAGACTTAGACTGCTGGGGGGTTCCCATGATGCACTGAGTGTTTCTTTCTCTTTTTGCTCTGTATGCACCACTCTGCATTTAATCATTAGTGATTGATCTCTGCTCCCCTCCACAGCATGTCTTTTTCCTGGTTCTCTCCCTCAGCCCCAACCAGTCCCAGCAGAAGACTGCCCCTCCCTGAGCCTGGTTCTGCTGGAGGTTTCTTCCTGTTAAAAAGGAGTTTTTCCTTCCCACTGTAGCCAAGTGCTTGCTCACAGGGGGTCGTTTTGACCGTTGGGGTTTTACATAATTATTGTATGGCCTTGCCTTACAATATAAAGCGCCTTGGGGCAACTGTTTGTTGTGATTTGGCGCTATATAAATAAAATTGATTGATTGATTGATTGAACTAATGGCACTTTTGTCAAGACATCTTACTAGTGATGCTACACACTGCACTAGTAGCACCAAAGTCCCAACTAGTCTGCTTTTTGATACAGTAATAATGGCCATCTGACCAAACTAGTAATACTAAAAGCTTTACTGGTTAACTTGTGAAGTGTAAGCGTTGTGAGGTTAACTAATCAAGCACCAACTCACCTCACTAGTTCACTCAACTTTTTTTTAAACTTTTATTTATTTGTGCAAGGACAGTAACCTAGTAACCTGCACTAGTGAACTAGTGAGAATTTAAGCTCTTGCTAGGTAACTGGTGAAGGCCCAAAAAACTTGCTAGTTAACTAGTGACATGCAAAACCTGTGACATGTTAAATAGACAACCACTGACTCACCTCACTAGTTCACTAGTGACTTACTATTCTCTGCACTAGTTTACTCGTGAACTTTTAGGCTCTTAGTTAACTAGTAAAGGCCAAAACATACCACTTAACTAGTGAGATGCAAAAGCTGTGACATGTTATCTAGTCAAGTACCTATTCACCTTACTAGTTAACTAGTAAGGTCTCTTTTGAGTTTACCACAGTTATTGATGGAAATACAGCACAGCATAAATTCTACCAGAGGACTCAGATTTTTAAGTCGTCATTCCAATTTGGTTAAGTAACCTAAACTTTAATCTCTAAACAGAGCAGTTTTTCCATTAATCATCATCTCTCAACCAACTGGGCATTGCAGTCTCGTTTGAGGGTAGGCGCTAAAGTGGCAAAATATGATGCATATGACATAATTTCTCTACTTCCGGGAAATAAAACATGGCATTTTCTTGGAGCTTTTGGGCAAATTACACGCAAACAAAGTGAAAATGCAAAGAAAAACTGACGATGCGGTGGAAAGTGGACATGAGTTGCAGTTTGTTTATGACCCGGCGCATAAACATATCGAGGCGGTTTTGCAGGTGAGAGAACACAGCTACTCTGGTTAGCTGTGTAGGCTAACACTTACCGACACGACGTCTCCCATTTGCCTCATCTTCCCTTTTCCACTGGGAACTGAAAAACTGCACTTTTCGTGACTGCTTCGGTGATTGCAGCAGAAAAAGAACACTACAACATTTTTTCCATGTGAAGTTATGCTGTGTATATATTGCACAACGTGACCGGCTGTCCCCATAAGTGGTCAAATCCCGCGATACCACACAGGGTTCAAACAAGTCTGCGGTGCCCTATAGGAACCACAAACATTCCATAAAACTTCAATGTTCTCATCTCTTGCTGTTTGCAGATCACTGACAAGACATCCCCTTCTCCACCGCCACCAGTTGGCCCCCGTCCTCTGACTGGGGGCAAGCTCCCCCCCTGCCATTTCATGACCATCTCAAGTCTACTCTCTGCCATGATGGGGACCAGTGCCAAATCTAATTCACCATAAACTACAAATTTCTGTGCACTATCTTGTTGCAATAATCAACATTAAGTTGCCTTCTGAGTCCTTCTTTTACCCATATTGTCACTTTTTGATGCAAATGGCTCATTTTGACTGAAGGCCAGTCTGTGACAAGTTGGGTACCCCTCTTTGTGTTACACAGTGACACAAGGGCAAATGCCAACCCTAACCTTACCATCATCAAAACATCGATGAATGTTCCTGGAAGACATGAAGGTGAAACAGTTCCATGCTCTGTCAGAAAGAAATGACACCCTTCACTAAATGAAACAACGGACTTACTTAGTGAAAAATGCAACCAGTTGGAAGTGAGAATGTGATATGGCAGGACTATTGACTGACTCTGTTATGCCTATATTTGCCTTGCAGATCACAGCCACGTTAAATAACCATTAATTATGACACCATGACGGGGCTACAGTTAGCGTTAGTGGAACAGGAGCTCTAGCCAGACTCCATTCTATATTATGACAACTAGACATCTTTCTCTCAGGTTACTTGCTTCAACACATCTTCATAAATAATCAAACAATGTGAATAATATCAACAAGATCCCAATATCAATTCCGATTGTGCTACATGGTACATTAATTATGAACTGCAACATCGTGAGTTATAAACGTAACCACAAACAGTAGCTAGAGGCAGCAAACCACAAAATATTGTTAATTACAGTATGAAAAGCTGTTTTGTTTCACGTACTCTGAAAAATATCCCTGTTGAACTTACAGTCCATAAACAACAGCAAGCAGCAGTATTGCGTTCTGTTGTTTTGCATTATGTATATTGCACCGGTAAAGATAATAGATGCATTAATGTGGTTACACTTCTTGATGATAGAATTTGGATTTGTGAACCAAAAGCATTCGTGACTCCAGTAATTCACTGCGTTTGATGCTCCATTGTGCTTGTGTCGCCTCTCCAGGCCATCAGGCTGTGTGTCGTAATTACTTATTTCTTACAGCTGTTATGTAAAGTTACACAAATAATATACATCTGGAACATTTTAAAAACACTTTCATCAGATTCTTTTTAATCTAATATGTAATATGTGTATTTTATTTTATTTTATTTGGTGGGGGGGTGCAATGTGGGTGTAAGCTACAGCAGGGCGATTTGTGGTTTGGATCTGAGGCCGACATTGCCGACTTAGGCACCGGCGATGTTTAAAGCAGGACCATGAATCACTCTAAGAAGTGTTTGAAGGAGCTCAGACAGGATTCAGAAGAAAGTTGACAAAGAGTAAAAGCAAAATCATTTTAAGTTTGTGTCTTCTTCTACTAGGATCCTCAAGATACCCTCCTTGCAATATGAAATACTTGTTTTTACTTCCCTTTGGCAAGATTCGTATCTTACTCCTCTGGAAGTCACCCAATCCTCCACCTGTTTCTTTAAAGCATTAAGAATGTAGAACAGATTTCTTTAACTATTAAAGATTGTTCTGCAAAGTTTTTCACAAACGGAAACCTTTCATCAAATACCAGCATTACCAACTCAGAGTTCAGTTTAACTTCATTTTTATTCCTTTACTCAAGGGATTATGTTTGTAATTTTGTACCCTTTTTAAAATTTTCTTTTTTGTTTATTTATTTATTCTCTCTTTCTTTTAATTCATTTGTCCATTTTGAGCAGAGACGCTGTTCATGGTTTTGTATGTTCTGTTTTGCAAAAAAGAAAAATTAAAGAATGTAATGTTTTCTTTTGACGTTGTGTTTGTTCTCTTCAAAAAAAATGTAATTAAAAAGAGTAAAAGCAAAATGAAGATGAGATGTATTCAAACATACGTAGTCATCCAATAAAATTTCAGTCTTTACTTATGCGTAATTGGGGCATGCAGAGGCGCCAGTGAGCAAGTCCCCGTGTGGACGCCCCTGAATTAGTAGGACGAAATTGGATGTCTGTGACTTTGGTAGAAGGCAGCAAAATTCCAACAATCTCTAATGAATCGCTGTCAGATTTGGACCTTACTGTGGGCAGCGTGTTCTGAATCATTCACACCCACATCGTACTGTAATTTGAGAAATGTTTGTGTGTGTTTATGCCTCCTCCTAAGGGTTTTGGCCAATTTCCACCAAACGTGGTGTGTGCATGTAGGTTGACACTAGAATTACCCTGGAGGGGTTTGTTTTGATAAAGGTCAAGTTCATTGGTGCTCAAAGGTCAAAATTTTTTAACATCTGGTTGTTTGTTGCTCTACTCTTCCCAGGTCCTTTGCTCAGTTTCCAACAAACTTGATATGTGGATAACAGTCAACCCCAGAACTGCCCTAAAGGGTATGTTTTTGGCAAAGGACAAGGCAATTGGAGATCATGTCAAAGTTCTGAATTTCGCTCCAATTTGCACCAAACGTGGTACACATATGTAGACTGGTTCCAGAATTTCCCAAGCATGGTTACATTTGCCAAAGGTGGACCAAATTTCCTCTACTTCTCCCAGGTCCTTTGGTTAATTTCCAAAAAACTTGATATGTGGATGACAGTCAACCCCAGAACTGCCCTAAAGGGTATGTTATTTGCAAAAGACAAGGTGATTGGAGATAATGTCAAAATTCTGATTTTTGCACTAATTTGCACCAAACTTGGTACACATATGTAGACTGATTCCAGAATTGTCCAGGCATGGTTACATTTTCCAAAGGTTGATTATCGCTGTCAAGATCATTGAGGCTCAAAGGTGAGAATTTTCAAACATCTGGTTGTTTGTTGCCCTGCTCCTCTTGGGTACTTTGGTCAGTTTCCAATAAACTTGATACGTGAATGACAGTCAACCCCAGAACTGCCCTAAAGGGTATATTTTTGGCAAAGGACAAGGTGATTGGAGATCATGTCAAAATTCTGATTTTCGCTCCAATTTGCACCAAACGTGGTACACATATGTAGACTGGTTCCAGAATTTCCCAAGCATGGTTAAATTTGCCAAAGGTGGACCACATTTCCTCTACTCTTCCGAGGTCCTTTGGTCAGTTTCAAAGAAACTTGATATGTGGATGACAGTCAACCCAGAACTGCCCTTAATGGGCATGTTTTTGGCAAAAGGTCAAGGCCATTGTGTTAAATGTCAAAATTAGGATTTTTGCTCTGATTTGCACCAAACTTGGCACACATATGTATATGGGGTCTGAATTGCCCGGCAAGGTCAAATTTGCTATAGGTCAATTAGTGAGGTCAAAGGTTATGTCTGCCTGTCTGTTTGTTGACCTGCTACTCTCTGGTCTAATGATTTCTCTCAAATATGGGATGCCAGTGAAGATTAACCCCAAAATTGCTGCTCATAAATTCATTTCAGCAAAAGTAAAGGTCAAGGAAGTCAACTTGGACCAAATGTGGCACACACTTTGATCAGTTCCAGAATTGTCCTATATATATATATATATATATATATATATATATATATATATATATATATATATATATATATATATATATATATATATATATATATATATATATATATATATATATATATTAATACATTTGAAGTAACATAGGCTATTGAGCACTTTAGTAGTAGTAGTAGTAGTTAGAAGTAGTAGCAGTAGTAGAAGATGGTAAGGGGAGAAACACTTTTGTGTTGCAGAACTGAGACAAACCTGGCACACATATACAGTACTTTGACATACAGGGAGTGACATAGGCTACTGAGCACCTTAGTAGTAGTAGTAGTAGTAATAGTAGTCATCGTAGTTAAGGGGGGAGACGCTTTTGTCCTAAACCATCATAAGCAAGTGTGCAAAAAGGTTGGTGTCATACTTTTCTGTTCTCTTCTTTTTCCTTTGAACTTTTTACTTCATTTTTGCAAGTAACGGTAGCAGTAGCATAGTAGTAGTAGTACTAGTAGTAGCCGCAGTAGTAGTAGTAGTAGTAATAGCAACTGTCTCTTGAGGCAGCTTTAGTCGCACCTCAACAGTTTTCTGGAATCCAGAATAGGTGGGAGGTGATAGCTTTGTTGGTAAAGGTGAAGTCTCTGAATCACGGGTAACGGCTACTTATCTTCTATCTAGTATACATTATCTACGGGTGGCACGGTGGATTAGTGGTTAGCACTGGTGGCTCACAGCAAGAAGGTCATGGGATCGCTTCCCACCCTTTCTGAGTGTAGTTTGCCTGTTCTCCCCGTGTCTGCGTGGGTTTCCTCCGGGCGCTCCGGTTTCCTCCCACAATCAAAAACATGCTTATTTAGGGTCTGCTCCTTTCTCTGCCCCTGACCAAGGCAGAGTCTCTACATCTGGAGTTGGTTCCTGGGCGCCGGACTGTGGCTGCCCACTGCTCCGATTGTGTCTAACTGTAATTAGGATGGGTTAAATGCAGAGGACAAATTTTGTTGTATATATGTACAATGAAAATAAAGACTCCATTCTATCTATCTATCTATCTATCTATCTATCTATCTATCTATCTATCTATCTATCTATCTATCTATCTATCTATCTATCTATCTATCTATCCAGCCCAGTCTCATGTTTTTTTTTTCATGCTTCTCTGATGAAATGAGTCAAATTTTCGTGACGGGATTTTTTTTAAACTCACTATTCCTAACCCTACTCCTACCCCCGACCCTAACCCTAACCCTAATGTTACTCTTTCCCCCCACCCTAACCATAACCACCCCCACCCTTCACTTTTAATTTCGTGCAGCCATCATGGAATGAATTAGAATGAATTCGTGCTGCTGTGCGAAAATAAGGCGCTTTTCGTCACAATATCACAAACCAATAGATTCATGTACATTTCGTGCTGCTGAACCGCGACTTCCGTGAGACCAGGTTGATCTATCTAATGTTAAAGTAGTTCAGATAAATGAAGAGTGACACATAATTTAAATATTGGTTGAAAAAAATGTATGTAATTATTACATTATTACCAAAATATATATATATTTTTGATGTCCTCTCATGGGGCTGCTGTAGTACATTCACAGCCCACTAGGGGGTTGTGGTCCAACTGAAGTGCATTTGCGGCCCCTTTGGGAGTCTGCGACCCACACTTTGGGAAACACTTGTCTAGTCTTTTCCAAAACCTGGGAATACCAAATATGTTATGATTTCATCTTGTCAAGTGTGGATATTTGGAAATATCCGCTTTGCTCATTGTAAACCGAACATTTTTTATGGGCATTTGAGAATATAAATTTTGGGCTCTGGGTGCTTTAGCATAATTCTTTTTTTTTTTCTGGATTTCGCGGCTGTCTGAGGAGAAAAGTGGCCTTCGGACTGATGAAAGCAGCAGCAGCGCTGAGGGGGAGTGAGCCGTGCGCGGTGGTGTGCTGCAGTCCGCCGCCTGGCTGCCATAGTTGAGTAAACTACGCGGACATTAGCGGGCGCAGCGGCGCAAACCACACCGAGTCCGAGTGGATTAAAACGGCGTGCATATGTACACACACCCGAGACAAACCACTGTCAGCCACGCAAAGAGAAAGCCTGGTGTGTAACAGCAGTTTGCGGCTGAAAAAAAGGCTTTGGAAGAACTCAGCGGCGCGTTGTGACACAGCTCGGCGGGAATGGCTTCATCTCCGTGCGGCAACACTAACTTTGATTCCGGGCTGGAAATCAAAACTCGCTCGGTGGAGCAGACGCTTATTCCTTTAGTATCACAGGTGAGTCCCAAAAGAAAGAAAGAAAGGAAAAAGAAGTGCAGGATCACTTTTACTTTACAGCGTTTTTTAAAAGCTTTACATAAGCATTCCTGTTTTTAAAAAAGGTGACTTTGGTTGACATTTATTTTGTCTGGTATGTTTTTTTTTTGTTTGTTTTTTTTTTTACCGCTTGTGGTGCGTTCAATGACTGGTCCATGAATTGGAGTATTTGTGAGTGGAGTGGATTTCGTTGTGTGGTTTGGCTGTTTGTTGCATACGAGTGTGCGTCCACCACTTTGGACACGTTAGACATGCACACACACACTGCAAAAACGAATTTAGTCGGTTTTGTGCAAAATTTGCAGCATGCAGAAATGCATAATGTGGTAGTGAGTTTTTTTTTTTTTTTTGGCTGGAATCCTGACCCCTGCAAGTGTAGTCCACTTTATGGAAAGTTTCACAAATTGTGTATTCCCCTTTGTAAATCCTGACCTGCACTTCTCCAGTTAGGCACCTTTTGAAGGATGTGATATTTTTTTTTCTTTCTGTCTTTCAGTAAATAAGACCTACTTAAGGCCACTGCAGTCTTTCAGCAACTCTCCTGCACACTCCAGTAGTTCCTGGTAAAGAATTTATAAGGGCATTGCGATATGCATTGTGATTCTTAGTATTGCAGTTCAATATTTATATTTATTGGCATTTTTGTTTGGTTTTTCCAACACTAGACCACAGGAAAATGGTGAATAATGCTCTTTTCATAAATCTCAATCAACTTTTATTTGTATAGCCCCTTACACAGCCCAAAAGACAACCAAAGGGCTTTCCAGTAAAAGTAAAAACACACAACACAAGGACAATATACAGGCTATCAGACTGTACAACCCCTCACTCAGGGAGAGGAGGAGTAACAGGAAGACAGAGGACGGGAAGGAGAGGAACAGTAGTAGCCAGTAAACCAGTATTCGGTGTTTCGCAGTTGCGAATCTCGCACCATCTCACAGTCTGTGACTCACGCGAGAGATCATTTTCAGCAGAGTTCTGGTGTCGCAGACCAAACGGTCCCACCTAAAAATAAGTGCGCCCTGCCTTCACTGCTCATGCGTCATTAGCCGCGGTTCACGGATTATCACCTCGTTTCTGCTTAAAACTGCCCTCCAGTCATCATCTATCTCAGCGACAGATATCTGAAGCTTTTGTCCAACAATTATTTCCACATAAATTCAGCATTATTTCATCATAAAAGATGGAGGAAGTGATCAGAGCACAACTACACGAGCTGCTAACTGATGCATTCACTGCAGGTCGGTCATTTCAAAGCGTCACAGAGTGCTGCCTTGTTCCTGCTTAAAATGGCCTCGCTTCTGCTTAAAACTGACTTTAGAATGATTTAAGAGGTTTTACCTTTTCATCTGATGGTTAATAACCCCATTAATCCATTTGATTGCTTTGGGTGAAGAGACTCTGTCTTAGATGAGTGGCTGAGCTCTGAACTGACACGTGCACAGTGGAGCCAGGGCGGACCAATTTTTACAGGGGGATCGTTCGGTCTGCAATACCAGTTCAGGGCACAATGTAAACAAACGCTGTGAAATATGGACAACAAGACAACATCTTGGCGCTGCAGAAGTTCATCACAGGTGCTACACCTCCTCCAGATAACACTCTCAATTTGGGAGAACGTGTCATCATCATAATCGCCCATGAATTCACTGGATCAACGTCGTTCACATCCTTGTTATTCATTGTTTACTTGTGATGTGAGATACCGGAACTCTGCTGGTACTGGGGTGCATTCTGGGAAGTGCAGGGGGCTGCCAGGGGCATTATCAAATCAAATCAATTTTATTTATATAGCACCAAATCACAACAAACAGTTGCCCCAAGGCGCTTTATATTGTAAGGCAAGGCCATACAATAATTACGGAAAAACCCCAACGGTCAAAACGACCCCCTGTGAGCAAGCACTTGGCAACAGTGGGAAGGAAAAACCCCCTTTTAACAGGAAGAAACCTCCAGCAGAACCAGGCCCAGGGAGGGGCAGTCTTCTGCTGGGACTGGTTGGGGCTGAGGGAGAGAACCAGGAAAAAGACATGCTGTGGAGGGGAGCAGAGATCAATCACTAATGATTAAATGCAGAGTGGTGCATACAGAGCAAAAAGAGAAAGAAACACTCAGTGCATCATGGGAACCCCCCAGCAGTCTAAGTCTATAGCAGCATAACTAAGGGATGGTTCAGGGTCACCTGATCCAGCCCTAACTATAAGCTTTAGCAAAAAGGAAAGTTTTAAGCCTAATCTTAAAAGTAGAGAGGGTGTCTGTCTCCCTAATCTGAATTGGGAGCTGGTTCCACAGGAGAGGAGCCTGAAAGCTGAAGGCTCTGCCTCCCATTCTACTCTTACAAACCCTAGGAACTACAAGTAAGCCTGCAGTCTGAGAGCGAAGCGCTCTATTGGGATGATATGGTACTATGAGGTCCCTAAGATAAGATGGGACCTGATTATTCAAAACCTTATAAGTAAGAAGAAGAATTTTAAATTCTATTCTAGAATTAACAGGAAGCCAATGAAGAGAGGCCAATATGGGTGAGATATGCTCTCTCCATCTAGTCCCTGTCAGTACTCTAGCTGCAGCATTTTGAATTAACTGAAGGCTTTTCAGGGAACTTTTAGGACAACCTGATAATAATGAATTACAATAGTCCAGCCTAGAGGAAATAAATGCATGAATTAGTTTTTCAGCATCACTCTGAGACAAGACCTTTCTAATTTTAGAGATATTGCGCAAATGCAAAAAAGCAGTCCTACATATTTGTTTAATATGCGCATTGAATGACATATCCTGATCAAAAATGACTCCAAGATTTCTCACAGTATTACTAGAGGTCAGGGTAATGCCATCCAGAGTAAGGATCTGGTTAGACACCATGTTTCTAAGATTTGTGGGGCCAAGTACAATAACTTCAGTTTTATCTGAGTTTAAAAGCAGGAAATTAGAGGTCATCCATGTCTTTATGTCTGTAGGACAATCCTGCAGTTTAGCTAATTGGTGTGTGTCCTCTGGCTTCATGGATAGATAAAGCTGGGTATCATCTGCGTAACAATGAAAATTTAAGCAATGCCGTCTAATAATTATCAGTACTACAGTAATAATAATAAGTACCAAATTGATCAGTATGTCTGGTATTTATATTTGGAAACTGTTTTTTTTTCTTTCACTTTTGATACTCTGTGTGCTTCTTACCCTGTGTGCTGCTATACAATGCTGCTGAAACCTCAATGTCCCTGAGAGTGTCTTCACAAGGAATTAATAAAGTTCTGTCTAATGTATTCTAATAACAAAATAAAATTGAGAAAGATAAATAAGTGTGTACATAAAACCAGAATAAAATCTCACAGCACTACGAAGTGTTAAAAACCATTTTAAAAAAGAAAAGTGTTTAGTTTTAACAAGACCCAGATCAATGATGGTGCTTAAATCAGGGGGGGAGCTTGTTTCAAAGTCTGGGCCCAGCGACTGAGAAAGCCTGGTCACCTCAATGTTTTAAGTTTGATCTGGGGACCTCCAACAGACAGACACTGGAATTTCAGAACCCTGCTTTGGTTACGTAGCACCAATAACTCACTCAAATAGGGCGGTACAAGACGATTAAGAGCTTTAAAAACAAATATTAAAATGTTATAATTTCCAAAAATATTCTGCATAACATTTTCCAAGTTTATTTTAAAATAATCATGGTATTTTGTAAGTTTCTACCATGTGGATAGATAGAAACGTCACCAACACATGGGTCCTCTGGACCTGAAGCGGACAGTGTTGTGCCGTGATGGATCAATGTATCGATCTGTTCATCTCAGCAGGTGATTTTAGAGATAATAAGAGCAATAAGTTGAGGGAAGGAGTTCTGCAGTAAAACCATCTGCTGCAACAGTTGGTTGCAAAGAAAACCTGCATCATCTTGGCCCTTGATGTCCACCCCATGCTCTGAACAATAACCTGCACTATTCACACATGGGCTCAGTCATTACACAGATTTTGGAATAGGTTGGTGACAGAGTAAAGTCTGTTTGAGGGTGGTCTACCATTGTCGAAAAAATCAGATACCCAATTGGGGCCTGCAAACAGGTGTAGTCTGTGGTAAAAGTAGTGTCGTAGAACACTGTGAGCAGTGGGGAAAGTTTTTAAACATATATTAAAAGCTTGAGAAGTCATATTAATCATGACTTACAAAATGTGAATTGTTAGATTTAACTAGTTCATACTGGAGTAGACTTGGGTATCGAAAACCGGTTCTTTTCAAGAATCGTTAAGAAATGATTCGATCCACTGACATCAATAGCCTTTTTGCTTAACGAATCCTTTATCGGTCCTTTTTGTTGTTTTTGAGGGTGTTTATCTGGAAAATCATTGATCATTTCTCTACATTGATTGAAGACCCTGCAGCGGGTTTGCAATTAACCGCTTCTGCAGCAGCTCTGCTTGAAGCTTGAACCAATGAAGCAGCGCTCCGATCTGCTGCTTCATTGGTTCTCTGCTTTGCTGCTTTTGAGAAGCGGAAAGTCTGCTTCTTAAACCCTCGCAAAACCATTTAAAGATGTCAGTCATGAGTCACTTTTGTGCAGATTAAAGTCAATAACTGAGACTCTTATCTTGTTGCGGGCAAGAAACAAGAATTGTTCTTTGTTCCATTCGCACAGCTCCAAACACTGCGCGACACCTCTTCCCAAACATTGTAATACAGACAACAAACCAAAACATTTTTTTTTCCTCCCAAAAATAAGCCATCCTGCGTTCTTTATGAATTACATCCTAACGTTCAACGCAGCTGACTGCAAAAGCTCAACTCAGAGCCTATGGAGTTAAATTTGCCTAATTACAAAAACTACAAATTTTGTTTATTTTTATTTATGTCCAGAGATGTAGGATCCAGTGACCAATTTCATATTTATTTACTTGAAGGCTCAATAAAATGTTGTTGACATAAACCTGTAAAGCCTACTTTTAGTACACAGAAAATTCACAGGTGTTGATAAGGGAATCGATAAGGAATCTGATCGATAAGTGGAATCGATAATGGCATCGATATTGATAAATTCTTATCAATACCCATCCCTATACTGGTGGTACTTGTGTAAAAGTAGGTGAAAGTGGACGATCGGGTACAGTGTGTAGTAATCGGGACCCGCCATTTTCAGTAAAGGAGTTACTGTTGTCACAATACCCTAAAACAAGATGTTTTTGTCAAAAAAAAAAAAAAAAATTGCTTATAGGAGAATTTACACATGCAGTCATACAATTGTGGGATTTTGACGATATTTAGCATAAAACCCCAAACTTACTTTACTTAAAAAAAAATCCCATATGGACAGTAATTTATTTATTTATTTTTTTGAATGACACACCTGCTTTTATTGTGAAGGCAGTTGTGCTTCACTGTAATGTCTTGTGCGTCACATGGGATTTGAGGTGGATTGCATTTCCTAAGGGAATGAATATCAGTCCTACAAATGCTAATAATATCCCCCCTTGTTGTGTAAGAAGAAGAGGGCAGAGACCTGTAAATGGTCTTTTGTTTCCACACAGAGCAAGAAGCAGGAATGAAAGAAACACCACAGTCGTGGGTTAATGGGGTTTTCACCGTACTGTGGTGGAAGGACCTTGTCACTGTTCATCCCCTATCAGGGCTCAGAATCTCTGCTTTCTTTTTCATTGCAGTGGATTATTTTGCAAGATCCAGCATGAGGTCAATTCTGCAATAAATCTAAGTTGTATGAAAAGAAAATACACGGTATGTTCAATTTCTGGTCATTTTGTTTGGTATTCTGAATGAACACCACTCCTGTTTTGCTATTCTACAAAATATGTAGATGTGATGCAAGCATCCAGAATATATATGGGAAGCACTGCTACTCCAGTACATCACTAAATGCATGTGCTGTAACGTTAAAAAGATGAGAAATTGCTTTCATTTATGAACTGAAGATGATGAGTGTTTTAATATTATACCTGCATTCAGTATATGGCAGATTACAGTGAATATTGGGCTGTAAGGACAGTTTTTATAACTTTTTTCCTTCATTGTGAGGCATGTCCCCATAGCAACAAGCTCTGCAGTGCTGAAAGAAACAAAATTTCCAAGGACCGTTGACGGTGCACAAAAAAATAGTTGTTGCTGTGATGTCATCAGGTGACCATTCACTCGGTGCTGACCTTTAAAGTGTGCTTCTCTTTCAGTGCGTTTATATGCACATTATGCACATGCACTTATTAGTGAGTCACTCGCTGCAAGTATGCAGACACCGTAGTGTGTTTTACTGCAGCTGGATTTCCCTTGTGACTTTTCATAACTGATCACGTTTGACTCGTGATACGTACGCAACCCCGCCAATTCAGCACTCAGTTGCATAATAGTGTGAAATGTAGATTTAAAATCACAGTGACTTGTTTTTAACTAATAATCTGATTTCTTTTAAAAATAAAAGGCAAAGTTTTATTTGCAACCCCCCCCCCCACCCCCCAATGTAGTTATTTACGTTTTTTTTTTTTTTTTGTCGAGAAAAACAAAAGATCTGATCCGTTACACCCCTAGTTTTTTTCCTGTTGAACTCATCACCGGGTGGACAGTCATCCAGTCACTCTGCAGATCTGAAGTGGATCTGCATGTTGATTTGGCACATAAATTGAGGATATTTCATCCATTTGTTGTCTCTACCCAGAAGGTTGTGTTTACACCTGTGTCTGTTGATTTTTAATGTTTGTTTGTTGTGCCTGTTTGCTTGTTTGTCTCTGGGGCTATTCTAAAGCTTATTTGCACATTTTCATGAAACCCGTTGGAGAGTTGGCTTCACGATCAGCATTTCATCACAAATTATGTACCCCACCAATATGTAACACATGCAAAGCAATCAATGGGGGGTGTACGGGGTGCGGTGCCATTATGAGCTTGATCACAGAGCTCTAGTTTCTGATTTGCTGTAACTTAACAAGCACTGATTCCATTTGTCCCAAACCTGGTGGTGTGATTTAGGGTCAACCAATTACAAAGTGATTTAATTTTGATAAGGCCCCATAAAAAACAAACAACATAAATTGTTTATCATCCTTGACATCAGGAAAAAAGTGGTGAGGGCAGGCGGATTTTTTATTTTATTTTTTTATTTTCTTAGAAACAGGTACATACGACGTCATTTCTAACCTGAAAATGACACATACAGCACCTGCATACCAAGTGAGGAACTGAAAATACCAGATATTTTTAAAATAAATCTTATTTCCATGTTGAAGACAGCCAGCATACTGCACGCTAGTAGCGCAATAAACATGCATAGTGTGTGTGAGTAAGATGGAACAAGACTATGTGGTTGCCAATGACCGTCTTTGGTCAAAGCATACTGGCCATCTTGCGGACGTGCCGGTTCTTGCACCAGCTGTACTGCTGTCAATGAAATTCACCATAATAATAATAAAAAAGAAATTAAAATTGAAGCGGGCTGATTTTGGCACGCAGGTGGGGATGATAAACTAATGGGGTTTTTTTAGGCTGTGGCTATTCGCACGACGGCCGTGTCCATAACTCTCATTTGGCTATTCGCACTGCAAGACTCTGGTGGTAAAATTTGGAACTACTTGTATAAACAAACATACTGCATTCAAGATGTCTTAACTCCTTTAATATTTGTCGATTTTGATGATTTTTTTTATTTTTTTTTATTCAGCTGTGTCTATAACTCTCATTTCAGTATTCGCATGGCAGACTGTGGTGGCAAAAGGGTGACCCTATTCGAACGGCGGCCGTGTCCATAACTCTCATTTAATGCAGTATGTTTGTTTATACAAGTAGTTCCAAGTTTTACCACCAGAGTCTTGCCATGCGAATATACGTACCAGAGTCTTGCCCTGCGAATAGCCACTTCCTTTTTTTTTTTAATGGGTTCTAAATAATTCTTAAAACTCATGTCAAAATGTGTGCCCAATGCTTCTATAATGGGAATTGCCTGGAATGGTTATTTAGGGGAATTAGTCCAGTAATGCACACATGGTTACTTTTCAACACTAATATGAAGTCATATATCACCTTGACCTTGGGGACCTTGAACGGTCAAATTTCTATATAATAAATGTTATGTAGTTATATTTCACATATAAAACTTCCTTAATCTGCAGCTCAACAAAAGCATATAATTAAATGGATCATACAATGAAATACAAACGTACGCTGACAGGGCTAGTTTAAAAAAAAAACTTTTTTCTAAAAACTCACGATTTTAGATTTTTTAAAAATTTAAATTGACTTGTATTGATTTACATCAACTTTTCAAAATTTGTATTTATTTCACTCTTCTACGTAAATGAGGCTTTTCCAATAATATCATTAGTTATAATCTTTATTGACATGTTAAATCATGAAGGTGCACATACAACATGTACAAGTATCATTAATTAATGATAGTGAAATATGAAGTCAGTACCATTAATTAATGGTGTGGTTGTGACATTTGGATGCTGATCAATGAACCAGTACCATTAATTAAGTACTGATTTCTAAAAAAAACCTTTTTTTTTTACAGTGATTTAAATCACATGATTTAAGCTCTGTACACTGATATGCTTACATTATGATGAATTTAAAAGGAGAGGGAAAATCTGTATTGTTCTATATTTGTATCAGTACAGTCGAGCCTATAGACTCTATTCATGTAATAAATCATAAAATAGGCACAGTAAATGCACACCAAAGTATATATTATGGTATCACTGAATCACAAAGAATTAATTTGCACGAATCGGTGTCAAACATGTCAGGTGCAGGTGTTGCAATCCCAGAGTGACCTTTTCTAGTTCTAATTAATTTGATGAGATTTAATGTAAGTGCGTGTGTGTGCGTGTTTACATGTCTATTGTGGGCCACATTAGATAACTGTCGAGGAGGAAATGAAAAAGCAGTGTCAGTGAGAAAAGCCGGGGTTTGATAAGGTATCGTGTTGTGCTTGATGGTCTTCGTATATTGTGTTGCCTCCTCCTCTCCTCTTCTTCCTATCATGTTGGTATCCTTAGGCCTCTGTTATCAGCTTCACTCCCAACAGGGTATAATTATAGGCCGGGGAGATTCCCTGCCTCACGCTGCATACACACAACCACCAGACGGACGTGCAAACAGTTCAACTCCTCTGTTCCTCATTTTTTTTTCTAATTTACCTGGGTTATTGACATTTTGCATACATGCATATATCTATTTGACACTGAGCCTGAACGTCAGCTTTACTCCTGACTTTACTGCTGGGCTGAGGTTCTAATTTAAATTTTGAATTAGTTCTTTTTTTGTTGTTGCCCTGTGGACACCTCGAGGTTTTCTGGCTGCATCCCAATATCATGATCATTCAGAATAGAGGTGCCTTTCGTATTTGAAGAAATGCACTTCAGCTGTGAATTAATGTGTGTTACTCCGCCTTTGCTGCTACAGCTGCCTCCATACCAATGGGCTTGTATTGTGATGACACATGTGGGGGTAATGAGTTGCTCTGATGGTGGCCACATTAGTAAAATAATGGGAGCCACACAGAGAGAAAGGACGTTATGTATCCTATCTGTGATGTGGTTCCTACTCAGCTGGAAGGCAATTAGCAATAATTTGGCTCCCCCATTATTAAGATCTGATTCCTGTTTTGAAGTGGTCATTCGGTTCCTGAGCTTTAGTAATTGAGGTGTGTTGCTACTAAAAACAAGTAGAGCTGAAACAACTAATGAGTTAATTGATTAAAATCGATTATTAAAATAGTTGTCAACTAATGTAGTCATCGATTAGTTGCTAAATAACTTTGTTTTACCGCAAATGTTTCGCTTTTTCCATATAATCAACCGAGCTTTGCTTTGAATCTTGAACCAATGAAGGAGTGCTTCAAGCTGCTGCTTCATTGGTTTCATTTATTTTATTTTGCTTTATCTTAATTTTCCCCACTAAAACCCTAAAGAGCATATGTCTGTGAGGAATATTTACCTTTTTATGTTAAACTGACATGTTATGGTCTTCTGAAACAGTTGATAAATGTATTTTATGCTAACGCCGATGCTAACGCGTTAGCATGTCTATGGCGTTTTCAGTGTTAAAGTTAGCATTAAGCTGCTGGCATTTCAGCATGT
Source organism: Thalassophryne amazonica (assembly GCF_902500255.1). Lineage (NCBI taxonomy): Eukaryota > Metazoa > Chordata > Actinopteri > Batrachoidiformes > Batrachoididae > Thalassophryne > Thalassophryne amazonica. Next base: position 49,200,921 of record NC_047122.1, read on the forward strand.
TTGTGCATTTGTTTTCTGTATAATAATTAATGGCCTAGCGTTTGTTGGCATAAAAGAGTCAAATGTATTACAAATTATAATATTTTTTAATTTATTTTTATTTATATATTAATAATAATAGCAACAATAATAATAAACTAATAATGCTACAATACAATTTTAGAGAAAGAGACATGAGTCACATGTGTCATTGTGAAATTACCACATAGTTTAAGTTATACAGAGAATGTTGCACATATAACACTATGTAACATAATTTTTGTTCCTGGCTTCTACGTGTTATATTTCAACTGCTTATGTCTAAAGTCTATGGAAAAATGACTACATTCAGCACAAACTTTGATTTTATTTTTTTTTAACGTTCTAGAAAGTTCTAAAAGTTTCTTGGAATTTCTAGATAATTCTGGAAACTTCTAGAAAATTCTGGACAGTTCTAGCAGTTAAAGAATATTCTAGAAGACTACTCAGTAGTAGTGAAGGCGAATCGAGAATATTCTTGAAAACAGACAAATTTCAAAATATCACTGTCCTGATCACAGAAGCAAAGTTTCTGTGGAATAACAGCTATTTTCTATTTATTTAAGGCATACAGGTTAGGAAAACACACTGTGTACCCAGGAACAAAACAAAAATAAAAAATTGTTACATAGTGTAATGAGTCAGGCTACAGTTTTTGATTTAGGTTTTATGGTTAACTGGTTATGCTAATTGCTCATTTGCAGCAACAAAAATACCTATTTTTACACCATAGATTTTATAACATTTATATGTTTCAATGTTGTTTTATGCCAACTCAGCACTTTGATAAAGCAATGCCATTTGAAATAATTATTTTTGTTCTTTATTATAAACTGTTCTATTCTTTATTATTTTATATTTCAACAGACAAGGGACATTTGACGATTTGTTGATTTTAAAGTATTTTAAGTTTTCAAATAATGTTCTGTTGTTAAATAAAGTGATGGAAGGAGAGAAAAATTGTTTCCCTGGCACATTTAAAAAAAATTCCCCGCTAATCCGATTAATTGATTAATCGTGTCGAAACCCCATCAGATTCATCGATGATCCAAATAATCGTTTGTTGCAGCCCTAACAACAAGGCTTTGCGTGGGTGCAGTCAGTGGTCCTTGGACTGATGCGGCATTAAGGGTACTGCTGTTTGGAGGTAAGCGTGTGCGTGAGAAAATCAGAACTGCAAAATGTTCAGGCATGTGAACATTTTGCGGTTTTGACACACTGGCCTTGTGATTATGAAGTTATGCTGTCTTCATCATTTTTCTGCATGGCTAAATCTGGAGTTTCTGCAAAGATTTTCTGCTATAATTGGGACTTAGAAAATATGTATGCTGCCCCAGTTTGTTAGTTTGGAGTTTATCATACTGGCAGGGTTTCTGATGCTTTTGCTATTTTGCTTTCTGATCTGATAAGAAGGACGTGAGTTATTGTGTGTTTGTGTATGTTCTTTTTGCTCACAGACTCGATTTAAATGGCACATTTATTACCAGACAAGTACGTCTGAGGACATCATTTGCTAATCATACCGTTTTGTGAACATTGCATTAGTATGCTTGGCCATGGTTGTGTGTCTGTCTCTCTGTCAGTGGCTACATTCCTTGTGGACTCATAAATTAATTTAAACATTTGGTAGGCACTTCTTATTTGCATCGTAGGTACCTCCATGGTAGAAAATCAACTGATTAGATTTTAGGGTTGTTTGTAAGGATGCATGATCCACATTTTTTCACTTCCGTTCCAATCATGATAGCTGAATTTGGATATCTGCTGATGCCAATATGTTTCAGATATCAAAGCTCTGTTTGCTTTAATATTATTATTAGGGGTGGGCAAACATAAAAAATCTTAATCGCATGGTATATGTAAAACCCAAAAATGAATTCAAAAGCCGCTTAAAAGCACAGTTTTATTTAAAAATGTAAATTAACATTGCATAAATTTGAAAATGTAAATTTCAACTGAAACACACTAATGAAATCAAATATAAAACCACTGGCAGGTCATTTGTTATCCTGTTTCATATCAAAATAACAATATTCATGTCCATGACTAAATGTACTAAAACAAATACGTCACAATTGTACACATACCACAATTTGATATGTGTACAATTGTGATGTATTTGTTTTAGTATATTTAGATTTTGTTGTGATTTGGCACTTTATAAGCCGATTAAACTGAATTGAAATTGAACATTTTATTGAGTCTTAAAGTAAATAAATATGAATTTGGTCACTGGATCCTTAAATTTTGTACATAATGAACTCTACATGGTGAATCCTTGATCTCTGGACATAAATAGGAATAAACAAAATCTGTAGTTTTTGTCAAAAGCATTTCCTTTCAGACATTGGCATGAATGTGTTTCCATATATCTGAGCTGAGCTTACAGCTGCTGTGCTGTCGATTGTAGTTTCTTGTCTGTATTACATTTGGAAAGAGGTGTCATTTTATTTAAAGCGGCGATTCATTTTGAAGTTATTAATTCCGACCAGACTCTGTCTCAGCCGCGCAGCATTTCGAGCTGTGTGAACGGAACGGAGGACGATTCTCGTTTCTTGACAGCAACAAGACAAGAGTCCCAGTTAGTGACTTTAATCCACACAAAAGTGACTGACGATATTTTAATGGCTTTGCGAGGGGTTAAGAAGCGGCTTGCTGTTTCTGAAGAGCAGTGAATCAAAGAACCCAACGAGCTACTGGATCGAAGCATTGCTTCAATGGTTCATGGTTTCAAAGTGGAGCCGCGCTGCAGAAATGGTTTATTACAGACCAAACCCTGAATATCCGACTTTATTTGTTCGTCCGTATGACTCTGAAACTTGGAAAAATCCGTATAATTTACGGACTATAGGTTGACATGAAAACCACCGAAAAGCTGTGTTCACCGCGGGGACACGTTCGGCTATTCGAGATTATTCAAGATTTTTTTTTACCGATGACGAATGATGTGTAAAAAAAAATTTGACCGATGGAGCTGCATCGGTCCAAACCAGTCTGGATCCGGGCCTGATCCTGTAGAACTTTGTACCGAAAATGTCCATTCAAAATTTCGGCGTCTTTCTGCATTTTGTTTTGTTGTGCATTGCATAGCCTGTACTTTTCTCGATCCTCGTGTCGTTTTCTGTGTGAACTCAGCTATCAGCAGGAAGCAGCAGCATAAGCTCGCCCCCGACTGACGCTTTCAAAATAAAAGGCAACGAGCAACAGTCATAAAAGGCTAAAAAAAAAACAAAAAACAAAAAAACCCGCAGCGTTAAGGGGAGGAACAAAATTGTCAGCGATAATGACCTCAATAATTAACGCAACGTTAGCGCGTTAATGTTGCCCAGCCCTAATTATTATTATTATTATTATTATTGTTGATTTTATTTGAGGATATTTTAGACCTGAAAGTTCAGCTACATTTTTTCCAGAAAGTACATCCAAGATGACTATATTTGATATTTTGGTGAAAGAATTAAGTACGTTGATTTATTGTTGAGTCAGTGGCTGAAGTTTCATCTCTTGAACACCAGATGGCACACCCGTCCCAAGTACATGTAGTGTTTTCAGGATAGAGGGCGTTTCCGCATTTCCAAAATGCAACAAGAAACCACCAAATAAATAAATAAATAAATAAAATTACTTAATTTACTCATATTTGGACTCAGTCTGGGTAAATCGTTGCACCCTGGGTCCTTTAGTCTTTCTGCTCCCAGTTAAAAAAATCTTCATGCTCTTTAATGTGGTGCTTTTTCAAATGTTTGATTCTGTTCGCTGTATTGTAGGTCATGACGGAGCTTCGGCTTCTCAATACAACGGCTTTGCAAACACTTCACATTGCTGTCTTGCTTTGCAGTGTTTCAGTGGACATGTCAGTGACAGTACTCCTTAATGCTTGCCTGCTAGCTGGCTGCTAACTGCATAAGGGACGAATGGAGGCTATTCACATTACTCCGCGACAGCGTCTCTTTGAGACACTCCTCCATTCAGACCCCCCTCCCAACTCTACAGCCAGCAAGCACAGCAGAAACACCCATTGCTCCTGAATCTGAAAACTCTGCAGGTTGTATTGGAAATTTCCGATCCGTGAATTGTTTGTATTGGAAGCCGATACCGATATTGGATCGGATTGGCCCTATCCCTAGTTGTTTGGTGCATATATTTCAATATTATAGTATGATTTTTTTGTGTGTGTGTGTATATGTGTGAACCCACGCCATTACTTCATTACTTATCTTTATGAACGCAGTAGTAGTGACATTCATGTCTTTTGGTCATTGGCTTTAGAGAGCAAGAGGTGCCTCGGAACAGCTTATGTAGTCATGAGGTACCCTTTGTTTTTTGATGGCAATATCTTGAAGGTCCGTGGTTTTAGGCTCCTGGTGCTTCCAGTCTAATTATTTGGTTGTGAGATTTGGATGCTTATCAATGACATGATCAATGGATCCTTGGGTTCTGTTGGAGTGACTGTGTCAAATTAATGATTGCTTAGGGAAACTCAGACACAGCATACAGTTTGCACTGTGAGGTAACATCAGCTCCCACATTTTGGCCATGTGGCTCATTTCTTTGGATGTGATGCAGCATGCAGGTGCCTCAGTGTTGAGGACCCCAGAAATTGGGAAAAGGCAACAGGATGCCCATATTTCACCGGGCTGTAACAGATGGATGGTTAATTTCGGGAATTTGCAATGTACTGGTTGTCTTCCTGAATGGTTGCCATGGAGAACCCAGCACAAATGTGTAGTGTGGTGGATGCGGTAGCATGCAGTGCCAGTGCCTCCTGCAAACCTGACCTAATCTGACATGCCATTGCTCTGGGAAGCTTTATGACAACTGTACTATTATTTATGCTAATTTTTGCATCAGCCATAACTCGATAATACTTGATAAGAACCTTCATAATCATGTGTTTATATTGTGTTGGATGTAGGTATAATAAGATACATGGAGAGAATACTTAAAATGCTGATTTGCAATCACTACATTTTTTTCAAAATTCAAGGTTGCCTAAAATTTTGCATTACTTTTAGCAATTCATTGCCTCTTGTGTCACATCAGTTCAGCCTTAAGCATAATGCTGACGAAACATCTTTACAGCTTTGCCTGCATTGCAATTCCTCATATGTTCATTTTTGTTACTGGAAATATTGTTGGAAAAGATGTTTTATTGCAACATGAGTCAGTATTGCCTGCTAATGTTCCTGGTCCTGTGGCGGTGTGACATGACTAACGTCCAGGTAGTGAAGTTGTTTTTTATACTCCGACAGAGAGGCATTACTGTTGCCATGAGCCCTAACAGATCTGCTTCTTCAGGCCCTATGATGATAATGAAGACAAATGGGTCCCTGGCATGAAGGTGAAATCACATGAGGATTACACTGCACTACAAACAAAAGTGTGCATACACACTCGCAGACAAAATCCTTCACTTCACCTCCTGAGAAAAGGACAGAATAAGCCTTTATTTTGTCCATGTATAAGAGCTGGGTGGCAGATTCTAGTATGGTGCCTGTATATTTGTGTACTTTGCTATGACTTTGCTCACGGATAACACAAACTAAATGAGTCTGTGGTAATTGTGTTTATAGTTTCATCACCTGCATTTGGTGTGTTGATTCTGCTGCCATCCCACGTCACTCTTCCACATATCAAGTCTTTGATATTTTTTCCAGAACATTCTGACGTCTGTCATGCTGGTATCCAGTGCTAACACTTGATATCGTAGCATGAAGCAGAGGAGAGTCTGCGATTCCCTTTGACCGGGACGCCAGTCCATTACAGGCTGCTTCCCCAATTCAAAGGTGGTAGCCATCCAAGAGCAGAGACAGGAAGTCTCAAACACACACCTAGAATGGAAACCTGGTCTACACATATTGGCAGTCCAACGGCTGTGTGTTAATCAATTCCTCTTACAAATACTGTCATGTTTTTCCAGACATTTTTGCATTGCAAGATTTTTTTAAAATTTGGTTTTATTGTTGAAATTCTGCATTTCCTTTTCGCTTTAGATTTTTTTTTTTGTAATATGGTCAACACTTATTTTTTTTAACCTGACGGTCCATCATCATTATTATTATTATTATTATTATTATTATTATTAGGGCTGTCCCGATCCAATCACGTGATCGGAAATTGGGCCCGATCACGTGGTTTCAGACTTGATCGAAATCGGACATTGCATCACAATCAGGAATCTGATATAGATTTTATCCTCATTATTTTGATCAGCGCTATTTCAAGCTCATTATTGCAGATTAATGGGCCTTTCACACAGAACACGTCGGAAGCATCAGAGGCGTGAAGAATTGGTCTAAAAAGCATTATTTTCAATGAGACGCGTTGCTTTTTAGAGGTGTCAGAAGCGTCGCGGGAGCATGCATTGCCGCTTGTCGGCAGGCTGACGCGGTCCAAGTTCAACCCAATCCAACTTTCGACACTCTGAGCTGTGACGTAGATTTGCGCTGTCCAATAGGAACAACACATCGGGCCAAAACACAGAAGACTAGTGGCAGAAACCACTGATCTCTACAAAACAGATCGGAGCAGAAACCACTGATCTCTACAAAACAGAAACGTGTCACAGGACTGCTCATTTATAGAGCAGTTTTCCGAAGAAAAATCCTTGGAAATGTTTTTTGTTGTTGTTGTTTGTTACCTCAAAATTTCTGATTACTGTTAAAAAAAAGTTTACTTGATTGTTCAAGCTACCTCAAGGAGAAGTGCACTGTTTAAGTGATAAATAATAAAATAAGATGATTAAAATGAAATATTATATATTTAGCATTTGTTCATTCAGTTTTTTACAGTATCGGCTCGGGACTCGGTATCGGTACTCAAAATCAGATGACTCGGAATCGGATCGGGGCCAAAAAACCTGATCGGAACATCCCTAATTATTATTATGATTATTATTATTATTATTATTATTATGGCACAAGCAGTGCAATTGCTCCCAAAACACAAAAGTCCATAGTTCTATGGCACTTGTACCCCATTCTCTGTATACATCCGGAGTTTGGTCAGCAAGTGCAGCTGGTGTTAAACTTGTGCCATATTAATTTGTGGATCCATATCTGAGCTGCTGTGGTGACCCCAAGCGAAAAGGAAGTAGCCAAAAGAAATGGATTTTACTCCAGATGTGACAGAGCTCAGCTACCACCAATTTTCCTGTGATGACATAAACAGAAATAGATTTTGACCAAAATATACACCAGCATGTTCACAATAATTTAATAATTTGTGAAATCTTTCTGTCAGCCAGTCATTTCCTCTCCTTAAAATTAAGAAGAATGTGTTTCTATTCAGTAGATTAAATTTGCAAACATCAGTCACAGCGTTCTCAGAATTTTTTTTAGCAGAGTAATGAGATGGAAAAATCACCTTTAAAAAGCCACGGGTTCGGGGGGCACTTAGGCAGGAGCACGTCAGAGAACCATTGCGTGCGCTGCCCCATGATAAAGGCACGTTAATGAGGAACGAATGAAAACTGTCCTGGTCCTGGTTGGTTTTATGCTTCTGTCTGACACACACTTACATGAACTTTGTGTGACCACCGTTTCTCCCTCGTATCGCTGTGTGCTCTGCCACTCCTGCTGTCAAGGGAGTCATTACAGATCGGTGCTCGTTTTAAGTGCCGATAAAAGGTTCTGCCTTGCATGTGGATCGATAGACTGCGATATTGCTAATATATTTTCAGATGTGCATTTGTGTGTGAGCGAGATTGCGAATGCACACTTGTGCCTTACTCAAGCCTACAGGGATCAGTCACCTAGAGAAAACAACACGGTTTACTTAATGGTGAAAAAAGCTATCTCACTCTTTTGGTCATCTGAGGGATAGAGTTACTGTGGTCAGCACTTAATTGTTGCAGCTTAAGTCTACACCTGTGATTAAGGTGCAATAGTTGGGTCATTGGTAATGTATTGATTGAACATCTTCACCTACAGCATGTTCAAAGTTGCACTCGCACGTATCTTGTTGCAGTCATCATTCTGTGCACAAAAAAGGGAACTTAAGAGTTCTGCTCTCTACAAAGCATCTGGACAAACTGTAAACAGTTTAACTTGGGTTTAAATGGCTGAGATGTTCTAAAGCAAAAGCAGCTAAACGTACGTTTGTTGACTTTTGCTTCAACAGCAAAGTACATTGTGTGACTTGAATGATTTTATGTGTGTATTGTATTTACTCCATTAAAAGCCCCCCCTCCCCGACTTTTTTTTTTTTTTTTTGGCACGTTACATGTAGTGAAATTGTGAATTCCTGAGAGAACAGAGTAAAATGAAAATGAAATAGTCCTACGTCATTGTTATGAAATCTCATCAAGTCTGTTCTGGTTTCCATGTTGCTTATGCAGCCACAGTGGCTCGTATTTCAGACCCTTCCCTGTCATGCGGACGCATGCCGTTCTCCTTTCCTGGAACTGTTTTATCAGCTCCTCTTCAATGTCCTGATAACACACTTTCCTCTCCCCACCAGGCATCCGTTTTGCTATTTTGGCCGGGGTTGCAAATTTATCTTTGTTCCTACACCACTCCCGGACGCATTTCCTATTGACTAGGAAAATCTGAGCAGCATGGTGCTTCCCCTTCTCTTCCGCTTCGTTCACGACTTTTAGCTTGAATGCTGCCAAGTAATAATGTTTGCGTGGAACCATTTTGTGTAAGTGTGTGGCAGCTACTGCATGCAGGAAAAAACATTTGTTTCCAGTCTGCACTGCGTCTCTTGCATGCTAGGTACGGTTGGCTTATTAACGGCTAATTTAGCTCTTCTAAGTATAACTAGCTTATTTTTGTTATTTACTATTTTATTTTACATGGTGTAGATTTTTAATGATTCATCAGTTTGTTCTTTTTAAAGATATCAACATATAGTACCTTAGTTCTTAGGTTTACATTTCATAGCATATAGATTATGCTTTTTATTTTCCTATAGCATGCTAGCAGAGTTACTTTAGATAGATAACAATACACATTACATCATAGCTTCTGTTTCTGTAATAAAATACCATGACCAAATCTTCTCCTGTATTAATATTTAGGTTTTAATACCTACTCCTGTATATTATATACAACCCCTGGCAAAAATTATGAAATCACCGGTCTCAGAGGATGTTCATTCAGTTGTTTAATTTTGTAGAAAAAAAAGCAGATCACAGACAGTCGTCACAGACAGGCAGTCAGTAACAGTTACTTTTTTAGACCAAGCAGAGGGGAAAAAAAATGGAATCACTCAATTCTGAGGAAAAAATTATGGAATCATGAAAAACAAAAAACGCTCCAACACATCACTAGTATTTTGTTGCACCACCTCTGGTTTTTATAACAGCTTGCAGTCTCTGAGGCATGGACTTAATGAGTGACAAACAGTACTCTTCATCAATCTGGCTCCAACTTTCTCTGATTGCTGTTGCCAGATCAGCTTTGCAGGTTGGAGTCTTGTCATGGACCATTTTCTTCAACTTCCACCAAAGATTTTCAATTGGATTAAGATCTGGACTATTTGCATTATCATCTTGAAAAATGATTTCATCATCCCCAAACATGCTTTCAATTGATGGGATAAGAAAAGTGTTCAAAATATCAACGTAAACTTTATTTATTAATTTCTTTATTGATGATGTAATGACAGCCATCTCCCCAGTGCCTTTACCTGACATGCAGGTGTTAGTTTTGGGGATGAAAATTTACAGGGTGATTCCATAATTTATTCCTCAGAATTGAGTGAGTCCATATTTTTTCCCCTCTGCTTGGTCTAAAAAAGTAACCGTTACTGACTGCCACAATTTTTTTTCTTGATTTCTTATAGTGTTTCTTAAAGCCAGAAAGTTGCCATTTGAAATGACTTTAGTTTTGTGTCATGTCTATGATCTGCTTTTTTTCTACTAAATTAAACAACTGAATGAACATCCTCCGAGGCCGGTGATTCCATAATTTTTGCCAGGGGTTGTAGTACCATATTTATTGTATATGTTGTTTATTACCCTTAATATTTAAATATAGTTATATATATGATGTCTTATCTTTCTTATGTCTTATTATTTATTATTATATATATACTTTTTTCTTGAGCCGCTTGGGTAGGTAGGGAGAGTTCCCATGGGATAAAAAAGCTTTTCAACCTACCATCCCTGGTTCTCAAGACCAGGCACCTAAGTGGGTCTACTCTTCTATTTTACTCTTCCTTTTTAGATATTTAGATATACCTTAGTATACTAGCATAGTTCCACCTTAGAACTGGAATATAATATATAAGATATACGTTACTGAATTTTCATGCAGTACGTATTTCCATAAATACCATATGGCTGCACTGTGTACAACATGCATGTACAGGCACGCAAATGATCCTCAATAGATGCCCCCATTTTTGAAAATTGCAGGCCCTCGGGCATGTAATGTAGTAAATATGATATGTTATTTTACAGCAACTAAAAAAAGCCATCTTTGGATATATGCCCATTCTTGTGGTATGGCTCATGTTTTAAATGGTAAATGGACCACATTTATATAGCCCTTTTCCATCTGCATCAGACGCTCAAAGCACTTTACAAATAATGCCTCGCGTTCACCCCAGTGTGAGGGTGCTGCCATACGAGATACTCACTACACACCGGGAGCAATAGGGGATTAAAGAGCTTACCCAAGGGCCCTTAGTGATTTTTCCAGTCAGGCTGAGATTTGAACCAAGGATCTTCTAGTCTCAAGCCCAACGCCTTAACCACTAGACCATCACCTTTAAGGAACAAGGTAAAATGCCAGTTTAAGAGCTGGAAACAGTTGTTAGTGTAAGTCCCAATCTGTGAACAGACAGAAGAAGGCAGACGCCACCCCCCACCACCGATGTGAACAAGAGAGCAAATGGTGCTGGTGGGGCCGTGGTGGTTATGTTGAAGTCTACGTATTGTGAGAAGCAGAGTGGTGAGTTAGGGAAGCCTAGCCAATTTTTCACTTTATGAAATAAATAAATTGGATATTGGGGCTTGAAAAAAGGGTGTAATTGGAGTAAAACAATAGGAAAAGTTTAAGCATGTTTGAAAAATTTATGACGTTGTGATATATTGTACTGCACAAAATATAAATCACTGGTGCAGACAAGGGGTAATCTTTGGGAAAAGTAGGTGAAAGTAGACAATTGAGTATAACATGCAGTAATCTCAACCTACCATTTTATGAGTAGAGACGCCTCTACATCATAAAACCAAAGAAAAACACATCATTCTCTTCAGCAGAAAACAGTTTTGAGTTGTGAGCAGAGACATTTCATCTTTTTGGATACTAATATGTAAGATACACTTGTATGTAAGTGGATATAAAATAGCAGGTAATACAAATTTTGTCTGCTATTTAAAAAAAAAAATCGAGCCAGATTCCCCCAATTTAGAAATTGTGATGGAAATTGGAGTCAAAAATCAGCAATGGGATCCTGCCCTTAGAAGTGATGGGTTTAAACATGCATGTCGCAAGTTAATAGCTGAATCAATGATGATACTAATACTTAGTATGGCTTTAACAAGCTGTGATTGATCGGCCAATTATGAATTAATGACATAAAATTTGAGTCTTCCTGGTAGAGCTTTTGCTTATGCTAACATTTCTTCCTTGTCCGGCATCTTTCATGACCCGTTGTGTGGAGTCCGCCAATGTTTGTGCAGGATCTAAAAGACGAGAATTTCTGGCTACCTCCCAACTTGTAATTACAGAATTTTCTTAATTTGTGGTGATGAGTGTTGGGATTGGATGCCTCCCAGTTGTTGCCATGCAGGAAGAGATTTCTGTCAGCAGGGAAGCCGTCTCATATAGTGTGTCGTCCATCTTTGCAGAAAGAACCCCGTGGAGTAAAACAGATGCATTAACACATGCTCAGAAGCACAGACAAGGACATTTAGTCACTCAAAGGCCATCTGTGAACTTTAGGTGAGCCAGCATGACAGTACTGTGATAGTTCTGAGTATTTCAAAGACAGGACGCTAAGCATGTGCAGTGCATCGTGGAACAATATTTCACGATACACATATGCATATGCAGTATCGTGCAGCTTTCATTGATACTGTGTGACATGACACCACAGGAATCTCCAGGTGGCTGTCAGCCAGGGAGGAAGTGTGGTAACCAGGGTATTGCAGAATGAAAAATGTGGATTCTGGTGAGGAAACTCATTCAACCTAAAATTAATACAAAGCTAGATGTACCAACATTTTAGCAGGATTTCTACAAAGGTTTCTATTCAAGGCTGTGCCACACTGTTGTTGTGAATTACTTCATGTCTTTGCCTTAGGATGAGGTGATGAGAAGCAAGTCAGATAGCCAGTGAAGGGGAGCAACCGTCTTTGTTAAGTAACCCTGATGTATGATATCTAGGCATGGGCCTGTATGAGATTTGGACGGTATGATAACCGTGGGCAAAAATACTGCGGTTTCATGGTATGACAGTAGTGTTCAGAATAATAGCAGTGCTATGTGACTAAAAAGATTAATCCAGGTTTTGAGTATATTTCTTATTGTTACATGGGAAACAAGGTATCAGTAGATTCAGTAGATTCTCACAAATCCAAGACCAAGCATTCATGATATGCACACTCTTAAGGCTATGAAATTGGGCTATTAGTAAAAAAAAAAAGCAGAAAAGGGGGTGTTCACAATAATAGTAGCATCTGCTGTTGACGCTACAAACTCAAAACTGTTATGTTCAAACTGCTTTTTTAGCAATCCTGTGAATCACCAAACTAGTATTTAGTTGTATAACCACAGTTTTTCATGATTTCTTCACATCTGCGAGGCATTAATTTTGTTGATTTAGAACCAAGATTTTGCTGGTCTACTAGTGTGCTTGGGGTTATTGTCTTGTTGAAACACCCATTTCAAGGGCATGTCCTCTTCAGCATAAGGCAACATGACCTCTTCAAGTATTTAGACATATCCAAACTGATCCATGATACCTGGTATGCGATATATAGGCCCAACACCATAGTAGGAGAAACATGCCCATATCATGATGCTTGCACCACCATGCTTCACTGTCTTCACTGTGAACTGTGGCTTGAATTCAGAGTTTGGGGGTCGTCTCACAAACTGTCTGTGGCCCTTGGACCCAAAAAGAACAATTTTACTCTCATCAGTCCACAAAATATTCCTCCATTTCTCTTTAGGCCAGTTGATGTGTTCTTTGGCAAATTGTAACCTCTTCTGCACATGTCTTTTATTTAACAGAGGGACTTTGCAGGGGATTCTTGCAAATAAATTAGCTTCACACAGGCGTCTTCTAACTGTCACAGCACTTCCAGGTAACTCCAGACTGTCTTTGATCATCCTGGAGCTGATCAATGGGTGAGCCTTTGCCATTCTGGTTATTCTTCTATCCATTTTGATGGTTGTTTTCTGTTTTCTTCCACATCTCTGTTTTTTTTTTTTGTCCATTTTAAAGCATTGGAGATCATTGTAGATGAACAGCCAATAATTTTTTGCACCTGCGTATAAGTTTTCCCCTCTCCAGTCAACTTTTTAATCAAACTACGCTGTTCTTCTGAACAATGTCTTGAACGTCCCATTTTCCTCAGGCTTTCAAAGAGAAAAGCATGTTCAACAGGTGCTGGCTTCATCCTTAAATGTGGGACACCTAATTCAGACCTGTTTGTTCCACAAAATTGATGAACTCACTGACTGAATTCCACACTACTATTATTGTGAACACCCCCTTTTCTACTTTTTTTACTAATAGCCCAATTTCATAGCCTTAAGAGTGTGCATATCATGAATGCTTGGTCTTGTTGGATTTGTGACAATCTACTGAATCTACTTGTACCTTGTTTCCCATGTAACAATAAAAAATATACTCAAAACCTGGATTAATCTTTTTAGTCACATAGCACTACTATTATTCTGAACACTACTATATGTATAGCTTTAAAATGTCCTTTAACAACATTATGGCTATTTGCCTATGAAGCGCACGTGATTCAGGCGCACTAATTGACGCAATGTCTACTGCTGCGAGCACTATACCACTGATAACTTTAGAGAAAATACCAAAATAATAGTCACTCTTTTAGACATGTGGCATCTGCCCCATGGGAAACATGACTTACTTGCTTAGGTAGAAATGTGGGTGGAATAAGGTCCGGACCTCCAGATGCTCAATATTGGCCCAGCTTCACCAAAAAAGTGCTTGGAATAGATGTATTTGTCCCTCTTGACATGTTTGTGGGAGAAATTTGGTCGACCACAAGCACGATTCGAATTCACCGCTTGTACTTCTCAGTGGTTTCAAAGATGGGATAAAGTTTACTCCTTCCATGTAATCCTTTGCAGGTATCATGAATCGCTCAGTGTCCGACACAGGCCATAGCTACGGTGCTTTGTTGCCACCGTTTTTGGTTTGAAGGACTATTCCGCAGAAAATAAAACAAAAAAGCCGACTTGGTCCTTTTAGACGGAGGGAAAAGTTCAGCGCGGGCTTCGCCTCCTTTAGCCATGATGCAGAGCTAGCTAACGTTAGCTGCCTGTTTGTAAACAGAGACAGAGGTGCACGCCAGGGGGAAGGGCGGCAGCGGCTGCCTCCGCTCTGCCTGTCAAGAATTCTCATAACCGGCTCATACCGTAGGGATGGTATAACCGTTTTGATACCGTGGCTTTTTCATACTGCAGTATACCGTGAAACTGGTTATCGGACTGTCAATCTGAGGGAAGGCAATTTGACATATGTTGGGTGGCTGCCGATTATATTTATTGTTATTTAAAGTTTATGGTTTAACTGGAAAACATCAAACCTCAGTTACATTCATAAGGGATTGATTATGCAATGTTAGGAATATCATATCGGTATCGGAATTCTTTTTACTCCCTATTTTCTGTATTGGTGTCAGCTCCCTCAAAGTTAATATTGATCGGGCTTTACTCCCAACAAGAAGGTGCCCGGTTCAAAACCCTGGTCTCCATGTACATTTGTAGTTGTGCTAAATTAACACGTGGTTACCCGGTGGATCTGCCGTGGTCACCGTGAGCAAAACAAAAACTCGAGCAGCCAAAGAAAATAAAACTGTACATGTGTGGATGCTGCTTTTGTATATTATTTTTATGTGTGTATAATAATCACTATCTCAAAGCAGCACACCTACCTAAGCCTCAACAATTTGTCACCTTCACAACTGGGGTGTGGGGGTGTGGGACACTAGTCCGCTGCTCCAGCAAGATCAGGAATGCATACACTGCAACTTCCTAAGCTGTGCTTTATATTCTGTAATTGTAGGATTTTGTAGTTTGGCCCTTTAACCTTCAAGAAAGAGGAAACAGCAGCAGTATTGCATAAAGAGGAATAAGTAAGAACTCTGTGGTCAGTTTTTCCATTCAGACTGTCAAAAATATTTTCAGCATACCCAAGAGAAACTGTCATTAGACCCTGCTGCATTTATTTTTAATGGGCTAACATCAGTTAAGTATAATTATTTAAATGGAAATGCACCCGAAAGATGTGTGTTAGTTTTGTGTCAAGCAAAACGGGGAATAGAGATGAAAAATGACTAGATGTAAGGTGGCCGTGGCACAATACTTAATCACACAACATCCGTGTATCAGGGTTGTCCAGTTACTATACTTATGCAATAATGCTCTGTTCCACTTGTCACACACATCCAGAGACACTGTATCACACAGCATATCAAGATTGTTCGCTGCCTAGACAACTACAGGTAAACAGATTAGTGTTTGGGAGGTGGCCGTTTCTCGACCATCATTTTTATGTTAGTGATATCTTGTCTCAGTCCAATGGCACTTCTGCTTCTTTTATATAGACCGGGGTTTGATTCCAGGTGTGTCTGCTTCAGGCAGCATGTCTGTGTCTTAGGACAAGATACTTCATCTGCATTAGGGATGTCCCAATATTTTTTTCTATCCCTAAACTGAGTCATTTAATACTGAGTATCTGCTGATACGGGTCCCGATCTAATAGTTGTATTTTTCCAGATATTGCAGTTGCACAGGTCACATTACAAGCAGAGTAAGCTCAATCCAGTGTATGTGCTTGACAATTTAGCAGTTTTGCCATGCAATAATAATAAAAACACCTTCAGTCCAAGCTGTTTATTTATTAAAAAAAATTAAGTAAGCACATTTTTTTTATATGGCTCATCAATTCCACGTTGCAGAATTGTAGTAGTAAACTAGGACACTCAGAGTAATGTTGATAGAACAATGTTTTTATTGTTAGAAACATTATTATTATCATCATTATCATGTGCAGACAAAAAAAGCTCTTTAAAATGTCTTCAAGAGTCGTTCTTTTCTAGGGAGGTGGGGGAGTAAGGATTCCGACCACTCGCCCCTCTTTCTGTGGCGTCTCTGAGCAGAAGGACAACAAACATGATGAGAAGAAAAACTTGTGTATTCATGTGGAAAGTGCTCTTTGATTGAACACTATGAAGGTTATGTCACATGCACCATCTGTTGGAAACAGACGGTGTGTATTTGAATAAAAGAAAAGTGTAAATAAGTTTTTAAAACTTGCACTGTGGGTGCGTTGGTTGTTAACACTGCGTCTAGACCGTGCTATGAAACAAAGCAAGACTGACTCGCACTGTTGTTGATCTGTGTGAATAATATAGACTTATTGAATATTTAAAGCGAATGAGAGTGTTTGTGTACTTTAAAGATATGCCTTGCTGCTCTGTGGTGAACTCGGCAGCAGTGGACTGACTGCTCGCGCCACTGAAACGAAGTGAGAGGGAACACTGATAGTGCAGCATGTAAGAGAATATTTCCAGTGCAATTTTTCAAATGGTGATGCAAGCAACAAATTTGCCACAAATACCCCTTAGACATTGCTCTTTTGAAAAAGCAGAGTGATCACTTGAATTTTAAATAGGCGGCCAGATGGGATCAATTGAAGAATTACACAGGGGTCAAAATTTAGAAATGTCCCAGTTATATTGAAAGGTATTCCATATTATTTATCTGATCATAAAGATGCCTAAACGGTATAGTTTGGACCAGAGGTGGGACGAAGTCACTGTCAAGTCATTCTCAATTCATGAATCAGCAAGTCCCAAGTCAAGTCTCAAGTCAGCTTGCAAACAATTGGTGGTCATTATGACTTGGGATTTGCTGATTCATGACTTGAGAGTGACTTGATGGTGACTTCATCCCACCTCTGGTTTGGACTATATATGACTGAATATGGTGTTATCGAGTAAAAATTGCAAAAATTTCAGTTGGTACAAGGGTCAAAAGTTGAAGTTTTTCCAATTTTGTTAAAAAGTGATGCAAATTATTGGTTGAGCAAGTTGAGTTTTAAAAAGGAATATGCTTAGTTATCATATTACAGGGTAACATATGTCACATGTCACGGAATCCAATGGATATGGACATTGTTTGACCTTTACTGTGGACACCAAGCATTCAACATGGTCAAAACTATTCCATTTATAAATCCTATTAGCTCAACCAATAATTTGCATGAAATATTCATTCCACTGAAAGAATGAAAAAACATTCATTATTTGTTTCATATAACAAGGAAAATAGATCCTTGTCACTTGATATTGTTTTAATTTATAAACAACAGAAAAGGGACTTACATTTGGTCCAACACAAACTTTAAACAGAAGTCCAAAATTGTTCTCAGTCAACTTGCAAAAAACAATTCTGACGATGTAGTCCGAGACGCCGTTGTTGTGCCGAATTCAGTACAGACTGCCATCTGCTTTCCTCACTCTGCGCAGAAATTTGTCTAGCTTTTCATTCTAACTTCATCCTAACAGCTCTTCATGCCTCCAGACAGCTTACCAGCAAAACAAATGGCACCATGTTTAGCTAAGCGCTGCCCCAACTAATGTGAGCATGCGTGGTCAGGGCATGCAATAGCACATTTCATATAGCACCAAAATTGCAAAAGAACTATTGCACGGTTAATGAAACACAACGGCAAATGGTACAAATAATCCATGTCACGTGACATACAAGCCACCAATCAAATGGCAAGGATCCACTCAACCATTATATAAACAAAGATATTGTTTCTGCAACATTCTGATCCAAATTGTATTGCTCTTGTCTTGCATGTATCCACAGGAGAAATTATACTGGCCAAACTGCACAGCATCAGTGATGTCACTGTGGTCCCGGCCAGTCGATATGCGAGGAGTCAGGTGGTTGGTCTTTTTGTGTCAAACTTACAGTCCATGTGCCTCAACATTTAAAATTCTTGCTCCTGAAAATGAAGAGATCATACATATTCCCACACAAGGCCTTAAAATTTTATCTGTCTGAAAATCCCCTTTAAAATCAAGGTTTAGGGGAGAAGATATCCTTAAAAAAAAATAACAAGTGCCATAGTCATTACTACAGAAGCTACACACTTCTTCATTCTCGTCTTCATTTGACTAATTGCTGACTGAGGTGCATTTGCATGACTTTGGCAGGTTCTCTTAAAAATAACCTTGACTCCACCAAAGTGAGCGGCACCCAACTGCGGTGGCTGCGGTCGTTAGTACTTGTTAGCTACAATTAATTCTGCAGTTGCTGATGCATCTACACTACATCCATGTGACAGAAACCCAGCCATAACGTCGTACGTGCCATGCTTCAGAAAACTAGGTGATTATCTGCTTGGCTAGCAGATAGCTAACTCATTTGAAACACAGATGGGGGCTTCTCACCTCAGATCTGGCAATCATGTGTAGCCAAGGAACAATACAACCCAGACAATACTAAAACTGTTGCACCTGCTCCTCAATCATCTGCACAGAAATCTGAATGCTGATTCAAACAATACCTTCAGGCATTGTTTTTCCACATCAAATAGCGCTTCAAGTTAGCATGTTTCTTTTTCTGCCTCATCATTACCAACATTTCTAAGGGTAGCACAGAGGAATCCTTGAGTCTAGCTTGTGCGTGTTAATTGCTGTCTTGGAGCATCTTTGAATCTTGATAATGAGCTTTTTTAACTTGATGAAATTTTACATGGCGGATCAACGTGTGTGTGTGAAGGACACGGGAGAGCGTAGGATAATTTTCCTTCTTGTCAAGGGTCAAGGTTTCTGTGGATTTTATATGTATTTGGGAGTGTATTACCTTCGTCCTCTAATTATTCTTACACGGTGCATTGAATGATTAATGGTGAATGTTTTCAAACCTAGTGCAGTAAAATCAACAAAGACTGTGCGCTTTGAATGTATGATGTTGTGATTTCAGCGAGCTGCTGCAAGACGTTGTAGCACCCATTTGTATGCTTCCCACCTGCCACCTATAGAATTTCCTAATTTGGTTTTCCCGTCACACCTCGTCCTCTCCCGCTTGTTCTACCTTTAAAGCCTTGCGCTTAGTTTCTTCTCGTCTTGCTTTACTTATCTCCTTGTTTTCTCACATTTAATCTCAATCTCTCTTGCGAGTTCGATGTCTCTGTATCACCTTATTAATTATGCAGCCTGCTGAAACCTAGCCAGAGGCTACAGGTAGCACAGTCTTTTCTTTGGGGTTCATACCTTTTTCTACTTAGCTGTAAACTGAGACACACTGTAATACTCAGTGCTGCACCGCTGCGCTCATATTCGGAGAAAGAGCAACATGAACCGCATGTAGCCACCTACCCCAGACTGTGCTGTCACATTGACTAACATGCAATGAAAGATAGTAATCAGGCCTGCCATGTTTGTGTGATAATAACATATCGTTTGGGGGAATGTCAGAGAAACCAGAAGAGAATTTGACAACAGCAAAACCTGTTGTGACAAGAGGATTATTTTTTTTTAGTTTGTTGGCTTTAGGGTTTCCAATGCTGGGGAGCAGTATTGTGCTTACTGTAACTCTGGAGGCATTCAAGGTCCTACGCCTCTGCAAGCTTCCAAGAAGGATAGTTTGTTTCCTGTATACAAGCCTCTGTTCCTCTTCCGGCCCGGTCTGCTGTTGAGGTGGACTTCCAGGTATTTGTATGCCTTTTTCACCTCCAGTCACCCAGAATGGTGGGTGTGTTGTTGCTGTACTTGTTTGCCAGGAATCCTTGGTCTTGACCATAATTTGGGAAAGGTGCTTCCTCATACACCACTTGACAAAGCTGTAAACCACGTGTGTTCTGTTTGCTACCATTAGGGCCGGACAGTATGGCCTAAAAATTTCTATCATTTGAAGCATGAACATTCACAATGTATACATGTCTTATTTATTTATTTATTTATTTTTGTGGTTGTGTTCAGTCACGTATTGTGTTTGTACATTATTACTACAACATATTTCACATAGATAAGGGTTTTTGTAGTTTAATGTGCAGAACTGCAATAAATAGAAAAAAAAAGAATAAATACAAAACCTTTCCTCAAGTAACTTCAGTCTTTGAGAAACAGTTCAATGAAATGCGATCTAAATCAAGTGGCACAAAGTGAGAAGTGATTTAATTTGCAGAGCTAGCTTTTTTCTTCACATCTCCACTCAATGATTTATCTGATGGTAGATGCATTATTTTGCATTCCTCAGACTCCATAGACAGAAAACATTGCTTGTATTACCATTCCTTGCAACCACTGTTGCTTGTCAGTTTGAAAATAATCATTTTCACTGTCTGACTTCTTAAATATGACCCACGTCCTTACAACTCATTTTCCACCAGTCTTGGTGACCAGCTTGTCTTCATTGTGGGCACTGGTTTTTGCCTCTCTTATTTAAAATCTTGCCCGAGGCCATCAAATGTGGCCGTCGAGTATTGCGAAGGCTTTTTTTGTCCGTCCGTCTGTCTATCTATGCTCAGTATAAATCCAGTCCTATTACTGCCACAGTCTTTAAATTCACGGGAAACATTCTTGGGACACAGACCTTGGACAAGTTCAAAGATGGCTAACCTTGACTTATTTCAAGAGGTATTTTAACAGGTTAAATAGTCACATTCTGTTTCAATCTGTTCAGTTTTGTTTTTGAGTGGCAGGCATGAGAGCCAATCAGAGTAGAGCTGCACAGTGATGTCAGTGGCTGCTCTCTCCGAAATTGCTCCACTGCTCCGCTTAAAAACACATCTTTTTTCTAAGGCATTTCAAAATTGTTCATGTTCTGGTCAGTGTTAGTCATGTTGGTCACTTTATTTTTACTATTTTTTTTCTGTGTTGTATTTTATTAATGGCTTATTTATAAAGCACTTTGTCAACTTTGTTGTTCTTTTAAAGTGCTCTATAAATAAAGTTGGATTGGATTGTGTGTTTATATAGAGGGTTTTCATGTGACGTATTGGTCACGTCATTTTGTGTCCCGCGGCCATTCTGGATTACGACGCGGTGGCCGTTGTGATATGCTACGTGCATTTGGCGAACAATTACAGAAACTTCAATGTCGGTGTGAAGAAGCCTCACGGCACCGTGGCACTGAGAGAGATCCGCCACTAGCAGAAATCCACTGCTACCAGAATTTTATTTTATTTTATTTTATTCGGCAATAAAATTATATAAGAATACATAAAAATACTGCGGAGGATAACACAAGAACGCTTCCAATACGGATGCTTATTTACATTGTGGTCCTCGAGCACCGAGCTGCTGATCCACAAGCTGTCCTTCTAGCGCCTGGTGAGAGAAATTTCTCAGGACTTCAAGACTGACCTCCGCTTTCAGAGCTCCGCTGTGATGCTCTGCAGGAGGCCGGCGAGGCTGACCTGGTCGGCAGCTTCCTAGTTCACAATATCGCAGTGTGACACTGTTGGCCAGTTCGTTACATCAACACTAAACTCACTATCTGGTATAAGATACGGATCCACTGAACCAACTGCTACACATCTATCATGATAGATAGCTTTATCTCAAGGATTTAAAGCATCGTAATAACTGTACATTCTCTCCATTTTTCTATCACGCACCAGGCTCCTTGTAATCCAGAATGGAGACGGCACCTGTCCTGCAGCAAATCGGTCACGTGATTGAAAACTCTCTATACATGTTTCTCTTATATTATGTAAAAGCTAGCACGAAATAAACACTTCTAAAACTGAAAATGCTGTTTTTGGAACCTCAGAACACCTCTGAACATATTTACAAGACATTTCACGGACATTAGCATGGTGACGTCACAGCAAAACTCTGTTTTGTTTGTGTGTAAATATGTCCTCATTGTCATATATTATGTAAAAGCTAGTGAGAAATAAACACTTCTAAAACTGAGAACACTGTTTTTGGAACCTAATAACTTCTCTGAACTTATTTACAAGACTTTTCACAGACATTAACATGGTGACATCACAGGCTGGTAGCTAGCTGCAAAACTGTTTTGTTTGTGTGTAAATATATCCTCTTTGTCATACATTATGTAAAAGCTAGCGTGAAGTAAACACTTCTAAACCTAGAAATGCTGTTTATGTAACCTGATAACACCTCTGGAGTCATTTACAAGACATTTTGCAGATGTTAGCATGCATGCTAACTTCCGTTAACTCAAAGCTAACTTCCTATGGAGTTAAATTTGTCTCATTAATACCTGCCAATGCACAGAGGGTGATCTACAAAAATTCCTTGATTTGAACAACTTCCGCTCTTAAAATGTAAATATTGTTTTTGATTGACTGATTGATAGAGGGGCTTTATTGAATATACACAAATTGTATGTAAGACAATAGCATCTTAATAATTAATTAAACAACTGCAAATTATAAATAACAAAATGCTTATAAGGCTGAGGGTACTTTAGCATTGCATTATATTTTAAATTGCAAAACAAAGCAGCATGAGCACTCACGCTTTCCAGATCATTCACTGGTGCAGGCTGGTGACATACCGTAGAGCAAATTTATACCAGCTACGACCGTTTACGTCTACCCCTAGTCACCATCATTCCCTCAAGCAGATGACAGTTGATATATTTGACAAGAAAAATTCTTAAACTCACAAGCACTAACATGAATTCTAAAACCTTTATTTAGAAACTATACCTACACGATTTCTTTCATAAAGCTGCATTGGTTTTACACTAAAGTAATATTGTGCAGGTGCACAAAAGCAAACATCCTGATTCTATTGCTTCTTCCAATGGTGAACAAAACCTCTTGTCAATATGTCAAGATTGATGGCTTGAATACTGATGAGGCACCAATAGGAAGGCATTTATTTGCTGATTTATGTGGTCTGAAAATGTACACTAGCCATCAAGACAGTAGATTAAATCTATCCCAGGTGGCCAGTGCATGACTTCTGTTGGCCAGTTCAAGTGATGCTGTCACTTGTCCACACTTTTATGTTATTATGTAACAATACCAGCCCTGTCAGTATAGATCGGCTGTTTTTATCATGTTTATGGGTGACTAGAGTTAGTGGGTGACAGCTGAGGACCAGCCAGATGAAAAACACAGCCCAGTGTGTGCGCATACACACACATACGCAGTGCCAAGACCTATAAATAAATAAAAGCTACTCACCTACTATAAATAAAGGTCCAGTTGTTCTGGACATTACAACATGCTGGTTATGTGAATATGTTCGGGTAGGGCTGGGAATTATAACACCAAACCAAGATAATAATTGACTTTTTCCTCAATTACAATTAATGAAAGATTATTTATTTAATAGTTTTTTAAATTCTGTTTTTTTTAATTTTTTTTTTGGTTTAAGTTGGAACTTTTTTCTAAAGAAGGTGCACATATATTGTCTTTGTGATTTTAAAATAATACAAGGAAACACACAGGTGGGCAGCACGGCGGATTAGTGGTTAGCACTGTTGCCTCACAGCAAGAAGGTCATGGGTTCGATTCCCACCTGTGGCCTTCCTGTGTGGAGTTTGCATGTTTTTGAATGGGTTTGCTTCAGTTTCCTCCCACATCCAAACACACACAGGTTAGGTGAATTGGAAACTTTATAATCATCCAGGTCTCCCTTGCAAAAGAGGTCTCAATCTCAATGGGACTTACCTGGTTAAGTATGAATTTTAATATTGATAAATTTAATTGAAATGACACATCAGGGGCACAGTTTCCTGCCAAAGATGATGGATGCCCTTTCCCGATGCAACTCCAGATGTAGAAGGAGAAAGAAACGAATGTTTTGGTGATACTTGGAGAACATTGGAGCACTCAGAAGAAGCCATGAGGAGAACATGTCAAGAACTTTTTTTTTGTAGGGCTGCTTTTACATCCTCTAGTGAAAGTGTATCGGCTCTGCCTCCTGTGGGTGTGTGAGAAAGTGTGTAATGCGGTAAGAGTGGGGCGGCGGCGGCTGTGGAGGGGGGGGCACACATTCCTGTACAGGGCTCATGTTTCATGCTTTAACAATGTGTATCATGTGATTGGTGTCTGAAAGTGTGTATTTTTTATGTGCACAGTGCAGCTGGGGTCAAAAGGCAAAGTCTTAAAGAGTGAATCTTTACACACAACATGACGGCTGGAATGCATTAGTTAGCCCCCCCCCCAAGGGCTTGGCCTTTTTCTTGCTTCATTTACCTGCCAACTTTCATCAGTGAGTCATCCTGCTCTTCCTCTAAACCCCTTCATTCAGGGGTCTGATGGTTTGTCATGATATTTTTTGTTGTTGTTGATTTATTAATGTTGTCAGTCACTTTTCTAGAATGTCAATCCTTCAAGATCAGCTTCTTTGAAATACTGTTTTTGTATGAAGATATACAGTATGTTTGCTCTCGGGATAGAGTTTGCAGTCAGTTTGATGCTTTTTTTCTTTTCCCAACACCTGACAATCTGATTGTCTTCATCTCCTTTTTATCAGTGCTTTTTGAGAGGCTGAAAACAGGGCAGGCAGAATTCTGGTGGTATCACACGACCGTTGTTTCACTTCACTGTCAGCTTAACTTGAAAAAAGAACAGACGTTTTGTGAAATCTTCACCTCAATTGGTAACGCTCAAACAAACCCCCATTTTTCTTTGTCACTGTGCGTCTTTATTGAGCTGCAACAAGCCCAATTACTTTGGAGCGAAGCCAGATCCTCTTAGGTCACGAGTCCTAACAGCAGGTATTGCAGTCACAGCTTTATTTTAGGGAACACGCTATCGTTGTGGGAAGCTGCCACGGAGCCTGGCTTAGCCACTTTCACACACTGTTCGTACCATTACTTGTCCATTACTAGTAATTGCCCATCACAGTGACTGATGGAATGCTTTTGAGGCTGAGTTGGCAAGCGGTTAGTATTATCCTGTTGAGGACTTTATATAATTACCCCGTCATTAACCACAGCTAAGTGAGAAAACAACCTGAGGTGGGGTGACCTGCCAGAGGCTGACTGTCGTATTTGTATTTCCAGGTTGTTTAAGCGAGCTGTTGTCACCAAGCTGTGTAGCATTCGTGAAAGTGGCTCACGGATGGATTTAGTTTGAGCAATGGCTCCATTGTGTTTTGGACTGCACTTTGTTTTTGCTTACTGCTAAAGAAATTTTGAATTTAACGCACCTATTATGCGTAATGCTGCATTCACATGTTGGCTGTAAGCGGCAGATGAAAAACCAGATGTTCATTTCATTTCATTCATTTATATAGCGCCAAATCACAGCAAAGTCACCTCAAGGCACTTCACACAAACAAAAAATCAGGCACCAGGATAAGACTCAGTTTCATTGTTTTCAGTGAGAGGAGGACAGAGCATTCTGCCATTGTGGGTTGTGTAAGTGGAAATGGTGCAACACAACAGCACTTGCCGTCAGAAGTTAAAAACTTTACTCTGCGTTGTTTTGTCCTTATCGATGAGAAACTACGGGCAATGAGCGATGGACTCTTTAAGTGCGGAGAATCATCCCGTTTTAATCAGGTATAAGCGTGAATAACTTGTGTGATTTACAGAGAGAAATGAAGCTGTAAAGTCACAAAAATTTAACTTTTTATGCCACCATCAGAGCCAGAACGTCCTGTTTTAAAATAACAATGTGCAAAACAGGAAAATTCTGTTGTCTTTCAAATAAGTAAATTATTGGCTGTCTCGCTAACAATGAAAAAACTGCCCTGTCTCATTTTATTAAGTGACAGTCATTTTGTTATATGATTTTTCTGCAGTCAACATATGAAGACAGGATCACTGTGCGATAGCTGTCGTTTTTCAGTTTTACCAATGTCCATGAAGTTACATGAAGTATTTTCCTCCCCAGATTTTGCTTGGTGATGCCGTTTTACAAAGCAACTTGAGATCATGATAGTTTGAGTATACAGACTGTAATTTTTGGACTGTCACCCAGATGCAGCCACGTTAATAGCTGCAGTCCAACGGCAATTTTTTTAAAAGCCAAAATATTGGTGTTTTCTGACAGTTGCCATAATGGTTTATGTTAATATTTGCAGTGTATTTTGGTCCTGTGCTTATTTGTAATTTTTTATTCAAAAAATGTTTACAATCCTTCAAAATATACGCTCATTTTTTGTTGTATGCCACTTTGTTACCACCATTACCAAATGAGTTGTTGTTGGAAAGGTTTTCTGTACACTTATTTGTTAAACGTTGCACTTTGAAAAGAAAAATACTTGGAAAAATAAGTTTCCTTTTGCTTTTTTTTCCCATTCGTACTTGTTATACCCCACACTGTGCTGCACATTGGCACTGTACAGCATTATTTAAGATTCTCTCTTCACAGTAAGAATGTGCACAGTGGTATTCCATCAATGGCCAGTTCCTTTCTGTGTGGAGTTTCCACGTGTCTCTGCATGGGTTTCCTCCTGCGCACTCCAGTTACCTCTCTCACCATCCCAGACCTGCACATTAAGTTCATGTTCCTTTCAGTGTCCTTGCCAGCGGCAGTATCTCTTGACTTGGAATTGGTCCTTGTAGCTCCCCCATCGCTCCTAGTAGTTGGATTGTGTCTAACTATGACCAGGATGTGAGATTGTAGGGCTGGGCGATATGACCTAAAATTCATATCACTGTATAAATTGAATCCCTTCACGGTAATGGTATATATCGCAATATAAACCTGAGCGTAAAAATTATAATGGAAATGTTTCTGAATGGGTTATATAGTCCCTTAGCAAAGCTAATTGGATTAATAAAAATAAAATAAAAAAACAACAACAAAAAACACCCCAAAACAGATATACTGTAATTTTGAGAACATTTTTGTGCAGATCTCAAAACTACATCTACAATTTGCCAGAAGGTACATCTAAGATGCAAGCCTAGATTTGATGTTTTGGTTAAAGAATTAAGTACATTTATTTACTGTTGGGTAAGCGGCTTACTTTACTCATATTTGAAGTCAGTCGGGGTAAATCACCATTCCCAGGCTGATTTGGTGTTTCAGCTCTAGGTTAAAAAAATCCTTGTGTTATTTAATGTGGCGTTTTCTCAAATGTTTGACTCAGGTCACGATGGAACGTCCGCCTCCGCCCGGTGTGTCCGGTGAAATAAACAACGGCTTTGCAAACACTGCACGTTGCTGTCTTGGCTTTGCAGCATTCAGTGTATATGTCAGCTTGTCTGTTAGGTGGCTGCTAACTGCGGAAGAGACTGCTCGAATGGAGTCGTCTCACATTACAACACCCCTCGTCTCAGTGAGACAACACATCTCAGTTCAGAACACCCCCCTCCTCGCATTCTGCAGCCAACAGAGCAGCAAAACAGCACTTGTGGTTCACAGATGTTTCAGAGTTTTCCTGGATCGGAAAAATCCGTAGCTATATCGAAAATTTCTGATCTGTGAATTACATTTGTATCAGAAGCTGATACAGATATTGGATCGGATCGGCACATGATGTCATCAACAAGCGTTATCACGATTGGCCAGTGGAGTCCAAATGTCTACCGTAGCCCAAATTTATATCATTTATACTGTCCATTGGCAGTTCTACACTGAATTACTCCCCGGGCGAGACCCCTCTGAGTGCCCCCCCCCCCCCCAAAAAAACCAGACAACATTTTGTACAAACGGCCATTTTTTTCTTACTTTATGATTATTTTAAATATTTTAGAAGTGCCCCTGAAATTGCAATTAAAATTAACATCAAAAGACTGCAGGCTACAATATAACTCTTATACAAAACACCCATGAATTGCAAATTAGAATAAATATGCTCTCACATGCATGTCGTTAGTTTTACTTTTTATGAATAAAGACAGAGTAAAAGTCAATGAAAATATTCAGTTGATAATTGCTAGTAAATGTTACTTGAGTTATTCTCTTAGATAAACTCATATATGCAAGTAAAATTTACTTGAGAATTCCCCTCGTAAGATTTACTTGGAATTTCTGAGTGGAAACCTTACCTAGGTTTTTTTTCAAGTAAATATCACTCCAAATGATTTTCAGTGTATATTCACCTAATCTAGTTCTGTAAACCGGTCCAACATACTTCAGTTGTTTAAATATTAAACAGAATATACTGTAAAATACAATAAAATACAATTAATTGTAGATTTTGTTAAATTAGTTATATGTTTTGTTAAACAACCAGGTTATGTGGTGAGGGTTTAGAAAATATTATATTAAGTTGTAATTTGTTAGTGTACACGGCATCACGCAGGCACACAAAAAACAAGGTCAATTCAAGTCACTTCAGCTAATAATGTGAACGCAGCTCAATTTCTAAACCCTCAATAAGCAGGCTCTCCTGCAAACTTTTTTCCACGAGTGGGCAGTTTGTCCTCTCTGGTGAAATTCGAACCTGTTTTTAAGACTCTATCTGTTCGCTTTCAAACACCTGCTCTGGGTGCAGAGTTCTGGTTCTGTGCTGCGTCCTAAGTGGACTTTGCCACCGGACAGCAGGATCCTGCTGAGCAGAACAGTGGAGAAATGGGAGCACAGGATGATCTATCTGGAGTCAAAGCGGAGCAGAAAGCAGGGGAGCACAGCGCCTGTCCCGGGGGACAATGCAGGAGACAATCGCCGAAGCTTTCACACTGGTTCTGTTCTGTGCAGCTCAGCAAGCAGGGGCGCCTGCAGCTGCAGGAAAGGGCCGCCAATTTGCTAATTCCCCACACAGTGATATGATAAGCACTTTGCATCGTAGGTGATGATTGTTTATTTTTTCTTAAGTGTTTATGGCGCCCCCCCCGTGTGTCATGAAAAAAAAAAAAAAGCATCCCGGGCTGCTGCCCGCTTCGCCCGCATCAAAAACCACGTCTGATACTGTCTACCACATATACCGCCCATCCCTGGGGGTTTGTCATATGTGTGTCCAGTGATATACAGGATCTTCACTTGTTCTTCTCCCTTTAGCCCAGACCAATCTTTCTACATAACGTGAAAGCACCCAAGTGATTGTGGTGATGTTCCCCTTGCAGAATGTACCAAATTGCACCATTCTGAGTGTAATTTTAAAAAAAATGGCACGCCCACCCCATACTCCTGTCGCATTGTCACAAGACCAACGCTGCTGTAATGTTGGTGTCACAGTGACCCTGTTGTCTGCTAGTTACTTTTACTGTTATTCTAAAACGTATTGAAAGGCTGCGGATGACATTTGGCGGTGAAGGCTGTGGAAATGAATGTTTCAGGATATATGCATTTGTAGTTCTGCTTTGTTGGGTGTCTCACAGGTACTCATTAATCCCAACTTGCACCTACACAGATGCTTACTAAGATAATTGAGGCTTAGAATGAAGAATACAATAGAGCCTCATCAAGAACTGGAGTCAGCTTTTTTTTTATTTCCAGCACTTTCCCATCAAGTTTCGCTGGCAGGAAGAACTCACGGAAGGCAGTCGATCATAATTTGTCAGTCGGGTAGCAAGAAAACAGGAGGAAGTGTGATTTGGACTGCGTGTTCTTTTGGGGAGGTGGAGGAGGTATTTTCAAACAGCATGATTTGTTACAGTGTGTTATTTTGATATCTGGTTTCTTTTGAAAGTGCTTAGTGTTGAGAACTGTAAGAGAACATTTTCATGCTCGACTTTGTGAAGCTTGCTGTCGTAAAAATCATGTATACACGACCAATATAAGGATTCATCATTCAGTAACTGTTGATTTTTTTTTTCCCCCTGTGACACAAACAGCAAATCGTCGTACCTATCACTAATATTTTTTTTTTTTGCCATATTGTCTAACCTACCATATCCACACATTAGAATGCCCACCCAAAATTAAATACATTTTTTATTAAATTTGATTAAACACCCACCTGAAATTATTATTTTTTTAAAAGTAAAGTTAATTAAACACCTACCCTAAATTAAATTATTTTTTTATTAATGTTGATTAAACACCAGCCCTAAATGATTTTTGTTTTAATTTTTTTTTTTAGTTGAGAACTCACCTTCCCTAAATTAAATTTTTTTTTATTATTATTAAAGTTGATTAAACACTGCCCATAAATTACATTTATTTTTTTATTAAAGTTGATTAAACACTGGCCCTAAATTACAATTATTTTTTTATTAAAGTTGATTAAACACCCGCCCTAAGTTAAATTAAATTTTTTTTGTTAATGTTGATTAAATGCCTGCCCTAAATTAAATTATATTTGTGACCTCCAACACAGCATAAAAAGCAAAAAATACTGATTTTTCACAAAGTTTTTCTCATTGCTCCCACACATGACAACTTCATCATTGTGCGCTGGTCTTTCTGTAGTAAATGTACCGGGTGGCCCACAGTAACTTTTGTTTTTCATGGGGAATTCTTATTTTTTAATTAAAAATCATTAATTATTTTACACATGCACACAATGTTTTGCTTGTTGGTGATCATCAGCTGCCAGCAGTTTTTTATTATTATTATTCATTTATTTATTATTCATTTATTTATCTGTTTTGCCTCTGCCTTGGAGGTAATAGCTGTCTGTTTGTTTGACACTATTAGCAAGATAACTCCAAAAGTAATGAACAGATTTCAAAGGAATTTGTTGAGCAGATAGAAGATGTCCTGAGGAATAAGTGAATACATTTTGGAGGTGTTCTGGAATGTATTCTGGAACTGAGATTCAAAAGAATTTTTGGCACATAACATCATTTAACTCAAAACGTTGTAAAAGGATGTTAATGAAATCTGGCAAGCAGATGGACAACGTTCTCTAAAATTAAGGGTTTTATTTTGATCTTAAGCCAAAACATATTTTGGATCCAGGATCCAGAAGACTTTTTTCAGCAGTATGTGGCCTTAGTGGAGGTAGAGTCCCTTCTAGTTTCGTGTCCCCCCCCCCCAACCCCATCTCTTTTTTCCCAATCAGAAACAGCGTGTGCCGTGTTCTGGTGCTGTGTCAGTCCTCTCTTTCTAATTTTAGTTACCCTTGAATTTTTGTTAACTGAGTAACAATTGATCCACGGCATTGACGGGATTCTTTATTCTCCGGTGTGGAACAAGGAATCAGGGCTCACTCTCGACCTCTTCTGTCCCTGCCGTCCTGTTGGAGAATGTCATTTTAGATTTATTGCTGTGGAGGTGACCGGACAGTACGACTGGACAGTGGGTGGAAATGTGACAACATGAATTCTGTCATAGTATGTGTTTATGTTAGAGCAAAAGCCTCCAGAATATCAGAGTATCAGCTTTGTTTCCGCCACTCTCCTGTCCCTTCTGTTTATCTGTCTTAGCTGTCCACCCTTCTTTTTTTTTTTTATTTACTGTATGCTTTCTACCGTTTTCCTCTTCTATCTCTCCATCACAGCTGCCTGTCTGTTTTTCTTCCAGGTTACTCGTTGTCTCTTATCAGCTGCCACTGGTTCCTCTGGGCTTCCTGCACCTCATATCAGCCTGACTGATTACACCGTAGCAATGTGCTGGTTTTACTTGACATTTTGTTAAATGCACTGACAAAACGGGTCATTGTGATCCCGTTCCACTCCATAAGTGCTTTTCTTACTTCAAAGAATACGTAACTTTGCTTCTCATCAAACAGACACTGGAAATAAACCTATTTTCAAAATATATGTGGTGTGTATTGTTTATAAAAGATAAAAAGTTGCGGAGATTAATTTGATTTGGGTTGTCCTGATTTGTCACACTGGCCCAGGTCGGAGTGACTGCAGAGAACTTTCCACTCAGCACACTCAGCGAGCTCACTTAAGAATTGATAGATTTTCCATTATTTTGAGACAACTGTGATGGAGTGCCAGGTTTTACACAGCTTCTTTTTCTTTTTCCCCCCCTGCTTTCTTTTTAGCTTCTATGTCCTGAGTGGAAACACCTACCCTGCTATGGCTGGTGAATAGTGAGCCACACACTATTACCACCATGTCCCGCGGAGATCAACGCTTCATGTGAAAATATCACAAAAATGTTTTCCGCCCTCCTTCTGGAAAGCCATTTCATGGGTTTCACGGAGGCTGGGAACACTTTACCCGTGGTAGTGGAGCCAATAAGTATGACTTTTGGCCAGAATTGTTCACTTGGTGATACAAGTATCAGATTTGGCATTAATGTTCAGGCTAAAAGAAGTGCGGGCCACTTGAAAGTCCATATACGAGGTCTGTCAATAAAGTAACGGTCCTTTTTATTTTTTCAAAAACTATATGGATTTCATTCATATGTTTTACGTCAGACATGCTTGAACCCTTGTGCGCATGCGTGAGTTTTTCCACGCCTGTCGGTGACGTCATTCACCTGTGAGCACGCCTTGGGAAGGAGTGGTCCCACCCCGTCGTCGGATTTTCATTGTTTGGAAATGGCGGAATGAAAAGGACTTTTTTTTCCATCAGAATTTCTTCAGAAGCTGTTAGAGACTGGCACCTGGAAACCATTCGAAAAAATTTTCTGGCTTTCGGTGAAAATTTGCAACGACACGGCACAAGCCACTGGACCATTTCTAAACGGATGGATGTGTGGATACGACACCGTCGTGTGCTCTTTCTCTGGTTATCACAAGAGCTGGACATCAGCCATTTTCCGGCAGATTTCACTTTTAACAAGAGATTTTGTCATGGAAAGCCGCGCGAAGGCTTTGCGCGTAAAGACCGATTCGCTTTGGAAGCGAGACAAATTAGTTCAACCAATATTTTGCACCACTTTTTACCAAAATTGGAGCAACTTTAACTTTTGACTCCAATACAAACTGAAACTGATCTTCGTCACCATTCTTGCTGTTTTTACCCCATAACTCCATAACATTCAGTCATACATAGTCCAAACTATATCTTTTTGGAATCTTTGTGGTCAGACACATAATGTGGTATAATGTTCAATATGATTGGAGCATCTTTTAATTTTGACCTCTGTGTAATTCTTCATTGACCCCTACCTGGCTGCCATATTGGATTTTTATTGGATTGGCCGGCACTTTTTTCCTCAAACACTGATTTATGAAGAACATTCATGACAAATCTGATGCTTGTATCACCATGTGAAGGGTTGTTTCAGTTATCTGCTGCACTATGACACTCCTCCAAGGATCAATACCAAGCTGTACAGCCGGGCAATAAGTGGGATTATACTTGTCATTTATTTGACAGTGAACGGTCCCTTGGAAAATATGAGCAGAGTTTATTGGTTTACCTGCTGTGTGCCAAGTTCATAATACAGTGTATTCTCTTGTTTTGCCCTGGATGGCTGTAATACACGTGTGCAGATTGAGCATATTGACTTTGATACATCCTGTATAATCTTGTGCCAGCTGCCTTTTAACAATCGCAGTCATTGCAAATTATTTCACATACCACTTTTCCAGCACTTGACTTGTGGTATGATATCACATGGTGTGTATTCATGTTAAATTAATTTACAGTAAGTGTTCTGTCCACTGAGGAATTTCTACATTTTCATTATTTTTATTCAGTGAGGCTTCCAGGTAAGTCAGCGAATATGATTGAGTTTCTTACATAAAGATGATGATGCAGACTGCAGCTGTTCGGGCTGTCATACTGTGGTGTGACAAAAGTTGAGACAGCAGGAAAATAGGATAGTCTTGGACACGTTTCCCAGCCCTGATTCATACAAGGAGCCTGGAGCGGATATTTCAACTGAACATTCAAGAATCTACATGACCTCAGCTTTAATGGCCAATGTGCAGTCTCCCGCCTCAACTACAACACATGACAGTTTTGTTAACATCTCATCCCGAGTTTTCCTGCTGATCAGCACCAACCGTGGTGAAAACGGAGCTGAATTCTCACGACTTAACCAGAAAAGCGAAGAGGTGAATAACAATGCAGATTAGCAATCATATTAATCGCCGTTGTTTGGTGGTTGTTAAAATTCTAATCTATTCACTGTGATGGCAAATCCAGTGCTGTGTTCATTCATCCATGCAGATCATTACTACTCCAAAAAGTAGATGGTGATACATTTCTTCTGCTTTACTTCCATTGCTGAATGTTGCTTGTGTTAGGCTTGACATAGCTGAATTTATTTTAGATTGTAAACGAATATTTTACAAAGAAAGTCAACTGGATTTTATATTTTTCATTTCTTTTTTGGTTATACTTTTACTTTTGTCTGTGTTGTTGGCTGTGATGTAATGGGCAAAAGTTGATTGTGGATCACTTGTAAAGTCTGAAACTGTGAGAGTGTGAAATACAGATTTATTGTGTTGTCCCAGTGAATTATTTTTAAAGTAACAATTGCATAAACTTTGGTTGCAGAGTTGGACTGGAATTAAAGCAGCTACCCAACAAATTTTGCAGAGTAAAATGCACTCTACAGGGACTACACTGAATCCCACTCTAGCAAGAGTTAAGTAAACTCTATTATAGTGTGAAATCTGCACTATCGTCTTGTCAAATCAAGTTTTTCAAGTGCAGTAAGACTCATTCACAACATGAGTTTATTTTGCTCTGCAAAATTCATTGTGTACATGTTCACATGAGCGGGGGGAAAATAGCATTCGTGCATTTACATGAATGGACCGCATCTGCCACTTGTGCTGGGTTGAGCTTGAGGCAGCACAATGCAGGTTTGACACACGTCCAGTCACAGAAAGAATACCTCTGAAATATCAGGAGTTGAGGACAGAATGCCTGCCGCATCTTCCCAGTGCTGTCTTGACCCAGTGATCCAAATGTGGGTATGGCCAAGGTGACTGGGAGTCCACTGAGGTCCCAGAAAACAAAAAATAAACATACTTTTCCTGACTGTTGCCGAGTGGTGTGCCACTTGGACAGCAAAGTTAGATTTCTCTCCCGTTTTTGTGAAAAAAGGATCCGATCCATAACTAAAAATCATGATGATCCAGATCATGAGGTTTGTAAATCATTGCACCCCTTATTGTTGCCCAGTTTTGGTAGTTCTTACACATACGTTGTTAGCATAAGTCTCTAGTGTATTATAAGTGCAGTCTCCACCCTGCTTTTACTATTCGGCTGAGTGTACATAACTCAGCACAATGTGAAAGCAAACCACCAAATTTGAGATACCGATACGATGCACCTCCATACTGTGCATTGCATTCCTCCGCACAAAACTGTTGTACCTCCCCACATTCCATAAAAATGAGGAGTTGCATGCAAAATATGGTTTAGCACAGTGATGGTAACCGTTTCACTGTGACAGAGAGGATTAAAAACAATCCAGAATCCACAATTATCATCTCGCTCTAGCCACATTAAATCAGTCCTGTTCTCACTCCTTTGTCATATCAGGTATTGGTGATCAATAACAGCTTGGACAGTCTGAAAATACAGATAACCCAACTCTGGTTTTTAAACCATTTGCTCAGTCATGTGTGATATTGATTTATAATCTATGTAAATATGGACTGAGTGCATAAAGAAATGAATATGTTGTGGTGCTTTGTGGCTTATACATTCATCCCCACAGTGCAGTTATTCCAAGATCTATCCCCTGGTATGCTGGAGATGGTGTGAGGTGAACAGTTGAGACAGCTAGAGGGACTTTCACCTCACAGTCACATTGTTTTCAGGGCACGTCTTTCCTTGGTTGACTCCTCCCTGACTTTTGCTTTGTCTCTATCCGTTTCTGTCTCTCCCTCCACCTACTATCCAGAGAGTTACGTGACCAAGAAGGAATGAAAAGAGGTATTGTTTTGTGTTGAAAGCAAGCTGTGTGTGTGTTTCAGTGGCTGTTGTTCGTCTCGTAGACGCTGCAGCTTTGGCATGCCACAGCAACCAAATAGCAAAAAAGAGCGGTTTCAGATTAGCATCATATTTAGTATTTTCTCAGAGCATATTTTAAACTCAGCAGCATAACATGCTGTTGAGAAGTTGCTTTCCCAAACATAGACACAACATTCCAACATTCACTGTAGTACAAAAATATTTTAATCCCTGACTAATGACATATTTTTGGTCTAGTCAGTAAATGTCTGTGCTCACAGTCTGGAGGAGTTTGTGAGAATGAGTAAATGTTATTCATGTCAGACAGTAGTAACTTTTGCAGTTTGGAGCATGTGGGAAGCAGAAAACTGAAGTGATGCATGACAACTGTTGTGCTAAACTACTATAACATTTTTGGTAATTCTTCAACACTTCAGGAAGTCATTTCATGTTAAATCAATGAAAAAATTAGCCAACATTTCTCAGAATTTTGTAAATCATGGGATGATTGGGATTCATGACTAATGCCCAGAATTCTCATATTTTTGCTCATGTCCTCTTATTTAGTGAGATACGTGATTCCGAAGTTTAAGCTAATTAGCACGCCCTTGTGACTTTAAATGGCCATATCTCAGAAGATAATAGCAACTAGAGAGCGGGCTTTGGTGACAATTTCAAGCATTAACACAATCCAAACTACAGTCTTCAAATCTGCCAAAAAAATTGTATCCTTCAAATTTCTTCAAATTCCCAACTCAAAAATATTCCCTGAAAATTTTATGATGTGCACTCTGACAGACTCTGAGCTATATGCAAATACATGTATCACATTCACTATAAAGTCCTTGTTTTCACTCGGGGTCCCCACAGCAGATCTGAGGTGGATCTGCATGTCGAATTGGTAACATATCTTAATTACTTTTGCTTGCACATGCTCACTGACTACTTTCATTTTCAACTTGGTGCCAGAAGAAATTGATTTGTAGAGGTTATAATGTGTTGTACTTGCAGTTTTCACTTTCACTTTCGATGTGGTTGGTAAGCCAGCAAGCATTGAATACAGTCGTGGCCATCAGCTATGTTGATACGTTGCTTTTAAAACAGGCTTCAGATGGATCGTGGTGAGACTCGTGTTTAATAAAGCTGATTCTGGTCAGCCCAAATATGCCTTGATTGGACCCAATACCCATCTGACATCAGATTGAGACATCTCTGTTAATGGTATACATGCTCTAGGGCTGTAACTAACAGGTTTTTAACAAAAAATAATTATCAGTTATTCAGTCAGTTTTGCCTGTTAGTTGCAGTGAAAGAAAGTGTCACCAAAATTTGATTGAAATCAGAAAGGTTTATGTACTGATAAATATTCCATTCTAAGGAGTTAAACTGTGTTGTTAAAAAAAGAAATGTACCTATGCTGTTTCATCCAAAAACAAAATACAGTAAAACTGGCCTAAACAGTCAACATATAAACCACCGGACAATAACAAAAGTCCCAATGTTTTTGTATGGTTTTCCATGTAATAAACACCGTATATACTGGGTTTTGTACAACAGATTTTCGCTCATATCTGACAAAACGTCCCGTCCCATCGCAATGCATTTCCATTAAAAACCCCTCGCATGTACCGGACAGAGCAGTCTGGATGTGCCTAGTTGCAATAAAGGTACAAATGAAGTTCAGCACTGACACTTGCTGATTCGAGGCAAGTGGGTACCGTATTTCCTTGATTAAAAGCCTGGCCGTTTATTTTTTTCTAACCGTGCTCAGACCTGGCGCCTTAACAAGGCAGGCCTTTATTCAAAGCCGGTGATTATTAACAAAATGCTGCTTGCTGCCCGCACTGTAATATGATATGTTTCACACATACGAGGTCTGTCAATAAAGTATCGTACCTTTTTATTTTTTTCAAAAACTATATGGATTTCATTCATATGTTTTTACGTCAGACATGCTTGAACCCTCGTGCGCATGCGTGAGTTTTTCCACGCCTGTCGGTGACGTCATTCGCCTGTGAGAACGCCTTGTGGAAGGAGTGGTCCCACCCCCTCGTCGGATTTTCATTGTCTGGAAATGGCGGAATGAAAAGGACTTTTTTCCATCAGAATTTTTTCAGAAGCTGTTAGAGACTGGCACCTGGAAACCATTCAAAAATTTATCTGGCTTTCAGTGAAAATTTTACGGGCTTCACAGAGAATAAGGACTTTAACTACAGGTTTAAGGACCCCTTTAAGGACGGTCGGTGCGCCGCGCTGCGAGCTGCGACGATGCGGCACAAACCACTGGATCATTTCTAAGCTGATGGCTCTGTGGATACGAGACCGTCGTGTGCTCTTTCTCTGGTTATCACAAGAGCTGGACATCAGCCATTTTCCAGCAGATTTCACTTTTAACAAGAGATTTTGTCATGGAAAGCCGCGCGGAGGCTTCGCGCGTCACGACCGATTCGCTGATGAAGCGAGACAAAGGAACACCTCCGTTTCGGAGTGTTAGAGGACAAGTTGGGACATGTCCAGCTCTCCACAAGTTCTTTTATACTCACTCGACTGGTAAGCACTGAAAGCCGAGATAGACATGTCCCAACTTGTCCTCTAACACTCCGAAACGGAGGTGTTCCTTTGTCTCGCTTCATCAGCGAATCGGTCGTGATGCGCGAAGCCTCCACGCGGCTTTCCATGACAAAATCTCTTGTTAAAAGTGAAATCTGCCGGAAAATGGCTGATGTCCAGGTCTTGTGATAACCAGAGAAAGAGCACACGACGGTCTCGTATCCACAGAGCCATCAGCTTAGAAATGATCCAGTGGTTTGTGCCGCATCGTCGCAGCTCGCAGTGCGGCGCACCGACCGTCCTTAAAGGGGTCCTTAAACCTGTAGTTAAAGTCCTTATTCTCTGTGAAGCCCGTAAAATTTTCACTGAAATCCAGATAAATTTTTCGAATGGTTTCCAGGTGCCAGTCTCTAACAGCTTCTGAAAAAATTCTGATGGAAAAAAAGTGCTTTTCATTCCGCCATTTCCAGACAATGAAAATCCGACGAGGGGGCGGGACCACTCCTTCCACAAGGCGTGCTCACAGGCGAATGACGTCACCAACAGGCATGGAAAAACTCACGCATGCACACGAGGGTTCAAGCATGTCTGACGTAAAAACATATGAATGAAATCCATATAGTTTAAAAAAAAAATAAAAAGGACTGTTAATTTATGGACAGACCACGTATATCTGGATGTGGTGAACCAAAGACAACCGCTTTAGATCAGAGCCCTCTGTGTGGCTGCAAGCCCTCTCTATAGCCTAACACACACCTGCTAAATGACAGAGACTGCAAGAGCTGTGATTGGTCACTTTTCTGGATTCACGCCTTCCTGTCCCGTCCTATTTTAAAAGTTTTTGCAGCGCCTACAGTGATTACATTTTGATCATGGATCAAATGGAGGAATGTTTGGCAGAAAAGTCCGCAAATATGACCCACTTTACAACACAGAGTCTAAAAACTAACAAAGATGCTCAAATGATCCACAATTCAGGGAGGGAAATTGCACGTGCCATACCGTTGGTTTGGAGGTTGATGGTTGGATAAAGAAGTGGCGCTCATTGAGGGACAAATTGGTCCAGAAAAAGCCAATGTTCCCACCAACACGGCGAAGAACTTTAAAAGGGTCACTCACACATTGACATCATTGCATGGCCACAGAGTTGTAGAAGCATAAATCAGGCTTTAGGATCTTAAGGTACCACTCTGCAGCAGACTTAGAAAAAAGATTGACTCAACCAAATGTAATCCTTTTTAATGCAGATAATGTCCGGCGCTTAAGGTAGGCATTTATTTTTTATTTTTTATTCAGACGAAGTTTTGACCTGACCATTAAATGAGGCAGGCCCCTATTCAAGGTCAGGCTTTTAATCAAGGAAATACAAAAGCCTAATTCATGCTGGGGATTCCCAGTAGATCATTCGGCGCATCCTGACTGTAACTAATTCGTTACAATTACCTGTAACAGATTTTGTTCCGTTTTGCACATATACATTGGTCCCTCACTATAACGCGGGTTTCACCTTTCACAGCCTCGCAGTTTTGCGGATTTTTTTTAGTGCAATTTTGCATGCTTTTTTTTTTTTTTTAAGCGCATTGTGTTCTGCGTCCTTATCAGGCGTGCCGGTCGCAGCACCGGTCGGCATCACCACGATTGCTCTCACGATTGCTGCGTCCAACTCCAGCAACAGGTCCAGAGACTACGCTCTCTGTTTGATGCGGAGCGCACCGGCAGCCCACAAGGATAGACTTCTTGTGGAAAAATCCAGCGCCCGCTGCATGGTCTCAGTAACCGCAGCCACAGAGCTCCGTGGCCATGACTTGGATTCTTTGTGGGTCCCGCATACGTACCCCTGGAGGCAGTGAGCGAAGGGAGAGCATGCGCATTGTGTTCTGCGTGTGTCTGTTTATAATCTTCTCACCCAGAAGAAAAAGGAGAGTGTTTATACAGGAGAGAAAAGTGAGAAGATGTTAATGCCCGTTTGAGAAAAGTGTATAAAGTGTGTAGTGAGGGGTTTTACAGCCTTAAAACATCTATAATAATTGTAAAAAAAAATAACGCTGACTACTTCACAGATTTCGCCTATTGCGGTTTATTTTTAGAACGTAAAACCCGTGATAAATGAGGGACCACTGTAGTGGATTTCGATTATAATGGACAACATGGTCCACCTGAATCCATTATATCCAAGATTTACTGTATCACAAGTGCTTTTAACAAGATTTTTAAAAGGACATTTCCAATCCACTGTGAATGAGATGAACCTTTCAAGAATAAATAATTACCTCATTAAAGAGCTTATGTTGTTGTGTAATATGTTGCATGGAATGGAGCAATTTTTATTAATTCATTCATTTGTTTTCCATGAGTAAACATAAATAAGCTTAAGAAGCACTCATAAATAACTGCTACAAAAACTACACAGACGGAGCTGCTTTCTAACATCTGTAATAGTTTTTCAACGTAAAGGTAAAAAGAGTTATGACATAATTTGTCTTGGCCCTCTATGACTGCCAATAAAACATTGTTTCCACTGATCTAGATACATCAAGGAAACGGAGCGTTTGTACTGCTTTCAATGATAGGCAAATAGATTTTGTCCATATTGGTGTATTGTTTGTGCAGCAGTATTATACACAGGTTGTGCATTTTGATGTTGTTGCAGTTTTGTTGATCAAATGGTCAGTGTCATGGCACAGTGGGTCAGCATCATCAAATGGATATCTGATGCTCTGTATTTTGTCTATTGTTTTAGAACAGGAGCCTCCAAAACTGACCAAAAGCAACTTGTTTTTGTCAACAAAATCAATTAGAATGTCCAGACGTGAATTAAACTTCACAACATAAGCACACACAAGAAACGTAAAACATTTCTGGAAAATCAGTTCAGCTTTAACAGACGTAAGTTCTGTTTTATATTTGTTTCTGCTCCACAGGCGGCCCTAGAGCAGTGTGCCACAGTGATGCATCTCAATGCCTTTTTGATAGCTCGCAAATGGCTAAGCGCGAGTTACACCGTTATCCCCCAGCCACCGAAAGCAAAAACAAACCAGTAGATGATTTTGTACTCATCGTATCTTTCGCCAGAGGGAAAAATTTGAATCCATCATGCTTCACCAAACCTTTTGAACTCCTGTTTGTGAATGTGTGTGTCACAAGGAAATTTAGATTTCATGTTTCTGACAATTTGCTTGACCACTTGTTTAGATGCCGGCTGTGATCGCTGAGCCAAAGCCTGAAGGCTGATTGTTGACAGACTCGGGGAATAAAATCCAAACTCATTCAGCCGTTCAACTGTTGTTCAGGGTGCCTGTAGCACAGATCTCCTCAGCCCAAACGTGGCTCACTATGCCATGCAAATTGCCATGGTTGGCAAAAATTAAAGTAATTCCCTTGTTTTCCACTCAGGGGTCGTCACAGCAGATCTGAGGTGCATCTGCATGTTGAATTGGCACACATTTTACACCGGATGCCCTTCTTGATGCAACTCCACATTACATGGCAAATTTCAAAATAAGCAGAAGTTTTACAAAGTAGTGTAATTAACAATAGTTGGACTTGTAGTTTATTCTTTTAAAATTTATTTAAAAAAAATCAGCTCTCCCTATGTCATAGTTTAATTTTAATGTCCCACTTTTCAACCTACCATCCCTGGTTCTCAAGGCCAGGCACCTAAGTGGCTCTACTCTACTCTTTTAAACTCTTCTGTTTTACTCTTCCTTTTTAGATATTTAGATATACCATAGTATACTAGCATAGTTCCACCTTAGAATTGGAATATAATATATAAGATATACCTTACTGAATTTTCATGGAGAAATGTGGCAGGGTGGGGTTTGAACTGGGAACCTTCAGCATCGAAACCAAGCACACTTACTACTTGGCCCCAGGTTCTGACAAAGATAGATCAAGAAGTTACTATGATGCTCCAAACACATGCCCCAATTTGCAATTTGGGATTAAACGAGAAGGAAAGGCCCTCTGTGGAATAGCCCGTAACAGTAGTAGTATCCATGAAGCTGCTCTTTGTTTGCTTCTCTGCACTTACTGTGTGGATGGACCTTTCCACACACCCACTTTTGTCTGTCTGTATGCGTCAACGTCTGCCCGTCCACCTCTCTCACTGGCTGCACGGACCGAGCGGGCTAAAATTCATTTGTACTCCTCTCCTGTGATGTAACCTTTGCCATATCTGACCCATCACCTTCACAGACTGTGTTCAGCTGCTCACATCAGACCAAGTGGAATAAGTACTCCTTTCTTCTTGCACATATAAGGAGAAATGTGTTCATGTAGATATGGGAAAATTGAGACATTTCCCTTCACGCTTCAATATAATATTTGTCTGCTCTACATTAAAATCAGCTTGTCAGTATTCTGAAGTCTGCAGACTTTTGCCACATCTATCACCACAAGTCTTACTGCTTGTGCGCCTTCTCTTGTTGGCATCACATTTGCACTGTCTCTTAGTAGTAGAGGCACACAGAGATTTGAATAACTTTTCACTAGATTCATCTTCCTTGCTGGTTAAAGCCATTTGTGCTCAATCATTCCAAAGTGCTGTAGTTGCAACTGCCA
This sequence comes from Thalassophryne amazonica, assembly GCF_902500255.1. Classification (NCBI taxonomy): domain Eukaryota; kingdom Metazoa; phylum Chordata; class Actinopteri; order Batrachoidiformes; family Batrachoididae; genus Thalassophryne; species Thalassophryne amazonica. The sequence goes on from NC_047122.1 coordinate 49,243,826, forward strand.
AATCACAGCACGCTCTGACTTTCTCTCTGGGAAATTTGGTGCTTTAGATAGGTGTGTGTGGTGTGGCTAGTTGGCTGTAGCACTATAATGTCAGGTCTATAACATTCTATCACTGGCTTGTAGGGTCAAAGCAGAGCTCAGTGGAAGGAATATAAAACTGTTTTGACATCAGTGTGTCTTAGAAAAAGGTTACAAAGAGCACGAATGCACTTCTTCATGACCGCCGCAGGTTTATTACCCCAAATGTAGACCGGCTGGGCTAATAATATCTAATGATGTTTCACTTGTCATCCCCGATGTGTCTCTCCATCATTCTGTGTGAGCAAACACTTACTCTGTATTAGTTAGATTGGATTGGATTAGATTAGATTAGAATAGATAGAACTTTATTGATCCCTTAGGAAGACTTCCTCAGGGAAATTGCGGTTCCAGCAGCATTGCATAGCAGCACACAGGGTAAGAAGCACACAGAGGATCAAAAGTGAAAGTAAAAAAAGAAAAACAGTTTGCAATATAAATACACAATACACAGTCTGATGTCCTGAGGGACAAAGGAGTTTTTCAGTCTGTTGGACCTGCACTTGGGAAGAAGCAGTCTGTGGCTGAAGAGGCTCCTCTTGTTGCTGATGATGGTGTGCAGAAGGTGACTGGCATTATCCATAATGTCCAGTATTTTGTCCTGTGTTTGTTTTCGGTGGTTGCACTTTGGTCGGTGGCACAGTAATGATTTTAGAGCTGCTTCTAATGATTATTTTCATTATCAATTACTGATTCACTGATTAGTGTCTGATGATAATGAAACTGTACAGCTTAATTGTCCAGAGTCTAAGAGGAGCCGTCCAACATCCAGTGAATTTTTGAGCTTCCTTGTCATATTAGCATACAATACCATTGAATCTTCACATGAAAACTGGAACAAAAGAAGGTTTGCCATCTTAGCTTTATAACTGACAAACATGAATAATCGCACACCAAAATAGTCTTGATTAGCCAGTTAATAGAAAATAAATGAATCTTTTTAGTGCAAAATAACATATTAGTTGAAGCATGCAGCAGATTTAATCAGACAGCAGTGGCATGAGGTCAGGTCAGATCTGGGAGGTGCACCAGTGCTGCACACTGATGCATCCACTACATTGCCACTCACAGCTTCATCCCAGATCTCGAGGAGACCTAGTACCAAAGACTTCTAGATGTCACTTGAGGTCACTGTTTGGCATCCACGTGTGAGAACCATACAGAAAGACAGGAAGCAGCAGGACGTTGAAGACTTTAACCTTCATTCTTCTGCAAAGATACCGACATTGCAAAACGCCTCTGCTACAGTGCATCCAGAAAGTATTCACGGCGCTTTACTTTTTCCACAATTTATGTTACAGCCTTATTCAAAAATGGAGTGAATTAAATTTTTCCCTCAAATTTATACTTACAACACCCCGTAATGACAAAATGAAAAAGTTTTTTTTTTTTCAAATTTATCAAAAATAAAAAACTGAGGAATCACATGTACGTAAGAATTTGCACCCTTTGCTCAATACTTTGTTAATGTACCTGTGGCAGTAATTACAGCCTCAAGTCTTCTTGAATATGATGCCACAAGTTTGGTGCACCTATCATTGGGCAGTTTTGTTTAAAGATAGGGTAGAATTTTGTTTCTCATGGTCTGAGAGTCCTTCAGGTGCCTTTTGGTAAACTCCAGGCAGGCTGCCATGTGCTTTTTACTAAGGAGTGGCTTGCATCTGGCCACTCTACCACACAGGCCTAATTGATGGATTGCTGCAGAGATGTTTGTCCTTCTGGAATATTCTCCTCTCTCCACAGAAGATTGCTGGATCGTTGACAGAGTGACCATCGGGTTTTTGGTCACCTCCCTGACTAAGGCCCTTCTCACTCGATCACTCAGTGAAGACAGTTGACCAGCTCGAGGAAGAGTCCTGGTGGATCTGAACTGCTTCCATTTATGGATGATGGAGGCCACTGTGCTCATTGGGACCTTCAAAGCAGCAGAAATGTTTCTGTACCCTTCCCCAAATTTGTGCCTCGAGACAATCCTGTTGCGGAGGTCTACAGACAATTCCTTTGACTTCATGCTTGGTTTGTGCTCTGACATGTACTGTCAACTGTAGGACCTTATATGTAGACAGGTGTGTGTCTTTCCAAATCATGTCCAATCAACTGAATTTACCCCAGGTGGACTCCAATTAAGCTGTTGAAATATCTCAAGGATGATCAGTGGAAACAGGATGCACCTGAGCTCAATTTTGAGCTCAGCTTGCAAAGGCCGTGAATATGATGTGTGATTTCTTAGTTTTTTTTTTTTTTTATAAATTTGTAAAAACCTCAAAGAAAACTTTTTTTACATTGTCATTATGGGGTATTGTGTATAGAATTTTGAGGGGAAAAAATTTATTTCATACACTTTGGAATAAGACTGTATCATAACAAAATGTGGAAAAAGTGAAGTGTTGTGAATACTTTCTGGATGCACTGTGTGACTCCATAAGCTCTTCTCAGGTGTTTCTCCGTCTGAAAGGCTGAGGACCCATAGACATGCTTGCCACTGCCGAGATAAATGAATAACTCCTCCAATTCAACACTTTCAGACATGGCTGAGTCCAGGAATCCTTGAAATCCTCGATCCATGACAGTCACAAATCTAGACACAGTCAGATCAGGTTGGAAAACTAACTTATCTTGTTTTTGACATATTATACCCAGGTACAGGAAGGAAAGGCCTCATGTCACACAAAGGATCATGAGATTATTTGTGTGAGCCGATGTGTCATCCCCATATGTGAGAAGAAAACAGGCTTACTGATGCCATAGCTGACCAATCAGACCGTGAGACCGCTGTTGGACCGACGCAGGTGGAAAGATGCAGATTTTGTTGGCTGCACTCTTTGCCTTCTCAGAGTCAATGCAGTCTGTCTTTGGCAAATCCCAAACCTTGTTGTTGGAGTTTACTTTTATGAACAACAGATTTTTTTTTTTTTTTTGTCATTCTAAGTGCAGACGTTCAGTTATGCTGGCACATTGTAAATGCCTATTTGGTTGTTAGCGCCTGAGGCAAAAGTAATATTTAGACTAACTCCCGGGAGGGAACAGAGAAACACACTCGACTTTTCGTGTATGAGTATTGCAAGTCTGTGTCTGTGTGTGTGCTAGAGAGAGAGAATTGAATGAAAAATTGGTCTGTATAATGCAATTTAATTCCAAAATACACCACCAGGCAAGGCTACATATGGATGTGTTTAAACTCGGCTTTTCCAGTATGTTAAATTGAAGTGCTGCCTGGCGGTTCTAATTTAGTTAGGATCGCAAAAAAACTCATTCTGCTGCTCTTAGGCAGCGCTCTTCCTAATTTCCATTCTATCCACATGCAGCTGTGACGTGTCAAATAAGTGCAGCTTACATTTTCTAGATCACGGCGTATGAATCATTGTTACAGTATATGGCTGTAAATTGGTTGCTGGCTTACTATATTTACTAAGATCATTAATGAGCAGATGGTGTGTAGCTCATGTCCAGGATTCATTTGGGCCAACAGGCGTCAGCGTCTGCCATTGTGCATTTGAAATCAGAAAATCAGAATGGATTTCCAGTCTTTGGGGAATGAAGGGGATATGTTACCTTAGTTACATGTTTTTGCCACCAGGGAATGGCTTCTTTCTGAGGTCTTTGCACGGATTTCATGGTACATCCAGTGGCTGTGGCTTAAACATTTAAACTCTGCAAACTGCTACTGTAACGTTTCACGCCATATTGTACTGCGGCAACTCCAGAATCCCCAACTGACAAAAGGTAGAAGACTGACAGAACAGATGAAGGGGAAGGTGTGAACAGAAGCGAAAGAGGAGAACAAAAGCTTTCTTGTGTTCACAGGGAGGGAACTTGGTAGCAGGAAACGGTGCTCGATAAATCAGGCAGTGGGGTTGAAAGGAGATGAAATAGTACAACGTATAATATTAGATGTTAAAGGCCCGCGACACAAACACACCCTTTTCTTCCATGTTCTTCTCTCGAGTCCCCACCATCCTGTATTTGCACCTCTTAACTCCCTCGCCTCTCTCTTCATCTCCTACCATTTTTCTTCACGCTGGCTGTCGACCAGCACAGCATCAAACTCCCGTCTGCTCGCAGCCAATTTGGGAGGAATGGGCGTCCCATTAAAGTGCATGTTCAGTGATCTTTCATCACTTTCCTCTATGTTTGTTTCTCTCGCTCCCCGGCAAACAGCCAGCGTGTCGTCTTGCATCAGTAAAGAAGAGGAACTCTGCTTTTTGTTTTTCAAGGTACCACAGTTCACACTTCCAAGTTCAAGTGGATGAACCAAAAGTTTCCCTTTTAGGTCAACTGAATCAAGTGTCTCCTGCACTGCAGCCTAAAGACCTTTTTTTTTTTTTTTTTTTTAAAGTCCCACACTGCTGCGTGCTTGTTTCTGACCGATGCAAAGAAGAGAATTATGGTAATCGATTTGCGTAAAGGCTTTTGGATGCACTGATATGTAGGGCTGGGTAACGAACTTCGTTCTTTGTGGCACCGACTGAAGATGCTTCGGTAGTACCGAGTATCGAAACATGCCTCGTCTTCTGGTGCCAAGTTTTGGTACCCAGAGGTTAATCACTTGCAAGAAGAGCGGCCCACAGCCATCCGCCTCTCAGCATTCAGTCCACCGTTGGACATTACAGAGCACGAGCAGCCTGGCAGCCTGTTCAAAATCTCCATCACCGGAATCTGCTTCAACTGCAACTTAATACATGCATCGTTTTGAAGCTTGAAGCAATGAAGCACTGTGCCAATCCGCTGCTGCGGTTCTTTGCTTTGCTGGCCCTTTCAGAAGCGGCAAATCTGCTTCTTACCCCCACTCAGAAATATTCAATCTTGAGTCACTTTTGTGCGGATTAAAGTCACTAACTGGGACTCCTGTCTTGTTACGAGAAAGAAATGCTCCGTTCAAACGGCTCCAACCGCTGTGCGGCTCTCTGCCAATCACGTTAGAAAGATAGAGTCCAGTCGGAATTAAGAACTTCAAAGCGGAGATCACAGTTTAATCAAATGACACCTCTTTCCAACATTGTAATACAAACAATAAACTACAATCGATCAAAAGTTTTTTCCTCCCAAAATAAGACATCCTGCACTGGACGTGCAGCAGACAGCTGAGCTCAGCTCAGATTCTATGGGGAGACATTCATACCAAAATGTCTGAAAGGAAATGCTTTTGACAGAAACTACAGAGTGTTTTCAAGTGTTCTTTTGCACTGGAATTATTGCTTGATTGCTGCTTATTTTTCTGTAAGAAAACTGCTTGGAGTGGAAATTACCAAAGCTGAAAAATAAAACTCAAGATTTGTACTATATGTAATGTAATTTTGCTTTTTGTTAGAATTGATGTTATAAAATTGGTTAGAAAAAAGTATCATTCAGGAACCGGTATCAAAGTGAAGGTATTGAAATTGGTTGCCGGTATCGAAATTTTGATTGATACCCAGCCCTACTGATATGTGACCTAGCCAGTTCATAATAGTGCATCATCTTTCGTGCACAATGAACTTGATAAAATAACGAAGCAAAAAGCAGAATTTGATGTTTATGTTAACATCACGAAACGTAGAATAATTACAGCACATGGAAGTTTTCTTCTTGTAGGATTCTTCTGTGCAGTACTTTCTACTGCTGTATGCTGCACTGCCTCTAGTGGTGACGAAATAAAGCTGAGGAAACATGCAACCATTTACTACCATGACACTGATATGCAAGCACAAAATATGCTATATCAGAAGTGGACAGAGAGTCTAGCAATGCCAAAGCCACATTTCAAAGTATCAGGTGTGAAGAGAATATGTTACAAGGGCTTTTAAACAGTTAAGTTCAATAAACAATAAAAGCAGAAGAAGTAAGTCCTATACAGGCCTTGAGGGTGCTGATGCTGATACCCAGATTTGATGACTCCACAGTTTTTACACAGTTTATTTCCCCAGCAAAGCTGGTACCAATGTACAGTTGGGTGGACTGGGCTGATGCAGATGAAGTGTTTTGGTCACACCGCACCATTCATGGAATGGGAAAGTGGGTCCAAACTTTTGAATAGTCTGTACTTGCTCTAACAGTACAACATGTGAATGAATTTCCATAAAAATATCCATTTTCTGATATATTATCATGGGACCAGACATTCCTCCTTGACTTCTGTGCTTGATTATTGACCAAACTTAACAAAATCAAACCACATTTTCCCATCCATGTCAATACATTAGACTAATGTGTTTGACAATTTTTGATCACAACGGGTTAGGTATTCTTAAAATATGATACATACCTATACATATATTTACATCTAGACCAAGGCAATCACGAGTGTACCTGTCTGGTGGCTTCATGAGAACTGGTACATGCGCCGATTTTGTGTGTTATAGTTATCACTTCAGGGAACTGCTTTGGATTGGAATTGATAACCACCCAGGCAGACCTATGGTCCATCTGTTATTTCCACAAAGTACCGTATTGTCTGCACCATAAGGCGCACCGGATTATAAGGCACGCCCTCAATTAGCGGGTACTTAACCCTTACAAAAGGCGCACGCTAGAACATATAGTTCTACCAAAAAAAAAAAAAAAAAGGTCACGGAAGCAAAACGGTTGAGTTTATTTGAACTTTTTAACAACTTTGAACTACCGGTATTTAACAATATGGTACATATTTTTTATTATGGTTCTGTCACAAATCCATCGAAGTCTCATCTTCTGTGTCTGAATTGAACAGCTGGTCTTCTAGCTGTGGCCACCTCGCTTTGGTTTCTGCGGAAACTCGGTCTTTTAACTTGGCCGCAGTTCATTTTCTTGTTTCCTCTCGCAGCTGCTCTATTCCCATGAACAACCACGTAACTGATAGCCTGCAGTTTGCCTCGTAAGATGTCTCTTCGCTAGCGCCATTTTTGGGGGTCCTTAGACAAACAAATGTTGTTTTTCAGGATACCTTTAGTATACGGTAACTACCGGAGGAGTGGCGGAGGTAAGTGTACGTACCACAGAACTCACGGACTCTTCTCTGATTGGTTTATCTCTGGCAGCGTACGTACTCTATGCTACCAGCGTACGTACTTTACGTATTACGTAATGTTCTCTGATTGGTCTATCGCTGCCAGGGTACGTACTCTACGCGTGCTAACATATGTACTTTACGTATTACGCCCTTGTGTCAGCGGGGAAATGGTTCCGATATTCGACGGTCAAGACAAACAACAGTCGTTTTTACAGATTTTGGAATTCAGTGCCGCACATAAGGCGCACCGGATTATAGGGCGCACGGCCAATTTTGTGAAAATTTAAGGCTTTTAGGTGCACCTTATGGTGTGGAAAATACGGTATCCATCTTATCGACCAGCTAGGTGTTACAGCAGTTGGATTCAATCTTCTTGGTCGAATCCAGTTGCTGTGGACTTCAGCAGTGACCCACCTACATACTCTTGGCGGTCATCACATGACATGCCCCTAGTATCATAGCTAGCAGTCCTTGGTGATGCACATAATAGGCCTCATCTGGACCGACTTAATTCTTTGGAATACAAGCTGGCACTGGTTCCTCTCATAGACCAGTCTTCTATGTGGTTTAAAATTATACCAGTGTATGTATGGTAAATGGTAATGGACTGCATTTATATAGCGCTTTTCCATCTGAATCGGACGCTCAAAGCGCTTTACAATTATGCCTCACATTCACCCCGATGTCAGGGTGCTGCCATACAAGACGCTCACTACACACCGGGAGCAATAGGGGATTAAAGGCCTTACCCAAGGGTCCTTAGTGATTTTCCAGTCAGGTGGGTATTTGAAACCCATGATCTTCTGGACTCAAGCCCAACACCTTAGCCACTAGACCATTCACCTCCCCCTAATCCCCCTCCCCTATGTATGCTAGTAATCCACTGAAAATCTGACATAACGAAGACAAATAAAAATAAATATGTTGGAATGATTATTTTTAAATAACGAATTTTAAAGTTTGACTTTATATATATTGTTTGATAAAATGTATTATGTGAAGTTTCAAGAATTGACTTTGAAAGCTTTTAGCAGAGGTGGGACGAAGTCACCAGCAAGTCATTCGCAAGTCATGAATTGGCACGTCACACGTCTCGAGTCAAGTCTCAAGTCATAATGACCACCAACTGTTTTGCAAGCTGGCTTGAGACTTGACTTGAGACTTGAGAATGCCAATTTGTGACTTGAGAATGACTTGACAGTGACTTCATCCCACCTCTGGCTTTTAGCCTCGCTGTACTGTACATAATGTACACTTAATGTCCACAAATGTATTTACAATCAACCAACCAAGTAAGCACTTTAAAACAACCATAGTGGACCAGAGTGCTGTACAGAAGAATAAATAAAAAAAAATCATCATAAAACACATAATTTACGGTAAAACATAAAATTGTAAACAAAATACAACTAAAATCATTATAAGCCATAAAACATAACATAAATAACAACCATAAAATCAAATAAATGACTGAAGTCAGTGTCTTACTTGGCGTCAAAGTTTAAAGAGAAGACATGGATTTTCAGAAGAGATGTAAAAAGCAGACAGAGATGAGGCTGGTCTAATTTGCTGAGGTAGGTCATCCATAATTTTGGAGCTGCAACAGTGAATGTGCGGTTCTCTCTGAGCTTCCTCTTAGTTTTAGACACACTCAGCTGACCTGAGGAGAGCGGGTGGGTTTTGCCCATTCCTCTTTGCAGCACCTCTCAAGCTCCATCAGGTTGGATGGGGAGCATCGGTGCACATGACATTTTCAGATCTCTCCAGAGATGTTCAATCAGATTCAGGTCCGGGCTCTGCCTGGGCCACTCAAGGACATTCACAGAGTTGTCATGGAGCCACTCCTTTGATATCTTGAGTGCTGTAGTCTGCCTTGGAGGGGCCGCTCGGACCTCAAATCATGAATATTCAACACGTTGGATTGTCCTGGCTGTTATCCCAGCGTGGGGGGGGTTCCTCGAGCACAAACGAGCACGCAACCTAGTTGAATGTGACGTGTCCGTCAGTCAGAAGAGAGGTGACGGAAGCACGGAGGGGAATAAACAATTGTTTACTTCAAAATCACGTTGAGCTCGAGAGGTTTCGCGAGATTTCCCGTATGAACGGGGAATGTTGGTGAGTAAAATCTGTTTGTGTGTGGTGTGTTGTCTTTACCGTGTGGCTGCACATGTACAACACAAAACTGTTATATCTATGATTTTATTTATCGCCATGTGTGGGTCTCCAGGTATTGAAAATCTACCGACAGGTTTAAAATCTTGGTGCGTGGAAACAGGTATAATGTGAAATCTTTGGCTCCTAATGCTTTTTGCAGTGATTGACTTTGCCAGTGGTGGCTTTCTTACTTTAAACAGGTCAAGTAAAGCTTAAAGAAGAAATGAGTGGATATAAATGAGAAAAAATTAAGCAGGCCACCCTCACATTTAGCAAACTAGCAATTATTCGGATGAATGGCTGCAAGGTGTGTATAATAAAAGCCTCCTCAGACCACAAAGATGTTCACACTCACTTTAATCTTGCTTGTCTTTGTTTAAATCGAACGGCATCATTAAATGACGTGAATGTAGTAAAATTTCCACTGAAAAGGAGAATGTGAAATGATCTGCTTTCTGTTAACTGTTTTTTTTTTTTTTTTGTATTTATACAACCGTTTTATCAAACAGTGAAACAAAAAGAGCAGAATGACACTGATAAGACCACATAACCAGGGAGGTAACCACATATGTTTCCAGCTTTTGTTACTGTCTGATTTATACTCAGTCAACGTGTCCTTGAGGACTTGGACTAGATTTCCTGCTGACCACTGGTTCACTCTGTTCATGTATTGTGTAAGTCAGAGTAAACCGCTAATGTCCGTTTATTGCATCATTTAAGAGACAATACTGAAGTCACAGGTGTTCATTTACTGGTTGTGAACCAGATTAGATGGGCGTACAGTAGGGTAGGGTTCTAATTCTTCAAAAAGGGCTTTGCTAGATATTACTTTCCAACATCAGATCATGTTTGAATAAAATGTTACTTGTGAGCACATTTTTGCAACATCCATCGAACTGATGCTCTTCATGATGCACCGTTTCAAAGTGTTAACAGAATGTGGTTTTTATGCAACAAATTTATTATTAATAAGAATCAGTGTGTCGGGTTTAAGGCTGTCTTGGGTCAAGATGAAGATCTAGGCTTCAGTGACTTCATCTCGTGAATTCATCTCTCTGGATCCTCTACCTTTGAGATCAATTGATGCCTGGAAAGAGCTTATATAGTCATGAGTTGCTGCACAGAGGTGTCTGGCAATGCGATACGGAGGGAAAACGAAGGTCTAAGTCTTTATGGTTCCGGTGCTTCCTGTCTTACGTATAGTTGTGAGACTTGGACCTTAATCAGTGACTTAAAGCCCCGGTCACACAGCACTAATGAAGGACACTGAAGCCAATCCAAAACAAAAATCTGGACTTATGTTGACTTTTGGAAACATCGTTTAAACTATCGTCTAGCTTTGTTCCTGTAGCTGGCACTTCATCAGAATTTTCAAACTGTTGAAAAATGTGAATGAATCCCGACGACATCTTCAATTCATCCATATTCCGTTTTGCTTTCTGTCTTGATGGTTCCTCATTGTGTGCGTAATTCCTGTACCGTCAGCATTCCGTTTGATTGTTGTCCAACCTCCCACATCCGACATCTTGCACAAAGTTGACGATATCTGAACGGATCAGTCACTAAAGATCCAACGAGCTGAACGTGACTCGTCCACGTGTGGGATGAAAAGCAACGTTTTCATACAGAAACAATAGCGGCAAGAACATTTGATCAACTATTTACTCACGTTCCAGCTGTCTGTGGTCGGAGCGGCTGTGTGCGCAGCCGTTCCGACCGCGGGTGGCCAGAGTGTGCGTGTGCGCACGGCTGTTCCAGCCACAAATGGCTGGAAAGGCTCTGCGCACATTCCCATGTTCCGTTTTGATCTTGTTTAAAGTGTCAAGGTCGGCGTTCGCTTCGTTTTCTTTTGTTAGGTTCGGTTTTGTTACGTTCCCTTATGCGCTCTTGTTTCGCAGGCTTTTCAGTGATGTGAGAAGTGTAGGCTCATTCGTCCACCTTTTCAGAACGATTTGTGACTTTGTGGCTTTTTTCCTTCGTTCAGTGATCGTGGTGTGCTGTGTGACCGGACCCTAAGGTGACGACTATTTAGTTTCATCAGAGAATCCTTGGTCAAGTGAACGGTTACTCAAGGAGAGGAGGGTCACTCGCATCACAGCTATGACTTTGATCCCAGTTGGTCACTGTCGTTTCTTTCACTTGATCTATAATCCTTTTCCTGATCTTAGTTTCAGATCACTCATCTTTGATTCTAAGCATTTATTCTGATCCGTGATCTTTGATCTTGATAACTCCCCTTTGATTCTTAGGGCCCCGTCACACTTAGCAAGAATGAGCACGAATCAAGCCGACCCAGTCGGAATGGGGGAAAAGTCCAAATTCGAGGCACAGTTGGGAGGGACAGACATTCGGACAGACGTGTATGAATGGCACACGACCACTTAGAATGTTGGAGGATCCCGCCTCAACTGATTTGTGCACATTCCGTGTGTATGCTTACGAAAGCTGGTCAAATGTAGTTTTAACACATTCCGAATACCCAGACTGCTGTCAGAATGCAGTAAGAATATGAAGAATGCACTTTGAATGCCATACGTGTGCGCTGTGATTGCCATCCGAAGTCTGAAAGTCTGGGAGACAAACACGGAGAGAGGAGGGAGAGCAGCGTTGTCGTCTCCATTCAATGGGAGAAGAGTTCCCACTTATAATTAATCTTAATGCTTTAAGATTTTATTTATTTATTTTTAATTCCTGCAGTCCAGTGGTTGTTCCTCATCTGGCAAGAGTTACATTAAAGATCTTTACTGTTAAACCCAAACAGCTGCTTTGTCAACTACTGTGAGCCTTGTTATTGGTATTTATCCCAAAATGTAAATCACAGCTACCGATGGAGCAGACACACCCGGCAGGAGGTGACAACATGATTGATGTTTCAGAATGAAGCACTATTTGCCACAGGTTGGAGGGGTTTTTGTAGAAACACTGCAGACGGGACAAAATGGTAAACAGAAGACAAATCCAAGCCGAGACAGTTCTGTAGAAATTGTCTACTTGTAGACACTGAAACCGCCACATTATTTTGGCACTCAAGCACGAAGGCCCCTCTTCTGGTGCCTTTCCCTGTATCAATATTATGTTCTCCTGTCCTCCTCTGCTCTTGTTTGAACATTCCAGTCAATATATCAACCTAGTAAAGTTTTTTTTTTGGAGGAATCACAAGCAGTGTTACGCTTTCACTCTTCTCTCTGTTTGCTTTTCCCAGACACACAGTGCCAATTTAAATTTATTTTTTAAATCTTTACATTTTGACTGTCCTAACAATGCGCATTTTGTCTCTGTGAATGGCAGCCCTCTTTTCTTCTCTCTCTACCTCTGTGTCCTTCATTGAGTTTGTATTTTGACATGTACAGACCTTGGTGGACCATTGATCCCCTATGGACTTACTCAAACCATTACTATAGTAATGATATTATACAAATAATGAATGTTTATGAGTTCAATGATAGGAATATTTCTTGAGGTGAAAGCTGGAACGTACCATTTAACAATAATGATTATACAAATAATGAATGTTTGTGAGTTCAATGGTACAAATATTTCTGAGGAAAAGTTGGAAAATTTCTTGAGGTGAAAGCTGGAACGTACCATTTAACGATAATGATATTATACAAATAATGAATGTTTGTGAGTTCAATGGTACAAATATTTCTTGAGGAGAAAGTTGGAATGTACCATTCAATGATAATGATATTATACAAATAATGAATGTTTATGAGTTCAATGGTACGAATATTTATCAAGGTGAAAGCTGGAACGTACCATTCAACGATAATGATTATACAAATAATGAGTGTTTATGAGTTCAATGGTACAAATATTTCTTGAGGTGAAAGTTGGAATGTACCATTCAACGATAATGATATTATACAAATAATGAATGTTTTATGAGTTCAATGGTATGAATATTTCTTGGGGTGAAAGCTGGAACGTATCATTCAACGATAATGATATATACAAATAATAATGAATATTTATGAGTTCAATGTACGAATATTTCTTGAGGTGAAAGCTGGGACGTACCATTCAACGAGCCTCAATGAATGGTACGTTCCAGCTTTTACCTCAAGAAATATTCGTTCCATTGAAAGAATGGAAAAACATTTATTATTTGTTTTATATAACAGTGAAAATAGATCCTTGTCATTTGATGTTTTATTAATTTATAAACAACAGAAAAGGGACTTAAATTTTGGTGTTCATCAGTCACACACAAATGCCGCCATGTTTAGCTAACCGCAGCCACCGGGTGTGCAATAGCACATTTCATATAGTTCCAAAATTGCACGCTAAAAAGAACTATTGCACGGTCAGTGACACACAATGGCAAATGGTATGAATAATCCATGTCACGTGACATACAGCCACCAATCAAATGACAGGGATTGGTGGCTAACATAGCTAACGTCAACCTATCCCTGAAAGGTATCAAGAAAAATGAAATTTTAATTATAGAAATTGATTAATCAGATTTTTGCTCAGACATGGAAGGTGTAATCCCATAATATGACTATATAAGCAGAATTTAGACCTCACAATAATAATGATAATAAATAAAATGCATATAAGATGTATTCACCCCATTTGGCTGTATGTTGTTAATACTTTATTGTATAAAAAACAACAACACCATCTTCATGTGATAATTACCAAAATTATTTGTCGAGTAAAAAAAAAAAAAAGTGCAAGTCACCGAATATCTTTTGGGTCCAGTTAAATTGGTCACTGATTACATCAACTCTGAATGAGTTGATGCTTCAGTGGTTGTGAATAGACAATCCCAATCCTCCTCCTGAAGGATGGTGGTGGCAGCATCATGCTATGGTGAAGCTTTGAAGGCTTGTTGGGATACAGAATAAAATAAATACAACAACATGAAAATCTTGCGAAGGCTTTTTTTGTCCGTCCGTCTGTCTATCTATGCTCAGTATAAATCCAGTCCTATTACTGCCACAGTCTTTAAATTCACGGGAAACATTCTTGGGACACAGACCTTGGACAAGTTCAAAGATGGCTAACCTTGACTTATTTCAAGAGGTATTTTAACAGGTTAAATAGTCACATTCTGTTTCAATCTGTTCAGTTTTGTTTTTGAGTGGCAGGCATGAGAGCCAATCAGAGTAGAGCTGCACAGTGATGTCAGTGGCTGCTCTCTCCGAAATTGCTCCACTGCTCCGCTTAAAAACACATCTTTTTTCTAAGGCATTTCAAAATTGTTCATGTTCTGGTCAGTGTTAGTCATGTTGGTCACTTTATTTTTACTATTTTTTTTCTGTGTTGTATTTTATTAATGGCTTATTTATAAAGCACTTTGTCAACTTTGTTGTTCTTTTAAAGTGCTCTATAAATAAAGTTGGATTGGATTGTGTGTTTATAGAGGGTTTTCATGTGACGTATTGGTCACGTCATTTTGTGTCCCGCGGCCATTCTGGATTACGACGCGGTGGCCGTTGTGATATGCTACGTGCATTTGGCGAACAATTACAGAAACTTCAATGTCGGTGTGAAGAAGCCTCACGGCACCGTGGCACTGAGAGAGATCCGCCACTAGCAGAAATCCACTGCTACCAGAATTTTATTTTATTTATTTTATTCGGCAATAAAATTATATAAGAATACATAAAAAACTGCGGAGGATAACACAAGAACGCTTCCAATACGGATGCTTATTTACATTGTGGTCCTCGAGCACCGAGCTGCTGATCCACAAGCTGTCCTTCTAGCGCCTGGTGAGAGAAATTTCTCAGGACTTCAAGACTGACCTCCGCTTTCAGAGCTCCGCTGTGATGCTCTGCAGGAGGCCGGCGAGGCTGACCTGGTCGGCAGCTTCCTAGTTCACAATATCGCAGTGTGACACTGTTGGCCAGTTCGTTACATCAACACTAAACTCACTATCTGGTATAAGATACGGATCCACTGAACCAACTGCTACACATCTATCATGATAGATAGCTTTATCTCAAGGATTTAAAGCATCGTAATAACTGTACATTCTCTCCATTTTTCTATCACGCACCAGGCTCCTTGTAATCCAGAATGGAGACGGCACCTGTCCTGCAGCAAATCGGTCACGTGATTGAAAACTCTCTATACATGTTTCTCTTATATTATGTAAAAGCTAGCACGAAATAAACACTTCTAAAACTGAAAATGCTGTTTTTGGAACCTCAGAACACCTCTGAACATATTTACAAGACATTTCACGGACATTAGCATGGTGACGTCACAGCAAAACTCTGTTTTGTTTGTGTGTAAATATGTCCTCATTGTCATATAATGTAAAAGCTAGTGAGAAATAAACACTTCTAAAACTGAGAACACTGTTTTTGGAACCTAATAACTTCTCTGAACTTATTTACAAGACTTTTCACAGACATTAACATGGTGACATCACAGGCTGGTAGCTAGCTGCAAAACTGTTTTGTTTGTGTGTAAATATATCCTCTTTGTCATACATTATGTAAAAGCTAGCGTGAAGTAAACACTTCTAAACCTAGAAATGCTGTTTATGTAACCTGATAACACCTCTGGAGTCATTTACAAGACATTTTGCAGATGTTAGCATGCATGCTAACTTCCGTTAACTCAAAGCTAACTTCCTATGGAGTTAAATTTGTCTCATTAATACCTGCCAATGCACAGAGGGTGATCTACAAAAATTCCTTGATTTGAACAACTTCCGCTCTTAAAATGTAAATATTGTTTTTTGATTGACTGATTGATAGAGGGGCTTTATTGAATATACACAAATTGTATGTAAGACAATAGCATCTTATAATTAAAAACAACTGCAAATTATAAATAACAAAATGCTTATAAGGCTGAGGGTACTTTAGCATTGCATTATATTTTAAATTGCAAAACAAAGCAGCATGAGCACTCACGCTTTCCAGATCATTCACTGGTGCAGGCTGGTGACATACCGTAGAGCAAATTTATACCAGCTACGACCGTTTACGTCTACCCCTAGTCACCATCATTCCCTCAAGCAGATGACAGTTGATATATTTGACAAGAAAAATTCTTAAACTCACAAGCACTAACATGAATTCTAAAACCTTTATTTAGAAACTATACCTACACGATTTCTTTCATAAAGCTGCATTGGTTTTACACTAAAGTAATATTGTGCAGGTGCACAAAAGCAAACATCCTGATTCTATTGCTTCTTCCAATGGTGAACAAAACCTCTTGTCAATATGTCAAGATTGATGGCTTGAATACTGATGAGGCACCAATAGGAAGGCATTTATTTGCTGATTTATGTGGTCTGAAAATGTACACTAGCCATCAAGACAGTAGATTAAATCTATCCCAGGTGGCCAGTGCATGACTTCTGTTGGCCAGTTCAAGTGATGCTGTCACTTGTCCACACTTTTATGTTATTATGTAACAATACCAGCCCTGTCAGTATAGATCGGCTTTTTTATCATGTTTATGGGTGACTAGAGTTAGTGGGTGACAGCTGAGGACCAGCCAGATGAAAAACACAGCCCAGTGTGTGCGCATACACACACATACGCAGTGCCAAGACCTATAAATAAATAAAAGCTACTCACCTACTATAAATAAAGGTCCAGTTGTTCTGGACATTACAACATGCTGGTTATGTGAATATGTTCGGGTAGGGCTGGGAATTATAACACCAAACCAAGATAATAATTGACTTTTTCCTCAATTACAATTAATGAAAGATTTATTTAATAGTTTTTAAATTCTGTTTTTTTTATTTTTTTTTTGGTTTAAGTTGGAACTTTTTTCTAAAGAAGGTGCACATATTGTCTTTGTGATTTTAAAATAATACAAGGAAACACACAGGTGGGCAGCACGGCGGATTAGTGGTTAGCACTGTTGCCTCACAGCAAGAAGGTCATGGGTTCGATTCCCACCTGTGGCCTTCCTGTGTGGAGTTTGCATGTTTTTGAATGGGTTTGCTTCAGTTTCCTCCCACATCCAAACACACACAGGTTAGGTGAATTGGAAACTTTATAATCATCCAGGTCTCCCTTGCAAAAGAGGTCTCGATCTCAATGGGACTAACCTGGTTAAGTATGAATTTTAATATTGATAAATTTAATTGAAATGACACATCAGGGGCACAGTTTCCTGCCAAAGATGATGGATGCCCTTTCCCGATGCAACTCCAGATGTAGAAGGAGAAAGAAACGAATGTTTTGGTGATACTTGGAGAACATTGGAGCACTCAGAAGAAGCCATGAGGAGAACATGTCAAGAACTTTTTTTTTGTAGGGCTGCTTTTACATCCTCTAGTGAAAGTGTATCGGCTCTGCCTCCTGTGGGTGTGTGAGAAAGTGTGTAATGCGGTAAGAGTGGGGCGGCGGCGGCTGTGGAGGGGGGGGCACACATTCCTGTACAGGGCTCATGTTTCATGCTTTAACAATGTGTATCATGTGATTGGTGTCTGAAAGTGTGTATTTTTTATGTGCACAGTGCAGCTGGGGTCAAAAGGCAAAGTCTTAAAGAGTGAATCTTTACACACAACATGACGGCTGGAATGCATTAGTTAGCCCCCCCCCAAGGGCTTGGCCTTTTTCTTGCTTCATTTACCTGCCAACTTTCATCAGTGAGTCATCCTGCTCTTCCTCTAAACCCCTTCATTCAGGGGTCTGATGGTTTGTCATGATATTTTTGTTGTTGTTGATTTATTAATGTTGTCAGTCACTTTTCTAGAATGTCAATCCTTCAAGATCAGCTTCTTTGAAATACTTTTTTGTATGAAGATATACAGTATGTTTGCTCTCGGGATAGAGTTTGCAGTCAGTTTGATGCTTTTTTTCTTTTCCCAACACCTGACAATCTGATTGTCTTCATCTCCTTTTTATCAGTGCTTTTTGAGAGGCTGAAAACAGGGCAGGCAGAATTCTGGTGGTATCACACGACCGTTGTTTCACTTCACTGTCAGCTTAACTTGAAAAAAGAACAGACGTTTTGTGAAATCTTCACCTCAATTGGTAACGCTCAAACAAACCCCCATTTTTCTTTGTCACTGTGCGTCTTTATTGAGCTGCAACAAGCCCAATTACTTTGGAGCGAAGCCAGATCCTCTTAGGTCACGAGTCCTAACAGCAGGTATTGCAGTCACAGCTTTATTTTAGGGAACACGCTATCGTTGTGGGAAGCTGCCACGGAGCCTGGCTTAGCCACTTTCACACACTGTTCGTACCATTACTTGTCCATTACTAGTAATTGCCCATCACAGTGACTGATGGAATGCTTTTGAGGCTGAGTTGGCAAGCGGTTAGTATTATCCTGTTGAGGACTTTATATAATTACCCCGTCATTAACCACAGCTAAGTGAGAAAACAACCTGAGGTGGGGTGACCTGCCAGAGGCTGACTGTCGTATTTGTATTTCCAGGTTGTTTAAGCGAGCTGTTGTCACCAAGCTGTGTAGCATTCGTGAAAGTGGCTCACGGATGGATTTAGTTTGAGCAATGGCTCCATTGTGTTTTGGACTGCACTTTGTTTTTGCTTACTGCTAAAGAAATTTTGAATTTAACGCACCTATTATGCGTAATGCTGCATTCACATGTTGGCTGTAAGCGGCAGATGAAAAACCAGATGTTCATTTCATTTCATTCATTTATATAGCGCCAAATCACAGCAAAGTCACCTCAAGGCACTTCACACAAACAAAAAATCAGGCACCAGGATAAGACTCAGTTTCATTGTTTTCAGTGAGAGGAGGACAGAGCATTCTGCCATTGTGGGTTGTGTAAGTGGAAATGGTGCAACACAACAGCACTTGCCGTCAGAAGTTAAAAACTTTACTCTGCGTTGTTTTGTCCTTATCGATGAGAAACTACGGGCAATGAGCGATGGACTCTTTAAGTGCGGAGAATCATCCCGTTTTAATCAGGTATAAGCGTGAATAACTTGTGTGATTTACAGAGAGAAATGAAGCTGTAAAGTCACAAAAATTTAACTTTTTATGCCACCATCAGAGCCAGAACGTCCTGTTTTAAAATAACAATGTGCAAAACAGGAAAATTCTGTTGTCTTTCAAATAAGTAAATTATTGGCTGTCTCGCTAACAATGAAAAACTGCCCTGTCTCATTTTATTAAGTGACAGTCATTTGTTATATGATTTTTCTGCAGTCAACATATGAAGACAGGATCACTGTGCGATAGCTGTCGTTTTTCAGTTTTACCAATGTCCATGAAGTTACATGAAGTATTTTCCTCCCCAGATTTTGCTTGGTGATGCCGTTTTACAAAGCAACTTGAGATCATGATAGTTTGAGTATACAGACTGTAATTTTTGGACTGTCACCCAGATGCAGCCACGTTAATAGCTGCAGTCCAACGGCAATTTTTTTAAAAGCCAAAATATTGGTGTTTTCTGACAGTTGCCATAATGGTTTATGTTAATATTTGCAGTGTATTTTGGTCCTGTGCTTATTTGTAATTTTTTATTCAAAAAATGTTTACAATCCTTCAAAATATACGCTCATTTTTTGTTGTATGCCACTTTGTTACCACCATTACCAAATGAGTTGTTGTTGGAAAGGTTTTCTGTACACTTATTTGTTAAACGTTGCACTTTGAAAAGAAAAATACTTGGAAAAATAAGTTTCCTTTTGCTTTTTTTTCCATTCGTACTTGTTATACCCCACACTGTGCTGCACATTGGCACTGTACAGTATTTAAGATTCTCTCTTCACAGTAAGAATGTGCACAGTGGTATTCCATCAATGGCCAGTTCCTTTCTGTGTGGAGTTTCCACGTGTCTCTGCATGGGTTTCCTCCTGCGCATCCAGTTACCTCTCTCACCATCCCACCTGCACATTAAGTTCATGTTCCTTTCAGTGTCCTTGCCAGCGGCAGTATCTCTTGACTTGGAATTGGTCCTTGTAGCTCCCCCATCGCTCCTAGTAGTTGGATTGTGTCTAACTATGACCAGGATGTGAGATTGTAGGGCTGGGCGATATGACCTAAAATTCATATCACTGTATAAATTGAATCCCTTCACGGTAATGGTATATATCGCAATATAAACCTGAGCGTAAAATTATAATGGAAATGTTTCTGAATGGGTTATATAGTCCCTTAGCAAAGCTAATTGGATTAATAAAAATAAAATAAAAAAACAACAACAAAAAACACCCCAAAACAGATATACTGTAATTTTGAGAACATTTTTTGTGCAGATCTCAAAACTACATCTACAATTTGCCAGAAGGTACATCTAAGATGCAAGCCTAGATTTGATGTTTTGGTTAAAGAATTAAGTACATTTATTTACTGTTGGGTAAGCGGCTTACTTTACTCATATTTGAAGTCAGTCGGGGTAAATCACCATTCCCAGGCTGATTTGGTGTTTCAGCTCTAGGTTAAAAAAATCCTTGTGTTATTTAATGTGGCGTTTTCTCAAATGTTTGACTCAGGTCACGATGGAACGTCCGCCTCCGCCCGGTGTGTCCGGTGAAATAAACAACGGCTTTGCAAACACTGCACGTTGCTGTCTTGGCTTTGCAGCATTCAGTGTATATGTCAGCTTGTCTGTTAGGTGGCTGCTAACTGCGGAAGAGACTGCTCGAATGGAGTCGTCTCACATTACAACACCCTCGTCTCAGTGAGACAACACATCTCAGTTCAGAACACCCCCCTCCTCGCATTCTGCAGCCAACAGAGCAGCAAAACAGCACTTGTGGTTCACAGATGTTTCAGAGTTTTCCTGGATCGGAAAAATCCGTAGCTATATCGAAAATTTCTGATCTGTGAATTACATTTGTATCAGAAGCTGATACAGATATTGGATCGGATCGGCACATGATGTCATCAACAAGCGTTATCACGATTGGCCAGTGGAGTCCAAATGTCTACCGTAGCCCAAATATCATTTATACTGTCCATTGGCAGTTCTACACTGAATTACTCCCCGGGCGAGACCCCTCTGAGTGCCCCCCCCCCCCAAAAAAACCAGACAACATTTTGTACAAACGGCCATTTTTTTTACTTTATGATTATTTTAAATATTTTAGAAGTGCCCCTGAAATTGCAATTAAAATTAACATCAAAAGACTGCAGGCTACAATATAACTCTTATACAAAACACCCATGAATTGCAAATTAGAATAAATATGCTCTCACATGCATGTCGTTAGTTTTACTTTTTATGAATAAAGACAGAGTAAAAGTCAATGAAAATATTCAGTTGATAATTGCTAGTAAATGTTACTTGAGTTATTCTCTTAGATAAACTCATATATGCAAGTAAAATTTACTTGAGAATTCCCCTCGTAAGATTTACTTGGAATTTCTGAGTGGAAACCTTACCTAGGTTTTTTTCAAGTAAATATCACTCCAAATGATTTTCAGTGTATATTCACCTAATCTAGTTCTGTAAACCGGTCCAACATACTTCAGTTGTTTAAATATTAAACAGAATATACTGTAAATACAATAAAATACAATTAATTGTAGATTTTGTTAAATTAGTTATATGTTTTGTTAAACAACCAGGTTATGTGGTGAGGGTTTAGAAAATATTATATTAAGTTGTAATTGTTAGTGTACACGGCATCACGCAGGCACACAAAAAACAAGGTCAATTCAAGTCACTTCAGCTAATAATGTGAACGCAGCTCAATTTCTAAACCCTCAATAAGCAGGCTCTCCTGCAAACTTTTTTCCACGAGTGGGCAGTTTGTCCTCTCTGGTGAAATTCGAACCTGTTTTAAGACTCTATCTGTTCGCTTTCAAACACCTGCTCTGGGTGCAGAGTTCTGGTTCTGTGCTGCGTCCTAAGTGGACTTTGCCACCGGACAGCAGGATCCTGCTGAGCAGAACAGTGGAGAAATGGGAGCACAGGATGATCTATCTGGAGTCAAAGCGGAGCAGAAAGCAGGGGAGCACAGCGCCTGTCCCGGGGGACAATGCAGGAGACAATCGCCGAAGCTTTCACACTGGTTCTGTTCTGTGCAGCTCAGCAAGCAGGGGCGCCTGCAGCTGCAGGAAAGGGCCGCCAATTTGCTAATTCCCCACACAGTGATATGATAAGCACTTTGCATCGTAGGTGATGATTGTTTATTTTTTCTTAAGTGTTTATGGCGCCCCCCCGTGTGTCATAAAAAAAAAAAAAAAGCATCCGGGCTGCTGCCCGCTTCGCCCGCATCAAAAACCACGTCTGATACTGTCTACCACATATACCGCCCATCCCTGGGGGTTTGTCATATGTGTGTCCAGTGATATACAGGATCTTCACTTGTTCTCCCTTTAGCCCAGACCAATCTTTCTACATAACGTGAAAGCACCCAAGTGATTGTGGTGATGTTCCCCTTGCAGAATGTACCAAATTGCACCATTCTGAGTGTAATTTTAAAAAAAATGGCACGCCCACCCCATACTCCTGTCGCATTGTCACAAGACCAACGCTGCTGTAATGTTGGTGTCACAGTGACCCTGTTGTCTGCTAGTTACTTTTACTGTTATTCTAAAACGTATTGAAAGGCTGCGGATGACATTTGGCGGTGAAGGCTGTGGAAATGAATGTTTCAGGATATATGCATTTGTAGTTCTGCTTTGTTGGGTGTCTCACAGGTACTCATTAATCCCAACTTGCACCTACACAGATGCTTACTAAGATAATTGAGGCTTAGAATGAAGAATACAATAGAGCCTCATCAAGAACTGGAGTCAGCTTTTTTTTTATTTCCAGCACTTTCCCATCAAGTTTCGCTGGCAGGAAGAACTCACGGAAGGCAGTCGATCATAATTTGTCGGGTAGCAAGAAAACAGGAGGAAGTGTGATTTGGACTGCGTGTTCTTTGGGGAGGTGGAGGAGGTATTTTCAAACAGCATGATTTGTTACAGTGTGTTATTTTGATATCTGGTTTCTTTTGAAAGTGCTTAGTGTTGAGAACTGTAAGAGAACATTTTCATGCTCGACTTTGTGAAGCTTGCTGTCGTAAAAATCATGTATACACGACCAATATAAGGATTCATCATTCAGTAACTGTTGATTTTTTTTTTCCCCCTGTGACACAAACAGCAAATCGTCGTACCTATCACTATTTTTTTTTTTGCCATATTGTCTAACCTACCATATCCACACATTAGAATGCCCACCCAAAATTAAATACATTTTTATTAAATTTGATTAAACACCCACCTGAAATTATTATTTTTTTAAAAGTAAAGTTAATTAAACACCTACCCTAAATTAAATTATTTTTTTATTAATGTTGATTAAACACCAGCCCTAAATGATTTTGTTTTAATTTTTTTTTTTAGTTGAGAACTCACCTTCCCTAAATTAATTTTTTTTATTATTATTAAAGTTGATTAAACACTGCCCATAAATTACATTTATTTTTTTATTAAAGTTGATTAAACACTGGCCCTAAATTACAATTATTTTTTATTAAAGTTGATTAAACACCCGCCCTAAGTTAAATTAAATTTTTTTGTTAATGTTGATTAAATGCCTGCCCTAAATTAAATTATATTTGTGACCTCCAACACAGCATAAAAAGCAAAAAATACTGATTTTTCACAAAGTTTTTCTCATTGCTCCCACACATGACAACTTCATCATTGTGCGCTGGTCTTTCTGTAGTAAATGTACCGGGTGGCCCACAGTAACTTTTGTTTTTCATGGGGAATTCTTATTTTTTAATTAAAAATCATTAATTATTTTACACACACAATGTTTGCTTGTTGGTGATCATCAGCTGCCAGCAGTTTTTTTATTATTATTCATTTATTATTATTCATTTATTTATCTGTTTTGCCTCTGCCTTGGAGGTAATAGCTGTCTGTTTGTTTGACACTATTAGCAAGATAACTCCAAAAGTAATGAACAGATTTCAAAGGAATTTGTTGAGCAGATAGAAGATGTCCTGAGGAATAAGTGAATACATTTTGGAGGTGTTCTGGAATGTATTCTGGAACTGAGATTCAAAAGAATTTTTGGCACATAACATCATTTAACTCAAACGTTGTAAAAGGATGTTAATGAAATCTGGCAAGCAGATGGACAACGTTCTCTAAAATTAAGGGTTTTATTTTGATCTTAAGCCAAAACATATTTGGATCCAGGATCCAGAAGACTTTTTTCAGCAGTATGTGGCCTTAGTGGAGGTAGAGTCCCTTCTAGTTTCGTGTCCCCCCCCCCAACCCCATCTCTTTTTCCCAATCAGAAACAGCGTGTGCCGTGTTCTGGTGCTGTGTCAGTCCTCTCTTTCTAATTTTAGTTACCCTTGAATTTTTGTTAACTGAGTAACAATTGATCCACGGCATTGACGGGATTCTTTATTCTCCGGTGTGGAACAAGGAATCAGGGCTCACTCTCGACCTCTTCTGTCCCTGCCGTCCTGTTGGAGAATGTCATTTTAGATTTATTGCTGTGGAGGTGACCGGACAGTACGACTGGACAGTGGGTGGAAATGTGACAACATGAATTCTGTCATAGTATGTGTTTATGTTAGAGCAAAAGCCTCCAGAATATCAGAGTATCAGCTTTGTTTCCGCCACTTCCTGTCCCTTCTGTTTATCTGTCTTAGCTGTCCACCCTTCTTTTTTTTTTTTATTTACTGTATGCTTTCTACCGTTTTCCTCTTCTATCTCTCCATCACAGCTGCCTGTCTGTTTTTCTTCCAGGTTACTCGTTGTCTCTTATCAGCTGCCACTGGTTCCTCTGGGCTTCCTGCACCTCATATCAGCCTGACTGATTACACCGTAGCAATGTGCTGGTTTTACTTGACATTTTGTTAAATGCACTGACAAAACGGGTCATTGTGATCCCGTTCCACTCCATAAGTGCTTTTCTTACTTCAAAGAATACGTAACTTTGCTTCTCATCAAACAGACACTGGAAATAAACCTATTTTCAAAATATATGTGGTGTGTATTGTTTATAAAAGAAAAAAGTTGCGGAGATTAATTTGATTTGGGTTGTCCTGATTTGTCACACTGGCCCAGGTCGGAGTGACTGCAGAGAACTTTCCACTCAGCACACTCAGCGAGCTCACTTAAGAATTGATAGATTTTCCATTATTTTGAGACAACTGTGATGGAGTGCCAGGTTTTACACAGCTTCTTTTTCTTTTTCCCCCCCTGCTTTCTTTTTAGCTTCTATGTCCTGAGTGGAAACACCTACCCTGCTATGGCTGGTGAATAGTGAGCCACACACTATTACCACCATGTCCCGCGGAGATCAACGCTTCATGTGAAAATATCACAAAAATGTTTTCCGCCCTCCTTCTGGAAAGCCATTTCATGGGTTTCACGGAGGCTGGGAACACTTTACCCGTGGTAGTGGAGCCAATAAGTATGACTTTTGGCCAGAATTGTTCACTTGGTGATACAAGTATCAGATTTGGCATTAATGTTCAGGCTAAAAGAAGTGCGGGCCACTTGAAAGTCCATATACGAGGTCTGTCAATAAAGTAACGGTCCTTTTTATTTTTTCAAAAACTATATGGATTTCATTCATATGTTTTACGTCAGACATGCTTGAACCCTTGTGCGCATGCGTGAGTTTTTCCACGCCTGTCGGTGACGTCATTCACCTGTGAGCACGCCTTGGGAAGGAGTGGTCCCACCCCGTCGTCGGATTTTCATTGTTTGGAAATGGCGGAATGAAAAGGACTTTTTTTCCATCAGAATTTCTTCAGAAGCTGTTAGAGACTGGCACCTGGAAACCATTCGAAAAAATTTTCTGGCTTTCGGTGAAAATTTGCAACGACACGGCACAAGCCACTGGACCATTTCTAAACGGATGGATGTGTGGATACGACACCGTCGTGTGCTCTTTCTCTGGTTATCACAAGAGCTGGACATCAGCCATTTTCCGGCAGATTTCACTTTTAACAAGAGATTTTGTCATGGAAAGCCGCGCGAAGGCTTTGCGCGTAAAGACCGATTCGCTTTGGAAGCGAGACAAATTAGTTCAACCAATATTTTGCACCACTTTTTACCAAAATTGGAGCAACTTTAACTTTTGACTCCAATACAAACTGAAACTGATCTTCGTCACCATTCTTGCTGTTTTTACCCCATAACTCCATAACATTCAGTCATACATAGTCCAAACTATATCTTTTTGGAATCTTTGTGGTCAGACACATAATGTGGTATAATGTTCAATATGATTGGAGCATCTTTTAATTTTGACCTCTGTGTAATTCTTCATTGACCCCTACCTGGCTGCCATATTGGATTTTTATTGGATTGGCCGGCACTTTTTTCCTCAAACACTGATTTATGAAGAACATTCATGACAAATCTGATGCTTGTATCACCATGTGAAGGGTTGTTTCAGTTATCTGCTGCACTATGACACTCCTCCAAGGATCAATACCAAGCTGTACAGCCGGGCAATAAGTGGGATTATACTTGTCATTTATTTGACAGTGAACGGTCCCTTGGAAAATGAGCAGAGTTTATTGGTTTACCTGCTGTGTGCCAAGTTCATAATACAGTGTATTCTCTTGTTTTGCCCTGGATGGCTGTAATACACGTGTGCAGATTGAGCATATTGACTTTGATCCTGTATAATCTTGTGCCAGCTGCCTTTTAACAATCGCAGTCATTGCAAATTATTTCACATACCACTTTTCCAGCACTTGACTTGTGGTATGATATCACATGGGTGTATTCATGTTAAATTAATTTACAGTAAGTGTTCTGTCCACTGAGGAATTTCTACATTTTCATTATTTTTATTCAGTGAGGCTTCCAGGTAAGTCAGCGAATATGATTGAGTTTCTTACATAAAGATGATGATGCAGACTGCAGCTGTTCGGGCTGTCATACTGTGGTGTGACAAAAGTTGAGACAGCAGGAAAATAGGATAGTCTTGGACACGTTTCCCAGCCCTGATTCATACAAGGAGCCTGGAGCGGATATTTCAACTGAACATTCAAGAATCTACATGACCTCAGCTTTAATGGCCAATGTGCAGTCTCCCGCCTCAACTACAACACATGACAGTTTTGTTAACATCTCATCCCGAGTTTTCCTGCTGATCAGCACCAACCGTGGTGAAAACGGAGCTGAATTCTCACGACTTAACCAGAAAAGCGAAGAGGTGAATAACAATGCAGATTAGCAATCATATTAATCGCCGTTGTTTGGTGGTTGTTAAAATTCTAATCTATTCACTGTGATGGCAAATCCAGTGCTGTGTTCATTCATCCATGCAGATCATTACTACTCCAAAAAGTAGATGGTGATACATTTCTTCTGCTTTACTTCCATTGCTGAATGTTGCTTGTGTTAGGCTTGACATAGCTGAATTTATTTTAGATTGTAAACGAATATTTTACAAAGAAAGTCAACTGGATTTTATATTTTTCATTTCTTTTTTGGTTATACTTTTACTTTTGTCTGTGTTGTTGGCTGTGATGTAATGGGCAAAAGTTGATTGTGGATCACTTGTAAAGTCTGAAACTGTGAGAGTGTGAAATACAGATTTATTGTGTTGTCCCAGTGAATTATTTTTAAAGTAACAATTGCATAAACTTTGGTTGCAGAGTTGGACTGGAATTAAAGCAGCTACCCAACAAATTTTGCAGAGTAAAATGCACTCTACAGGGACTACACTGAATCCCACTCTAGCAAGAGTTAAGTAAACTATTATAGTGTGAAATCTGCACTATCGTCTTGTCAAATCAAGTTTTTCAAGTGCAGTAAGACTCATTCACAACATGAGTTTATTTTGCTCTGCAAAATTCATTGTGTACATGTTCACATGAGCGGGGGGAAAATAGCATTCGTGCATTTACATGAATGGACCGCATCTGCCACTTGTGCTGGGTTGAGCTTGAGGCAGCACAATGCAGGTTTGACACACGTCCAGTCACAGAAAGAATACCTCTGAAATATCAGGAGAGGACAGAATGCCTGCCGCATCTTCCCAGTGCTGTCTTGACCCAGTGATCCAAATGTGGGTATGGCCAAGGTGACTGGGAGTCCACTGAGGTCCCAGAAAACAAAAAATAAACATACTTTTCCTGACTGTTGCCGAGTGGTGTGCCACTTGGACAGCAAAGTTAGATTTCTCTCCGTTTTTTGTGAAAAAAGGATCCGATCCATAACTAAAAATCATGATGATCCAGATCATGAGGTTTGTAAATCATTGCCCCTTATTGTTGCCCAGTTTTGGTAGTTCTTACACATACGTTGTTAGCATAAGTCTCTAGTGTATTATAAGTGCAGTCTCCACCCTGTTTACTATTCGGCTGAGTGGTACATAACTCGCACAATGTGAAAGCAAACCACCAAATTTGAGATACCGATACGATGCACCTCCATACTGTGCATTGCATTCCTCCGCACAAAACTGTTGTACTCCCCACATTCCATAAAAATGAGGAGTTGCATGCAAAATATGGTTAGCACAGTGATGGTAACCGTTCACTGTGACGAGAGGATTAAAAACAATCCAGAATCCACAATTATCATCTCGCTCTAGCCACATTAAATCAGTCCTGTTCTCACTCCTTTGTCATATCAGGTATTGGTGATCAATAACAGCTTGGACAGTCTGAAAATACAGATAACCCAACTCTGGTTTTAAACCATTTGCTCAGTCATGTGTGATGATTTATAATCTATGTAAATATGGACTGAGTGCATAAAGAAATGAATATGTTGTGGTGCTTTGTGGCTTATACATTCATCCCCACAGTGCAGTTATTCCAAGATCTATCCCCTGGTATGCTGGAGATGGTGTGAGGTGAACAGTTGAGACAGCTAGAGGGACTTTCACCTCACAGTCACATTGTTTTCAGGGCACGTCTTTCCTTGGTTGACTCCTCCCTGACTTTTGCTTTGTCTCTATCCGTTTCTGTCTCTCCCTCCACCTACTATCCAGAGAGTTACGTGACCAAGAAGGAATGAAAAGAGGTATTGTTTTGTGTTGAAAGCAAGCTGTGTGTGTGTTTCAGTGGCTGTTGTTCGTCTCGTAGACGCTGCAGCTTTGGCATGCCACAGCAACCAAATAGCAAAAAAGAGCGGTTTCAGATTAGCATCATATTTAGTATTTTCTCAGAGCATATTTTAAACTCAGCAGCATAACATGCTGTTGAGAAGTTGCTTTCCCAAACATAGACACAACATTCCAACATTCACTGTAGTACAAAAATATTTTAATCCCTGACTAATGACATATTTTTGGTCTAGTCAGTAAATGTCTGTGCTCACAGTCTGGAGGAGTTTGTGAGAATGAGTAAATGTTATTCATGTCAGACAGTAGTAACTTTTGCAGTTTGGAGCATGTGGGAAGCAGAAAACTGAAGTGATGCATGACAACTGTTGTGCTAAACTACTATAACATTTTTGGTAATTCTTCAACACTTCAGGAAGTCATTTCATGTTAAATCAATGAAAAAATTAGCCAACATTTCTCAGAATTTTGTAAATCATGGGATGATTGGGATTCATGACTAATGCCCAGAATTCTCATATTTTTGCTCATGTCCTCTTATTTAGTGAGATACGTGATTCCGAAGTTTAAGCTAATTAGCACGCCCTTGTGACTTTAAATGGCCATATCTCAGAAGATAATAGCAACTAGAGAGCGGGCTTTGGTGACAATTTCAAGCATTAACACAATCCAAACTACAGTCTTCAAATCTGCCAAAAAATTGTATCCTTCAAATTTCTTCAAATTCCCAACTCAAAAATATTCCCTGAAAATTTTATGATGTGCACTCTGACAGACTCTGAGCTATATGCAAATACATGTATCACATTCACTATAAAGTCCTTGTTTTCACTTGGGGTCCCCACAGCAGATCTGAGGTGGATCTGCATGTCGAATTGGTAACATATCTTAATTACTTTTGCTTGCACATGCTCACTGACTACTTTCATTTTCAACTTGGTTGCCAGAAGAAATTGATTGTAGAGGTTATAATGTGTTGTACTTGCAGTTTTCACTTTCACTTTCGATGTGGTTGGTAAGCCAGCAAGCATTGAATACAGTCGTGGCCATCAGCTATGTTGATACGTTGCTTTTAAAACAGGCTTCAGATGGATCGTGGTGAGACTCGTGTTTAATAAAGCTGATTCTGGTCAGCCCAAATATGCCTTGATTGGACCCAATACCCATCTGACATCAGATTGAGACATCTCTGTTAATGGTATACATGCTCTAGGGCTGTAACTAACAGGTTTTTAACAAAAAATAATTATCAGTTATTCAGTCAGTTTTGCCTGTTAGTTGCAGTGAAAGAAAGTGTCACCAAAATTTGATTGAAATCAGAAAGGTTTATGTACTGATAAATATTCCATTCTAAGGAGTTAAACTGTGTTGTTAAAAAAAGAAATGTACCTATGCTGTTTCATCCAAAAACAAAATACAGTAAAACTGGCCTAAACAGTCAACATATAAACCACCGGACCATAACAAAAAGTCCCAATGTTTTTGTATGGTTTTCATGTAATAAACACCGTATATACTGGGTTTTGTACAACAGATTTCGCTCATATCTGACAAAACGTTCCCCGTCCATCGCAATGCATTTCCATTAAAAAACCCCTCGCATGTACCGGACAGAGCAGTCTGGATGTGCCTAGTTGCAATAAAGGTACAACTGAAGTTCAGCCACTGACACTTGCTGATTCGAGGCAAGTGGGGTACGTATTTCCTTGATTAAAAGCCTGGCCGGTTTATTTTTTTCTAACCGTGCTCAGACCTGGCGCCTAACAAGGCAGGCCTTTATTCAAAGACGGTGATTATTAACAAAATGCTGCTTGCTGCCCGCACTGTAATATGATATGTTTCACACATACGAGGTCTGTCAATAAGTATCGTACCTTTTTATTTTTTTCAAAAATATCGGATTTCATTCATATGTTGTTTACGTCAGACATGCTTGAACCCTCGTGCGCATGCGTGAGTTTTTCCACGCCTGTCGGTGACGTCATTCGCCTGTGAGAACGCCTTGTGGGAAGGAGTGGTCCCACCCCTCGTCGGATTTTCATTGTCTGGAAATGGCGTAATTGAAAGGACTTTTTTCCATCAGACATTTTTTTCAGAAGCTGTCTAGAGACTGGCACCTGGAACCCATCAAAATTTATCTGGCTTTCAGTGAAAATTTTACGGGATTCACAGAGAATAAGGACTTTAACTACAGGTTTAAGGACCCCTTAAGGACGGTCGGTGCGCCGCGCTGCGAGCTGGACGATGCGGCACAAACCACTGGATCATTCTAAGCTGATGGCTCTGTGGATACGAGACCGTCGTGTGCTCTTTCTCTGGTTATCACAAGAGTGGACATCAGCCATTTTCCAGCAGAATTCACTTTTAACAAGAGCTTTTGTCATGGAAAGCCGCGCGGAGGCTTCGCGGGTCACGACGATTCGCTGATGAAGCGAGACAAAGGAACACCTCCGTTTCGGAGTGTTAGAGGACAAGTTGGGACATGTCCAGCTCTCCACAAGTTCTTTTATACTCACTCGACTGGTAAGCACTGAAAGCGAGATAGACATGTCCCAACTTGTCCTCTAACACTCCGAAACGGAGGTGTTCCTTTGTCTCGCTTCATCAGCGAATCGGTCGTGATGCGCGAAGCCTCCACGCGGCTTTCATGACAAAATCTCTTGTTAAAGTGAAATCTGCCGGAAAACTGCTGATGTCCAGGTCTTGTGATAACCAGAGAAAGAGCACACGACGGTCTCGTATCCACAGAGCCATCCAGCTTAGAAATGATCCAGTGGTTTGTGCCGCATCGTCGCAGCTCGCAGTGCGGCGCACCGACCGTCCTTAAGGGGTCCTTAAACCTGTAGTTAAAGTCCTTATTCTCTGTGAAGCCAGTAAAATTTTTCACTGAAATCCAGATAAATTTTCGAATGGTTTCCAGGTGCCAGTCTCCTAACAGCTTCTGAAAAAATTCTGATGGAAAAAAAGTGCTTTCATTCCGCCATTTCCAGACAATGAAAATCCGACGACGGGTGGCGGGACCACTCCTCTCCCAAGGCGTGCTCACAGGCGAATGACGTCACCCAACAGGCATGGAAAAACTCACGCATGCACACGAGGGTTTCAAGCATGTCTGACGTAAAAACATATGAATGAAATCCATATAGTTTAAAAAAAAATAAAAGGACTGTTAATTTATGGACAGACCACGTATATCTGGATGTGGTGAACAAAGACAACCGCTTTAGATCAGAGCCCTCTGTGTGCTGCAAGCCCTCTCTATAGCCTAACACACACCTGCTAAATGACGAGACTGCAAGAGCTGTGATTGGTCACTTTTCTGGATTCACGCCTTCCTGTCCCGTCCTATTTTAAAAGTTTTTGCAGCGCCTACAGTGATTACATTTTGATCATGGATCAAATGGAGGAATGTTTGGCAGAAAAGTCCGCAAATATGACCACTTTACAACACAGAGTCTAAAAACTAACAAAGATGCTCAATGATCCACAATTCAGGGAGGGAAAATTGCACGTGCCATACCGTTGGTTTGGAGGTTGATGGTTGGATAAAGAAGGGCGCTCATTGAGGGACAAATTGGTCCAGAAAAAGCCATGTTCCCAACCAACACGGCGAAGAACTTTAAAAGGGTCACTCACACATTGACACTCATTGCATGGCCACAGAGTTGTAGAAGCATAAATCAGGCTTTAGGATCTTAAGGTACCACTCTGCAGCAGACTTAGAAAAAGATTGACTCAACCAAATGTAATCCTTTTAATGCAGATAATGTCCGGCGCTTAAGGTAGGCATTTATTTTTTATTTTTTATTCAGACGAAGTTTTGACCTGACCATTAAATGAGGCAGGCCCCTATTCAAGGTCAGGCTTTTAATCAAGGAAATACAAAAGCCTAATTCATGCTGGGGATTCCCAGTAGATCATTCGGCGCATCCTGACTGTAACTAATTCGTTACAATACCTGTAACAGATTTGTCCGTTTTGCACATATACAGTGGTCCCTCACTATAACGCGGTTCACCTTTCACAGCCTCGCAGTTTTGCGGATTTTTTTTAGTGCAATTTTGCATGCTTTTTTTTTTTTTTTTAAGCGCATTGTGTTCTGCGTCCTTATCAGGCGTGCCGGTCGCAGCACCGGTCGGCATCACCACGATTGCTCTCACGATTGCTGCGTCCAACTCCAGCAACAGGTCCAGAGACTACGCTCTCTGTTTTGATGCGGAGCGCACCGGCAGCCCACAAGGATAGACTTCTTGTGGAAAATCCAGCGCCCGCTGCATGGTCTCAGTAACCGCAGCCACAGAGCTCCGTGGCCATGACTTGGATTCTTTGTGGGTCCCGCATACGTACCCCTGGAGGCAGTGAGCGAAGGGAGAGCATGCGCATTGTGTTCTGCGTGTGTCTGTTTATAATCTTCTCACCCAGAAGAAAAAGGAGAGTGTTTATACAGGAGAGAAAAGTGAGAAGATGTTAATGCCCGTTTGAGAAAAGTGTATAAAGTGTGTAGTGAGGGGTTTTACAGCCTTAAAACATCTATAATAATTGTAAAAAAAAATAACGCTGACTACTTCACAGATTTCGCCTATTGCGGTTTATTTTTAGAACGTAAAACCCGTGATAAATGAGGGACCACTGTAGTGGATTTCGATTATAATGGACAACATGGTCCACCTGAATCCATTATATCCAAGATTTACTGTATCACAAGTGCTTTTAACAAGATTTTTTAAAAGGACATTTCCAATCCACTGTGAATGAGATGAACCTTTCAAGAAATAAAATAATTACCTCATTAAAGAGCTTATGTTGTTGTGTAATATGTTGCATGGAATGGAGCAATTTTTATTAATTCATTCATTTGTTTTCCATGAGTAAACATAAATAAGCTTAAGAAGCACTCATAAATAACTGCTACAAAAACTACACAGACGGAGCTGCTTTCTAACATCTGTAATAGTTTTTCAACGTAAAGGTAAAAAGAGTTATGACATAATTTGTCTTGGCCCTCTATGACTGCCAATAAAACATTGTTTCCACTGATCTAGATACATCAAGGAAACGGAGCGTTTGTACTGCTTTCAATGATAGGCAAATAGATGTTTGTCCATATTGGTGTATTGTTTGTGCAGCAGTATTATACACAGGTTTGTGCATTTTGATGTTGTTGCAGTTTTGTTGATCAAATGGTCAGTGTCATGGCACAGTGGGTCAGCATCATCAAATGGATATCTGATGCTCTGTATTTTGTCTATTGTTTTAGAACAGGAGCCTCCAAAACTGACCAAAAGCAACTTGTTTTTGTCAACAAAATCAATTAGAATGTCCAGACGTGAATTAAACTTCACAACATAAGCACACACAAGAAACGTAAAACATTTCTGGAAAATCAGTTCAGCTTTAACAGACGTAAGTTCTGTTTTATATTTGTTTCTGCTCCACAGGCGGCCCTAGAGCAGTGTGCCACAGTGATGCATCTCAATGCCTTTTTGATAGCTCGCAAATGGCTAAGCGCGAGTTACACCGTTATCCCCCAGCCACCGAAAGCAAAAACAAACCAGTAGATGATTTTGTACTCATCGTATCTTTCGCCAGAGGGAAAAATTTGAATCATCATGCTTCACCAAACCTTTTGAACTCCTGTTTGTGAATGTGTGTGTCACAAGGAAATTTAGATTTCATGTTTCTGACAATTTGCTTGACCACTTGTTTAGATGCCGGCTGTGATCGCTGAGCCAAAGCCTGAAGGCTGATTGTTGACAGACTCGGGGAATAAAATCCAAACTCATTCAGCCGTTCAACTGTTGTTCAGGGTGCCTGTAGCACAGATCTCCTCAGCCCAAACGTGGCTCACTATGCCATGCAAATTGCCATGGTTGGCAAAAATTAAAGTAATTCCCTTTGTTTTCACTCAGGGTCGTCACAGCAGATCTGAGGTGCATCTGCATGTTGAATTGGCACACATTTTACACCGGATGCCCTTCTTGATGCAACTCCACATTACATGGCAAATTTCAAAATAAGCAGAAGTTTTACAAAGTAGTGTAATTAACAATAGTTGGACTTGTAGTTTATTCTTTTAAAATTTATTTAAAAAAAATCAGCTCTCCCTATGTCATAGTTTAATTTTAATGTCCCACTTTTCAACCTACCATCCCTGGTTCTCAAGGCCAGGCACCTAAGTGGCTCTACTCTACTCTTTTAAACTCTTCTGTTTTACTCTTCCTTTTTAGA
This sequence comes from Thalassophryne amazonica, assembly GCF_902500255.1. Taxonomy (NCBI): domain Eukaryota; kingdom Metazoa; phylum Chordata; class Actinopteri; order Batrachoidiformes; family Batrachoididae; genus Thalassophryne; species Thalassophryne amazonica. The sequence goes on from NC_047122.1 coordinate 49,279,162, forward strand.
TATTTAGATATACCATAGTATACTAGCATAGTTCCACCTTAGAATTGGAATATAATATATAAGATATACCTTACTGAATTTTCATGGAGAAATGTGGCAGGGTGGGGTTTGAACTGGGAACCTTCAGCATCGAAACCAAGCACACTTACTACTTGGCCCCAGGTTCTGACAAAGATAGATCAAGAAGTTACTATGATGCTCCAAAACATGCCCCAATTTGCAATTTGGGATTAAACGAGAAGGAAAGGCCCTCTGTGGAATAGCCCGTAACAGTAGTAGTATCCATGAAGCCTGCTCTTTGTTTGCTTCTCTGCACTTACTGTGTGGATGGACCTTCCACACACCCACTTTTGTCTGTCTGTATGCGTCAGCGTCTGCCCGTCCACCTCTCTCACTGGCTGCACGGACCGAGCGGGCTAAAATTCATTTGTACTCCTCTCCTGTGATGTAACCTTTGCCATATCTGACCCATCACCTTCACAGACTGTGTTCAGCTGCTCACATCAGACCAAGTGGAATAAGTACTCCTTTCTTCTTGCACATATAAGGAGAAATGTGTTCATGTAGATATGGGAAAATTGAGACATTTCCCTTCACGCTTCAATATAATATTTGTCTGCTCTACATTAAAATCAGCTTGTCAGTATTCTGAAGTCTGCAGACTTTTGCCACATCTATCACCACAAGTCTTACTGCTTGTGCGCCTTCTCTTGTTGGCATCACATTTGCACTGTCTCTTAGTAGTAGAGGCACACAGAGATTTGAATAACTTTTCACTAGATTCATCTTCCTTGCTGGTTAAAGCCATTTGTGCTCAATCATTCCAAAGTGCTGTAGTTGCAACTGCCAAATCACAGCACGCTCTGACTTTCTCTCTGGGAAATTTGGTGCTTTAGATAGGTGTGTGTGTGTGGCTAGTTGGCTGTAGCACTATAATGTCAGGTCTATAACATTCTATCACTGGCTTGTAGGGTCAAAGCAGAGCTCAGTGGAAGGAATATAAAACTGTTTTGACATCAGTGTGTCTTAGAAAAAGGTTACAAAGAGCACGAATGCACTTCTTCATGACCGCCGCAGGTTTATTACCCCAAATGTAGACCGGCTGGGCTAATAATATCTAATGATGTTTCACTTGTCATCCCCGATGTGTCTCTCCATCATTCTGTGTGAGCAAACACTTACTCTGTATTAGTTAGATTGGATTGGATTAGATTAGATTAGAATAGATAGAACTTTATTGATCCCTTAGGAAGACTTCCTCAGGGAAATTGCGGTTCCAGCAGCATTGCATAGCAGCACACAGGGTAAGAAGCACACAGAGGATCAAAAGTGAAAGTAAAAAAAGAAAAACAGTTTGCAATATAAATACACAATACACAGTCTGATGTCCTGAGGGACAAAGGAGTTTTTCAGTCTGTTGGACCTGCACTTGGGAAGAAGCAGTCTGTGGCTGAAGAGGCTCCTCTTGTTGCTGATGATGGTGTGCAGAAGGTGACTGGCATTATCCATAATGTCCAGTATTTTGTCCTGTGTTTGTTTTCGGTGGTTGCACTTTGTCGGTGGCACAGTAATGATTTTAGAGCTGCTTCTAATGATTATTTTCATTATCAATTAACTGATTCACTGATTAGTGTCTGATGATAATGAAACTGTACAGCTTAATTGTCCAGAGTCTAAGAGGAGCCGTCCAACATCCAGTGAATTTTTGAGCTTCCTTGTCATATTAGCATACAATACCATTGAATCTTCACCATGAAAAACTGGAACAAAAGAAGGTTTGCCATCTTAGCTTTATAACTGACAAACATGAATAATCGCACACCAAAATAGTCTTGATTAGCCAGTTAATAGAAAATAAATGAATCTTTTTAGTGCAAAATAACATATTAGTTGAAGCATGCAGCAGATTTAATCAGACAGCAGTGGCATGAGGTCAGGTCAGATCTGGGAGGGTGCACCAGTGCTGCACACTGATGCATCCACTACATTGCCACTCACAGCTTCATCCCCACATCTCGAGGAGACCTAGTACCAAAGACTTCTAGATGTCACTTGAGGTCACTGTTTGGCATCCACGTGTGAGAACCATACAGAAAGACAGGAAGCAGCAGGACGTTGAAGACTTTAACCTTCATTCTTCTGCAAAGATACCGACATTGCAAAACGCCTCTGCTACAGTGCATCCAGAAAGTATTCACGGCGCTTTACTTTTTCCACAATTTATGTTACAGCCTTATTCAAAAATGGAGTGAATTAAATTTTTCCCTCAAATTTATACTTACAACACCCCGTAATGACAAAATGAAAAAAGTTTTTTTTTTTTTCAAATTTATCAAAAATAAAAAACTGAGGAATCACATGTACGTAAGAATTTGCACCCTTTGCTCAATACTTTGTTAATGTACCTGTGGCAGTAATTACAGCCTCAAGTCTTCTTGAATATGATGCCACAAGTTTGGTGCACCTATCATTGGGCAGTTTTGTTTAAAGATAGGGTAGAATTTTGTTTCTCATGGTCTGAGAGTCCTTCAGGTGCCTTTTGGTAAACTCCAGGCAGGCTGCCATGTGCTTTTTACTAAGGAGTGGCTTGCATCTGGCCACTCTACCACACAGGCCTAATTGATGGATTGCTGCAGAGATGTTTGTCCTTCTGGAATATTCTCCTCTCTCCACAGAAGATTGCTGGATCGTTGACAGAGTGACCATCGGGTTTTGGTCACCTCCCTGACTAAGGCCCTTCTCACTCGATCACTCAGTGAAGACAGTTGACCAGCTCGAGGAAGAGTCCTGGTGGATCTGAACTGCTTCCATTTATGGATGATGGAGGCCACTGTGCTCATTGGGACCTTCAAAGCAGCAGAAATGTTTCTGTACCCTTCCCCAAATTTGTGCCTCGAGACAATCCTGTTGCGGAGGTCTACAGACAATTCCTTTGACTTCATGCTTGGTTTGTGCTCTGACATGTACTGTCAACTGTAGGACCTTATATGTAGACAGGTGTGTGTCTTTCCAAATCATGTCCAATCAACTGAATTTACCCCAGGTGGACTCCAATTAAGCTGTTGAAATATCTCAAGGATGATCAGTGGAAACAGGATGCACCTGAGCTCAATTTGAGCTCAGCTTGCAAAGGCCGTGAATATGATGTGTGATTTCTTAGTTTTTTTTTTTTTTTATAAATTTGTAAAAACCTCAAAGAAAACTTTTTTACATTGTCATTATGGGGTATTGTGTATAGAATTTTGAGGGGAAAAAATTTATTTCATACACTTTGGAATAAGACTGTATCATAACAAAATGTGGAAAAAGTGAAGTGTTGTGAATACTTTCTGGATGCACTGTGTGACTCCATAAGCTCTTCTCAGGTGTTTCTCCGTCTGAAAGGCTGAGGACCCATAGACATGCTTGCCACTGCCGAGATAAATGAATAACTCCTCCAATTCAACACTTTCAGACATGGCTGAGTCCAGGAATCCTTGAAATCCTCGATCCATGACAGTCACAAATCTAGACACAGTCAGATCAGGTTGGAAAACTAACTTATCTTGTTTTTGACATATTATACCCAGGTACAGGAAGGAAAGGCCTCATGTCACACAAAGGATCATGAGATTATTTGTGTGAGCCGATGTGTCATCCCCATATGTGAGAAGAAAACAGGCTTACTGATGCCATAGCTGACCAATCAGACCGTGAGACCGCTGTTGGACCGACGCAGGTGGAAAGATGCAGATTTTGTTGGCTGCACTCTTTGCCTTCTCAGAGTCAATGCAGTCTGTCTTTGGCAAATCCCAAACCTTGTTGTTGGAGTTTACTTTTATGAACAACAGATTTTTTTTTTTTTTTTTGTCATTCTAAGTGCAGACGTTCAGTTATGCTGGCACATTGTAAATGCCTATTTGGTTGTTAGCGCCTGAGGCAAAAGTAATATTTAGACTAACTCCCGGGAGGGAACAGAGAAACACACTCGACTTTTCGTGTATGAGTATTGCAAGTCTGTGTCTGTGTGTGTGCTAGAGAGAGAGAATTGAATGAAAAATTGGTCTGTATAATGCAATTTAATTCCAAAAGAATACACCACCAGGCAAGGCTACATATGGATGTGTTTAAACTCGGCTTTTCCAGTATGTTAAATTGAAGTGCTGCCTGGCGGTTCTAATTTAGTTAGGATCGCAAAAAAACTCATTCTGCTGCTCTTAGGCAGCGCTCTTCCTAATTTCCATTCTATCCACATGCAGCTGTGACGTGTCAAATAAGTGCAGCTTACATTTTCTAGATCACGGCGTATGAATCATTGTTACAGTATATGGCTGTAAATTGGTTGCTGGCTTACTATAATTTACTAAGATCATTAATGAGCAGATGGTGTGTAGCTCATGTCCAGGATTCATTTGGGCCAACAGGCGTCAGCGTCTGCATTGTGCATTTGAAATCAGAAAATCAGAAATGGATTCCAGTCTTTGGGGAATGAAAGGGGATATGTTACCTTAGTTACATGTTTTTGCCACCAGGGAATGGCTTCTTTCTGATGGTCTTTGCACGGATTTTCATGGTACATCCAGTGGCTGTGGCTTAAACATTTAAACTCTGCAAACTGCTACTGTAACGTTTCACGCCATATTGTACTGCGGCAACTCCAGAATCCCCAACTGACAAAAGGTAGAAGACTGACAGAGAACAGATGAAGGGGAAGGTGTGAACAGAAAGCGAAAGATGGAGAACAAAAGCTTTCTTGTGTTCACAGGGAGGGAACTTGGTAGCAGGAAACGGTGCTCGATAAATCAGGCAGTGGGGTTGAAAGGAGATGAACATAGTACAACGTATAATATTAGATGTTAAAGGCCCGCGACACAAACACACCCTTTTCTTCCATGTTCTTCTCTCGAGTCCCCACCATCCTGTATTTTGCACCTCTTAACTCCCTCGCCTCTCTCTTCATCTCCTCCCATTTTTTCTTCACGCTGGCTGTCGACCAGCACAGCATCAAACTCCCGTCTGCTCGCAGCCAATTTGGGAGGAATTGGCTGTCCCATTAAAGTGCATGTTCAGTGCATCTTTCATCACTTTCCTCTTATGTTTGTTTCTCTCGCTCCCCCGGCAAACAGCCAGCCGTGTCGTCTTGCATCAGTAAAGAAGAGGAACTCTGCTTTTTGTTTTCAAGGGTACCACAGTTCACACTTCCAAGTTCAAGTGGATGAAACAAAAGTTCCCTTTTAGGTCACTGAATCAAGTCTCCTGCACTGCAGCCTAAAGACCTTTTTTTTTTTTTTTTTAAAGTCCCACACTGCTGCGTGCTTGTTTCTGACCGATGCAAAGAAGAGAATTATGGGTAATCGATTTGCGTAAAGGCTTTTGGATGCACTGATATGTAGGGCTGGGTACCGAACTTCGGTTCTTTTGTGGCACCGACTGAAATGCTTCGGTAGTACCGAGTATCGAAACATGCCTCGTCTTCTGGTGCCAAGTTTTGGTACCCAGAGGTTAATCACTTGCAAGAAGAGCGGCCCACAGCCATCCGCCTCTCAGCATTCAAGTCCACCTGTGGACATTACAGAGCACGAGCAGCCTGGCAGCCTGGTTCAAAATCTCCATCACCGGAATCTGCTTCAACTGCAACTTAATACATGCATCGTTTTGAAGCTTGAAGCAATGAAGCACTGTGCCAATCCGCTGCTTCGGTTCTTTGCTTTGCTGCCTTTCAGAAGCGGCAAATCTGCTTCTTAACCCCACTCAGAAATATGTCAATCTTGAGTCACTTTTGTGCGGATTAAAGTCACTAACTGGGACTCCTGTCTTGTTACGAGAAAGAAATGCTCCGTTCAAACGGCTCCAACCGCTGTGCGGCTCTCTGCCAAATCACGTTAGAAAGATAGAGTCCAGTCGGAATTAAGAACTTCAAAGCGGATCACAGTTTAAATCAAATGACACCTCTTTCCAAACATTGTAATACAAACAATAAACTACAATCGATCAAAAGTTTTTTCCTCCCAAAATAAGACATCCTGCACTGACGTGCAGCAGCCAGCTGAGCTCAGCTCAGATTCTATGGGGAGACATTCATACCAAAATGTCTGAAAGGAAATGCTTTTGACAGAAACTACAGAGTGTTTTCAAGTGTTCTTTTGCACTGGAAATTATTGCTTGATTGCTGCTTATTTTTTCTGTAAGAAAACTGCTTGGAGTGGAAAATTACCAAAGCTGAAAAATAAAACTCAAGATTTGTACTATATGTAATGTAATTTTGCTTTTTGTTAGAATTGATGTTATAAAATTGGTTTAGAAAAAAGTATCATTCAGGAACCGGTATCAAAGTGAAGGTATTGAAATTGGTGCCGGTATCGAAAATTTTTGATTGATACCCAGCCCTACTGATATGTGACCTAGCCAGTTCATAATAGTGCATCATCTTTCGTGCACAATGAACTTGATAAAATAACGAAGCAAAAAGCAGAATTTGATGTTTATGTTAAACATCACGAAACGTAGAATAATTACAGCACATGGAAGTTTCTTCTTGTAGGATTCTTCTGTGCAGTACTTTCTACTGCTGTATGCTGCACTGCCTCTAGTGGTGACGAATAAAGCTGAGGAAACATGCAACCATTTACTACCATGACACTGATATGCAAGCACAAAATATGCTATATCAGAAGTGGACAGAGAGTCTAGCAATGCCAAAGCCACATTTCAAAGTATCAGGTGTGAAGAGAATATGTTACAAGGGCTTTTAAACAGTTAAGTTCAATAAACAATAAAAGCAGAAGAAGTAAGTCCTATACAGGCCTTGAGGTGCTGATGCTGATACCCAGATTTGATGACTCCCACAGTTTTACACAGTTTATTTCCCCAGCCAAAGCTGGTACACATGTACAGTTGGGTGGACTGGGCTGATGCAGATGAAGTGTTTGGTCACACCGCACCATTCATGGAATGGGAAAGTGGGTCCAAACTTTTGAATAGTACTGTACTTGCTCTAACAGTACAACATGTGAATGAATTTCCATAAAAATATCCATTTTCTGATATATTATCATGGGACCAGACATTCCTCCTTGACTTCTGTGCTTGATTATTGACCAAACTTAACAAAAATCAAACCACATTTTCCCATCCATGTCAAATACATTAGACTAATGTGTTTGACAATTTTGATCAAAACCGGGTTAGGTATTCTTAAAATATTGATAACATACCTATAAATATATTTACATCTAGACCAAGGCAATCACATGAGTGTACCTGTCTGGTGGCTTCATGAGAACTGGTACATGCGCCGATTTTGTGTGTTATAGTTATCACTTCAGGGAACTGCTTTGGATTGGAATTGATAACCACCCAGGCAGACCTATGGTCCATCTGTTATTTCCACAAAGTACCGTATTGTCTGCACCATAAGGCGCACCGGATTATAAGGCACGCCCTCAATTAGCGGGTACTTAACCCTTACAAAAGGCGCACGCTAGAACATATAGTCTACCAAAAAAAAAAAAAAAAAAAGGTCACGGAAGCAAAACGGTGAGTTTATTTGAACTTTTTAACAACTTTGAACTACCGGTATTTAACAATATGGTACATTATTTTTTATTATGGTTCTGTCACAAATCCATCGAAGTCTTCATCTTCTGTGTCTGAATTGAACAGCTGGTCTTCTAGCTGTGGCCACCTCGCTTTGTTTCTGCGGAAACTCCGTTTGGTCTTTTTAACTTGGCGCAGTTCATTTTCTTGTTTCCTCTCGCAGCTGCTCTATTCCCATGAACAACCACGTAACTGATAGCCTGCAGTTTGCCTCGTAAGCATGTCTCTTCGCTAGCGCCATTTTTGGGGGTCCTTAGACAAACAAATGTTGTTTTTCAGGATACCTGTAGTATACGGTAACTACCGGAGGAGTGGCGGAGGTAAGTGTACGTACCACAGACTCACGGACTCTTCTCTGATTGGTTTATCTCTGGCAGCGTACGTACTCTATGCTACCAGCGTACGTACTTTACGTATTACGTAATGTTCTCTGATTGGTCTATCGCTGCCAGGGTACGTACTCTACGCTGCTAACATATGTACTTTACGTATTACGCCCTTGTGTCAGCGGGAAATGGTCCGATATTCGACGGTCAAAGACAACAACAGTCGTTTTTACAGATTTTGGAATTCAGTGCGCACATAAGGCGCACCGGATTATAGGGCGCACGGCCAATTTTTGTGAAAATTTAAGGCTTTTAGGTGCACCTTATGGTGTGGAAAATACGGTATCCATCTTATCGACCAGCTAGGTGTTACAGCAGTTGGATTCAATCTTCTTGGTCGAATCCAGTTGCTGTGGACTTCAGCAGTGACCCACCTACATACTCTTGGCAGTTCATCACATGACATGCCCCTAGTATCATAGCTAGCAGTCCTTGGTGATGCACATAATAGGCCTCATCTGGACCGACTTAATTCTTTGGAATACAAGCTGGCACTGGTTCCTCTCATAGACCAGTCTTCTATGTGGTTTAAAATTATACCAGTGTATGTATGGTAAATGGTAAATGGACTGCATTTATATAGCGCTTTTCCATCTGAATCGGACGCTCAAAGCGCTTTACAATTATGCCTCACATTCACCCCGATGTCAGGGTGCTGCCATACAAGACGCTCACTACACACCGGGAGCAATAGGGGATTAAAGGCCTTACCCAAGGGTCCTTAGTGATTTTCCAGTCAGGTGGGTATTTGAACCCATGATCTTCTGGACTCAAGCCCAACACCTTAGCCACTAGACCATCACCTCCCCTAATCCCCCTCCCCTATGTATGCTAGTAATCCACTGAAAATCTGACATAACGAAGACAAATAAAAATAAATATGTTGGAATGATTATTTTTAAATAACGAATTTTAAAGTTTGACTTTATATATATTGTTTGATAAAATGTATTATGTGAAGTTTCAAGAATTGACTTTGAAAGCTTTTAGCAGAGGTGGGACGAAGTCACCAGCAAGTCATTCGCAAGTCATGAATTGGCACGTCACACGTCTCGAGTCAAGTCTCAAGTCATAATGACCACCAACTGTTTGCAAGCTGGCTTGAGACTTGACTTGAGACTTGAGAATGCCAATTTGTGACTTGAGAATGACTTGACAGTGACTTCATCCCACCTCTGGCTTTTAGCCTCGCTGTACTGTACATAATGTACACTTAATGTCCACAAATGTATTTACAATCAACCAACCAAGTAAGCACTTTAAAACAACCATAGTGGACCAGAGTGCTGTACAGAAGAATAAATAAAAAAAAATCATCATAAAACACATAATTTACGTAAAACATAAAATTGTAAACAAAATACAACTAAAATCATTATAAGCCATAAAACATAACATAAAATAACAACCATAAAATCAAATAAATGACTGAAGTCAGTGTCTTACTTGGCGTCAAAGTTTAAAGAGAAGACATGGATTTTCAGAAGAGATGTAAAAGCAGACAGATGAGGCTGGTCTAATTTGCTGAGGTAGGTCATCCATAATTTTGGAGCTGCAACAGTGAATGTGCGGTTCTCTCTGAGCTTCCTCTTAGTTTTAGACACACTCAGCTGACCTGAGAGAGCGGGTGGGTTTTGCCCATTCCTCTTTGCAGCACCTCTCAAGCTCCATCAGGTTGGATGGGGAGCATCGGTGCACAGACATTTTCAGATCTCTCCAGAGATGTTCAATCAGATTCAGGTCCGGGCTCTGCCTGGGCCACTCAAGGACATTCACAGAGTTGTCATGGAGCCACTCCTTTGATATCTTGAGTGCTGTAGTCTGCTTGGAGGGGCCGCTCGGACCTCAAATCATGAATATTCAACACGTTGGATTGTCCTGGCTGTTATCCCAGCGTGGGGGGGGTTCCTCGAGCACAAACGAGCACGCAACCAGTTGAATGTGACGTGTCGTCAGTCAGAAAGAGAGGTGACGGAAGCACGGAGGGGAATAAACAATTGTTTACTTCAAAATCACGTTTGAGCTCGAGAGGTTTCGCGAGATTTCCCGTCTGAACGGGGAATGTTGGTGAGTAAAATCTGTTTGTGTGTGGTGTGTTGTCTTTACCGTGTGGCTGCACACTGTACAACCAAAACTGTTATATCTATGATTTTATTTATCGCCATGTGTGGGGTCTCTCAGGTATTGAAAATCTACCGACAGGTTTAAAATCTTGGTGCGTGAACCAGGTATAATGTGAAAATCTTTGGCTCCTAATGACTTTTTGCAGTGATTGACTTTGCCGTGGTGGCTTTCTTACTTTAAACAGGTCAAGTAAAGCTTAAAGAAATGAGTGATATAAATGAGAAAAAAATAAGCAGGCCACCCTCACATTTAGCAAACTAGCAATTATTCGGATGAATGGCTGCAATGTGTGTATAATAAAAGCTCCATCAGACCACAAAGATTGTTCACACTCACTTTAATCTTGCTGTCTTTGTTTAAATCGAACGGCATCATTAAATGACGTGAATGTAGTAAAATTTCCACTGAAAAGGAGAATGTGAAATGATCTGCTTTCTGTTAACTGTTTTTTTTTTTTTTTTGTATTTATACAACCGTTTTATCAAACAGTGAAACAAAAATGAGCAGAATGACACTGATAAGACCACATAACCAGGGGAGGTAACCACATATGTTTCCAGCTTTTGTTACTGTCTGATTTATACTCAGTCAACGTGTCCTTGAGGACTTGGACTAGATTTCCTGCTGACCACTGGGTTCACTCTGTTCATGTATTGTGTAAGTCAGAGTAAACAGCTAATGTCCGTTTTATTGCCTCATTTAAGAGACAATACTGAAGTCACAGGTTGTTCATTTACTGGTTGTGAACCAGATTAGATGGGCGTACAGTAGGGTAGGGTTCTAATTCTTCAAAAAGGGCTTTGCTAGATATTAACTTTTCCAACATCAGATCATGTTTGAATAAAATGTTACTTGTGAGCACATTTTTGCAACATCCATCGAACTGATGCTCTTCATGATGCACCGTTTCAAAGTGTTACAGAATGTTGGTTTTATGCAACAAATTTATTATTAATAAGAATCAGTGTGTCCGGGTTTAAGGCTGTCTTGGGTCAAGATGAAGATCTAGGCTTCAGTGACTTCATCTCGTGAATTCATCTCTCTGGATCCTCTACCTTTGAGATCAATTGATGCCTGGAAAGAGCTTATATAGTCATGAGGTTGCTGCACAGAGGTGTCTGGCAATGCCGATACGGAGGAAAACGAAGGTCTAAGTCTTTATGGTTCCGGTGCTTCCTGTCTTACTGTATAGTTGTGAGACTTGGACCTTAATCAGTGACTTAAAGCCCCGGTCACACAGCACTAATGAAGGACACTGAAGCCAATCCAAAACAAAAAATCTGGACTTATGTTGACTTTTGGAAACATCGTTTAACTATCGTCTAGCTTTGTTCCTGTAGCTGGCACTTCATCAGAATTTTCAAACTGTTGAAAAATGTGAATGAATCCCGACGACATCTTCAATTCATCCATATTCCGTTTTGCTTTCTGTCTTGATGGTTCCTCATTGTGTGCGTAATTCCTGTACCGTCAGCATTCCGTTTGATTGTTGTCCAACCTCCCACATCCGACATCTTGCACAAAGTTGACGATATCTGAACGGATCAGTCACTAAAGATCCAACGAGCTGAACGTGACTCGTCCACGTGTGGGATGAAAAGCAACGTTTTCATACAGAAACAATAGCGGCAAGAACATTTGATCAACTATTTACTCACGTTCCAGCTGTCTGTGGTCGGAGCGGCTGTGTGCGCAGCCGTTCCGACCGCGGGTGGCCAGAGTGTGCGTGTGCGCACGGCTGTTCCAGCCACAAATGGCTGGAAAGGCTCTGCGCACATTCCCATGTTCCGTTTTGATCTTGTTTAAAGTGTCAAGGTCGGCGTTCGCTTCGTTTTCTTTTGTTAGGTTCGGTTTTGTTACGTTCCCTTATGCGCTCTTGTTTCGCAGGCTTTTCAGTGATGTGAGAAGTGTAGGCTCATTCGTCCACCTTTTCAGAACGATTTGTGACTTTGTGGCTTTTTTCCTTCGTTCAGTGATCGTGGTGTGCTGTGTGACCGGACCCTAAGGTGACGACTATTTAGTTTCATCAGAGAATCCTTGGTCAAGTGAACGGTTACTCAAGGAGAGGAGGGTCACTCGCATCACAGCTATGACTTTGATCCCAGTTGGTCACTGTCGTTTCTTTCACTGATCTATAATCCTTTTCCTGATCTTAGTTTCAGATCACTCATCTTTGATTCTAAGCATTTATTCTGATCCGTGATCTTTGATCTTGATAACTCCCCTTTGATTCTTAGGGCCCCGTCACACTTAGCAAGAATGAGCACGAATCAAGCCGACCCAGTCGGAATGGGGGAAAAGTCCAAATTCGAGGCACAGTTGGGAGGGACAGACATTCGGACAGACGTGTATGAATGGCACACGACCACTTAGAATGTTGGAGGATCCCGCCTCAACTGATTTGTGCACATTCCGTGTGTATGCTTACGAAAGCTGGTCAAATGTAGTTTTAACACATTCCGAATACCCAGACTGCTGTCAGAATGCAGTAAGAATATGAAGAATGCACTTTGAATGCCATACGTGTGCGCTGTGATTGCCATCCGAAGTCTGAAAGTCTGGGAGACAAACACGGAGAGAGGAGGGGGAGAGCAGCGTTGTCGTCTCCATTCAATGGGAGAAGAGTTCCCACTTATAATTAATCTTAATGCTTTAAGATTTTATTTATTTATTTTTAATTCCTGCAGTCCAGTGGTTGTTCCTCATCTGGCAAGAGTTACATTAAAGATCTTTACTGTTAAACCCAAACAGCTGCTTTGTCAACTACTGTGAGCCTTGTTATTGGTATTTATCCCAAAATGTAAATCACAGCTACCGATGGAGCAGACACACCCGGCAGGAGGTGACAACATGATTGATGTTTCAGAATGAAGCACTATTTGCCACAGGTTGGAGGGGTTTTTGTAGAAACACTGCAGACGGGACAAAATGGTAAACAGAAGACAAATCCAAGCCGAGACAGTTCTGTAGAAATTGTCTACTTGTAGACACTGAAACCGCCACATTATTTTGGCACTCAAGCACGAAGGCCCCTCTTCTGGTGCCTTTCCCTGTATCAATATTATGTTCTCTCTGTCCTCCTCTGCTCTTGTTTGAACATTCCAGTCAATATATCAACCTAGTAAAGTTTTTTTTTTGGAGGAATCACAAGCAGTGTTACGCTTTCACTCTTCTCTCTGTTTGCTTTTCCCAGACACACAGTGCCAATTTAAATTTATTTTTTAAATCTTTACATTTTGACTGTCCTAACAATGCGCATTTTGTCTCTGTGAATGGCAGCCCTCTTTTCTTCTCTCTCTACCTCTGTGTCCTTCATTGAGTTTGTATTTTGACATGTACAGACCTTGGTGGACCATTGATCCCCTATGGACTTACTCAAACCATTACTATAGTAATGATATTATACAAATAATGAATGTTTATGAGTTCAATGATAGGAATATTTCTTGAGGTGAAAGCTGGAACGTACCATTTAACAATAATGATATTATACAAATAATGAATGTTTGTGAGTTCAATGGTACAAATATTTCTTGAGGAGAAAGTTGGAAATATTTCTTGAGGTGAAAGCTGGAACGTACCATTTAACGATAATGATATTATACAAATAATGAATGTTTGTGAGTTCAATGGTACAAATATTTCTTGAGGAGAAAGTTGGAATGTACCATTCAATGATAATGATATTATACAAATAATGAATGTTTATGAGTTCAATGGTACGAATATTTATCAAGGTGAAAGCTGGAACGTACCATTCAACGATAATGATATTATACAAATAATGAGTGTTTATGAGTTCAATGGTACAAATATTTCTTGAGGTGAAAGTTGGAATGTACCATTCAACGATAATGATATTATACAAATAATGAATGTTTTATGAGTTCAATGGTATGAATATTTCTTGGGGTGAAAGCTGGAACGTATCATTCAACGATAATGATATTATACAAATAATGAATATTTATGAGTTCAATGTACGAATATTTCTTGAGGTGAAAGCTGGGACGTACCATTCAACGAGCCTCAATGAATGGTACGTTCCAGCTTTTACCTCAAGAAATATTCGTTCCATTGAAAGAATGGAAAAACATTTATTATTTGTTTTATATAACAGTGAAAATAGATCCTTGTCATTTGATGTTTTATTAATTTATAAACAACAGAAAAGGGACTTAAATTTTGGTGTTCATCAGTCACACACAAATGCCGCCATGTTTAGCTAACCGCAGCCACCGGGGTGTGCAATAGCACATTTCATATAGTTCCAAAATTGCACGCTAAAAAGAACTATTGCACGGTCAGTGACACACAATGGCAAATGGTATGAATAATCCATGTCACGTGACATACAGCCACCAATCAAATGACAGGGATTGGTGGCTAACATAGCTAACGTCAACCTATCCCTGAAAGGTATCAAGAAAAATGAAATTTTAATTATAGAAATTGATTAATCAGATTTTTGCTCAGACATGGAAGGTGTAATCCCATAATATGACTATATAAGCAGAATTTAGACCTCACAATAATAATGATAATAAATAAAATGCATATAAGATGTATTCACCCCATTTGGCTGTATGTTGTTAATACTTTATTGTATAAAAAACAACAACAACCATCTTCATGTGATAATTACCAAAAATTATTTGTCGAGTAAAAAAAAAAAAAAGTGCAAGTCACCGAATATCTTTTGGGTCCAGTTAAATTGGTCACTGATTACATCAACTCTGAATGAGTTGATGCTTCAGTGGTTGTGAATAGACAATCCCAATCCTCCTGAAGGATGGTGGTGGCAGCATCATGCTATGGTGAAGCTTTGAAGGCTTGTTGGGATACAGAATAAAATAAATACAACAACATGAAAATCTTGGAGATAATTCTGATGAAAGAAACCTGGATAACTGCTGATGTACAAAAGTTAAAACATCCACTTTATTTTCACCCTCACTGAAGAAACACTAGGGATTGGTATTGATAAGATTTTATCGATTCTGCTTATCGAACCGATTTTTTTATAGATTCCCTTATCAACACCTCTTATGAATTTTCTCTGTACTAAAAGTAGGCTTTACAGGTTTAGTATGTCAACATTTTATTGAGTCTTAACATAAATAAATATGAAATTGGTCACTGGGTCCTTGATCTCTGGACATAAATAGAAATAAACTAAATTTGTAGTTTTTCTCAAAAGCATTTCCTTTCAGACATTTTGGCATGAATGTCTTTCCATACCTCTGAGCTGAGCTCTTACAGCCGGCTGCTGCACGTCATTATCAATGTAATTCATAAACAATGCAGGACTTCTCATTTTGAGAGGGAAAAAACAAAACAAAACGTTTGTCAATTGTAGGTTATTGTCTGTATTACAATGTTTGGAAAGAGATGTCATTTTATTTAAAGTGGTGATTCACTTTGAAGTTATTAATTCTGACTGGATTTTAACTTGACTCGGCAAAGAGTGACGCAGCGTTTGGAGCTGTGCGAACGGATCAGAGGACGATTGTCATTTCTTCCCTGCAACAAGACAAGAGTCCCAGTTAGTAACTTTAATCCGCACAAAAGTGGCTCACGACTGACATTTTTAAATGGCTTTTGAGAGGGGTTAAAAACAGTGAAGCAAAGAACCAACGAAGCAGCGGATCAGAGCACTGCTTTGTTGGTTCAAGCTTCAAAACGGAACTGTAACAGAAGCAGTTGATTACAGAGCTGCTGCAGGGTCTGCAATCAACGCAGAGAAATGATAATTTTCCCGACAAACACCCTCAAAAACAACGACCGCTCTGAAGGACCGATAAGGGAATCGTTAAGCAAAATGGCTATTGATGTCGGTGGATCGAATAATTTCTTAATGATTCTCAAAAAGAACTGGTTCTCGATACCCAACCCTAAGAAACACTGAGTCCTATAGAAAAGCTGAAGATTAGGGTGTATATCACTGGAACATTGATGTTCCTTTAAACAGGCCCTTTAAAAAAAAAACAGTCTTGTTTGTGACATAACGCTGAACGAAATGATTATTTTATTTTATTTTTGTATAACGTTGCATCAAGTGGGACAAAAGCGGGTTGCATTGGCACGACGAATTGCGCGGCAGTGCGGGGAGCAAATTCGTGCAAGTGTCAAGGTGACTTAAGACTTTCATCCTGAATGACTTTTCTCCACTTGTGCTCTGGACTTTCTCCTGTTAACAGAGACCTGGCTGAAACCAGGTGAAAATAGCACCTTTTCTCAGCCCCCCCCCCAAGGCTGTTCATTCTTCAGCTGTCCGCGAGCATCAGGACGACGCGGTGGTCTGGCCGCTGTCTTTGTGGAGAACTTTAAATGGCAGTTATTATCTCCAAATGATTCCTCCACTTTTGACATCCAGCTGTCTGTGGTGGAGTTTGCCTGTCCTGTGCACTGTGCTGTTGTTTATCACCCACCACAATTTAATAAGGATTTTTTTCAGGAGTTCTCTGAGTTTTTAGCAGTTTTTTTATTCCAAAATTTGATAAACTCTCGGTCTGCGGTGATTTGAATATTCATGTTTGTTACCTTTTGAACTCTTTTGGATGAATGCAGTCAGTGGATGGACCAGCACGTCATCTTGAACACACTTTGGATCTGGTTATTTCTTATGGGCTCTCAGTTTCCCTTAAGGACATATAAGAGACTGCTATTTCAGATCACTTCCCTGTTATTTTTGAATTTGCTGCTCCTCCATCTGCTGGCAAGCCACTCATTCCTGCCTCTCACGATGGAAAAGGAAATTGCTGCTGCCTTCATGGACTCTCAGTTTTACGCCATGAATGAACTGGCTTCTCCCTTACTCCCAGAAAAAAAAAATCCTTTCTTCTTTCAGCTCCACATGCTCAGTGATTCTGGACTCTGTTGTCCCTTTTCACTGCAAATCCACTAAATCAAGATCTGACCCCTGGTTAAATGCCACGGCCCGTGCCCTCGGGCAATGCTGCAGACAGGTGGAAAGAAAATGGAAAAAGGACAAACTACAGGTGTCTCTGGATATTCTGAGGGACAGTCTAATTGACTACCAAGAAGGCTGTGAAGGATGCAAAAGCTCAAAATCTGTCTCATATTATTTCCAGCCGTTGTCATTGTGCCAGAGTGTTATTTCAGACTATAAACTCAGTTGTAAACCCGTGTACCTCTGTTTTGATGGATGCTACAATCATGATCTGTGAGCAGTTTCTTCAGTTTTTTATTGACAAAGTCTCATCATTCAAACAGTATGCTGATCATAGCAAATGTAATGTTGAGCTGTTACTCGTGCACATTTTGCTGTGTTCAAGCAGTTCAGCTCGTTTCTCTTTTGTCCCTTAAGGCCCCTTCACACATAACACGAAGTTGGGTGAATGAGGCTGAAACAGGCCAAAAAAGGCTGAATTGGTGAACCCCGAAAAATTCCAGCCGCTGTCGGGAGGGAGAGACGGTCGGACAGCCGTGTACAGATGCCGTACAATCCTGCAGCGACAGTTTTGCGCACGCTTGTGAGCACGCGCATGAACACAGCACGACCATGTGAGAGATGTGATACCACATTGCGCATTCACAGTAAGGGCAGCAATTAAATATTGCAAAAATGTACGTGAATCGAACAAAATGTGTAAGGACAAAATAATGAGAGAGCGCCGAACATTATAATAACAATGAATGTACTGTTTAAATGTAAGACAATCATGTTACTGGTAATGATGTTTAGTTGATGCTTGGTGACTTGACTGTCTGTGTTGGAATTGAGGAAACAAATAGATTTCATTTTGTCTGTTAAAATATTTAATTCCAAGATTGGAGAATACAAGAATTATCGTCCTTCTGTTATTTTTTGTTCATGAACCTTGCCCATGGACGTAACAAGGAATTAATGAACTGACATGAATGAATTGCGCTCATATCATGAACACATCGGCCAGCCACAGAGATGGTCCGCATATGCAGCTGTGTCCGGCCAATCGGCGCGCAGCGTGCCGAAGGACACCATGTCATGTGGACTATATCTTGCGTGGTGGATGTTACATTTGCCTCACCAGCTGGCCGTTGACATGATCCAATGGATATTTTGACAGGGGCAGCCTGGCTGATGGTGTCTGCAGTGCACAGTGAGGTGCAACTGAACACGTTCCAAGAGTGATATGTGTTTTTATTTTTTACCATGTCATGAAAGCCTGCCAACACGTGCACCTGATGACAAGCCCCCTGTCCGGAGCAGCAAAGCTCTCACATGAATGTGCTCACGGCTCCAGGATGTGGGGCAAAGGAGCTGCCCACACTGGTCTATCAGTCAGGCTGTTAGTCAGGCTGTCACATGACGGACAGACCATGTGGATGTTGTGATCATGCGTCACATGAGGCGCAGTGGGCAAGTGAGCTGTTTTTATTTTTCACTATGTCCTGAGAGCCTGCCGACATGTGCATCATGGTGGCATGTTGAGAGGTGATGTTCTTCATGGCATGATATGTGTTCTCCACGTAGTGATGACAAAGGTGTTGTGTGGGCCGCTGAAGAGGAGGTACTGCTGGCCCACCACCACCAGAGGGCGCCCTGCCTGGAGTGCGGGCTCCAGGCACCAGAGGGCGCTGCCACCTCACGTGAGCAGCTACGGTGACAGCTGTCACCCATCACCTGAGACAGCTGACGGCAATCATCTGTGGGGTATATCAGCAGGACGGCACCTCCACCTCATTGCCGAGATATCGTTTCTACCTACGAGGTAACGTATCAAAGCTGACGGAGTGTATCCTTTTGGATTAGTGTATAGCTTGTGGATTACTGTTCCAACGAGAGGTGGAGGTAACTTCCCTGCTGTTCGGAGTCTTGGGTGCAAACGCGCCCCCATCTAACTGTTCTTTGTTCCTCGCCAGCAGTACCAGGTCCGACACGCGGAGGCAGTGGCCACCTGGGAGTTCGGGACTTGGCGGCTCCAGTATTTCCGGGGTCCTGTGGCGGAGGAAGCCGTGTGGTTCGGGTCTTACCTTGGAGAGGCGTCTCCTATCTTCGAGCCTGCCCACACGACACTTTTGTGAATTGACTGTTGTCCATTTCGTGATTGGTTGTATTCGTTGTGCACGTTCACAACAGTAAAGCCTTGTTATTTGACTTTCTCCATTGTCCGTTCATTTGCGCCCCCTGTTGTGGGTCCGTGTACTTACACTTTCCCAACAAAAGGGGTCAGGTGCGACATGATGATTGCCTTGGTGAATGCATGTGAACATCTGACGGCTTTGGTGCGCCCATGTGCAGTGGCATCATCTGATTGCCTCAAATGCTGCTGCTTGTCTTTTAATGAACACTTCCGAACGTGAGTATATTACGCCTGTACTGTACTCACTCCACTGGCTTCCAGTTTATTTCAAAATTGATTTTAAGATTTTAATGTTTGTTTTATCCTGATTGCTGACCCTTTTTCTTGAACACTTACCTTTGATTCTGATTGCTGAACCTCAACCCTGTTTACTCATCTTTGATCATGTCCATAGGTGTCGATGGCTGAACCTTGATTTGGATTGGATTGTTGAACCTCCACAAGGAGATTGTGCTTCTGTCACTGTTTACTTGTCTGCATTTCTTTGATTCTGTAATCAGGAGATTTCAAATGGGGTTCTTTTGCGCAATGCCTATGTTTCTAATTTCTAATCTGTTTGAGACTTTACATCGTTACAATGTTACTATGACCAAGAAGATTGTATTTTATTTATTACTAATGTTCTCATGTTGATGTTATCCTGTCCTTTATGACGTGTGCTACTGCTGCCTTTCTTGGCCAGGTCACCCTTGTAAAAGAGATTTTGACCTTTTCTGCCTGGATAAATAAAGGTTATGATATTATTATTATATTTATATAAACTGGCTTTTAATACCTAGTGGTGCTGGGACATGTTTTGTTTGTATGTGCTGTTTTAACTCTATTGTGTTTGTTCTATTTTTGTGAATTTTTGAGCTTTGATTTTACTGTAAAGCACTTTGGACACCATCTGGCTGCTGTAAAGGGCTATAGACATAAATGTTGATTGATTGATTGATTTTTCTCGATAGACCACATATTTTCCAGCCACAGTTATTGTGTTTTCAGGGACTATCACACTCCATGTGGATGAATCACTGGAAAACTGTGTGTGTGTGTGTGTGTGTGTGTGTGTGTGTGTGTGTGTGTGTGTGTGTGTGTGTGTGTGTGTGTGTGTGTGTGTGTGTGTGTGTGTGTGTGTGTGTGTGTGTGTGTGTGTGTGTTGAGATTAAGGACTGATACAGCCCAAAGTACACAAAGAGTGAATAGAGCAGAAGAGCTGCTTTATAAGCTCTTTTAGGGTCATGATCTTCGTACAGAGTAATGTCATTCTTGCCAGATGATGAGAGGAAGGTATAAAAACTGCTTGGCAAGTTGCAACATGCTTTGGTCACTTTGGAGAAATGGATGAAATCACTAGTCTGGAGAAATAAATGGGGGAAGAGAGTATGAGGCAGAGTTCAGTCTGTTTATTCCAATTATCTGCTTGTGCCTGTGCCATCTCACCATCAGAGTAGCCAACAGTGTTTCCCCTACAGTATTATAGGCCTGGCACCCCGCCAGGCTGGAAATTTATTTATTTTGTTAGTAACATTTGGATGTCAGTCACTTTGGTGTTTCCACAGCGCTGTGAGGGTGGCACGGTGCCCGATTGGTTTGCACTGTTGCCTCACAGCAAGAAGGTAGTGGGATCGCGTCCCATCTGGGGCCTTTCTGTGTGGAGTTTGCCTGTTCTCTCCATGTTTGTGTTGGTTCCCTCCTGGTGCGCCGGCTTCCATACAATTCCAAAGACATGCGGGTAGGTGAAGTGATGACTCTAAAATTGACCATAGGTTTGTGTGTGTGTGTGTGTGTGTGTGTGTGTGTGTGTGTGTGTGTGTGTGTGTGTGTGTGTGTGTGTGTGTGTGTGTGTGTGTGTGTGTGTGTGTGTGTGTGTGTGTGTGTGTGTGTGTGTGAATGAGTTTATTGGTCTGTATGTGACCCTGTGATAGACTGGCGTTCTGTCCAGGGTGCACTTCTCACCCCCCGGCCCCCGGCCTGTGACAACTCTGTGATTATTTCTTTCCCGTACACTACCTTGTGTAGAGTAACTGCTCTTGGAAGCGATTTGACATGGAATTAATTGGCTTATTATTATCTATTTATTTATTATTAAGTTTCCACCACAGGACAGGGGGTGGGGCCCCCCTCATGAGCAACTCCCCCTGCTCATTCACTTTGCTCCCTCACCCAGTCACTTTTTTAAAGATGCCCAGTGATCTGCCTGATTATCAGTCAACTATTATATTATTTTTTTGATCATTGATGAATTATTTTGAGTCCTTTTATCCCATTCAGATTCTGTGATTTTAGCTTGTCAAATGTGAATACGTTCTGGATTATTACTGCTAGACATTTTTCACTATTTTCTGGCATTTTATGGACCTATCAAGTAATCGATTAACTGATAAAATAACCCATCAATTCATTGATAATGAAAGTAATCCTATAATGCAGGTGTACTGTACTTAATGTGAGTCTGCATTCAGTAAAGCAGTGGCACCCTCCTGATATTTCCTCCATATGTCATTCAAGCATCTTTGCAGAATCTTTGATGCTGCTTGGATTTTTTTGAGAACAAATTAGGAGCAGAGCCATTTTTTTTACCTAATCTGACTGCATCTCCATTTGGTTTCAGAGTAAACCAAGAATTGCAAAAAGCTCCATTTCACTGGCACCTGACTGTCTGAGTGTATTTTTTCCTTTTAGAGTACAAGATCAGGACCTACATTAAGTAACAACAACAACAACAAAATTAATACACTTGGTAAAGCTGTACAGTCTTCTTTCTCCAGTCCGACTGTCTTCTCCTCGCGGAATCATGGTCTCGATTCTAATCGACTTCCTTTCAATTCATTTATCCATTTACGTGTTTTTGTGGCAGAAAATGAAGCAGCCCCGCTTTCCTGTAATAGTGTGCTACTTGTTTAAGCATCCTTTTAAACCCACCAGAAAAAATGTGTATATTTATTCTGCAGCTCATCATAATGTAAAAGATTTCCCTCTTGGACCACCTGCAGGTGTGGACCCAATAACATTCCATCCGCCACTTCCTGAGCCAAGTGGTTGCTACACACACACACACACACACACACACACACACACACACACACACACACACACACACACACACACACACACACACACACACACACACACACACACACACACACACACACACACACACAGCAGCTGGAGAGACTGAAAGCATTCAATAAATAATTGATGTTAATTGGCTCTTCCCATTCATAATTGATTTTCTCAGTTGCCTCTAAATGGACCCACCTGGGTTTTGTGTGTCTGGATTTGTGCGCCCTCAGCGGTGGAATGTCTGTTATACTGTTTTATACCACAGCAGATGTGCGTGCATGTTAGTGTTATTTCACTTTTTATAAAATACTGTGCTGGATTCATATGTGTGTTGCATGCATGAATACAATATGTCAGTTTACAGATCCTTCAGAATCAACACGTCGACTAGTTGATGATGATACATTGATGTAATTACAGCATGTGTTTAATGAGAAATTATGTACGTATATAGTTTTGGTTGTGGAAAGAGTAGTAATCATCTCTCTGTGTTGAATTAACAGCCCACATCAGAGGATGGAGAGGCGCTTGCATGATTGGTGTATTTTCACTTTCCTTGTGATAATTTTGCATTCCACGACTGGGAATGTGGTCTACGCCACTGTTTTGATTCATTTGGGAATCTTTTAAAAACCCTCAAACAAAGCCTGCCGGCATTTCAGTCACAAGTGTCATTAAATTAGCTGGAACTCATTTAAAGATGTCATTTTCTGACTGCATTTCGTCTCATTTTAAAGTATTTCTCTTAACATATTGCATTGCTTTCTCCATTTTTTGTGTTTGTGCTTGCAGATCACCACTCTGATCAACCATAAAGACAAACCAAAGAAGTCAGAGCGCACCCTGGCAGCTATACACAAGGTAGGCCAGGCAGTAAATGTGGCCGTGGGACGTTTTGTTGCCGTGGGCGAGGCCATTGCTGCAGAGAACCAAGAGCTGAAGGATGAGATGGTTCAAGCGTGCTTCGAGGCTCGTAGAGCAGGTGTGGCTTCAGTGATCTCCTGAGTGTCATTTCAGTAAAACTGCACACATCGCTACAGACTCATTACATGATCATTATATGAAACCGTTTGAGGATTCTGGCTTAATATTGCAATGCTTTAAGGCAATAACGACATTTTAGTGTTACCAAATTTGATCAAGTTTCAATTGTTTTGGGTAGCCTGCTTTGCTGTGCAGCATTACAGCAGAGGTCCCCAAGAGTCCTTTCTTTGATAGCCACTGCTCAGTGTTAGATAAAACTGGGATTTGGAATTCATGAGACGTTGCAAGGTGTGTGCACGCATGCATGTGTGCATGCATGTGTGCTAGCAGAAAAATTGCCAATCAACTGCTTCAATAAAACAATAATTTATTGATTTATCTATATCACTAGCCAAGTGGTGTGTGTGTGTGTGTGTGTGTGTGTGTGTGTGTGTGTGTGTGTGTGTGTGTGTGTGTGTGTGTGTGTGTGTGTGTGTGTGTGTATGTGTGTGTGTGTGTGTGTGTGTGTGTGTGTGTGTGTGTGTGTGTGTGTGTGTGTGTGTGTGTGTGTGTGTGGCTTCGATCACAGAGAAACTGGGGAGAGCTGACATTTTCTGTTCAGTATATTTATGTATTTTGGGTCAAGGATGAATGCTGCGAAAACGGTAAATTGATAGGTCTAATATTTTTGGAGAAATTAGCGATATTAGATAACAACAATGAACAGTGGATGTTGTGCTGCAATGCACCATGGGAGTTCAGGGTTTGGAGTTTTAAATGTTGTTATTGTGGTTCATGTTTGTTTAACAGTGTTGTTAGTGTTATTTATTTATTTATTGTGTTTTTGTATTTCAGTTGGTTTAGTCAGTTTAGTTAAGTGCCATGTTGCTGTTACCATGAGTGGGAACTGTACTGCATTTAATGTCTTCCACCGCCGTGTCTGTTTGTGGCTGTGTAAAAATGGAAGCACCTGCTTGTTGCAGAAAGCAAAAAAGACAAAAAAAACACTCTGTGTGCATGCATGCGTGCATGCTTTGATCCTGGATAAACTGGGGAGAGCTGACATTTGCTGTTTGTTTATGTATTTTGGGTCAAGGATAAACACCGCCAAAATGGAACGTTGATAGGACTAATATTTTTGGACAGACTACAGATATTAGCTAAAAAATGGACATTGATAATTGCATTCGGGACTCACATGCCATTCCAGCAAGGGGCAGTAAATCATCTATATGTTAAAAGCATGCGTGTGTGATTTTATTTAGTAAATTCAATGTAAGTACATAATTATAAATACATTAAAAATACATGGATGACAGAAGAAAGTGAAAACACGTATTTCCATTGTAGTCCATTTAACAATTAAATGACAAAATAGAAGTAATAATAATAATAATAACAATAATAATAATAATAATAATAGTGTGTTTGAAATATATGAGTCTAGACTTTGAAAATTGATTGATTGCATGATAAAGATAAAATTTGTGATATTTTAAGTAGCCCCGCGACAGACTGCCGTCATGTCCAGGGTGTTCCCTGTGTCACACCCTATAACTGCTGGGATAGGCGCCAGCAACCCCCCCCCGGTTGAAGATGATTGAGTGATATTTTGAGTATCAGTTTTTCTTTCCATCCCCAATAACTATTGTATATTTATTGAATGATATACTGTCCCAGAAATAATTGTAATAAACAACGTTGTCGTTGTAAAACTATTTTATGCCACTAATAAAGTAAGTATGCCCTTTGAAAGGGTGTTAAAACCCACTTATTCCAGTAAAGAGTCCCAGAGGTCACTGGGTAAAAGGCATGGTCCATACGCTGTCAGTCGATGCTTTTAAAGCGTAATGACTTATTAATTCTTAAGAATATTCAGACATTACATTTGTAATATTAGAAAAAAATATTGAACTATCCTAAATAAATAAAACAGTTTTTTAAAAAAGCAAATGACTGACACTGATTATTATTAACTTTTTGTTTTGTTTTGTTTTTTTTAAATTTAACTTAAATTTAAAAAGAGGCAAGTTAACAAAGTCAGTCGTGTTAATTGGCTCACCTCTGTGATTTAGTTTAAAGTCAAAGCCTTCTTACGCTAGATCAAGTGCATTTGGACCTGTTCTTTCAACTTTGACCCCCCCCGCTTTACATCATGCACTATATTTGCTTTTTAACTTGTGAGCAAAACCTTTGGCCTGTGGGTGAGGTGTTTTTTTTTTAATATACGAGGGCTGTCAATAAAGTTACGGTCCTTTTTATTTTTTTCAAAAACTATATGGATTTCATTCATATGTTTTTACGTCAGACATGCTTGAACCCTCGTGCGCATGCGTGAGTTTTTCCACGCCTGTCGGTGACGTCATTCGCCTGTGAGCACTCCTTGTGGGAGGAGTCGTCCAGCCCCTCGTCGGAATTCCTTTGTCTGAGAAGTTGCTGAGAGACTGGCGCGTTGTTTGATCAAAATTTTTTCTAAACCTGTGAGACACATCGAAGTGGACACGGTTCGAAAAATTAAGCTGGTTTTCAGTGAAAATTTTAACGGCTGATGAGAGATTTTGAGGTGATACTGTCGCTTTAAGGACTTCCCACGGTGCGAGACGTCGCGCAGCGCTCTCAGCCGCCGTCATCAGCCTGTTCAAGCTGAAAACCTCCACATTTCAGGCTCTATTGATCCAGGACGTCGTGAGAGAACAGAGAAGTTTCAGAAGAAGTCGGTTTCAGCATTTTATCCGGATATTCCACTGTTAAAGGAGATTTTTTTAATGAAAGACGTGTGGACGGATCCGCGCATCGGGACGCAGCCGACGCGGTGCGGCGGCACAGGAAAAACACCTCCGTGTTGATAACCATTTGTAAAATCCAGGCGGCTTTTGATGGCTTTCAGTGGAGTGAGTATATGAGAAATTGTTTAACAGGCAGGACATGTTCCAACTTGTCCTTAAGGCTTTCAACGGAGGTGTTTTTCCTGTGGCGGAGCGTCGCGGCGGCTGCGTCCCGACGCGCGGACCCGTCCGCACGTCTTTCATTAAAAAAATCTCCTTTAACAGTGGAATATCCGGATAAAATGCTGAAACCGACTTCTTCTGAAACTTCTCTGTTCTCTCACGACGTCCTGGATCAATAGAGCCTGAAATGTGGAGGTTTTCAGCTTGAACAGGCTGATGACGCTGCCTGAGAGTGCTGCGCGACGTCTCGCACCGTGGGAAGTCCTTAAAGCGACAGTATCACCTCAAAATCTCTCATCAGCCGTTAAAATTTTCACTGAAAACCAGCTTAATTTTTCGAACCGTGTCCACTTCGATGTGTCTCACAGGTTTAGAAAAAATTTTGATCAAACAACGCGCCAGTCTCTCAGCAACTTCTCCTACAAAGGAATTCCGACGAGGGGCTGGACGACTCCTCCCACAAGGAGTGCTCACAGGCGAATGACGTCACCGACAGGCGTGGAAAAACTCACACATGCGCACGAGGGTTCAAGCATGTCTGACGTAAAAACATATGAATGAAATCCATATAGTTTTTGAAAAAAATAAAAAGGACCGTAACTTTATTGACAGCCCTCGTATATGTTTTATTTGTTTCTTTCTGTTTTAGACTTTCCCTTAGCGTGTTTTCCCACGCGGCTGTCTAACTCACCCTTTTCCATTCAGTCACTATTCCTGCGTTGATCCTTTTGTTGCTGCCCAAACAGTGAAGCAGTTTTCAGAACGAGCCGTTTCATTTGTACCAGCTCAAACAGAGACTCATTTAGCCTACAGGGCAGCGACCGGCAACAATATGCCATCAGATAAGAATTTAGACGCGACATTGTGATAATAGGTTTTTGTCGCGGCTTCCAGGATGTGTAGCAAAGCGTTTAATCCTCGCACTGCGCTGATTTGTAAAGACGGCTGAATTTCAGACAAAAAGCGTGCTGGTGGGAGGAAGGGAACAGAGAGTAATGATAAAAAAGTCTGTTTGTGTGTCGAAATGTGTGTGTGGAAATGTTTGAATGTGAGACTAATTTATTCTTGTTCTGATTTTCTGCGTAGGGAGGTGTTTTCACAGTTTGCTCTTGCACTTCACCCAACAGACACATTGTTCAACTGTTCCCTGGTTAAAGAGAGAACTTTTTGTTATGTACGCTTCAGTTTTTTTTGTTTTTTTTTAAATATTGAAGATGTCTTTCTGGGTGGAAAACAGCCCTTATAAAGCACAAAATCTCAGAGGAAGAGACGGGCTAGTTAGGCAAAGGATTGACATGACTCTAATACGTAGCCGCGGGGAGAGTTTAATCAGGCAAGGCTTCAGCCTTGTGCACTATAATGAATGAAATAAAGGGAGGCTGAAAGCACTAGTTTAATTAGATGCTACCCATCATCAGGGCAACGGAGAGATCCAGTGAGGTAGGTCAGTGCAGACCAGCTGTCTTTCTGACTCAGATCCATCAGTGTCATCCTCACATTTCTTACTCAGAACTGTTTTCCAAATAATAATCAGCAACAGCAAATATTAAGCCCCTTTCACACCTGGCCTGCTTCAAGTTGCGTTGTGCGGCATCATGACAGCGCCAAGTTGATGCAACCTAGCGCCGAGTTGATGCAGCTTAACGCCACAATACCGTGAGGGACTCAAAGGGCGACGCGAAACAGATGCAAAAAATTAAACATGTTTAATTTTTTTGCGTCGAGCACAGGACGCAGAAAGGAAATAGTTTTCTCGTAAGTTGAGGCAACTTAACGGTAATTAACGTGACTGGATGCCACACCCATACAATATAATGCTACCTGACACCAATTTATGATTCCTCCTTTATAAATCATTAATATAATTTATATAAATTTTTGTCAAACTTTTTATACCTTGTACACAATGCAGTAAAACTACACTGCTCAAAGAGCACATGTGAACAATTAAAAGAAAAAAAAAGCTCATTACAGCCTGGCTGCAGCTCCTTGCGCTCACCTCCTCAAGTTCTCTCATGATTGTTTTAAATAAAGTCCATTAAGTCCTGCTCACAGACTGATTGCCAGAGACAGGACATGTCCACATCCAGTATAACTCCTCATGGAGGACATCTCCACGTCCACTCATGGATGGTTCACACTAGCGTGCGTGCAAACGTCGGCTGCAGCTCTGCGGGCACAGGAAGAAATATAAACTAGAAGAGAAACCAGATCAGACAAATAATATGCTATACTTTTCAATATGATTGGAACATTTTTTAGTTTTGACCCCTGCAATTCTTCAATTGACCCCTACTTGGCCCCTATTAAAAACTCAAATGGCTAACGTTATTTTTCTAAAATATGTACCAAAAGGTGTACACAGTCAGATTGTGGTGCTTGTAACCAGATTTGAACAATTCTTACAGTTATCTGCTGTATAGCCTGGTTTAGTGTTCAAGGAATGGGATATCGGAGCTGGTGCAGAAAAGCAGAGTGTTGGATGCAGCCACCTCCTCTGTGCCGCAAACAACCAAACTGTGTGACCATTCTTCCCCTTTCTCTCTGTATTTCATTGAGTCCTTTCTCTGATATGTGTGTCCGGTCATCTTGCTTGCATGTAACCCTTGAAACTGTTTTCATCCTTTTAGTATTTTGATGAATGTGAGGCAAGAAATAGAGAAACTGGGAACGTAAGAGTAAGCTGAATCGTAAAGAATGCATGTCCATATATGTCGGAATTTGCTACAGCATGCCTGAGAAGTGCATTTGCAGGTGTCGGCCCGGTTCACGTCACACAAAAAGCATGCAGATAATGTTTGGGTCAGGCTGTGCTGAACATACCACCGCTGTGTTCTTCTCTGTGCAGGACAAAATGTACTGAAATAGCTTAAGAAACGAGAGATTTTTCCAACAATATCTTGATCGAATGGGATTTTAAGACGTTATTACAAGACCCGTCTGGCCATCATTTTTCCAACTTTAGTCTGGATTCTGATTACATTTGCAGTATGTGAAGGAAGGTGGTATGGATGGGACTGGATAAGATTCATTAATATTAATGCCATTGACAGTTCTGGTTGTGTAGTTCTTTATCTAGTCCCTAAACATTTTTCTTTGGAAAAATGTCTACACAGATTTTCAGGATAATTGCAGCTGTTCTCCAACATGGCATCAGATGGGATGTCAAACATGAAGAGGTTTTGCATGTTTAAGGGTAGTAGGATTAGCCCTTTCCCTTTGTGAAGTTCCTTGGGGTGACATGTCACAATTTGGCAGTACATTCAAAAAACTGATGCATTTCAGTTATGAGCAGGATTTCCATCTAATAAATATATGTAGTCCCAACTCAAATAAAGCGCATCCATGCTAGTTAATTTAATTTAATTTAGTTGGGACTACATATATTTATTAGATGGAAATCCTGCCCATAATGGGGGATTTTCAAGGTCCGCAACCATCTTGAAATTGAGATTTCCGGTTAGTGAGCCTGTCACTCGCTTGTTTGGCGTCATTAGAAACACCTGCTCACCTGTCAGATTTCCAGGGAGTGAATTGGCCACTGGAGGTGAATTCCACGGCATATTGGAAATTAATTTTATTGTCATTGTTGTTGTTAACCCACAAGGAATGAGAAGGAGCACTGCAGTGGTGTGAATATCGATCTAAAGCCCCGGTCACACGGCACTAACGAAGGACACTGAAGCCAAAACTAAACAAGAAATCTGGACTTACATTGACTTTCAGAGACATCATTTAACCATCGTCCAGCTTCGTTCCTGTACCAATCCTGACGACAACTTCAAGTCGTCCGTATTCTGTTTTGCTTTCTGTCTTGACGGTTCCTCATCGTTTTTCCCGTACCATCAGCGTTCTGTTTGACTGTCATCCAACTTCGTCCAACCTCCCAAGTCCGACGTCTTGTACGAACATTGTGCACACACTCAAACGGCTGTGCGCCACAGGCATAGCTGTCTGTGGCGCACAGCCTCTACAGCCAAAGACGGCATGCGAACGTGCGCACAGCCGTCTGTGGCGCACAGCCATTTGTGTGTGCACACAGCCACTACAGCATGCGAACAGCTGTTTGTGTGTGTGTGTGTGTGTGTGTGTGTGTAAAATGTTCGTGCAAGACATCAGACTTGGAAGGTTGAACAAAGCTGGACAACTGTCAAACGCTGACGGTACAGGAATTATGCAAACGATGAGGAACCGTCAAGACAGAAAGCAAAACGGAATACAGATGAATTGAAGTTCTCGTCGGGATTCGTACAGGAATGAAGCTGGACGATGGTTAAATGATGTCTCTGAAAGTCAACATACGAGGTCTGTGAGAAAAGTAACTGACCTTTTTATTTTTTTCAAAAACTATATGGATTTGATTCATACGAGGTCTGTCAATAAAGCAACGGTCCTTTTTATTTTTTTCAAAAACTATATGGATTTCATTCATATGTTTTTACGTCAGACATGCTTGAACCCTCGTGCGCATGCGTGAGTTTTTCCACGCCTGTCGGTGACGTCATTCGCCTGTGAGCACTCCTTGTGGGAGGAGTCGTCCAGCCCCTCGTCGGAATTCCTTTGTCTGAGAAGTTGCTGAGAGACTGGCGCTTTGTTTGATCAAAATTTTTTCTAAACCTGTGAGACACATCGAAGTGGACACGGTTCAAAAAATTAAGCTGGTTTTCAGTGAAAATTTTAACGGCTGATGAGAGATTTGGAGGTGATTCTGTCGCTTTAAGGACTTCCCACGGTGCGAGACGTCGCTCAGCGCTCTCAGCCGCCGTCGTCAGCCTGTTCAAGCTGAAAACCTCCACATTTCAGGCTCTGTTGATCCAGGACGTCGTGAGAGAACAGAGAAGTTTCAGAAGAAGTCGGTTTCAGCATTTTATCCGGATATTCCACTGTTAAAGGAGATTTTTTTTAATGAAAGACGTGCGGACGGGTCCGCGCGTCGGGACGCAGCCGACGCGGTGTGGCGGCACAGGAAAAACACCTCCGTGTTGATAACCATTTCTAAAATCCAGGCGGCTTTTGATGGCTTTCAGTGGAGTGAGTATATGAGAAATTGTTTAACAGCAGGACATGTTCCAACTTGTCCTTAAGGCTTTCAACAGAGGTGTTTTTCCTGTGGCGGAGCGTCGCGGTGGCTGCGTCCCGACGCGCGGACCCGTCCGCACGGACCCGTCCGCACATCTTTCATTAAAAAAAATCTCCTTTAACAGTGGAATATCCGGATAAAATGCTGAAACTGACTTCTTCTGAAACTTCTCTGTTCTCTCACGACGTCCTGGATCAATAGAGCCTGAAATGTGGAGGTTTTCAGCTTGAACAGGCTGACGACGGCGGCTGAGAGCGCTGAGCGACGTCTCGCACCGTGGGAAGTCCTTAAAGCGACAGAATCACCTCAAAATCTCTCATCAGCCGTTAAAATTTTCACTGAAAACCAGCTTAATTTTTCGAACCGTGTCCACTTCGATGTGTCTCACAGGTTTAGAAAAAATTTTGATCAAACAAAGCGCCAGTCTCTCAGCAACTTCTCAGACAAAGGAATTCCGACGAGGGGCTGGACGACTCCTCCCACAAGGAGTGCTCACAGGCGAATGACGTCACCGACAGGCGTGGAAAAACTCACGCATGCGCACGAGGGTTCAAGCATGTCTGACGTAAAAACATATGAATGAAATCCATATAGTTTTTGAAAAAAATAAAAAGGACCGTTACTTTATTGACAGCCCTCGTATGTTTTTACGTCAGCCAAGCTTGAACCTTCGTGCGCATGCGTGAGTTTTTCCACGCCTTTCGGTTGCGTCATTCACCTGTGAGCACGCCCTGTGGGAGGAGTGGTCCAGCCCCCTCGTCGGATTTTCATTGTCAGGAAATGGCGGAATGATTTGGGCTTTTTTTCCATCAGAATTTTTTCAGAAACTGTTAGAGACAAGCAGCTGGAAACCATTCGAAAAATGTATCTGGCTTTCGGTGAAAATTTTACGGGCTTCACAGAGAATAAGGAGTGTTACTACAGCTTTAAGGACGCCCCACAGTGGCGCACGGCGCGCCGCGTTCCGAGCCGCCATCGAGAGGCAGGAACCACCACATCATTTCTACACGGATGGCTGTGTGGAGCCGGGACCATCGTGAGCAATTTCTCTGGTTATCACAAGAGCTGGACATCAGCCATTTTCCGTCAGATTTCACTTTTAACAAGAGATTTTGTCATAGAAAGCCGCGCAGAGGCTTCACGTGTCAGGACCGATTCGCTGATCGAGCGAGACAAAGGAACACCTCCGTTTCGGAGTGCCAGGGGACAAGTTGGGAAATGCCCAGCTCTCCACAATTTCTCTTATACTCACTGGGCTGGTAAGTATTAAAAGCTGAGATAGGCATGTCCCAACTTTCGTTAGTG
Source organism: Thalassophryne amazonica (assembly GCF_902500255.1). Taxonomy (NCBI): domain Eukaryota; kingdom Metazoa; phylum Chordata; class Actinopteri; order Batrachoidiformes; family Batrachoididae; genus Thalassophryne; species Thalassophryne amazonica. Next base: position 49,311,680 of record NC_047122.1, read on the forward strand.
CCATGTGACCGGGGTTTCATTGCTAGGACAGTTCAACTACCAAAATACCAACATTCTGGGCACAATGAACGCCTTTCCCCTATTATTTGATTTCTTTGTGCGACTGACATCATTATTCAAGCATTCAAAAGAATATTCCTACCGCCACACAACTCCAACCACACACGAGAAAGTTTCTGAACAGTTCTTGTTAATGGAAGAAACCGTGTCTCCCGAACTGGATAGAGTTGTGACGTCATCACGCATGCGCATAGGCACTGTCTTGCGGGATCTTGAAAATCCCCCATTGAATTGAGTTCATCCAGTTAATTATTTCTTTGAGTCACTCAAAAAACTGACTCATTGGATTGGATTCCATCTAATAAACATATGTAGTCCCAACTCAAATAAAACACATCCATGCAAGACAATGTAATTTAATTTAGTTGGGACTACATATATTTATTAGATGGAAATCCTGCACATAATTGAATTGAGTTTATACCAGTATATAAATAAATTAAATTGAAATTTAATTCAGTTTTGGCAAAGTGGAACTGTCAGGAAAAAACATGCAGGCAGTGATAAGAGGAAGTGATGGTATCTGAGGCATATGATTGAAAAATTGGGACGCAGTTCTCAAGTGGAACTGGTTCAAAATTCCAACCCCTACATGTTGGGGGTCTAAAGTGTCTGTTTCTTTGACCACATCTCAATCATTCAGCTCTGGTGTCGGTCCCAGACCACATGGGATATGTTCCTGTTCTGCTTCCTAATCACAGAAGGCACCGTTTTTGTTTTTTTGTTTTTATAGCCAGCTCTGTGTTCTTTTCCTTCCTCTGCTGTGTCTCTGTGACCACAGGAACTGCCGGCCTGTCAATACTTGTCCTTTCAAAGAACTCGTCCTTCAGTCTGTGGTTTCCTCCAAGAATTCCATCTGTCAGCAGGTTGTGTTGTTGGATCCAGGGTTAGTCTAAAAGGACCTCACCGTCACCTTACACTGGACCTCCAAACCTCTTCCTGCAGCTTCACTCCTCCTGCCCATTTAATTCTGATTTCAGATGAGGTCACTCTATCGAGTTGCAGCTTAGTCATAGTGATCTTTAAATTAAATCAATGCCTCCCTCACATACGGCCTAGTTAACTCTGCAGACTTCACCCAGGTTAATGTGATGATTCAGTTGACTAGATGTGGGTAATGAGATTCTTATGCTTCTGAGGTTTGTTTTTTTTTTCCCCTCACAGATCAAATCGTGATGTTTTTGTGGCTGTAATTGAATAAATGTAGGCGTTCTAAATGTGCACAGGGCAGAGGCACTTTCTGAACCACGCAGTGCTCCTCTCTCCTGTCTTGCAGGTGATGCCATAGCTCAGCTCACAGACGTGGGTTCAGCCTTGTCGGCTCAGGCAGATGGGCGCGTCACAGTGTTCAGTGACAGAATGGGCATGGTGAAGGCCGCTCGCTTGCTCCTCTCCTCAGTCACTAAAGTCCTGGTCTTGGCCGACCGCATCGTCATCAAACAGATTATTACATCACGCAACAAGGTGAGACGCATAGTGACATAGAAATGTGAGCTGGAAACAGACCTCTCTCTCTCTCTCTCTCTCTATCTCTCTCTCTCTCTATCTCTCCCCCCCCCTTAATGTCTGTCTGTACTCTTAACCAGCCTGTGTCATTTCGATGTAACTGGAGATTAAGCAAAGAGCCGAAATGAGTGGCCTTATCATGACTTGTTAGTCTTGTTTGGACAGACAGTGGACAGCCCCCTCGTCTCCATTACTGGCAAACACAGTTATAGCTTTCCCGTCTCTTTCTGTCCTCTTTGTCTGGCACAAATAACAGCTGATGCATTAATGCTGCCATCAGCCACTATTACTGAAGATGCAGGCTTGCAAATATCATACAGAAATTAACTGCAGCACAAGCTTCATATTTAGTCCACTTATAGTGTGTGAAGGCAACGGTTCTCAAACGGACTTTATTGACAATGAGCACCTAAAGACAAATGAAAGTGCAGAAACCTTTAGTGTAGATTAATCACATTTTGCAAGCCTATAAAAGGCAATATCTGGTTGGTTTTGTTTGGGCATTTCAAATTCACATTGTAATGAGAGAAGGGAGTAGTTTGAAGTGAGCATGGACAGGTGAAGGTACACAATGGAGAGAAGGGGAATGAAAGCCAGTAAGAGCAAGACAGAGTACACGTGCGTGAATAAGAGGGAGGGCGACAGTGGTGCTGTTGGAAGGAGTGGCGGTGGCGAAGGTGGACAAGTTTGTATACTTGGAATCAACTGTTCACAGTAATGAAGAGAATGCAGATGGGAGGAGTGTGTGGAGAAGAGTGGCAGAAGCGATTTATGATGGAAAATTATCTGCAAGAGTAAAGTTTACAAAACAGTAGTGACACCAATTATGTTGTTTGGCTTGGAGGTGGTGGCGCTAACAAAAAGACAGAAAGTGGAGCTAAAGGTGACGGAGATGAAGATGCTACAATTTTTCATGGGAGTGACAGGGATGGACAGGATTAGGAATGAGCATATAAGAGATACAGAGCAGGTAGGACAGTTTGGACACAAAGTGACCGAGATGATATTGAGTTGGTTTGGGCATGCACAGATAAAGGATGCGGGGTATATCAGGAGAAGGATGCTGAGGATGGGACTGTCAAGCAGGAGGTGAGGAGGGATGCCAAAGAGGAGCTTAATGGATTGGTTGAGAGAGGACATGCAGGTGGTAGTGGTGACTGAAGAAGATACAGAGGACAGAGTGAGATGAAGATGGATGATCTGCTGTGGTGACCCCTAATGACAGCAGCCCAAAGAAGAAAAAGACTTCAGCTTGATAGTATGGGATCTGTATATGAACCAAACATTACTACAGCCAACACTGTACCACCAAAGATCAGATGTGAATAAGATCTGGGACTATAAGTGCAGTGGGCTTAAATCTGATTTAAAGAAATAAATAAAAAAAAAAGGGATAAAAAATAGTGAATTGGCACAAAATAAAAAGATCAGTAAAATTTCACACGAAGCCCCCCAAAAATGAAAAAATCTCATTTGTAGGTTAAAACATATTTTTGTGAAATATTGCTAACAATTTGAACATTCAATTATTTTGGGCAGTGGGCGTGATTGTCTTCTGACTTCCAAAGTGCACAGTAAAAGAAAGACGAGGTACAACCATGGCCTATGACATTTCCTCTTCTTTTATATTTTACGGCATCAGCAGGAGGAACTTGCAGTACTAGAAGTACACAAGCCACTTACTGTTCAACAAGCTACTCTGATCTTCTCGCTCTTCTCAGGTTCTGGTAACCTTGGACCATTTGGAACGAGTCAGTACCTTCCAGGAATTTGTCCAGATATTCAGCCAGTTTGGGAACGAGATGGTTGAGTTTGCCCACCTCACAGGAGACAGACAGAATGTGAGTAACACGTTTGAGAGCCTGCAGAATTTCTTACTGCTACCGTGGGAAATGGACACGGCTGATCTTTTCACTTCATTTAAAAACCCATGCATGCACACTGTCATCTTTTACACATCTCAGTCTGACTTGTATGCATGTGTATGAGGTACTAAGTACTATCATTTGGTACCACTGCCTGCTGGAAAGACTTGCTGTCAAATGTGTAGTCAATTTTGGAGAACTGGACGAGGCCTATAGCTCCATCATGAGGGAACGTTAGCTGTGACACTGTGGTCTTGTGTCACGTTTTTATATCATAAACCAGCAAACGGGCGTCTCATTGCTGAGGACACTACGAACTAGATTAGGGCCAGGGGACATAACACCTGGCTGTAACAGATTCATTGTTTAATTTGGGGAAATAATGATGGATCACAGAGCTAAGTGGTGGTCAGTCAGGACTCAAAGCAGTACCATCAGGTTGGTGGATGTGGCTATAAGCAGCACCAATATGAGTACCAAAACCTGACCAGACGTCCGGGGTTTGTAAATACATCCCACTATCATTATACTACGAATTGTAGTTTTAGAATGTACCTTCTTAAATGTGTAGTAATGAACATTTTTACACCCACAGGCAGTGATCGTGTATCTGGGGGCATTGTTTCTCGGTAGCGAGTGAAGTCACCTTACATGCTAACTCACCCCAGGTGAAGTCACCCCAGTCCATGTGAAGTGAGGTGACTGATAAATTCTGCTTATTGATGGATGCATTCTGTCAAATGTCCTAAAAAAAATTCTATACTGTCATAACTTTTAATGCATTTTATTGTCCTACATTTTTTACAACTTTCCCATATAATATTATATTTTGTAGACTGACACAGATGACCCTGATGACTGTTTCACAGGGACTTCTTATCTGCCTAACATGTAACTGGAACAATTTTAGAAGAAATTTTGCTGTTTTTAAGGGAACAAATAACTTGCCAAAACTTGGATAAAACGATATTGTCTCAAAACTGGATTAAGGGAATTTATGGCGCTAGTGGTGTGTATAAACATTACTGAATGAACTTACTAGCATTTAAATATTGTGTTGCTAGAGTGGGGTGACTTCACTCAAAACACAGTGGGGTGACTTCACCTAGACTGGGGTGAGTTCACCTGAGGTGAGTTTGCATGTGGGGTGCCTTCACTAGGAACCTTGTTTCTTGTCCGCTGTGTCCTGTCTCAAATTGTTTCGATCCGATTTGGACCAAATTTTACTTGAGTGACTAAGGGTCAGAAAAGGACAAACTGATATGACTTTTCCTGAGATTAGCAAAACATGCATAGGATTAACAGAGTCATTCAGCGAGTGGGTCCACAACATTTTGGTCACTAAGGGTCATCTCCTATTACTGATTTTTAGCCTTGATTTTTGTCCAGATTCCGAAATAGAGGAAATCGGACCCCCAAAAAGTTGTAGGTTTTTGTAGTTACAATTTGTATGTAATTAGAGTTCTTACTGTTACCATTTTATATCACATATGAACAGATTATTCTGTTAAAATATCTTAATTTGAAGAGCACAACAGGCTTTTCATGGATTTCATGTTGCAACCAAGAATCAGAAAGAGGCTTCTATTCAGAGAACGGTGTAGGTCCCGATTACTGCATTTTTTTTTTAAACCCAATTGTCCACTGTCTCCAACTTTTACACAAGATTACCCCAGATCTCCACCCATTAAATCCTCTTGTTCACTTTTTTGGATCATGGTTCATCCAGATGTTAAGATTATTTTTTTAACTTGTTTAAAACTTTCTCAATTGCACACAATGTTCTACAACGCTACTTTTACCACCAATGACACCTAATTTGAAACCCTGATTGGGTATCAGTGTTTTTATTTAAATTTTTAGTTTTTCCTGAAATCGTAGACAATTGAATATCAAAAATCCGTAGTGGGAGGCAGCCTTAACTCCATAAAAACTGCATATTCAGGTCTGAGATTTTTAAATTCTGATAACTACAGTTGAGGACCCGAGAGCCTTATGTTTTGTGCCATGTTGGTACCTTTTAACACGCAGTATGAGGATGATAAAGTAAAGACAGACAGCACTGCATTTTGCCTGCATGGTGATTAAATTTATAGGCACCTGTACTACCAACCACAGAGCCCTGGTGGCCACTGTTGTATGCTGAGAAAAATTAGGGAGAAGTTAAGGTCAAAATCTAGACCCAGTGCTTACAGTATATACAGGGGATATTTGTAATATATAATTTTATAGGAGATATTTAGAGTGTCTTTTCTGTTAAAAAATACATTGCTGTGGATTTTTTTTATTTTTGCACTAATATGAAGACATCAACTTATTGGTCACATGACCTTTGATTACTTTGAAAGGTCAAACTCAAGGTCATAACTGTTTAATTCAACAGCAACTGTTTAATTTAAGTTTGGAGCCTGTATGGATTAAGCATGGTGGAAGGATTGTGTGTTAGTCAAGGATAAAGTGGTTCAATTTGAAAACTGATCAAGTGTCAAGGCCACACAAAACCACGTATTATGGTATTAGTGAACCACAAATAATGAATTTGTATGACTGCATCTCAAACACTTAAGGTTTAAGTGTTGCACTCTCTGAGTGATCTTCCTTGTCATTTCTGCAACAATCTGTACTGCTTAAAATGGTTGCTGATCTAAATATAATCTATCGACAGAAGGATTTATTATACAGGCCTGACTGTGTGAGTGGATTGTGAAATTAGACTTTGAAATCTGTTATATTTATGCAGTGAGTGTGTAAGCAAACTGTGCTGATCAGCTGTTCCACCATGAAATATGAGTAACAAATGTTATGCTGATTTTCATTGTCACTGGAAGGTTTCAGCTTTCCTTTTTACACATATTTATTTTTATTAATGGCTCACGCTTATGGATATGGACATGCTGTGTACTTTCTGCAGATCTTCTATAATGTGCCATGCAGCAGACATTTAAAGTGAAACTTTAGTTCAGAGCTCCATCACAACAGCCATCTTAGTGGCTGCAGCTCTTCACTGTGAGGAAAGTTTGAATCTGACTTTGATGCATGCAGTCAGCCTCTGCAGCTAAAGCTTTTTGACTGCAGTAGATATAAATTGATGCAAAACCTCCACAGGGAGGCAGGACTGACCCTCCCTCTTTTGGAATCGCATAAAGCACATAAACCACAACTCGTTGCAGCTCCATATATCTCTGCTCATTTGCCCTCCTGTTTTCTATATGTTTCTTGTACTGACTCCTACTCGTTCGCATGTGCAGCATTTCTGAGGAGATTATTCTGCTGCCTTTTCCCAAAATCCAAAATTCAATATCTGCCTAATTCAAGCTGTTTAGTGTGCACGGCACCAGCAGCTCATACACAGTGACAGCGTTCTTATTTTAACAAAGTGAGTCTTTAAAGTTGGACAGCAGCCCATGACACATTTGTGCGTCCTTTCATTCAAGCATGACATTTATGCATGCATTTGATGCTGCATGTCCTTCAGCCACCCAAAGACTTCTAAGAATTCAAAACTGGAGTAAAGCCACCCATTACCATCTGGTGCATGTGTGTTTGTCCTGCAGGACTTGAAGGATGAGAAGAAGAAAGCACGGATGGCAGCAGCCAGAGCTGTACTGGAGAAATGCACTATGATGCTGCTAACGGCATCCAAGGTAAACACCTGGGTCACCTCTGGGTCTGTGTGGTGGGCTGGATCCAAAGATATGAGCATGTCCCAAATGTATTCAACTTGTTAAAATCATAAACTAGACCGCCGCGCTCGTAGAGCACAAACCTCCACCAACACTAGTATTCAATTCCACAAATTTGTACCTTAGAAAAAATTTTCAGTGTCAAAGTCCTGTTAGAAGTGGCTTTTCATAAACTAAAATATAATACAATATATAGATCAAAAGGGCTTTTCAGTGTTAAAATCAAATATCTGCTAAATCCACAATACGGATCAAATGTGGATCAAACTTAGTCTCTTCCTTGAGAGTGCCAGTTTGCACCTCATTGTCACAAATAAGAGTGACTGAGGCTCTTTTGATTGAGATATAATTAAAAAATGTACATCAGATGCGCTTTTCAATATTAAATTCAAATGTCCACAAAATCCACAGTCTGGATCAGATCAAGATCAAACTTTGTCAGGCGATAGTGAGTGCCAGTCTGCATCTCGCTTTCAAATATGAGAGCAATTGAAGCATGTTTAATTAAGATATAATGTAAAATATACATTAAATGGGGGTTTCAATGTTTACAATTTTACACAGCGTTGCCCCAAGGTGCTTCACACAAAACAATTCAAAACAATTTAAAATTAATTAAAAAAACAAAAAAATAAAAGCACAATTAAAAAATTTAAAAAAACACAATAAAGGAGTAAAAATTTAAAGAATTAAAAAGGATGCTAACCATAATACTGAAAAAAGAAATGTGTCTTAAGTCTCATCTTCAATGTCTCCACAGAATCTTACTGTCTTATTGAGGCTGGGAGACTATTCCATAAGATTGGGGCACGATAGGAGAAGGCTCTTTGACCCACAGACTTTGTCTTCACACTCGGAACACATTTAATTGGCCATTTAAATGACCACAAAATCTGTAATCTGGATCAGATCCAGATCAAACTTTCTCGGTCAATAAAGGATACCATCCTACATAATGCTTTCAAATATGGAAGAAATTTTATCTTTTTTGACAGAGTTGTGAATTTGTGAATATCTGTTCAGTGGTAAAGCTAGGGATTTTTCCTGACTTTGACCCTGAAACTTTCATCAGTTCTTGCTTATCAGGACATGAATCTTCAGTAAAAAAAATTCATGACAATATATGAAGAACTGTGGGCTCCAGGCTGTTCACAAACAGACAAACAAAAAGGGGTGATAACATAACCTCCTCCAGCTTCGTTGGTGGAGGTAAAAATATTAGCAGTTGAAAAGTACGGTAAATCATGGGCTTTGACATTTTACATCAATTTTCTACCAAAGACTTGCCTCCGGCACCCGGATTGTGAGTCGGCACGGATCAATAAAGACGCTGTGTTCCACCGGATGCGTTGTGCTCTGGAGCAGGTCATTGAAATAGTCACCGAGGCACGGACCAGTGGCGAGAACAAGATTATTCCTACCAGCATCTACAACAGCATCAAGGACTTCAAGGTAGGTTCAGACACGGTGAAGTGGTCATGTTTTATGGAACAGGCTTAAGATTGCTCATGCTCATCGGCCGCATGTTGGTCTGTAAGGTCCAGCAGTGATGTTCTTCTGAGCAAAGCAAAGTCATTTTTTTTCTGTTCTGAAGCGATGAGAACAGCTCAACTGTTTCATGGGTTAGGGAAGTGCAGTTTTAACTGGTGGAGGACTAACTGGAGGACACACCTGTGCCAATGTGTCAAAAAATAGCCTTACATATTTTCTAAACGTCTAAACATATAAACTATTCATACCTGCCTGACTTTACCCTGAGTGCATATAGCCAGTTTAGTCAATCAAACAGCAGCAGTCATTAAAATTTTGCATACAGTATGTTTCTAATTTTTATATTGACATCCATGCATCATTTCCTGATAAACTAATGAAAATGTTCATTACATTAAAGAATTAGGACAAAATGTGTCAGATGCTTAATATGCGTTTTTATGCTGATGACACAGTTATTTGCTGTTTTAGATTCACCCCTGCTAAAGCTGTTGAATCTCTACAGACAGCTTTTAATATGGTCCAGCACACACTTTTGCAGCTAAAACTGGTGCTCAATGCTGAAAAGACCAAACTAATGTTGTTTGGAAACACCAAGAAGGTGCCTCAAGCTCAAGCTACCCCTACGGTATCCACTCTTGAGGGAAATGCCATTGAGGGGGTTCACACACACATACCTTGGTGTCTTGCTTGATGACTCCGTCACATTCAAGCCACATATAGACAATCTTTTGAAGAAAGTCAAATTCAAATTGAGTTTTTCTTTCACAATAAATTTTGTTTTTCTTTTGAGGTGAAAAAGCGGTTTGTCACAGCAACATTTTTATCTATTTTAGACCATGGAGATTTGTTGTATATGAATGCCTCAGCTCAATGTCTTCAAAAAATTGATGCTGTTTATCATGCTTCTCTGAGATTTTGTTACAAACTGTAAAGCCTAGACCCATCACTGTGAACTGTATTCTCGAGTGGGATGGCCTTTCTTTGTCCACCAGGAGGTTGGGACATTGGTATATTTCTATTTATAAGGCCATGCTTGGGCTGCTGCCTTCTGACATCTGTTGATTATTACTCTTTGCATTCAAATGATCATTCATTGCTCTCTCTGTTCCCGGAAAGAACTGGGAAAAAGGGCTTTTGTTTGCTTGGCTAAATCTACATGGAACATGTTGCAAAAAGACTGCAAATTAACTGTTTTTTTGTTTTTTTTTCATTGAGCACTTTTAAGTCCAGACTGAGAGAACTTGAAATTACTTCTTTAAATTGCTTCTTTTTTTCTGAATTGTATGTTATTTTAATTGTGTAAATTTAATTTTAATTGTTGTATAACTTTTGCTGCCTCTTGGCCAGGACTCCCTTGCAAAAGAGGTTTTTAATCTCAATGGGACTTTCCTGGTTAAATAAATAAATAAATAATGTAGAAAAATGCTCTATCTTGCTGAGTTTAATAAAGCAATAAAAATAAATAACGTTTCCCCCAGGGAAGCATTATTTATTTTTATTGCTTTTTATATTGCTTGCTAAGTGTAGCACATTTGCACACCACAGCGTGTGCTGTTATTTAATATCAGGACTTTTAAATTCCAAAAATAAGCAAGACGGACAAATAAAAGAGCAATGGACAACATGGATGTTATTTGATGCAGTTTGTGCGAAAGACAATGTCAGATGGACATGGTTGGCTGATCCACAGCACTGGAATCATTGCAATGAAAACATGAGTCTATTTTATTTATTTATTTATTTTTAGCAAATCTTTAAATTGGGCTTTTTGTGCATTGTTGTAATGTATGTTTATTGTTGGAGTTTATTTTGATTAGTGTGCTGATTCCTGGGAAAGCCCTATATAAATGCTTTGTATTGTTATTATTATTATTATTATTAACAGACGTGATTTTTCAGTATGTAAGTTGCATGGAGTGTATGTCACAGGACCTCCCAAACTAGTAAAAAAAACAAAACCAACTTGCAACTTATACAGAAATAGATTCTTGAATAATTTTGGTGACAATTAATTTAACAAATGGCACAATCACAAAAATATCCTTAATAATAAGTTTTAAACAAAACTCATTAAATAAAAGCAAATAATGATGTGATCCACTTGTACTTGAGGTATGAGTGTTATTTGAAGGTGAAATGTACATCACTGTTACTAATCTGTCTCTTCCTTGCTTACTGAAAAATGAAATGAAGAAAATCAGATTTTTTATTTATTTATTGAGGGGAAAAAAATAAAAGTGTGCTTGTTGCTTTTAATAACAGTATTCATAGTACCGAATGACAAATTTAAGATAACTTTGGTATGTTTTGTTTGCCTGGTAAGACTTTAAAAGAGGTATTTGTCAAGAAAGGGGGGGAGGAAGTACAGTGAAGTTGCAGTGAGATGCTGTTTGCATTATTTATGTAAACATTGGAATCCTGAGATGAGATCTAAGGCCCAGTCTATCTATATATCATAATCCTGCTCACTTAACAATAGGATCTTCAAGGAATATTGATATTAAAGCATTAAATTTGGGGATTTTTCTGTTCCTTTGCTCAGTGTTTTCTCCTTTTCCTCTCACCCATCCTTCAATCGCCTCCCAAACCACATCCTCCCTGCCTCGTGTGCAGTCCAGCGTGGAGTGCCTGCGGGAGAGTCTGTGCTCCTCGTCACCCCAGAGCGTGGGCAGTCAGCTGGAGGCGCTGGTGGAGCGGACAGAAGATTTCACCGACTCTGCGTACACCAGTCACGAACAGCGACAGGCCATCCTCGGTCTGTGCCAGCGGGCCCACCAGGACACTCAGCAGCTGGTGCACGCCTGGTCTGACACAGTACGTTGGCACAAACGGATACACAAACTCACATTAAGCCCAGAACCTCAAAACAACCTCCCACAAACAGTTAACAAAGCAAGCAGCAGCGTGCAGAACCCACTCAGAGTCAGAACCCAGCACACACTCCCTCACCGCCTCATTCACTCATTCACCTTGTCTGTTTCTTTTCACACACTGCTTTGAGAACAGCCGTGTGTAATAACCTGCCCACCGTCACCACGGCTCATTCAGCTGAGCCACAATCATCACATTGCATTCTTTGTCTCGTTACCACTCAGCAGAGACTCATCGGCCTTCAGAAATGATGGGCTTATGAAACACAAGTCACTTTATCACAGTTTCTCATAGTGAAGTGTTTCAGCACGTATCCTGAAAGGGCACGACGACTATTGCAGTGCAACGGCGCCTCGTCCAGCCCTTTGAAATTAAAGGTCACGGCTGGAAGTGAAAGGAGTAGAAGAGGAGTTTTTAAATGGTCGAGGAAGCTTCATAAAAGTAAATCTGAATGTGCAATTATTCTTAGACGTTCTGCCCCGTTCATTTTGAGGTCTTGCTTTTGTCGTCACAGCTGCAGTTAGTAGAATCTGTATATTTGACTGTGCTGCGTTTCACTCCAGCTAAATCGTTGGTCAGAGACTGATTTTGCTTAACTGTTGTACAGTATTTTTAAATGTAAAGTCTCAATGAAAAGAGAGTTTCAGAACCTTTTTAACACTGAAATTGATTCGATTCACTGTTGATAAATGAGCTAGTGGTTCCATTTTTACATTAGTAATGTGTGTAAAGACAGCTGATAAAGAAATCTTCCTTTTGCACAGTAATACATTTATTTTTATTGTGAAGACAAACCTTTGTCAACGGTCTCTTTTTTATTCCACCAGGATAGCACCAAAACAGATGAATGCATTTGAATGAGATTTTGTGGAACATTGGGGTTTGATTCACAGAAGACTTGATTTAATTCTGCGGAAGATCTGGATTTCGAACATCTAGTGTCTCGTTTATAAAAATATGTATGCAAAGCAGAAATGTGCAAACGCATTATTTTCCATATTCCTAAAGCCACACTTACACATGGTTCTCCTTTGTAAATCTCAGTCATCATGAAATTGTATGCACATGGGCTAGCCTGTTCCTCCACTCCCATCTTTAGCCATGAATGGATGTAGAGCAGTCAATTCCATATAAATCCTCTCTGTCTGATTATCAAAAGCTGCACCCGTTTCCTCACATAGCTCATAGAAAACAACACAGCGATGAAAAATAAAACAGGGGAGGAAAAAGCACAATTTTACCAAATGTGAAATGAATATGGTCATTGAGGAAATGGAGAAAAGGTTAGAGAAAATATGGGTGCACTTCATGCTCGTGTATGCATTCTTTGAAGCATGCATGTGATGCACACATTTTCCTTTATAAATTCCAGTTCATGCATGAAAGTGTGCATACATGGTTTTTGTGCATGCATCATATACTTTATAAATGAGACCCATGATCTCAGCACCATCTTATGTAGGTTAAAATAGTGCATAACTGTATCTTGATCTTAAATCTATAGTGTCATATGAGGTTGTCACAGTTCTTAAAAGGGACCCAAGAGCATGACTTAGGAAGTAAATGGAATATTAATCGTCATTAATTGGAAAGACAAGAATATCAGACTCCAAGACAAAATTCAGTCAAACAGACTGAGACAAAATCCAAAACCCAGACAGGGTCAAAAACACAATCGAGATTAGGGTACGTGAGCAGAGATTAGAACACTTTTGCATTTTGAGAGTTCAAACAACTGGACTGTTAATACTAGAGCCTGACTAATATATCGGCCGGCCGATATTATCGGCCGATATAAGCCCTTTTCAAAGTACTCACTATCGGCCGAAATTTTGCCGATACAACGCCGATAATTTCTCATAAGCAGAATAGTTACTGAAATAATGTTTGTGTCGGCAATGTAAAATGTCCTTGCACCGTTTGTCCAGTAGATGGAGCTCTGACTCCATTCAACTGATAGCTGCTTACACCCCTGCCTAAATGTGTTCATCACCGGCCCCCGTAGTTTGCCGTCACACTGCACTGATCGGCTGACAAAAGCATACAAGTAAGTTTATAAGGATGATGTTTGTAATAACTTTGCGATTACATTCACCCCACATTTCTCCCATTTCAGTTCAACTCAGTTTGATTAATTCAGTTTATGTAGTAATGTGTCAAATGTGCTTCATTGTGTCGGTCACGCTTTTTATTAAGCCCACGTTGTGTAGACCTTATTTCTAGCATGAAAAACTTTCGTTTACTGCTAAGAGGTTGAAACATTCAGATTCACTGGTCATCCGGAAGGGTTCTGGGAATTACTACCGTTCACCATTAACTCTCTAGGGCCGACGCCGTCGTATACGACGGCTGGGACCAAGGTTTACTAAACTGTAAATAACTTTTTAATGATGAGATAGAAACTTACTTTTTTTTTTGCTGAAAAGTTAACTCCACGGACTTTCGAGCCACCGTCGGCCATCTTGGTACTCCTCATAGAAGATGTGTGATGCTGTGCGCAATGTGAGTGTCCAATCGGAATTGGTTCTCCGTCACATGGTTTTCCAAAATCCAATTGTAGGGCAGATTTACCTCACGTGATATGGCAAAGATCGTTTTCATGAGTGATATGTTACTAGTTGGCCCATTTGAATAGCCCTCTAACTGCTCCAATTGCATTTTTGCATTTTTTGAACTTGAAAATTCTTCTGTTATAAAGTTAATCAATATGAGGACAAAGCTTCAGCTTTTAGCTCATACCTTTTTTTGTTAAGGGTCCAAAAAAGAACATTTTATTCATTAAAAAAAAAAATAATAATAATAATATCGGCTTATTTATCGGCTATCGGCAAATCAGCTGATTTATTGATTATTGGCATTTTTTTCATCCATATATTGTTATCGGCATCGGCCTCAAAAAATCCATATCGGTCGGGCTCTATTAAATACAGATATTAACATGCCGAGATTTCATTTCCATTTTGTCATTAAAATGTGCAATAACGTTCATCGTACTCCTGCAGAAAACATTACAGGCTTGTAATATCTTAGCGTTTTATGCTCTGCTTCCTGTTTTTTTTCTTGCTGGAGCAGCAGTCAGAACACGCCAAAGAGGTCACCGAAGACTTGGAGACGTTCATCCTGAAGACGTGCCAAAGTGTCAGCGACCTCAGACGTGAGGTGAGCACCAGTCCATCCTTTCATCCTGAGTCGATGTGCTGCTGACAGAGACAGAACTGAGTCGCCGCCATTGTGCTTCTGTCGCCGTGTTTCTGTTTTTCTTTATTCACATCACTTGTCTCACCTGCTGGCTCTCTGTCAACCAGCTTGGCTTTCATTCACTGCCTTCACTCATCTTTCTCCACCCTCCATTACTCCATCCCCTTCTAATTATGTCCCATTCAACCTCACTTCCTCCTCCTCCAGCTCCATAAAGTGGCTGCCAGCCGCGCTTCAGACTTGCTCAAAGTTCACGGGGAGCAGTTGCCGCTGCGAGCTCTCAAAGCGGCGTGTGCCGAGGGAAACCTGGAGGCTGTGGCTGAGTACTCGCGCACGCTCACGGAGCAGAAGGAGCAGCTGGTGGAGGTGGGTGGGAATAGAGTCACTGGAGCTAAGTGGCGGGGGGCAGTGAGAGGAGTGGCAGTGCCGCCACCTAGCAGAGGGGGGCACACTTACTGCATAGTGGTAATGAAGAAGTCTGCAGCCACGTCTCATAACTCTCGTAATAACACACTGTGCCCGATGACACATCAGAGCAGATGCAATAATAGTCAGGTAGCTGCTTATAACTTGCACATTACCGAAGGCGTGTGTGCAACCTGGACAGTGGTTACGGAAGAAAACACACGCAGGTTGAGATGCATGAAGGTCATCTTCAAACTAACTTTTTATATCTGCCTTTGCTAATGTTAGAACAAATCTTATATCATAGAAATAAATAAATAAACAGACGAGATGTACTTCACCATCTGAGTATTTGGAATCGGAAAAAAGCAAAATATGGAGGATAATAACTTCCAGCTTGCAGTTTATTTTAGTAACTATTTTTATGATAATGAGCTAATTATGAGGGTTGAATGAAAAGTAATGCCTCCATTTCCTTTTTCATCCCCCCGGTATGAAATGGGGGGGTGTAGCGATAAGCATGTCCGTCCCTCCGTCCATTTTTGCTTGTTAGCGCAATATCCCAAGAACCAGTCGATTACAGTGACCTTGCAGTTGATTTCAAGGTCATAGTAGATATTCAAGATATGGTCATTGCCACCCTTGTTAGCGTGATATCACAATAACGAGTTGAACAGTTTCATTCATATTTAGCATAAAAAGGGAGTACTTGGGTGATCCCTCCTCCACACCAGTTACAGTGACTTTGGGGTCAATTTCAAGGTCACAGCAAGATTTTCAACATTCTTTTTACCACCCTTGTTTGCATGTTATCTGAAGAACCATTTGACCAATTTCATTCATATTTAGCACAATGGTAAATGGACTGCATTTATATAGTGCTTTTACAGTGATGCCTCGCATTCACCCATTCACACACACACACACTCACACTCCGAGGTCAGGGTGCTGCCATGCAAGGCGTTCACTACACACCAGGAGCAACATGGGGATTATGGACCTTGCCCAAGGGCCCTCAGTGATTTTCCAGCCAGATGGGGGTTTGAATTGAGGATCCTCTCAAGCCTCTGCTTAACCACTACCCCATCACCTCCCCATGAGGGTGTACTTGGGTGATCCCCTGACATGTGTATTACTGATTTGTGGGGCCTGGGGGGGATTTGTCATCTTCTGATGACTCTTGTTTGTCAACAGTTGGCAGCACTGGCACGAATCCATTCTGTAGTTTCCCATCTACAAGCGCCAAGTTAGTTAGCGCCAAGATGTCACGGTGAAAGTTTGCTTTGTTACTGTGGTGAGTATGGAACCATGTGAAGGAAGTTTGTTACTACGTTTTAAGAAACAATCATTGAGTTCTTGACAGTAGATGGTGTTGTTCCAGTGGAAACTCATTGAAGAACGCAAGTCGTTTATGGTAATGGATGTGTTGATGTAGGCACTGTGTGGTGCGCTGGGTCTACAGATGCAAAGATGGTGAAGCTGGAACAATGGATTTGTGTGACAAACCAAGTGTTGGATGACCTCTGTCAGCAACTGATGAGTTTCACAAGAAACGAGTTGATTCGGAAGAACTGGTGCATCACTTAAAGAGAAATTGCCTTCACAATTGGAATTTCACAAGCGCGTGTGGGTCACATAATCGCTTTGCTTGATTACTGGAAGATTTGTGCTCGGCGGGTTCCCCTGATGCACGGCCTGAAATGAAAGCTCACGGGCTTGGAACTTGCCAGTAACTTCTGTTGCGTTATGATACTTAAGGTGACAATATCGTTACTGCAGATGAAACTTGGGTGCACCATTATGAACCCAAAACAAAATGTCAGTGTTTGGAATAGCGACACAAAGCCTCGCCTCAGAAAAGAAAAAAAAAATTCACATCACAATTTCCGGCTGGAAAAGTCATGTCAACAGTTTTGGGGATGCAGATGGTCTTCTCCATATTGAATTCCTGGAACATGGTGCAACAATTAGCCCATTACATGCATAGCTTTCTAAAAGCGCTTACGGAGAATTCGAAGGGAGAAAGAGAATGTTTTGCTGCAACATGACAATGCTGCTAGGCCACACACATATATTCAGCCTCAAAAACTTCAACCTAAAAAAAACATCAACCTAAAAAAAATTCAACCTCAAAAAAAAATTCAGCTTTAAAAATTCCACCTCAAAAATTCAATCTAAAAAATTCAACCTAAAAGAATTTCAACCTAAAAAAAAAAATTCAACCTCAAAAAGCAGGGAGAAGCAATCTAACCCTGTCTCAATCATCCAATGTTCAGCAATTTAACACGTCTTCTTTTGATTTGGTCTTGGTGTCACATGACCAATGGAGCAAAACATGATTGCCTGAATGTTGGATGATTGAGACAGTGATCAATTGCTTGCCCCTGCTTTTCTATTTTTTGAGGTTTTAAATTTTTTTTTGGGGGGGGGGGGGGGGGGGTTGAATTTTTGAGGCAGAAATTTTTTTTAGATTGAATTTTTGAGGTTGCATTTTCTGACGTTGAATTTTTAAAGCTGATTTTTTTTTTTTTTTTTTAGGATGATTTATTTATTTATTTAGGTTTAAGTTTTTGAGGCTGAATATTTTGATGCTAAACAAATTCATCCTTAGAAATTCAACTTCAAACTGATTTTGATGCTAAAAAATTCGAACTTAAAAATTCAAATTCAAACTATGATGGCACAGATTTACTTCCATACACACTTCTCATGTCACCATGGAAGAAGTGAGGAAGCTGAAACACATTGCCACATCCACCAGACTTGATTTCCATCTTTTCCCTAAAATGAAGGAAGACCTTCGTGTAAACAGCAGTCAGGAGCTGGTTGTGGAAACAGAAGATGGAGTTCTTCCATGATGCCTTCACTAAACTTGTTCATCTTTGGCATAAATGTATTCACTTATCTGATGACTATGTTGAAAAATGAAGGTATATAATTAAAGTACAAAGTTTAAGGAAAATTTTTGTGTTTCATTCTTTAATATATTCCCATCCAATCACAAGTAATTTTCTTGGAGGCATTACTTTTCATTCAACCCTCGTATTTGCTTAGCTCGAGATAACAGCACTTTTCTAATGATAACTTGGTTACTTCATCTCATTAACATGACATAACAAGAGGCAGATTTCTCAAGATAACAAGGTCATCATCGTGATAATGAATAATGATTGATGTTTTTATTTTTTTAACTGATGGCAAAATTGGAACAGTGTTTCAAAACACCTTGAGACCTTTTCAGTGCACGTGTTCTGAAACATTGTCTGGAGTCCCTATCAAAAGGAAGAAGTCATGTTTCTACACTAAACGGGGCTTCAGTTCATCACCAACTGTTCTGAAATGTTGAATATTCTAGTTGTGTAGTTGCCCTTGTCTGGTGGTTCAACATAATAAAACACAAGTTAATGAACTCAGATTGCCGTATTTTAGTCACAAACAATACTTAATGTAGTAAAGTTGACTTATTTATAGCTTCTTTGTGTTGTTATTGATTGTAATACCACACAGCCTGCTTTCAGAAATATTTCAACACCCCTCAGTGTCAATAACACTTATTGCCATATTCGCCCAGAGGAGAAGAATCTCTAGTTTATTGGATAGTGCAATGTTCTCTTATTTGTTCCAGCTGACATTTTTTTATTATTCCAGCAGCTTCTGTGCCTCGTGAGAGGATATTTGCCAAAGCAGAAGCACAGGAAAACATGCTTTTTCTGAGTAAACATATCTAACGTGAGACTTGACTAGCCAGTGTACACAGGCAATCTGTACAAATCTTTACAAAATCTCTCTTTATCCAAAATTATGATAAGATACACAATATAACCAACATAGTAACAAATACATGTACAGTAGTGTTCAGAATAATAGTAGTGCTATGTGACTAAAAAGATTAATCCAGGTTTTGAGTATATTTCTTATTGTTACATGGGAGGGGCCCGGCCGGGCTCAGCCTAAAAGAGCGACGTGGGCCTGCCCTCCTGTGAGTTCACCACCTGCAGAGGGGGCCATGGGGGTCGGGTGCAGAGAGGATTGGGTGGCGGTCGAGGGCGGGTGGCCCGGCGGCCCGGTTCATGCTCACAGCCCCTGGCTGTTGGGACGTGGAATGTCACCTCGCTGGGGGGGAAGGAGCCTGAGCTTGTGCGGGAGTTTGAGAGATACCGACTAGAGATAGTCGGGCTCACCTCCACGCACAGCTTGGGCTCTGGTACCCAACTCCTGGAGAGGAGCTGGACGCTTCATTTTTCTGGCATTGCCCACGGGGAGAGGCGGAGAGCTGGGGTCGCATTGCTCCCCAGCTCAGTCGCCATGTGTTGGAGTTCACTCCGGTGAACGAGAGGGTCGCGTCCCTACGCCTTCGGGTTGGGGACAGCAGTGCAGAGTATCCGACCTTCCTGGAGTCCCTGGGAGGGGTACTAGATAGCGCTCCGACTGGGGACTCCATTGTTCTCCTGGGGGATTTCAATGCCTACGTGGGCGGCGACAGTGAGACCTGGAGGGGGGTGATCGTGAAGCACGGCCTCCCCGATCTGAACCCAAGTGGTGTTCAGTTGTTGGAATTCTGTGCTAGTCACAGTTTGCCCATCACGAACACCATGTTCAAGCACAAGGGTGTCCATAAGTGCACGTGGCACCAGGACACCCTGAGTCGGAGGTCGATGATCGACTTTGTAGTCGTATCATCTGACCTTCGGCCACGTGTCTCGGACACTCGAGTGAAGAGAGGGGCAGAGCTGTCGACCGATCACCACCTGGTGGTGAGTTGGATCTGCTGGGAGGGGAGGAAGCCGGTCAGACCTGGCAGGCCCAAACGTATCGTGAGGGTCTGCTGGGGACGACTGGCGGAACCCTCTGTCAGCGAGGTCTTCAACTCCCATCTCTGGGAGAACTTCTCCCAGATCCCGGGGGAGGTTGGAGACATGGAGTCCGAACGGACCATGTTCTCCACCTCCATTGTCGATGCGGCCGCTCGTAGCTGTGGTCACAAGGTCTCTGGTGCCTGTCGCAGTGGCAATCCCTGAACCCGGTGGTGGACACCGGAAGTAAGGGATGCCGTCAAGCTGAAGAAGGAGTCCTACTTATCTTTGTTGGTAGGTGGGACCCCAGAGGCAGCTGACAGGTACTGGCAGGCCAAGCGTGCCGCAGCCCGTGCGGTCGCAGAGGCAAAACTCGGGTCTGGGAGGAGTTCGGGGAGGCCATGGAGGAGGACTATCGGTCGGCCTCGAAGAGATTCTGGCAAACCGTCCGACGCCTCAGGAGGCAGAAGCAGCTTTCCACCAGCACTGTTTACAGTGCAGGTGGGGAGCTGTTGACCCTGACTGGGGATGTTGTCGGGCGGTGAAAGGAGTACTTCGAGGATCTCCTCAATCCCATTGTCACGTCTTCCGAAGAGGAAGCAGAGACTGGGGACTCAGAGGCGGACTCATCCATTACCCAGGCCGAAGTCACTGAGGTGGTTAGAAAGCTCCTTGGTGGCAAGGCTCCTGGGGTGGATGAAATCCGTCCTGAGTACCTTAAGTCTCTGGATGTTGTGGGACTGTCTTGGCTGACACGCCTCTGCAACATCGCGTGGCGCTCGGGGACAATGCCTCTGGATTGGCAGACTGGGGTGGTGGTCCCTCTGTTTAAGAAGGGGGACCGGAGGGGGTGTTCCAACTATAGGGGGATCACACTCCTCAGCCTCCCCGGTAAGGTCTATTCCAGAGTACTGGAGAGGAGAATTCGACCGATGGTCGAACCTCGGATTCAGGAGGAGTAGTGTGGTTTTCGTCCTGGTCGCAGCACACTGGACCAGCTCTACATGCTCCATCGGGTGCTCGAGGGTTCATGGGAGTTCGCCCAACCAGTCCACATGTGTTTTGTGGATCTGGAGAAGGCTTTTGACCGTGTCCCTCGGGGCACCCTGTGGGGAGTGCTCCGGGAGTACGGGGTCCAGGGTCCTTTGCTAAGGACTATCCGGTCCCTGTATGACCGCAGCAGGAGCTTGGTTTGCATTGCCGGTAGTAAGTCAAACCTGTTTCCAGTGCACGTTGGCCTCCGCCAGGGCTGCCCTTTGTCACCGGTTCTGTTCATTATTTTTATGGACAGAATTTCTAGGCGCAGCCAGGGTGTAGAGGGGGTCTGGTTTGGGAACCACAGAATCTCGTCTCTGCTGTTTGCGGACGATGTGGTTCTGTTGGCTTCGTCAAATCAGGACCTTCAGTGTGCACAAGGGTGGTTTGCAGCCGAGTGTGAAGCATCCGGGATGAAAATCAGCACCTCCAAATCCAAGGCCATGGTTCTCGACTGGAAAAAGGTGCTTTGCCCTCTTCAGGTCGGTGGAGTGTCCTTGCCTCAAGTGTAGGAGTTTAAGTATCTCGGGGTCTTGTTCACGAGTGAGGGATGAATGGAGCGTGAGATCGATAGACGGATCGGTGCAGCATCTGCAGTGATGCAGTCGCTGTATCTGACCGTCGTGGTGAAGAGAGAGCTGAGTAGGGGGGCAAAGCTCTCGATTTACGGATCGATCTACGTTCCGATCATCACCTATGGTCATGAGATTTGGCTTATGACCAAAAGAACGAGATCGCGAGTACAAGTGGCCGAGATGAGTTTCCTCCGCAGGGTGGCTGGGCGCTCCCTTAGAGATAGGGTGAGGAGCTCGGTCACTCGGGAGGAGCTCGGAGTCGAGCCGCTGCTCCTCCACGTCGAAAGGAGTCAGTTGAGGTGGCTCGGGCATCTTTTCCGGATGCCCCCTGGACGCCTCGCTGGAGAGGTGTTCCGGGCACGTCCCATTGGGAGGAGGCCCCGGGGAAGACCCAGGACAAGCTGGAGGGACTACATCTCTCGGCTGGCTTGGGATCGCCTTGGGGTTCCCCCGGAGGAGCTGGGGGAGGTGTGTGTAGATCGGGAGGTCTGGGCGGCTTTGCTTGAGCTGCTGCCCCAGCGACCCGACTCCGGATAAAGCGGAAGAAAATGGATGGATGGATGTTACATGGGAAACAAGGTACCAGTAGATTCAGTAGATTCTCACAAATCCAACAAGACCAAGCATTCATGATATACACACTCTTAAGGCTATGAAATTGGGCTATTAGTAAAAAAAAAAAGTAGAAAAGGGGGTGTTCACAATAATAGTAGCATCTGCTGTTGACGCTACAAACTCAAAACTATTATGTTCAAACTACTTTTTTAGCACTCCTGTGAATCACTAAACTAGTAGTTCTTCACATCTGCGAGGCATTAATTTTGTTGGTTTGGAACTAAGATTTTGCTTGTTTACTAGTGTGCTTGGGGTCATTGTCTTGTTGAAACACCCATTTCAAGGGCATGTCCTCTTCAGCATAAGGCAACATGACCTCTTCAAGTATTTTGACATATCCAAACTGATCCATGATACCTGGTATGTGATATATAGGCCCAACACCATAGTAGGAGAAACATGCCCATATCATGATGCTTGCACCACCATGCTTCACTGTCTTCATTGTGAACTGTGGCTTGAATTCAGAGTTTGGGGACCCAAAAAGAACAAGTTTTATTCTCATCAGTCCACAAAATATTCCTCCATTTCTCTTTAGGCCAGCTGATGTGTTCTTTGGCAAATTGTAACCTGCACATGTCTTTTATTTAACAGAGGGACTTTGCGGGGGATTCTTGCAAATAAATTAGCTTCACACAGACGTAGTATAGAAGCTTGAATCTTCGACTGGACTGGGTTGCTTGACGCGAGGACGTTTCGCTTCAAATCGCAGAAGCTTCCTCAGCTAAAATTCTTGCTCTGGTGGTCTGACTTCTGTCTTGACTTTTGTAGAGAAGAATAATCAAGAAGTCACAAAAGCTGGAGTTTGGAGAGGCAGACTGCTATAGGCTAGTGACTAAACAATAGCTCTAATTAGCACCTATTGTGCTCTAGTTAGCACCCTCCTAATGACAGGACAGCTGTCCCTCTCCTGATGGCTCCCTTGACGACTCTGCTGATGACATGAATGACTCATTACCATGAACAAAAGACTGAAACTGCTTTGACCTGAGCAAAGTCTAAGTCTTCTGTCTAAGACTTAGACTAAGCAACCTTTACACAAAAGGCTATACCAGCACCGCAGAGAGGGCGGCAGTGGACCTCAGTCTGCAGTTCATCTCCACCTTAAAGACACTAACCACACGTTTGAGGACAAGGAAGTTAAAATATTAGCCAGAGAGAAGCAATGGTTTGAGAGAGGGGTCAAGGAGGCATTCTTTGTGAAACGTTTGAAACCCAGCCTTAACCGGGGAAGGGGTCTGAGACACGCTTTATCACCTGTTTACAATGGGGTACTCAGCGTTCAAACACGTACACGTGATGCCTCCGCGGCTGTTGCCACATTGAATGTCAAACCTGACTCGGACTCACTCAGCCTGCTCACCTCGTTTGCTGCGCTGTGACTAATTAGTCTCCAGACTTTGAGGATCCCTGGCCTTGAAAAGTTATGTTATTTTGAAAAGTTTAAATGGCAAAATAAACAAACAAACCAACAATTTCAGTTTTTTCCAATTTATTTTCATTTATATAGCACCAAATCACACCAGAGTTGCCTCAAGGTGCATCACACAAGTAAGGTCTAACCTTACGAACCGCCAGAGCAGCAGTGGTAAGGAAAAACTCCCTCTGAGGAAGAAACCTCAAGCATACAGCAAAGGGGTGACCCTCTGCTTGGGCCATGCTACAGACATAAATTCCAATCAAGTTTATTTCTCATTTAATATTATTAAGGTGTTTTTACTCACTTTTTTGTCTGTCACAATGGGGTTTTTTTTCCAACAAATACATTAACAGCAAAATGAACAGCAAACGAACAAAGGATCAGGCCACAATAACACTCACAATACTATCATTAGAAATAGAAAGAGATAGAAAAAAAATCAATTGTACAATAACAAAAGTAAAGGTTACTTTAACATGAATTCTCTTCAAAAAATTCCTTATAGAGTGTGGCAGTTTTATGATGATGATGTCATACGATGCAAATAATAGGCAGATTACATGATGACATCATTTAGCGACTTCTGGTGACTTTTAGGACAGCCAATAGCCACTTTTCTTATTGAAGAGTTGGCAACACTGCAATTGCATGGTCATACTGGGCTTCCATCGAAAAACAGTGGCTGTACTACAGCTTTATTTTAGATCCTGATCCTAAATTGATTTAGTGTATGTCCTCACACTGTCACCAACTGAAACACCAGTAAACCTCTCACTGTCAGATATTAAAGGGCAAGTTTTCTGTTTGGCTACCTTTGTTAAACAGTAACGCTGGAATCAGAATATGGAGATAAGCACCAACGCCAACACGCCTCAAGGTCTATATAGGACTTGTTTCTTCATTTTAAAACATTCTTACATTCTTAACACAATGGGACATCTACAGCTGAGCTGTAAATGAACTCAAATCATATTTTTTCTGAATCTCAGTCAAGTGTAGTATCATTGTTGATTTTATAATTATTGCATATATTGCTGGTGATGTTGTTAAATTTCTGTAGGGACTATTAACCAGGCGTGAGGTAAACAGACTGGTGCTAACTTCTGTGGCTGATGCAGGGCTGATATAAACTGATATATTAGGAAATAATACACCTATCTGGCCATATTTCTACAAATGTTTTGTACCACTAACATGAAAATGGTCATACCCTGGTTTGTTAGTGTTATTTTAAGTGTGTAGTGGATTTTATACACTGGTACTGCTGCCTTGTTGGATTACTTATGTTTTTCAAAGGTGAGTCATTCACTCAGCATTTTGATTCCTGATGATGTTTCAATATGATTGAAACTGAAAACGTGAACATATCCTTTAAAAGAGAATGTGTTTTAGAAGGTTTAATGTACTTGCAGAAAAATTATAATCACAAATCCTTCAAGTATAACATTGAGGTTGTAATATTGTAAATTCTGTTTTTCTCTCACTGCAGACATGTAGGCTGCTGTGTCACGTTTCGGGGACAGAGCCACTGGAGATTACCTGTATACATGCAGAGGAGACCTTCCATGTGGTTGGTCCACAGGTAATCTCACCAGATGTTTTCAGAAACACTTCCTTCTACACTTTAAAAAAAAAAATTAAAAATATGTAATTTTATGGATTTTTTTTTCTGTATATTTTACATTTTTTCCTGCATTTTAAAATACCTCCCAGTAAACTCAATAAAATTACAAAAACAGCTCAATGCTAAAATACCCTCGGCCATATGAGCATTGTCTTCTTTAATTGGTATCCCAGTGCGGGGTGTGTGTGTGTGTGTGTGTGTGTGTGTGTGTGTGTGTGTGTGTGTGTGTGTGTGTGTGTGTGTGTGTGTGTGTGTGTGTGTGTGTATATATATAAATTTATTATACATTTGTTATTTACATTAATTATTAAAATCCTGTTGTCTCACTTACAGTGTGTACATGTTCAATAAAGCCCCTCTTATCAATCAATCAGAAACAATATTTATGTTTATGAGCTTATGACAACAGCGAAAGTTAGCTTTGAGTTTGCTGAAGTTAGCGTGGTTGCTGACGTCCGCAAAATGTCTTGTAAATCACCCCAGACGTGTTATCAGGTTACAAAAACAGCATTTTCAGTTTTAGAAGTGTTTATTTCTCGCTAGTTTTTACATAATATATGACAAAGAAGTTATATTTACAAATAAATGAAAGTGTTTGCAGCTAGCCTGTGACTTCACCATGCTAATGTCCACGAAATGTCTTATAAATCACTTCAGAGGTGTGATTAGGTTCCAAAAACAGCCTTTTTAGTTTTAGAGGTATTTCTCGCTGGCTTTTACAGAATATATGAGAAACATGTTACATAAATACATAAATGAAGCAGTTTTATAGAGATGGTGACACTCTGCTCTGACTGGCTGTCACAACCCGCCATTCAAAACAAAAATGGAACAGAATGTGACTTATTAACCTCTTAAAATGGGTCAAGGTTAGCATCTCTGAACTTGTCCAAGGTCTGTGGCCCAAGAATGTTATCAGTGAAATTAAAGACTCTGGCAGTAATAGGACTGGACTTATGCTGAGTACAGACAGACGGATGGATGGATGGGCACAAAGTCTTCGCAATAACCGATGGCCATATTTGATGGCCTCGGGTAACAAGAGACGGTGAAGTTACACATCTAATGTGAGATACTATGAACAGCTTACAGCAGTGATAGTTATTTTCTGTTATTTTACAGTATTTTTATGGAACTTGATCAGCTGGACTATCACCCGTCCCCCCCTACACACGAATATAGATCATGCATGATGTCATTAATAATCAATATTTGTGATTCACTGTTAACTTTATTAAGTGTAGTGTTACTGTGTGTTTAATGTACATCCAAGAAACAACCAAAAACACTGGCAACATAGTTTGATTTCAGTCTGCACACATGATTTAGGTTTTTTTGTTTGTTTTTTTACAACCCCAACTCAGAAAGTGATGAGATTGCATGAAAAATGCAAATTAAAACAAAACAACAACAAAAAACTGTTTGCCACATTTACTTTGACTGCCACATGGCAGAGGGCAGCACACTTAGTGTATAGTGGTAATGTTGCCATTCCTTCTCAGACATTTTGGCATTGAGGACTCCAAGCGATGAGCAATGAAATACTTCAGATGTTATTCTGTCCCATTCTTCCTGCAAACACATCTTACGGTGTGCAAATTGACTCCCGTCCCAACTTGTTTTGGAATGATTTACAGGCATGTATTGCAGAAATGGATTTAAAAAAGTTGACAGCACATAACATGAAAAATCCTGGGTTCATACAGTCTGCAATAAAATTTTAAAAAGAAGTCAAAATAAATGTAATAAAAACTGCAAGTTTCTTTTCTTTTTTAGTATTATTATTATTTGCATTTGCCATACTGTCCCAACTTTTTCTAATTTGAGGCTCTGTAGTTTCTTTTATTTCATTATTATGCAGGAAAATGCAATTATTTGACTGTTACCTGATTATTTCACATCGATTCCACGATAAGTGCAGTATTGAGTGACGGCAGAGCAGCAGTTCTTTGTAGCTGGTGAAAGTGCCCTGAGTTTAACCGGTGGAACTCTGACGTCAGTGTGTTATTCCAGTGAATTTTTTTCAAGTAGGGGCTCGGAAATGTTCAGGTTCCAAGTTGACTGATTGCAACGTTGGCATTTTTTTGCTTTCGTATACATTAAGTTTAACATTTCACCTGTCTTACTTCATAAATGGGGGTAAAATGGGACTCAGGTGTCACAGTGGAAGACATACAGAGCGACAAGATTTAAACCGGAGAACCATTTAGCTCCATAATATATGGCATCCGTGTGGTCCAGTGACGGGGATGAAATCAGTCCTGTGTAATAATATTCTGTTTAGACACCATCACAAGGCGGAATAGACAGTTTACTGCATTTTCTCCTGTCTCGATCAGCTGAGCCTGCCATTTATCGGAATACGCTGTACACCTTATTCCCCCCCTTCCCCACCCAGTCCCAAATCTAATTATGTTTGCTCTTGAAAAGCAACCATGCCTGTAATTATCTGGCAATGTAGAATGTTCTCGTCCTGCTGCACTAATGTCAGGCCCTGCGTGACTCTGCAGTAATGATTCCGTTCCGAGGTTCAAAGGTTAGCCAATCAATACAGTCACAGTGGGGGGGGGGGGGGGGGGGGGGTGACAGCTCTCTCTTTCCTTCCAGACTAATAGAGGGGTGCCCCAGAACCCCAGAAGGTAATTGGCTATTAAATGCTATGCTGTAAGACATAACAGGGCTGGGGTTCTGCTTCCGATGCAAACAGTATGTGTTTGATTTTTATGTTTGGATGTCTGAAATCCCATTTCTCTTGCCAATGACAGTTTAAAACTCAGGCTGGGTTGCAGATTGTATCAACATTTGATTGAACATTGTATCGTAATGATGAAAAACCTGACTGTTGTGTTGTCTTTATGCATTATTTTATCATTGTCAGAAAACAGATGGTTTTAGTTGCTATGCTGATTGGCAGATTTGGAAATGACAGCATTCATTCATTCGTTTTATATTGTGGTGAAGAGGCAGCCCTTTTAACCACATTTGAACAGTGGTGGGCACAGTTCCGTTAATCCGCTAACCGCTAATTAGTGAAGCTAACTTTTTTGTTAGAGGATTAGCTTTTCAGCTAAGTTAGAAAACTATAAGCGGACCAATTAGCTTCTGCTAACTTTCAGTCCTCTGACATTTTTGCTAGCATAGTCCACTATGCCCTATCCCATCCAGCAGATGGCAGTGTTGTATGCATTTTGGCCGGGGGGTCAGTGATGAGAGGAGACTCATTTCCCATAATGCCTTTTGGCACGTGTGTCGGTTAACGCTCAAACCTTCAGAATTAGCGCATTACTTTAAAAGATATGTGCGATACTTTCACTTTGTAAAAGTGACAGACTTGCCGTTCATGTCCATAAACTGTCCAGAATTAGTTTTATTTATAAATGAAACCATGAGTGAAAAATGCTTTGCATTTGATCTTCTCTGCCACAGTCTGTGTTGTTGTGTGTGAAAAGTAAGTGACATTTCTTTACAGCAATGGGCAGGGTGCATAAAGAAAAAAGCTCTGGCTCATGGTTTGTTTTGGGTTTGTGATAGCCTTTGAATTTACTCAGAAGCCCCTGCGGTGCTTAAACTCAAAATTGGCTTTTCAGTAGCCGACAGTGTGCGGAATCAGTACTAAAAGTTAGTGGATAGTGGTTCGCTGTAACTTCTGCTAAATGTTTTAGCGGTTTATCGGTTTAGTGTTATAAAAGTCAACTTTTCAGTTAGCAGATTAGCGGTTATCAAAGCTAATTTTTCGGTTAGCTGTGCCCACCGCTGCATTTGAATCACTTGTATCATTGGCTGAACAACTTTTTATACTCTCGCTCAGATCATATCGGCAGCGCAGACGCTAGCTCTCCACCCATCGAGTAAGATTGCAAAGGAGAACCTGGAGGTGTTCTGTGAGGCCTGGGAGTCCCAGCTGTGTGACATGGCAGTACTGGTCCGAGAGATCAGCGACGTGTTTGAAGGCAGACGAGGTTTGTTAAAGCCAAAGCAACTGGCGTAAATGTGCAAAACTTGTCATTATCTTTGGGGAAGTACTTCATTGATGCCATCACCATCCCATCAGGGCTATTATATGGTACCAATTGTTTTGATTGGCATCATTATGATCACAATATTTGTCCCAAGGTTCCAACTAGTTAAGTCCTGGGAAACTCCAGAATTGACAATAAAATTAAGAAGCACAAACTCTTCAGCAGGTTTTACTGACCCAGATATGATTGTTTGTGCATTATTGACGGGAATGAAATAATCTTGCCAGATTTGGTCTGTCAAAACAGACCCCAAAGAAGTGAGGGTGGGACTTCAAAAGAGGTCCACAAAAGCTCCTAAAAATGTTAAATTTGCAAATATTAAACTATTTAGCATTTGAATATAAAAGCTAATTCATTGCTACTTTTTCCTTGTAATTTATTACATATTCTTTAGCACACACACGTGATGATGGTAGAATGTTGGTTTGGCGTGGTCACATATCAAAAAAGGTTTCCGCGAACCATG
This sequence comes from Thalassophryne amazonica, assembly GCF_902500255.1. NCBI lineage: Eukaryota > Metazoa > Chordata > Actinopteri > Batrachoidiformes > Batrachoididae > Thalassophryne > Thalassophryne amazonica. Next base: position 49,341,309 of record NC_047122.1, read on the forward strand.
GATCACATTGTCTATTCAAGATTATGCAAGTTATTGTTATTTTCTGAGAAAGTCCCGTCTTTACAGTTAAATTATTATTATTATTTTTAAATAAATGCTGAGTACTATGAAAGTTAGCTTATTCCTTTTCTTTATTCCAGATCATGTTCTTTCTGTTTGAGAGCAAGATTTATTAATTTCACGTATTCTCTAAGACGCAACACGTCATGCTGAGTCAGACCTACTTCTGCTTCTTCTTCTTCTTGTTTTACAGTTGTTGACATCCAATTTAATGGTGCATTAGCATTACCTTTTGCTCTGGAGTGTGAATCACAGTACCTCTTTAAGATCAGTAAACAAGGACAGCTTGTCACATGTAAAGACAGTGCCATCTTGTGGCCATCAATGACAATGTCATATTTTCATAATATAAATTGCTTTGAAATATAAGTCGGCACACCCAGCTAAACAGGTTTAAAATAAAGTATGGTCCGGAAAATATGGTAAATTCTACATTATTGTCCTGTATTATTGATGGCAATAATGTTTTGATTGGTCACATTGAAACAGTGGTCATATAACAGTGGTGTTATAAAAAACAGTGCCTCAGGAAGACAGTACAGTGCAGCACACGTTTCGGGCAGAAAACAGCCGTTCCCACAAAGATGGGGGAAGGTTTTTATTCCACACATCTAAGACACAACTGCCCTTAAGCATGCGACAGTTGTAGAAAGTGGAGGTAATATTTTGAAGCTCAGTTCAGCAGGGTATGAGAATCACATCAGGATGTGATCTTCCCATAAAGCCAAAATGCCCTGTTAAGCCGTTATATGGCCACCGTGGAGAGATCTATAGTGCTTTTATTATTTCTTTTCATCTTCCCCCATTAAACGTACCAATAAAGTTTATGTTCCGCGTAGTCTATTCATGTGAACCATGCTGTTCAACGTTATGATGAAAGATTCTGTGTGTGTGTGTGTGTGTGTGTGTGTGTGTGTGTGTGTGTGTGTGTGTGTGTGTGTGTGTGTGTGTGTGTGTGTGTGTGTGTGTGTGTGTGTGTGTGTGTGTGGAGGGTGGACAGTGTGAAAAGATATTTCACTGCCATCATTAGTAAATAACCACAATTGCCCGTCCTAATTGTCAAAAAAAGTGTAGATATCTTTTTTTTTACTGGTCTTTTTTTTTTTACTTATCTTTTTTTTTTTTTTTTTTTTTTACTTGATCTTTTACCAGTAAAAGATCAAGGACCGTGACGTCGCCCGGTATGGCGGAGCCGGGGTCCCACCCTGGAGCCAAGCCTGGGGTTGGGGCTCGCGCGCGAGCGCCTGGTGGTTGGGCCTTAGCCCATGGGGCCTGGCCGGGCTCAGCCTGAAAGAGTGATGTGGGCCCGCCCTCCTGTGGGTTCACCACCTGCAGAGGGGGCCATGGGGGTCGGGTGAAGAGAGGATTGGGTGGCGGTCGAGGGCGGGTGGCCCGGCGGCCCGGTCCATGCTCACAGCCCCTGGCTGTTGGGACGTGGAATGTCACCTCGCTGGGGGGGAAGGAGCCTGAGCTTGTGCGGGAGGTTGAAAGATACCGACTAGAGATAGTCGGGCTCACCTCCACGCACAGCTTGGGCTCTGGTACCCAACTCCTGGAGAGGGGCTGGACGCTTCATTTTTCTGGCGTCGCCCACGGGGAGAGGCGGAGAGCTGGGGTCGCATTGCTTATTGCTCCCCAGCTCAGTCGCCAAGTGTTGGAGTTCACTCCGGTGAACGAGAGGGTTGTGTCCCTACGCCTTCGGGTCGGGGACAGGTCTCTCACCGTTGTCTTGGCCTACGGGCCGAGCAGCAGTGCAGAGTACCCGACCTTCCTGGAGTCCCTGGGAGGGGTACTAAATAGCGCTCCGACTGGGGACTCCATTGTTCTCCTGGGGGATTTCAACGCCCACGTGGGCGGCGACAGTGAGACCTGGAGGGGGGTGATCGGGAAGCACGGCCTCCCCGATCTGAATCCGAGTGGTGTTCAGTTGTTGGACTTCTGTGCTAGTCACAGTTTGTCCATCACGAACACCATGTTCGAGCACAAGGGTGTCCATAAGTGCACGTGGCACCAGGACACGCTGAGCCGGAGGTCGATGATCGACTTTGTAGTCGTATCATCTGAACTTCGGCCACGTGTCTCGGACACTTGAGTGAAGAAAGAGAGGGGCAGAGCTGTCGACCGATCACCACCTGGTGGTGAGTTGGATCCGCTGGGAGGGTAGGAGGCCGGTAAGACCTGGCAGGCCCAAACGTATCGTGAGGGTCTGCTGGGAACGACTGGCGGAACCCTCTGTCAGCGAGGTCTTCAACTCCCACCTCCGGGAGAGCTTCTCCCAGATCCCGGGGGAGGTTGGAGACATGGAGTCCGAGTGGACCATGTTCTCCACCTCCATTGTCGATGTGGCTGCTCGTAGCTGTGGTCGCAAGGATTCTGGTGCCTGTCGCGGCGGCAATCCCCGAACCCGGTGGTGGACACCGGAAGTAAGGGATGCCATCAAGCTGAAGAAGGTCCTACTTATCTTTGTTGGTAGGTGGGACCCCAGAGACAGCTGACAGGTACCGGCAGGCCAAGCGTGCCGCAGCCCGTGCGGTCGCAGAGGCAAAAACTCGGGTCTGGGAGGAGTTCGTGGAGGCTATGGAGGAGGACTATCGGTCGGCCTCGAAGAGATTCTGGCAAACCGTCCGATGCCTCAGGAGGCGGAAGCAGCTCTCCACCAGCACTGTTTACGGTGCGGGTGGGGAGCTGTTGACCCTGACTGGGGATGTTGTCGGGTGGTGGAAGGAGTACTTCGAGGATCTCCTCAATCCCATCGTCACGTCTTCCGAAGAGGAAGCAGAGACTGGGGACTCTGAGGCGGACTCATCCATTACCCAGGCCGAAGTCACCGAGGTGGTTAGAAAGCTCCTCGGTGGCAAGGCTCCTGGGGTGGATGAAGTCCGTCCTGAGTACCTTAAGTCTCTGGATGTTGTGGGGCTGTCTTGGCTGACACGCCTTTGCAACATCGCGTGGCGATCGGGGACAGTGCCTCTGGATTGGCAGACCGGGGTGGTGGTCCCTCTGTTTAAGAAGGGGGACCGGAGGGTGTGTTCCAACTATAGGGAGATCACACTCCTCAGCCTCCCCGGTAAGGTCTATTCCAGAGTACTGGAGAGGAGAATTCGACCGATGGTTGAACCTCGGATTCAGGAGGAGCAGTGTGGTTTTCATCCTGGTCGCGGCACACTGGACCAGCCCTACACGCTCCATCGGGTGCTCGAGTGTTCATGGGAGTTTGCCCAACCAGTCCACATGTGTTTTGTGGATCTGGAGAAGGCATTCGACCGTGTCCCTCGGCGCACCCTGTGGGGAGTGCTCTGGGAGTACGGGGTCCGGGGTCCTTTGCTAAGGGCTATCCGGTCCCTGTACGACCGCAGCAGGAGCTTGGTTCGCATTGCCAGTAGTAAGTCAAACCTGTTTCCAGTGCACGTTGGCCTCCGCCAGGGCTGCCCTTTGTCACCGGTTCTGTTCATTATTTTTATGGACAGAATTTCTAGGCGCAGCCAGGGTGTAGAGGGGGTCTGGTTTGGGAACCACAGAATCTCATCTCTGCTGTTTGCGGACGATGTGGTTCTGTTGGCTTCGTCAAATCAGGACCTTCAGCGTGCACTGGGGCGGTTTGCAGCCGAGTGTGAAGCGTCCGGGATGAAAATCAGCACCTCTAAATCCGAGGCCATGGTTCTCGACCGGAAAAAGGTGCTTTGCCCTCTTCAGGTCGGTGGAGTGTCCTTGCCTCAAGTGGAGGAGTTTAAGTATCTCGGGGTCTTGTTCACGAGTGAGGGACAGATGGAGCGTGAGATCGATAGACGGATCGGTGCAGCATCTGCAGTGATGCGGTCGCTGTATCGGACCGTCGTGGTGAAGAGAGAGCTGAGTAGGGGGGCAAAGCTCTCGATTTACCGATCGATCTACGTTCCGATCCTCACCTATGGTCATGGGATTTGGCTCATGACCGAAAGAACGAGATCACGAGTACAAGTGGCCGAGATGAGTTTCCTCCGCAGGGTGGCTGGGCGCTCCCTTAGAGATAGGGTAAGGAGCTCGGTCACTCGGGAGGAGCTCGGAGTCGAGCCGCTGCTCCTCCACGTTGAAAGGAGTCAGTTGAGGTGGCTCGGGCATCTTTTCCGGATGCCCCCTGGACGCCTCGCTGGAGAGGTGTTCCGGGCACGTCCCACTGGGAGGAGGCCCCGGGGAAGACCCAGGACACGCTGGAGGGACTACATCTCTCGGCTGGCTTGGAAACGCCTTGGGGTTCCCCCGGAGTAGCTGGAGGAGGTGTGTGTGGATCGGGAGGTCTGGGCGGCTTTGCTTGAGCTGCTGCCCCCGCGACCCGACTCCGGATAAAGAGGAAGAAAATGGATGGATGGATGGAAGTGTAGATATCAACTCATAATCATTTAAAGATAAATAATAACACAGTATGTATAAACTGTAAACTAAGTTTTTTTTTTTATGGCTTCGTGTTGAAATAATCATAATAACTCTATTGTTAGGAGACAAAAGACTGTATTTGTCACTCCCCAGACCTGGGGTGAGTATTCTTACGTACTCTCATGCATATCGCTGTTGTATTCATTTGTAATCTTCTGATTACATTATTTATCTTTTTCTGCAGAAGCATTCGGCTAACCTAAAGACTGCCAAGGCTGTGAAGTTGGATGCAGAGGTAACATACATCATGAACTTTTCTGTCTTTCAGCACAATACATCACATCGCGTCTGGTGGTGTTCCCCCGTTCTGACAGCGGTACACCAGGAATCTTTGTGTTGCCATGTTGAAGAATTGATGCGTTCGTATGGTAATAGAGTGCAATATGCTGGCTCGCCATTTTTTAGATGATGGACTGCAGGAAGCAGGAGGGCAGCATTACACTGATTACATGGTGTTAAATTAAAATTTGCCTGTTTGCTAACTTGCGTTTGGGATTTGTAAGATGACATGCTCGGAATCTTTTTTTTTTTTTTTGGTGTGTGCAGGAGCAGACCAGCATGGCCAAGCTCGGTCTGGAGCTCCGCTTGCTGTCATCAGATGTGGACGCAGAGGTGGAGAAGTGGGAGGAGCAAGAACACAACATTGTCCGACAGAGCCAGAGCCTGGCCAGTATGGCCTACAACATGTACCTGTTCACCAGGTAGCCTGCTGCTGCACCGCGCAGCTATAGACTGTACTTATACTGGACAAACTTTGCATGCCGTCACCCGTCTGGTTTCTGAAGAGCCGTTTTAAAGCTGAAATAGGGCGGCTCCCAATGACACAATCTTGGCCGTACTTAACTCCACCTGACTTACAGCCAACCCTTAAAAAAGCAAGAGGTGGAGCAAGACTGGCAACAGTGGTGGGCACAGTTCAGCTAATCCACTAACCGCTATTTAGCGAAGCTAACGTTTTCATTAGCGGATTAGCTTTTCAGCTAACTTTGAAAACCATCGGGTTAGCAGTTAGCTTAATTTAGTTCCGCTAACTTTCAATCTGCTAACATTTTTTTTTTTTTTTTTTGCTGGTAAAGTGAGTAAAGTTTAACAGTCACAAACATTTGTAAACCCTAAAATCAACCCAACAGTCAGGCTGGTGTTCTGTCGATGAGCTCCCGTAGCGTAAATCGACAGTTAGTGTGTCTGCTTTAAAGACAGCGTGCACTCCACCCTTTTCAGGTTTCAAATCCCGCAAAACTTCGGAGAGGTCGCTGCGCTGCGAGATCATCATGCATGCAGTCTCTTGTTAACGTGACAAAAAGCATTAAAAAATTACATTATTGTAGTATAATATTAATTTACAATTGTCATCATGTGGATTCTCTATGTTGTTTTGACTGCAGCGACTCTCTGGCGTGAAAGGGATTATGGGATACATGAAAACTCTGGATGCAAATTTTTACTTTTTTAAAGTGAAAAAACACTTATTGCTGAATTTTTATGTAAAGACAAAACTTTTTTTCGGTGGGGAAGCTCAACGCGATGGGTGAGGTGTAGATTTTACTAGTCACATAGAATGCAACACAGGTGAGCCGTTCTTGTAACAGTTTATAAATATAATGCAGAGATAATAAATTGTGACTGTAAGTACTGTGATTTACTGCTTTTTATAAAAACGATGACTGTGTTTGGGCTTTAATCTTTTGTTTATTTTTTTTTTAGTGCATTCCTTTTTGTGTTTGTGATCCAGAATTTACCCAGCAGCCCCTGCGGCACTTAAACTCGAAACTGGTATATCAGTAGCCGACCGTATAATCTGATGTGGCTGCAACCCAGTCAATACTAAAAATTAGCAGATAGCTGTAACTTCCGCTAAATTTTTTAGCGGTTTATCGGTTTAGTGTTATAAAAGTTAACTTCTTAGTTAGCGGATTAATCATTCAACGCTAACCTTTCGGTTAGCTGTGCCCACCACTGACTGGCATGATGAATAAAATCTAAATATGCCTCCCCATCTCACAGTTAACAGATAAGGAATGGTAGGATAATGGTAGCAGGCTAACTTGGGTGTGGTTGTTTAATAAATGCATGTTTTTTATGGACTAGGCGGTAGTGGGTGGTGTTATTAAAATTGTATGACTAGTATTCCTTAGTAACTGTTGCACCATCAGTGGACCTAATGCTGCAGGCTATCTGCTAATTGGCGCTAACAGTGCTAACATAAAATTAGATAATACTAAAATTTCACTCAGTGGAAATACCAGAGCACAACTTCTTTGATGGACGGTTAGTACAATAACTTAATTATACAAATGGTTAATTTAAGCACAAGAAGCCACATTACGGTATTTCTGTTATTCAGAATAAACTGTTCAGAAAAAATACGTCTGACTCAACCAGGTTGCGTCCACAGCAGTTTGCAGTCACTGCAAATGGAGCCCTGACTTCTATCCACAGATGTCAGTCAACGCAGCCACGCCAAAGTGTAACCCACTTCAAACGAGGTGCTGGAGCTGCTCCAGCACCTCATGACCCTTAATTGGAGTAATTGAGTATAGAAAATTGATGACTGAATGGGAAATTTAAGACTTAAAGCATTTTTTGTACCAGGCTGTAAAAGTGTGACATTTTAACATGGGGGTCTATGGGCTTCATTTTTCACGACTGGAGCTTGGGGCATAGTGCAGACGTGCACACTCATTTTAAATCTGCAGCGTGCTTACATTAATTTAAGAGCTCAACCTTTTAAAGCCTCTTCGGGGTCTACAGGAATCTCTTTATAGGATTAGTGTTGACATTCTCAAGCCCACAGCTATTGATATTAGATCACAAATTTCAAATTTGGTACGGCAGTGCTTCTGTCTTACAATAAATGTGAGTCATTCGCCGTACACTATTTCTGGTAGTTGTAGATGCAATTTGCCCCAAATTTTTCTCGTTCTCATTTGGTGTTTCCCATATTGATTCCACAGGGGGGAGGGCCTGCTGAAAACCACACTCGATCTCTTTCATCAAGCTGAGGTACAGGCACCTTTATCCGCTAATCTCTCTTCCTCTCTGCCTGCTGCCTCTTTTTTCTGTTTTATCAAAGCTGTGCTTCTTTTGTGTCATTAAACCAAAAATACAATGGTGCCGGCAGACAAATAGATTGGTAAATGACATTATCTCATGACCACTCAAATATCTCCAAGAACATACAGTACTGAGTAACTCCTGGACAACACGGTGCTTGGTCACCTTGGATACACTAATGTAATAACAGACAAAGTTGCACAGAGGTGTGTGTCCCATCTGTACTAATTTTTCTAGGCTTTGGAAAAGCCTTGCATCGATCTGTAAAATGCATTGGATGAATTGATATTTAAATGAAGAATACATCACATAAAGTTGAAACAAGACAAGAACAGACATCACCACTGGCTGAACCAGCCAGTAATGACAAACTTCAGGCCACCATCTTAGTAGAGGTGTTAAATAAAGTTGCACAACATAAACAGACTACTTCACTTTTTAGCCCACAAACGTCTGGGAAGGATAACAGCAGGTCATCTGTTCTAATGGCTAATTACTGAATGCTTCAGATTCAGACTCGAGGCCAGAGCCATTGCTTGGGCGATAACAAAGACGACTGAAAGTTTGAAGAGATTCTAGTGATAAACATTCAGTTTCAATGCAAAGGGACACATTTTATTGAAATCACTTCCCTAATGTGGAGTAATTTAAAGAGAATGCTACTGGATCCCATTTAAAATAATTGATTTTCACCCAAAAAAAAACATCAAGGCAATTTACACAAGATGGCAGATGAAAATATTGTGGAAATGAGCTGTGTTCCCTGTCGTCTTTTTGTTGTTGTTGTTGTTATCTCTATGGTCCATCCCTTCCCGTTAATTAACACAATAACTCAAAAAAATGCTGTCATCTTGTACATCTCCAAATTAAAAGAGAATATAATGAGGACAAGCTTCTAAAAAATCTGGTGAACCCAAAAAAGTAAGTAATTTCCAGCAGATACATTTTAGAATCCACACAACCCTGCAGAAAGGATTTTATATGAATAAAGGTGAAGCAGATTTCTCTCTCACTCAACATATGCATGGTTGAAGTGATATGAAGCTTGAAATTAGGTTTGTCAGTTTTTTCATTCCTCAATTCGACTGTCTGTCTGATTGGCCACCAAGGACACCGCTGCCCATGGATAGCGAAGACTAAACAAGGGAGTAAGAGATGATACTTTATGTACGTTTTGCCATTAAATGATTCTTCATGGTAGCTGTTGTGCTTTTATAGCATAAATTTTTTGCTGTTTTTTTTTTTTTTTTTTAAGGAGCTTTCAGAGGAGGGACTCCAGCTGTGCTCATCTCTCCGCGCTTTTTCCACCCAGGTATACCTTAATGCAATATGTCCCGTTCTCTTACAGAAGCACACATTTTAAACTAACTCCAAATATTTACTCTGCACCCAAACAGCATAAATCTGTTGATTTATTGATTAAAGCTGTGGTGTATTGTAACATACGGGGCGTGGACCCTGATTGTGCTGGTGTTACCTTAAGAAGTTTCTGTATTTATTCTTTTACACATGGCTGAGCTTACAACCCCAATTCCAATGAAGTTGGGACGTTGTGTAAAATGTAAATAAAAACAGAATACAATGATTTGCAAATCCTCTTCAACCTATTCATTTGAATACACCGCAAAGACAAGATATTTAATGTTCAAACTGATAAACTTTATTGTTTTGTGCAAATATTTGCTCATTTTTAAATAGATGCCTGCAACACGTTTCAAAAAAGCTGGGACATTGGTACGAGGGTAGGCTGAAAAGTTCTAAGGCTGATTATGATGCAGTTGTTGAATTGAACAAATTCAGGGTTATTTTTCTACATAGTCTTCCTGTAACTCCACACACTTCTTCCAGTGGTGCTTGAGTGCTTCGATTCCCTTGGCATAGAAGCTTTCATCTTGAGAGTCAAAATAGTCCTCAACGGCAGCCATCACCTCATCATTGCTCCGATAGTGCTTCCCAGCCAAGTTGTTTTTTTTCAGGTTTGGGAACAGATGAAAGTCCGAGGGTGCCAAGTCAGGGGAGTATGGTGGGTGATCTACCAGTTCGAATCCACACTCGTGGATAGTGGCCATGGCCATTGTTGACTTGTGAGCTGGGGCATTGTCTTGATGGAACAGCACCCCTTTCGTCAGCTTTCCTGGTCGCTTCTTTTTGATAGCCTCGCGTAACTGTCTCAGTAGGTTAGAATAGTACTGTCCATTCATGGTTTGTCCCTTTTCAAGATAGTCCACGGACACAATGCCCTTGGCATCCCAGAAAACTGAAACCATGACCTTCCTCGCAGACGAAACGACCTTGTCCTTCTTTGGAGGTGGTGACCTTGGGTGTTTCCACTGCATTGATTGTTTTTTTGTCTCTGGTTCAAAGTGGTGAACCCAACACTCATTCTGGGTAAGAAAACGTTCCATGTAATTGGCTGGATCCTCTTCAAATTGCGCCAAGTTTGCCTTCGACATGACTAGCCTGGTGCATTTCTGATCAGGCGTCAGAAGACGTGGCACCCACCGAGCTGACACCTTTGACATTCCAAGTTCTTCATGCAGAATGTGTTCAGTTCTCTCATGGGATATTCCCACAGCATCTGCTAGCTGATTAATCGTCGATCGTCTGTCGTCCATCACAATTTCATGAACAAGGTCAATGTTTTTCTGGGTTGTGGCTGTTGCAGGCCGCCCAGACCTTGGGTCGTCTTCAAGGCTCTCTCTGCTCTTCTTAAATTCAGCTGCCCACTTCTGCACTGTAAATATGGAGGGAGCTTCAGCCCCTAATGTAGCAACCATATCCGCATGAATGTCCTTGGGCTTTAACCCCTTCTTATGGAGGTACTTAATCACACCGCGATGCCAGATTTTGTCCATTTTTGCTGTTTCCCTCTACCACGAACTTTCAAACTTGGCTATGAACCACAAACTACCTCACAACCTGGAAGAAAATAACACAGTTAGTCATCAGAAGAGTTGAACTTAATGCATGCCAAGTTTTGTTGAAATGGCATTTCTCCTTCTTGGTGAGCCTTAGAACTTTTCAGCCTACCCTCGGTATGTTTACCACTGTGTTAATCACCTTTCCTTCTAACAACACTCAATAAGCGTTTGGGAATTGAGGACACTAATTGTTGAAGCTTTGTAGGTGGAATTCTTTCCCATTCTTGCTTGATGTACGACTTCAGTTGTTCAGCAGTCCGGGGTCTCCGTTGTCGTATTTTGTGCTTCATAATGCACCACACATTTTCAATGGGCAACAGGTCTGGACTGCAGGCAGGCCAGTCTAGTACCCGCATTCTTTTACGATGAAGCCACGCTGTTGTAACACGTGCAGAATGTGGCTTGGCATTGTCTTGCTGAAATAAGCAGGGACGTCCCTGAAAAAGACGCTGCTTGGATGACAGCATGTGTTGCTCCAAAACCTGGATGTACCTTTCAGCATCGATGGTGCCATCACAGATGTGTAAGTTGCACATGCCATGGGCACTAACACACCCTCATACCATCACAGATGCTGGCTTTTGAACTTTGCGCTGATAAAAATCTGGATGGTCTTTTTCCTCTTTTGTCTGGAGGACACAACATCCATGATTTCCAAAAACAATTTGAAATGTGGACTCATCAGACCACAGCACACTTTTCCGTTTTGCGTCTGTCCATTTCAAATGAGCTCGGGCCCAGAGAAAGCAGCACCATTCCTGGATGTTGTTGATGTATGGCTTTCACTTTTTAACTTGCACTTGTAGATGTAGCGGCAAACTGTGTTAACTGACAATGGTTTTCTGAAGAGTTCCTGAGCCCACGCGGTAAGATCCTTTACACAATGATGTTAGTTTTCAGTGCAGTGCCGCCTGAGGGATCGAAGGTAACCGGCATTCAATGTTGGTTTTCGGCCTTGCCGCTTAGGTGTAGAAAGTTCTCCATTTTCTCTGAATCTTCTGATTATATTATGGACTGTAGATGATGGAATCCCTAAATTCCTTGCAATTGAACGTTGATAAACATTGTTCTTAAACTGATGGACTATTTTTTCACGTTGTTGTTCACAAAGTGGTGATCCTCACCCCATCGTTGCTTGTGAACAGCTGAGCTTTTTTGGGGATGCTCCTTTTATACCCAATCATGACACTCACCTGTTTCCAATTAGGTGTTCTTTGAACATTCATCAACTTTTCCAGTCTTTTGTTGCCCCTGTCCCAACTTTTTTGAAACGTGTTGCAGGCATTCAATTCAAAATGAGCAAATATTTGCACAAAAACAAAACAGTACGTCAGTTTGAACATTAAATATCTTGTCTTTGTGGTGTATTCAATTGAATATAGGTTGAAGAGGATTTGCAAATCATTGTATTCTGTTTTTATTTACATTTTACACAACGTCCCAACTGCATTGGACAATTCCAATGGGTTGTATATCTCACTCTGTATTCATGCACATACACACTGACACCTGCGCCTCACACATACGTGCCCGTTTCCCCCGTTCTCACGTGTCATGATGCCAGTTCCACCTTATAAATCACACAGTGAGAGCAGGAAATTAAGGCTGTCACGCACTCTTGCTGCCCTGTTCTTCAGAGTGGAGATCCAACAAACAAACGTGGCCTCGGCGCCTCCTTTCTTCTGCTTCTGTCCCTCTCTTTTAAGTTTAATTAAACAGTTCTTTTTGACAGCCATTAATGACCCCCATTTGTCACTGCTAGTCTGTGATTCTTCACGTGTGTGTGTGTGTGTGTGTGTGTGTGTGTGTGTGTGTGTGTGTGTGTGTGTGTGTGTGTGTGTGTGTGTGTGTATAATAGAGTAGGTGGGTTGATTTTGGCCACCCGGTACTAATTCCCAATCAGCAGCTCTACCTCTTCAGTTTGGTGCATGCTTTTCTGATTAATTACATCAAAGGAACTGCTGCTAATGGCGTCCCTCTGACTCATCCTCCACTCCGAACCAAACACGCGTAAATCACCTGTGATGCCCTCAGAGAAATTATGAAGTCACATATGCAAATGAGCTTGAACAGCTTTAAATGAGGTTTGATGCACTTTTGTCAGTCACGGACTGTGCTGTCCTTTACTAACAGATCCCCAAAAAATCTGCAGAGAAGTACAGATTCACTGACTGACAACCGGAGCGGTGATGTGATGTGATGGCACGGCCTTTTACAGTGTCTGTAATATCTGTAATTAATTACTCTTCCCAAAGATGCCTCTGAACTGTTAACCACAGGATCCACTGCACCAAAGCAGCAATCCTTACAGCATTTGTCTCTTCACCAAACTAACTCCATTCCTTGAACTATAAAAACACAACAAATCTATAACACTAACAACACTCCTAAACTAACATGGACTACAGTAATAATAATAAAAAAACAAACAAACCCCAAACTCCCATAATGCATTGCTGCAATGCATTATGATCGACAGTGTGTCTGCTTTAAAAGACAGCGTGTACATGCAAACCTTTACTTTTTTAAGTGAAAAGACATTTATGGAGTTAATACCTGCAAATGCACAGAAGGTGATCTACAAATAGTCCTTGATTTGCACACGTGTTTTGGGATGCACAAACACAAATTTCCGATTTGTAACTTCTGTGTTGGTTTTTACAAATAGATGTGTATTTGTAAATACGTCATTTTTTACATTTGTAAAAAAAACAAAAAACATTTGCAGTTCTGTTTGTGAAGTGTGACTCAGCATGTTGGCCGCTTTTCACACTCCCATCCAGTAGATAGAAGTGTTCTATGCATTTTGATGGGGTAGGGGGGCGATGAGACGAGACAGATTTCCCATAATGCCTTTTGGCGTGTGTCGGTTTCACTCTCTAACCTTCAGAATTAGTGCATTACTTTAAAGGTGTGATATTTTCACTTTGTAAAAATGACAGAGTTGCTGTTAATTTGTTGATAAACTGTTTGGAATTAGTCTGTTTATAAATGAAACCATGGGTGAAAGTGCCTTGCATTTGATCTACACTGCCTCTGTGAAAGGTAAGTGAGACATCTTTGCAGCAGCTGACAGGGTGTTTAAAGACAAAAGCGCTGGCTCGTTGTTTTGGGTTTGTGATTGCTTCTCATTGAATTTACTCAGAAGCCTCTGCGGCACTAAAAGTCGAAATTGGTTTATCAGTTGCCAACAGTGTGCCAAGTCTATACTAAACGTATGCGGTTAGCTGGAACGTCCACTAATTTTTTTAGGGGTTTATTGGTTTAGCGTTATAAAAGTTAACGTTTCAGTTAGCGGATTAGTGGTTATTGAGCTTAACTTTTTGGTTAGCTGTGCCCACCACTGGATTTCATGATGTTTGTCATGGTAAGATTTGCAAAATATTTCACGGTGGAAGATGCAGAGTGAAACATCAAAGCAGAAAAATAAAAACAGTAAAAGCTGTGATCCTCACTGCATTTATCTCGTTTATAAATGTAGATTTCATGAAAGTAAACAATCATCTACAGTAATGTTGAATCTCTGTTATGATTGTCACGTTAAAAGTTTGCAAAATATTTCATGGTGAATGATCCAAAGTGAAACATCAAAGCAGAAAAACAAGAATAAAACTTGGCACAAAGCAGCGATCCTTACAGCATTTGTCTCATTTATAAATGTAGATTTCCCGACGGTAAACAATCATCTACAGCAATGTTGAATCTCTGTTATGATTGTCACGTTAACGTTTGCAAAATATTTCACGGTAGAAGATGCAAAGCGAAACATCAAACCAGAAAAACAAGATTAAAACGCAGCACAAAACAGTGATTGAAGTTTTTCCTCCAATTTATATTGAAGTAAACAGCTGTACAAATGATACTGTACATACTCAATGAAATTCACTGGCAAAAATAAAAATAATGCATATTAAATTAGATGTAATTTTACCAGCTCAACTTCAGAATGCAGACAAACTGCATGCTTCAATGAGTAGTATGCATGGCGCGCACAGCAGCCTGCCACTACTGTGCATATTCCCTGAACTGACACCGCATCCACATGCACGCATAAGTGCGGTTGATCAATGTCCTCATGACTGTGATTTGGGTATCAGCTCAGAGAGCTAACAGTCCATTAAGCAACAGGAAGTCCTCATTTGTTTTACTCCTTCCTGTTCCCCATGGTGCACGTTAACCCAGTTGGCCTAACTAATAGTATAATAATAACAGTAATACGTAATAAGTTCTGCTGTCCTAACGGACATCTGCCTCGCTGCCTGTGTGTCTGTTCCAGTTGGTAGATGAGGAAAAGTCTGCCGTGATGATGGAGATGGGGAAACTGGTGGCTTTGTGCCAACAGCTGCAGATGGGAGCCAAAACTCCTGTACAGGGGAAGAACGCCACTTTTCAGAAGGTACCGAAACAACGTCTGTGTGCACGTAATAGTCACATCACGAGGAGAAAAAAAAATCACTTCAGGGAGTCACGTTATTGGAATCAAAACGCTGTTTCTGGAAAGGTTAAGTATTAGATTTAATCACAGGCAATGTTCTGAATAACCAATTGAGAGACCATCTGTGTGTGTGCACAATTATATGTCCACTTCATTTTAATTAAAAAGCCATGACTGCATGAATCCTTTGCTGAGGATCTGCTTTGGTTGCTAAAGATTAAATTTGAGTACATAGAGCAGATACATTGTGGGCATTTTCCTCAAGCTGTTAGAAATAGTCAAGTTTATGTTGACTCATACTTCATGCATAAAACATACATTCATCAAGGGAAAATTATAGATGCAGTGACAATGTAGGCTGAAGTTTTAGGTTGGTGTGCCTACCCTTTTCATACACAGTGCTTCTGGAAAGTACTCACAGCGCTTCTTTTCCACATTTTATTATGTTACAGCCTTATGCAAAAATGGATGAAATTCATTTTTTGTTCTCAAAATTCTGCACACAATACCCCATAATGACAATGTGATTTTTTTTTTTTTTTTTTTTTGCAAATTTGTGTGTGTGTGTATACAAGGTCTGTCAATAAAGTATAGGTCCTTTTTATTTTTTTCAAAAACTATATGGATTTCATTCATATGTTTTTACGTCAGACATGCTTGAACCCTCATGCGCATGCGTGAGTTTTTCCACGCCTGTCGGTGACGTCATTCGCCTGTGAGCACTCCTTGTGGGAGGAGTCGTCCAGCCCCTCGTCGGAATTCCTTTGTCTGAGAAGTTGCTGAGAGACTGGCGCTTTGTTTGATCAAAATTTTTTCAAAACCTGTGAGGCACATCGAAGTGGACACAGTTCGAAAAATTAAGCTGGTTTTCTGTGAAAATTTTAACGGCTGATGAGAGATTTTGAGGTGATACTGTCGCTTTAAGGACTTCCCACGGAGCGAGACGTCGTGCAGCACTCTCAGGCGCCGTCGTCAGCCTGTTTCAAGCTGAAAACCTCCACATTTCAGGCTCTATTGATCCAGGACGTCGTGAGAGAACAGAAGTTTCAGAAGAAGTCGGTTTCAGCATTTTATCCGGATATTCCACTGTTAAAGGAGATTTTGTTTAATGAAAGACGTGCGGACAGATTGCAGCGTTGGCTCGCAGCCACTGTGACGTTCCGCCACAGGAAAAATACCTCTGTTGGAAGCCTTAAGGACAAGTTGGAACATGTCCAGCTGTTAAACAATTTCTCATATACTCACTCCACTGAAAGCCATCAAAAGCCGCCTGGATTTTACAAATGGTTATTAATGGTTTAACACGGAGGTGTTTTTCCTGTGCCGCCGCACCGCGCCGGCTGCGTCCCAACGCGCGGACCCGTCCGCACGTCTTTCATTAAAAAAAATCTCCTTTAACAGTGGAATATCCGGATAAAATGCTGAAACCGACTTCTTCTGAAACTTCTGTTCTCTCACGACGTCCTGGATCAATAGAGCCTGAAATGTGGAGGTTTTCAGCTTGAAACAGGCTGACGACGGCGCCTGAGAGTGCTGCGCGATGTCTCGCACCGTGGGAAGTCCTTAAAGCGACAGTATCACCTCAAAATCTCTCATCAGCCATTAAAATTTTTACGGAAAACCAGCTTAATTTTTCGAACCATGTCCACTTCGATGTGTCTCACAGGTTTAGAAAAAATTTTGATCAAACAAAGCGCCAGTCTCTCAGCAACTTCTCAGACAAAGGAGTTCCGACGAGGGGCTGGACGACTCCTCCCACAAGGAGTGCTCACAGGCGAATGACGTCACCGACAGGCGCGGAAAAACTCACGCATGCGCACGAGGGTTCAAGCATGTCTGACGTAAAAACATATGAATATATAGTTTTTGAAAAAATAAAAAGGACCGTTACTTTATTGGCAGCCCTCGTATGTATATATATATATATATATATATATATATACATATATATAAAAACAAACAAAGAAATCACATGTACAACCCCAATTCCAGTGAAGCTGGGACGTTGTGTAAATAAAAACAGAATACAGTGATTTGCAAATCCTTAATGATCTGCTTACACCCTTTGACAATTTATGCCCAGATGTGCGTCCTTGCCAGAAAACCTTTCATTTAAGCCCGCCATCTAAAGAGCAATGCACTAGTTTGACGCACACACCGCTCTTTAAGACAGTGACAGAAGACACATTGTCTAGACAGCAGTGAGCTTTAGACCATGTGCTCTAGAGTGTCGTTAGCGCCCGTAATGTTTGACTTACATTTTCTCTCATCTCCACAGTTACCATTATATAAGTGAACTAACTATAAAGTGTAACTAATGCTTTAAAAAGTCCTTAAACTTAATAAGTCCAGTGTCAACATTATTTCATTATTATCTGCAGAATAATCAACCAGAATCACTAATGTGCAGCATAAGGAGCTAAAATAATGAATGTTTGTGACGAATTAATGAACATTTTGTGCAGGATGAGCTGTTCTGTGTCTCCTTGTACTAAAGACGAAGGTTAGAATCAAAAGACTGGATGAATAATCTTTCATCTTCAGATGACTCACGAGAATCTCTTTGATATGGATTTACTCTCAGCAGTATTAGTCACTGGGCAGTATATTTGTGTGTGTGTATGTGTGTGTCAGACTGGTCGAGTGCTGATCAAGAAACGTAGGTTAGATTGATGCATTTATATATAATTAGATGCCCCATTGTATTCCTCGCAATCATAGACTGGATTGTTTGTTCAGGTGAAAAGATCCCTTAAATGGAATATTGATTTAATTTGACATCACCCTGCACCAGTTGTTACATCTTAAACATTATTGATTTTATGGTAGTTGGTAATAGCATTGGGCCAATATAAATTACATCACAACAGAGTATGGCATCATCATGGTGTTTTTACAGCCTCCTGTGGGTTAAGAGCACCAAAGTGTGATGTCACATAGATACGTGACATCACATGATGATAAGTGAGGGAGCCATGATGATGCTCAAGCTAGTTCTTCACTATCTTTTCAAAATGGGCTTTCTGTGTTTTGAAGACCAGTCTGAGCACAACGTGTGGACTTGTTTCATCCCTGTGTACAACTGGGATCAGTTGTCAGTTTGGCAATAGCATTTCCATAGTTCACACCCAGAATTCTAGTAGATTCCATGCTACGCACAAACCATCCTACACCAGGTTTATGCTAGTTTTAAGTCAGATTTACAATACGGTTACAGTGCTACAGGGTAGCTCAGTTTAGAGCTGTATTACTTGTATGCACACTCTGTTCGTTTTTGTGCACACCCCAACGCCACCAAAATGTCCCAAGTAGAGCAGAGTTTATTCATAGTAAAAAGTAAGTCCCTTTGGCTGCTCCCTTGTTTGCACTCAGGGTCGCCACAGCAGATCTGAGGTGGATCTGCGTGTTGATTTGGCGTAAGTTTTACACCGGATCCCCTTCCTGACTTCCTTACACGGAGAAATGTGAGTTTATTCCTAGTATAGAAAGTATTTAACAAAAAACATCAAGAAACAAAAATACATGCAGAAAATACTTTTAATAATGGAAGTAATACATTTACTTAGACTTGATGATTTATTTTATTTTTTACCACTGTTGTCGTGTGTTACCTGTGCTGCTCCACAGCCTGTACAGTGGATTTTTATTTTATTTTTTACCACTGTTGTCGTGTGTTACCTGTGCTGCTCCGCAGCCTGTCCAGTGGATTTTTATTTTATTATTTTATTTTATTTTATTTTTTTTTATTTATTTATTTATTTTTAGCACTGTTGTCGTGCGTTACCTGTGCTGCTCCACAGCCTGTCCAGTGGATTTTTATTTTTATTTTATTTTTTTGGGCGCTGTTGTCGTGCGTTACCTGTGCTGCTCCACAGCCTGTCCAGTGGATTTTTATTTAGCGCTGTTGTCGTGCGTTACCTGTGCTGCTCCACAGCCTGTCTAGTGGATTTTTATTTTGTTTTAGCACTGTTGTCGTGCGTTGCCTGTGCTGCTCCACAGCCTGTCCAGTGGATTTTTATTTTTATTTTATTTTTTTGGGCGCTGTTGTCGTGCGTTACCTGTGCTGCTCCACAGCCTGTCCAGTGGATTTTTATTTTTATTTTATTTTTTTGGGCGCTGTTGTTGTGCGTTACCTGTGCTGCTCCACAGCCTGTCCAGTGGATTTTTATTTAGCGCTGTTGTCGTGCGTTACCTGTGCTGCTCCACAGCCTGTCTAGTGGATTTTTATTTTGTTTTAGCACTGTTGTCGTGCGTTGCCTGTGCTGCTCCACAGCCTGTCCAGTGGATTTTTATTTTTATTTTATTTTTTAGCACTGTTGTCGTGTGTTACCTGTGCTGCTCCACAGCCTGTCTAGTGGATTTTTATTTTATTTTAGCACTGTTGTCGTGCGTTACCTGTGCTGCTCCACAGCCTGTCTAGTGGATTTTTATTTTGTTTTAGCACTGTTGTCGTGCGTTGCCTGTGCTGCTCCACAGCCTGTCCAGTGGATTTTGATTTTGATTTTATTTTTTTTGGCACTGTTGTCGTGTGTTACCTGTGCTGCTCCACAGCCTGTCTAGTGGATTTTTATTTTATTTTTTACCACTGTTGTCGTGTGTTACCTGTGCTGCTCCGCAGCCTGTCCAGTGGATTTTTATTTTATTATTTTATTTTATTTATTTATTTATTTTATTTTTTTAGCACTGTTGTCGTGCGTTACCTGTGCTGCTCCACAGCCTGTCCAGTGGATTTTTATTTTATTTTTTACCACTGTTGTCGTGTGTTACCTGTGCTGCTCCACAGCCTGTCCAGTGGATTTTTATTTTATTTTTTACCACTGTTGTCGTGTGTTACCTGTGCTGCTCCACAGCCTGTCCAGTGGATTTTGATTTTGATTTTATTTTTTTGGGCGCTGTTGTCGTGCGTTACCTGTGCTGCTCCACAGCCTGTCCAGTGGATTTTTATTTAGCGCTGTTGTCGTGCGTTACCTGTGCTGCTCCACAGCCTGTCTAGTGGATTTTTATTTTGTTTTAGCACTGTTGTCGTGCGTTGCCTGTGCTGCTCCACAGCCTGTCCAGTGGATTTTTATTTTTATTTTATTTTTTAGCACTGTTGTCATGCGTTACCTGTGCTGCTCCACAGCCTGTCCAGTGGATTTTTATTTTATTTTTTACCACTGTTGTCGTGTGTTACCTGTGCTGCTCCACAGCCTGTCCAGTGGATTTTGATTTTATTTTTTTGGGCGCTGTTGTCGTGCGTTACCTGTGCTGCTCCACAGCCTGTCCAGTGGATTTTTATTTAGCGCTGTTGTCGTGCGTTACCTGTGCTGCTCCACAGCCTGTCTAGTGGATTTTTATTTTGTTTTAGCACTGTTGTCGTGCGTTGCCTGTGCTGCTCCACAGCCTGTCCAGTGGATTTTTATTTTTATTTTATTTTTTAGCACTGTTGTTGTGCGTTACCTGTGCTGCTCCACAGCCTGTCCAGTGGATTTTTATTTTGTTTTAGCACTGTTGTTGTGCGTTACCTGTGCTGCTCCACAGCCTGTCTACTGGATTTTTATTTTGTTTTAGCACTGTTGTCGTGCGTTACCTGTGCTGCTCCACAGCCTGTCTAGTGGATTTTTATTTTGTTTTAGCACTGTTGTTGTGCGTTACCTGTGCTGCTCCACAGCCTGTCTAGTGGATTTTTATTTTGTTTTAGCACTGTTGTCGTGCGTTACCTGTGCTGCTCCACAGCCTGTCTAGTGGATTTTTATTTTTATTTTTATTTTATTTTTTAGCACTGTTGTTGTGCGTTACCTGTGCTGCTCCATAGCCTGTCCAGTGGATTTTTATTTTTATTTTATTTTATTTTTTAGCACTGTTGTTGTGCGTTACCTGTGCTGCTCCACAGCCTGTCTAGTGGATTTTTATTTTGTTTTGGCACTGTTGTCGTGCGTTACCTGTGCTGCTCCACAGCCTGTCTAGTTGATTTTTATTTTATTTTAGCACTGTTGTTGTGCGTTACCTGTGCTGCTCCACAGCCTGTCTAGTGGATTTTTATTTTATTTTGGCACTGTTGTCGTGCGTTACCTGTGCTGCTCCACAGCCTGTCTAGTGGATTTTTATTTTGTTTTAGCACTGTTGTCGTGCGTTGCCTGTGCTGCTCCACAGCCTGTCCAGTGGATTTTTATTTTTATTTTATTTTTTAGCACTGTTGTTGTGCGTTACCTGTGCTGCCCCACAGCCTGTCTAGTGTCGGATTCCCTGTTTGGGAATCCGCTAGCTTAGCATAGCTACTAGCTCTTAGCCGTTTTAGCATGGCGGCTTCTCCTGTCTCTCCTGCACTTTTCTGCTCTGGGTGTGAAATGTTTAGTTATTCCTCGGCCTCTTTTAGCAGTAACGGTACTTGTAATAAGTGCAGCTTATTCGTAGCTTTGGAGGCCAGGCTGGGCGAATTGGAGGCTCGGCTCCGCACCGTGGAAAATTCTACAGCTAACCAGGCCCCTGTAGTCGGTGCGGACCAAGGTAGCTTAGCCGCCGTTAGTTCCCCCCTGGCAGACCCCGTGCAGTCGGGAAGGCAGGCTGACTGGGTGACTGTGAGGAGGAAGCGTAGCCCTAAACAGAAGCCCCGTGTACACCGTCAACCCGTTCACATCTCTAACCGTTTTTCCCCACTCGACGATACACTCGCCGAGGATCAAACTCTGGTTATTGGCGACTCTGTTTTGAGAAATGTGAAGTTAGCGACACCAGCAACCATTGTCAATTGTCTTCCGGGGGCCAGAGCAGGCGACATCGAAGGACATTTGAAATTGCTGGCTAAGGCTAAGCGTAAATTTGGTAAAATTGTAATTCACGTCGGCAGTAATGACACTCGGTTACGCCAATCGGAGGTCACTAAAATTAACATTGAATCGGTGTGTAACTTTGCAAAAACAATGTCGGACTCTGTTGTTTTCTCTGGGCCCCTCCCCAATCAGACCGGGAGTGACATGTTTAGCCGCATGTTCTCCTTGAATTGCTGGCTGTCTGAGTGGTGTCCAAAAAATGAGGTGGGCTTCATTGATAATTGGCAAAGCTTCTGGGGAAAACCTGGTCTTGTTAGGAGAGACGGCATCCATCCCACTTTAGAGGGAGCAGCTCTCATTTCTAGAAATCTGGCCAATTTTTTGGGATCCTCCAAACTGTGACTGTCTAGCGTTGGGACCAGGAGGCAGAGCTGTGGTCTTATACACCTCTCTGCAGCTTCTCTCCCCCTGCCATCCCCTCGTTGCCCCATCCCCATAGAGACGGTGCCTGCTCCCAGACCACCAATAACTAGCAAAAATCTATTTAAGCATAAAAATTCAAAAAGAAAAAATAATATAGCACCTTCAATTGCACCACAGACTAAAACAGTTAAATGTGGTCTATTAAACATTAGGTCTCTTTCTTCTAAGTCCCTGTTGGTAAATGATATAATAATTGATCAACGTATTGATTTATTCTGCCTAACAGAAACTTGGTTACAGCAGGATGAATATGTTAGTTTAAATGAGTCAACACCCCCGAGTCACACTAACTGTCAGAATGCTCGTAGCACGGGCCGGGGCGGAGGATTAGCAGCAATCTTCCATTCCAGCTTATTAATTAATCAAAAACCTAGACAGAGCTTTAATTCATTTGAAAGCTTGTATCTTAGTCTTGTCCATCCAAATTGGAAGTCCCAAAAACCAGTTTTATTTGTTATTATCTATCGTCCACCTGGTCGTTACTGTGAGTTTCTCTGTGAATTTTCAGACCTTTTGTCTGACTTAGTGCTTAGCTCAGATAAGATAATTATAGTGGGCGACTTTAACATCCACACAGATGCTGAGAATGACAGCCTCAACACTGCATTTAATCTATTATTAGACTCTATCGGCTTTGCTCAAAAAGTAAATGAGTCCACCCACCACTTTAATCATATTTTAGATCTTGTTCTGACTTATGGTATGGAAATAGAAGACTTAACAGTATTCCCTGAAAACTCCCTTTTGTCTGATCATTTTTTAATAACATTTACATTTACCCTGATGGACTACCCTGCAGTGGGGAATAAGTTTCATTACACTAGAAGTCTTTCAGAAAGCGCTGTAACTAGGTTTAAGGATATGATTCCTTCTTTATGTTCTCTAATGTCATATACCAACACAGAGCAGAGTAGCTACCTAAACTCTGTAAGGGAGTTAGAGTATCTTGTCAATAGTTTTACATCCTCATTGAAGACAACTTTGGATGCTGTAGCTCCTCTGAAAAAGAGAGCTTTAAATCAGAAGTGTCTGACTCCGTGGTATAACTCACAAACTCGTAGCTTAAAGCAGATAACCCGTAAGTTGGAGAGGAAATGGCGTCTCACTAATTTAGAAGATCTTCACTTAGCCTGGAAAAAGAGTTTGTTGCTCTATAAGAAAGCCCTTCGTGAAGCTAGGACATCTTTCTACTCATCACTAATTGAAGAAAATAAGAACAACCCCAGGTTTCTTTTCAGCACTGTAGCCAGGCTGACAAAGAGTCAGAGCTCTATTGAGCTGAGTATTCCATTAACTTTAACTAGTAATGACTTCATGACTTTCTTTGCTAACAAAATTTTGACTATTAGAGAAAAAATTACTCATAACCATCCCAAAGATGTATCGTTATCTTTGGCTGCTTTCAGTGATGCCGGTATTTGGTTAGACTCTTTCTCTCCGATTGTTCTGTCTGAGTTATTTTCATTAGTTACTTCATCCAAACCATCAACATGCTTATTAGACCCCATTCCTGCCAGGCTGCTCAAGGAAGTCCTACCATTATTTAATGCTTCAATCTTAAATATGATCAATCTATCTTTGTTAGTTGGTTATGTACCACAGGCCTTTAAGGTGGCAGTAATTAAACCATTACTTAAAAAGCCATCACTTGACCCAGCTATCTTAGCTAATTATAGGCCAATCTCCAACCTTCCTTTTCTCTCAAAGATTCTTGAGAGGGTAGTTGTAAAACAGCTAACTGATCACCTGCAGAGGAATGGTCTATTTGAAGAGTTTCAGTCAGGTTTTAGAATTCATCATAGTACAGAAACAGCATTAGTGAAGGTTACAAATGATCTTCTTATGGCTTCGGACAGTGGACTTATCTCTGTGCTTGTTCTGTTGGACCTCAGTGCTGCTTTTGATACTGTTGACCATAAAATTTTATTACAGAGATTAGAGCATGTCATAGGTATTAAAGGCATTGCGCTGCGGTGGTTTGAATCATATTTGTCTAATAGATTACAGTTTGTTCATGTAAATGGGGAATCTTCTTCACAGACTAAAGTTAATTATGGAGTTCCACAAGGTTCTGTGCTAGGACCAATTTTATTCACTTTATACATGCTTCCCTTGGGCAGTATTATTAGACGGTATTGCTTAAATTTTCATTGTTACGCAGATGATACCCAGCTTTATCTATCCATGAAGCCAGAGGATACGCACCAATTAGCTAAACTGCAGGATTGTCTTACAGACATAAAGACATGGATGACCTCTAATTTCCTGCTTTTAAACTCAGATAAAACTGAAGTTATTGTACTTGGCCCCACAAATCTTAGAAGCATGGTGTCTAACCAGATCGTTACTCTGGATGGCATTTCCCTGATCTCTGGTAATACTGTGAGAAATCTTGGAGTTATTTTTGATCAGGATATGTCATTCAAAGCGCATATTAAACAAATATGTAGGACTGCCTTTTTGCATTTACGCAATATCTCTAAAATCAGAAAGGTCTTGTCTCAGAGTGATGCTGAAAAACTAATTCATGCATTTGTTTCCTCTAGGCTGGACTATTGTAATTCATTATTATCAGGTTGTCCTAAAAGTTCCCTAAAAAGCCTTCAGTTGGTTCAGAATGCTGCAGCTAGAGTACTGACGGGGACTAGCAGGAGAGAGCATATCTCACCCGTGTTGGCCTCCCTTCATTGGCTTCTTGTTAATGCTAGAATAGAATTTAAAATTCTTCTTCTTACTTATAAGGTTTTGAATAATCAGGTCCCATCTTATCTTAGGGACCTCATAGTACCATATTACCCCATTAGAGCGCTTCGCTCTCAGACTGCGGGCTTACTTGTAGTTCCTAGGGTTTGTAAGAGTAGAATGGGAGGCAGAGCCTTCAGCTTTCAGGCTCCTCTCCTGTGGAACCAGCTCCCAATTCAGATCAGGGAGACAGATACCCTCTCTACTTTTAAGATTAGGCTTAAAACTTTCCTTTTCGCTAAGGCTTATAGTTAGGGCTGGATCGGGTGACCCTGGACCATCCCTTGGTTATGTTGCTTTAGACGTAGACTGTGTTTCATAATTATTGTATGGCCTTGCCTTGCAATGTGGAGCGCCTTGGGGCAACTGTTTGTTGTGATTTGGCGCTATACAAGAAAAAAGTTGATTGATTGATTGATTGATGTCCTGCTCCTCAGGCTTCTCGAGGTGATGATTGTTGCCTTATTATTGTGTGTCGTTTTCACTTATTGGGTTAATGCATAGACAACTTCAGAGTCCCATGATCATTGTGCGGATGGAGTGGTTCCGGTCACCCGCTAACATGGCGTTGCATGGAGATTACTTGTTTCCTTGCAGTGATTGTGAAATTAAGGACCTTCTGAAATGGGAATATCAATGGCAAGTAACCTGGGTTTGATCAGTTAGCTGCAAAGCTAACCCACTAACAAAAAGGTTACCTTTGCTAATTAGCTGTTAGCTGAATTGTGTCCACCACTGGGATCTAGTCCTTCAAAAGGTCTATCCACCTAGTTAGATAGATTCAGGATGAACCCATGTCTTCTATATGAACAGATTTGATTAAATAGATAATCCAAAGAACATTTCCTATTCACAGGTGGACTCATCCATTCAGACCACCAGAGGCATCCTGAACACAGTCCTGTCCCTCTTACCCTTCTGTAACAAGCTGAACAGAAAGGTGACCGACACAAAATCAGGACATCACACTCACAACCGGACACTCAGGAAGCAACAATAAAGAAAAATTTGGAATTCACTTAGGAATCGTAAATTTTTTTTCTTTTGTCTTGCTTTCCGTTCTTACAGAACAAGTCAGAAGAGAGTAGTTTGGGTTCCCCGCAAGAGTGGAGGGAGAGACCAGAATCTTCCACACCTGTCAAAGAGGAGGTCGCCCTCAACAGCAAGAACAGCAACGGCTTCGGTGTCCAGTCCTTAGAGCAGCACATGGTTGCTCTCAACCTCCTCGAGAGCAAATAGTCAAAACACACACACACACACACACACACCATCCCCTCCACCCGCCCTGCACAACCTCACTGGCGGAGAACATAAAACAGGAAATAACTTTCTCCCGTCATCTTCATTCAACCATCCCAAAATGTGCCAAGCTGTGGGGTGACGTCGCCTCGGATGGGTTTCTCCAACCTAAAAATTTTGCTGGTTACCCAAACCAGTAGTACTACCCCTGACCACAAGATGGAGACAATCAGCCAACATTGTTGAGTATTGCAGTGAGCCTCATCAAAGAGAGCCATTACTTTTGGAATCACTTTTTTTTTTTCTGGTTAGATAGACAGTTTGGGAAAGAATTCCACTCAGCACTCTGATCAGTCATACATCGGTTTTCACTGCGTGCCTCTGCGTATCAAACCAGTTTGCTTTGTGGTGTTCTGTAAATGTGCCGCACCTCCAACCCAAATTTCATGTAGAAACTTCCAAAAATCCCCACCGTGCACAACGTAGCTATCAAACCGTCAACGTGCCGTATGTTGTTTTTGTGATTTCTCTTTATCTTCCCGATCACTGGCGTTGCAGCATTAGCTTACTTGGATAAATGTTTTTAGAAGACACAACAGCATTAATGTCCGGCTTCCAAGCAGTTATTAATGGAATGTACATGTGCCATGTTTGTAAATGCAAAAGTCACAATTTAATGCCAAAAATAGTTATGTTGAAGAGGAGCATGTGATCTTCGGTTTAGTCACCATCTGAAATTTTAAGCTCTTCACTGTTACTTGTGTTTGGATCTGGTTTCTCCTCAAAACAACTGATGGACATGCTTTTTGGAAGTCAGAGTTTTACTTTATGCATTCATGATTAACTTCTGTGTATCCTGTTAAAATTTATTTCCTCGCAGAATATGGAAATATCATTTTGGTCCGGCACTCTTGTCCAGTGGAGCCTTGTTACGAAGACGGTGTGAAGCAGCGTGGTCGGCCAGTTGTATTAAAATGGTATACTGTGTGTATAATATGGTACTTGAAGCACAGATACATACACTCAACAAAAATATAAACGCAACACTTTTGGTTTTGCTCCCATTTTGTATGAGATGAACTCAAAGATCTAAAACTTTTTCCACATACACAATATCACCATTTCCCTCAAATATTGTTCACAAACCAGTCTAAATCTGTGATAGTGAGCACTTCTCCTTTGCTGAGATAATCCATCCCACCTCACAGGTGTGCCATATCAAGATGCTGATTAGACACCATGATTAGTGCACAGGTGTGCCTTAGACTGCCCACAATAAAAGGCCACTCTGAAAGTTGCAGTTTTGTTTTATTGGGGGGGGATACCAGTCAGTATCTGGTGTGACCACCATTTGCCTCATGCAGTGCAACACATCTCCTTCGCATAGAGTTGATGAAGTTGTCAATTGTGGCCTGTGGAATGTTGGTCCACTCCTCAATGGCTGTGCAAAGTTGCGACGACGAACTGGAGTCAGGTCGAGACCCAGATGAGGACCACGAGCATGCAGATGAGCTTCCCTGAGACGGTTTCTGACAGTTTGTGCAGAAATTCTTTGGTTATGCAAACCGATTGTTTCAGCAGCTGTCCGAGTGGCTGGTCTCAGATGATCTTGGAGGTGAACATGCTGGATGTGGAGGTCCTGGGCTGGTGTGGTTACACGTGGTCTGCGGTTGTGAGGCTGGTTGGATGTACTGCCAAATTCTCTGAAACGCCTTTGGAGACGGCTTATGGTAGAGAAATGAACATTAAATACACCAGTGATTCTCAACCGGGGTGCCGCGGCACCCTAGGGTGCCGTGATCGATCGTCGGGGGTGCCGTGGGTATTTTTCATATTCGCGATTATTTTTCATATTCGCGATTACCGTGAATTATTTATTTTATCCATAAAGCATAAAACGACTCAGAATCTGATGTCAAACGTGCTGCAGCCTCGCTCTCGTCTTAAGGCGGGACAATAACAAGGAGGCTGACGGCCGATTAAAACAGTGCCGTCTCCTTCAAAAGCCGTCTAAAATGCGGAGCTGTCGGTGTGTGTGTCTGTGCCTGTGTGTGTGCACGCAGAGTTAACAGGCTGCAGACAGCGAGGGAGGGGGTGGGTGAGGGAGATTCCTGAATGCAGGCGCGACACCTTCAGTGCGCAGCGAGCACGGAGCAGAGAGGATTGTAAACCCGAGTGAACGTTAACAAAACGGAAACGTGAAGCTGCCTTTACTTCTCTCTGAACTTTCTCTAAAGGTGTGATTCTGCCGTTACCATCCTGTTCACACCATGTGCGCGTCGTATGCTGAATCTATGAGATCATGAGATGAAATAAACGGTCAAATATCTTTAAAAACATATTTAAAAAAATGAGAATATATGAATGAACTGAGGGGGTGGTACTATTTTGCAAAATTAAAGATTGTGGTGTATTACCCCCTTAAAAATATGGGGACAGATCTTCTGAACATGAAAGTATTAAGTTGTGACAAATTTATCCAACCTAACCCCCATGTACATACCTTGTGAATGTGAGTACCCTCAAAAAATACCAAAAATATGATTTTTATCCTTTTTGCGGATATATTCAGTACAGAAAACTGTTGAAAAGTGTGGTTATAACTTTAAATATAAGTTGTATGCACAGATTCATTTTCATTTTCAGCACAATTTGCAGAATTGAAACCCAGGCATAAACAGTAATAATAGTTTATCAATAATATCATTTCCCTATTTCAGATCTTGAACATTTCAACTTGTCGCAAGTGAAAAAATGGCTTCTAGTAGTAGTAGTAGTAGTAGTAGTAGTAGTACACCCTTTACAAGATCACAGGCCAAAAAGACACTTTGTGGTGTGGACTACATAGAGAAGGCAGAGTTTCCAAGTGGAATGCTTCCAACAGGCAAGGACATCATACAGAACATGCTGTATCTTTTGCAGCCAAAGCGGGCCGGCCAGGCCCAACGATCAAGGGATGCAGCAGCTCAGCTGCTTGCTGAACTGGTCCAGGAACACTGGCTGTTTTGCAACCTGTACACCATCCACACCAGGCACATAAAGAAGCACATTTTGAAGCTGTATGGTGACTTTCTGACTCTGGTTCAGACACGAAAACAGCGACAAAATGATAGTTTCTCCAAAAGAGCAGAGACATTCAACAGTCGAACACTGGAGGTGTTTGACATCTTCTGTCAGGACCCTGTAATACGCAGGAAACTGGAGCTGAAGCATGGTGTAAAGATGAGTGACATGGAGTGGAACTTTCTCAGTGATCAGAGAGCTGAAAGGAAAATGTACTGTGAAGACTTTGTTGACCGCAAATGGATGAAGACAATGGAGCACAGGCAAAAGGAGATGCAAGCCATTGATCAAATGAGAGAAGAAGCTGAAAAAGAAAAGGAGCTGAGCCAGCCAGTTGCCTATTTTGAGGACAGTGACCAGTCAGAGGAAGGTGACCACAGTATGGACACAGATGCGGCCTTCTCATCCTGTGATGAATGCTCCAGTGCAGCTGAGACTGAGGAGACTCAGAGTCAGACAAAGAAGTGCAGGTTGTCTTCCACAGTCACTCTCACTCAACCAGGAGACAAACTGCCTCTAAAATACCAGCACATCCGTGAGAGCATAAGAAAAGTTAGGCCAGAGTTTTATGAGACTATTGATAAACTGAAGAGCTGTTATCACATGTCCGAAGCCCAGGCTGAAGCATCTGTCATAACGGTCGGCAACCGGATGTTTGGACGAAACTGAAAGCCACATGATGAGCCACAAGTAATTGATCTAGACACTCTGCCAGAATCCAAGAGTATCAGGGAAGCCTGCAAGAGCATCGAAGTTCTGGCACTAGATGAGATTGTCAAGGAGATCATGAACTCTGATGAACAAGTTGTGGTGACCTACTCTGATGATGGCTCAAAAAAACAGGGTGCTGGGTCATTTTCTGTGCAGGGAATCATGATCAATGGAACATACAGGGCACTACCCACCATGAGCATTGCTTCGGAGTCCAGGAAAAACTTAGCAGCTCTCAAATTGGCAGTCCTTGAGATTCTGGAGGCAGCAAGTGGTGTCCCATCCAAAAGTCTGTTCGAGAAAATTGACTTTGTGATAACAGATCAGACAGCACACAATATCCATGTGGACGAGCTGGTAGCAGAGAGTCTAGAATCCAAGCACATCCCAGACCACCTTTTCTGCAATGTACATCCAACTCTGATGTTCAACCGGGTCATCACCAAGCAGTGGGCTGAAATAGAGAACACACTGGGTAGAGACAAGATCTACTCGAACTTCCTTGTCAATGCAACAACAACAGCAACTAGTGTCACTGAACAAGCTCTTGACTGCATGACACGACTTGTCAATCACGACTTTGACCTCTTTCGCCTCATGAAGGACCACAAGAAGCTGCCCATGAACACATATGCAGTGAATCTGAAACTGTACCTCAAAAACATTACCTCAAATGCAGATGTGACTTTGGATGACTTTAGTAAAGCCATGGATACAATTCTGGCTGACCGAGACTAGCTGTGGGCTGTGGGACTTCAAATTTCCATGGACTCACCCTTAAATGTTGATTATTATTTGAACCAAAGCATTGCTGTATTAGTATTTTTTGTGTTATTAAAGAAAATGTTACTAAAAAAATTTCATGTTGGTTTACAGGCCCTTATATTATTGCCGGACAGCATTTTTGATTGAAAAATGTAAAATTTGGCGGTTTGTGATTTCAGGGGGTATGTACAGGGGGGTTAGAATCAATCATTTGGACAATAGTTTGTATTTTCTGGTTCATAATGACCATCTCCATATTTTAAATGGGGTATTTCACAATATTTGTGCTAACACCAACCCCTACTCTAAAGGTGTGATTCTGCCGTTACCGTCCTGTTCACACCATGTGCGCGTCGTATGCTGAATTTATGAGATCATGAGATGAAATAAACGGTCAAATATCTTTAAAAACATATTTAAAAAATGAGAATATATGAATGAACTGAGCCACAAAAAAAAAAAACAATGTTCAGACGCAGAGATCACAAAAAGCAGGTGAGAACTCTGAACTTTAACAGCTGTTATTTTCCAAAGGTACGAGTATTTATTTGTTCAATCTTGAGCTTAATGCAGTGTTTAAGCACAAAACGTGACTGATGAGGAGAAACAATTTCAGAAATGCAACAGAAACAACCACAATTCAGAAAAAGTTGGGACTGTATGTAAAATGAAGATAAAAATAAAAATGTTGCACCATTCCCAGTTTCTCCACTCACAGAAGCCAAACGTTCTTCCAGAGTTGTGTAATTATACTATAATAGTAGAATATAAAAAAGAAAGAAAAAAATAGACAATATATTCGTCAATCGCAATTATATGTCTGACAATTAATCGTCTCCAGAAATTCCTAATCGTGACAGCCCTACTTGAGATCAGAGTGCAAAATGCTTGGGGATTTTCGAAATGCGGTGTTTTCTGTATCGATTTTCTATTGCGATAATTGGTATTGCGCAAAACCAGAGGTAATAGCATTATAATATTATTTTGGTTGGTGGTGTGCCGCAGGATTTTGTAAATATAAAAAGGGTACCGCGGCTCAAAAAAGGTTGAAAATCACTGCAATACACGATCAACAGCTCTGGTTGACATTCCTGCTGTCAGCATGCCAATTGCACGCTCCCTCAAATCTTGCGACATCTGTGGCAGTCTAAGGCACACCTGTGCACTAATCATGGTGTCTAATCAGCATCTTGATATGGCACAGCTGTGAGGTGGGATAGATTATCTCAGCAAAGGAGAAGTGCTCACTATCAGATTTAGACTGGTTTGTGAACAATATTTGAGGGAAATGGTGATATTGTGTATGTGGAGAAAGTTTTAGGTCGTTGAGTTCATCTCATACAAAATGGGAGCAAAACCAAAAGTGTTGTTTATATTTTTGTTGAGTATATATATATATATATATATATATATATATAGTCTAAGTTGACTTTGGTACTAGGTGGGTGTGTCGGAGTGACAAAGCTGAAGTGTGTATATTAAGTTTTGGAGACGCTTGGAACTGTGAGAGCAGCAAAGGATGCTGGTTATTGTAGTAGCGCTACAGATGTGAAGAAATCATAGATTTAGTTTTGGACCATCTTATTCTTTTCAAATTTGATCAGTTAATAAAAGTGACATAAAAAAATAAACATTATTTTCTTAAATCATTTGTTGTTGTTTTTTATTGGTATTCTGCAAAATGTCTGTTCACGGCATTTACCAACATAAATTACATCAGTTCTGCTTTATTGTATACAGTATTTGTAATTATCTGCCTCTGCACACAACAGTGGAATTGAAATGAAAATCAAAATGCGCTTGTAGTGTCGACTTGCAGCTTTAATTCAAGGGCTTTAAAAACAGCACATCATGTGTGCCCACTCCCTTCATTTTCAGAGGTCATACAGTAGTGTTCAGAATAATAGTGCTATGTGACTAAAAAGATTAATCCAGGTTTTGAGTATATTTCTTATTGTTACATTGGAAACAAGGTACCAGTAGATTCAGTAGATTCTCACAAATCCAACAAGACCAAGCATTGATGATATGCACACTCTTAAGGCTATGAAATTGGGCTGTTAGTAAAAAAAAAGTAGAAAAGGGGGTGTTCACAATAATAGTAGTGTGGCATTCAGTCCGTGACTTTGTCAATTTTGTGGAACAAACAGGTGTGAATCAGGTGTCCCCTAATTAAGGATGAAGCCAGCACCTGTTGAACATGCTTTTCTCTTTGAAAGCCTGAGGAAAATGGGACGTTCAAGACATTGTTCGGAAGAACAGCATAGTTTGATTAAAAAGCTGATTGGAGAGGGGAAAATTTATACGCAGGTGCAAATTATAGGCTGTTCATTTACAATGATCTCCAATGCTTTAAAATGGACCAAAAAAAAAAAAAAAATCCCAGAGACGCGGGGAAGAAAACAACCATCAAAATGGATAGAAGAATAACCAGAATGGCAAAGGCTCACCCATTGACTGGCACCAGGATGATCAAAGACAGTCTGGAGTTACCTGTAAGTGCTGTGACAGTTAGAAGACGCCTGTGTGAAGCTAATTTATTTGCAAGAATCCCCTGCAAAGTCCCTCTGTTAAATAAAAGACGTGCAGAAGAGGTTACAATTTGCCAAAGAACACATCAACTGGCCTAAAGAGAAATGGAGGAATATTTTGTGGACTGATTAGAGTAAAATTGTTCTTTTTGGGTCCAAGGGCTGCAGACAGTTTGTGAGACGACCCCCAAACTCTGAATTCAAGCCACAGTTCACAGTGAAGACAGTGAAGCATGGTGGTGCAAGCATCATGATATGGGCATGTTTCTGCTACTATGGTGTTGAGCCTATATATCACATACCAGGTATCATGGATCAGTTTGGATATGTCAAAATACTTGAAGAGGTCATGTTGCCTTATGCTGAAGAGGACATGCCCTTGAAATGGGTGTTTCAACAAGACAATGACCCCAAGCACACTAAGTAAACCAGCAAAATCTTGGTTCCAAACCAACAAAATTAATGCCTCACAGATGTGAAGAAATCATGAAAAACTGTGGTTATACAACTAAATACTAGTTTAGTGATTCACAGGATTGCTAAAAAAGCAGTTTGAACATAACAGTTTTGAGTTTGTAGCGTCAACAGCAGATGCTACTATTATTGTGAACACCCCCCTTTCTACTTTTTTTTTTACTAAGTGTGTATATCATGAATGCTTGGTCTTGTTGAATTTGTGAGAATCTACTGAATCTACTGGTACCTTGTTTCCCATGTAACATCCATCCATCCATTTTCTTCCGCTTTATCCGGAGTCGGGTCGCAGGGGCAGCAGCTCAAGCAAAGCCGCCCAGACCTCCCGATCCACACACACCTCCCCCAGCTAATCCGGGTGAACCCCAAGGCGTTCCCAAGCCAGCCGAGAGATGTTATCCCTCCAGCGTGTCCTGGGTCTTCCCCGGGGCCTCCTCCCAATGGGACGGGCCCAGAACACCTCTCCAGCGAGGCGTCCAGGGGGCATCCAGAAAAGATGCCCGAGCCACCTCAACTGACTCCTTTCGACGTGGAGGAGCAGCGGCTCGACTCCAAGCTCCTCCCGAGTGACCAAGCTCCTCACTCTATCTCTAAGGGAGCGCCCAGCCACCCTGTGGAGGAAACTCATCTCGGCCGCTTGTACTCGCGATCTCGTTCTTTCGGTCATGAGCCAAATCTCATGACCATACAAGGTAGGTGAGGATCGGAACGTAGATCGATCGGTAAATCGAGAGCTTTGCCCCCTACTCAGCTCTCTCTTCACCACAACGGTCCGATACAGCGACCGCATCACTGCAGATGCTGCACCAATCCGTCTATCGATCTCACGCTCCATCCGTCCCTCACTCGTGAACAAGACCCCGAGATACTTAAACTCCTCCACTTGAGGCAAGGACATTCCACCGACCTGAAGAGGGCAAAGCACCTTTATCCGGTCGAGAACCATGGCCTTGGATTTGGAGGTGCTGATTTTCATCCCGGATGCTTCACACTCGGCTGCAAACCACCCCAGTGCACGCTGAACGTCCTGATTTGACGAAGCCAACAGAACCACATTGTCTGCAAACAGCAGAGAGGAGATTCTGTGGTTCCCAAACCAGACCCCCTCTACACCCTGGCTGCGCCTAGAAATTCTGTCCATAAAAATAATGAACAGAACCAGTGACAAAGGGTAGCCCTGACAGAGGCCAACGTGCACTGGAAACAGGTTTCACTTACTACTGGCAATGCGAACCAAGCTCCTGCTGCGGTCGTACAGGGACCGGATAGGCCTTAGCAAAGGACTTTTTGTATTAGTAAATTAGTAAAAAAAAAAAAGTAGAAAAGGGGGTCCTTTTCTACTTTTTTTTACTAATAGCCCAATTTCATAGCCTTAAGACTGTGCATATCATGAACGCTTGGTTTTGTAAGATTTCAGAGAATCTACTGGTACCTTGTTTCCCATGTAACAATAAGAAATATACTCAAAACCTGGATTAATCTTTTTGGTCACATAGCACTACTATTATTCTGAACACTACTATACGTAATTAGCGAAACTAAAACATTATTGTAAAAATGATCACTTTAACAGCCAGTTTTATTGAGACAAATTGGGATGGATACATGAACATTACCAGATCACTGAAAGTTACACGACACACTGTTTCACACAGAAGCCTGTAACTCCTTCAAAGTTGTCATTGATGTCTTGGTGACTTCCCTCACTCATCTCCTTGAACTGTCACTTCTTTCTGCCTACCCCAGACTGATTTAGTTTGTATTTTTGAAAGATCAATATCAGTGAAGACCAGAATACTGCCTCAACTAAACTAGCTGTAAAACTGATTTTGTACAAACAATAATCTCTACATTTAGTTTGTCCAATTACTTATGGCCTCTGAAAATGGAGGGTCAGATTCTTAGATGGTAAATTTATTTATTTTTTTTAATCCTTTGAATTAATTTTAACAGGGGGAAAAATGAACATTACAAGCACATCTTCAGTTTCAGTTCAATTTCAAATCTATTGTGGTGTCCACAGGTACACAAATTGTACAGCTGTCCAAATACTTATGGACCTGATTGGATATCAGCAAATCTAGAAAGTACTTCCCTGAAACCTGAAATTAGGAACAACATAGTAATAACACTCTGTGACTGTACAATTTCTATAAACAAACAAAAAACTAAATTAAAAACCTAAAGGCACAGCGCGACGCTGGATGCGTGTACGACGCACAAGTGTCCACATTTACACGTCCTTTAGCAGGAATCACGTGTAAGGGTCACTCTGTCGCGTGCTCCGTGTCCTCACTCAACCTGGCGGGGGACGTGAGAGAACAGCTCCGACCCGAACAGAATGCGACGTTCCATCAGCTGGGGAGAGGCTGGAGGACGCTCCGCTTGGAGACGACGTCTTCAAACTGCTCTCTGCTCAGCAGCTTCTCCGTGATGCTCTTGCTCTCCTCGAACTTTGGCAGGATGACTGCGATGTATCCTTCCGTGGCTGGCTGTTCCAAGATTTAAACACATGACCTGATGGTGTCAGTGAAGTCACCCGCATCACTCCTGTTGTCATGGTGACAAACGTGCTTCGTATCCAGATGTGATTTTTGAATGTGTTACTCACCTTCTCCAGCAGCAGCGCAGGCGTTTCTAAAATACTCTCGTTGACCTCTAGGAGGCGCCCACGGATGCAGCTGGAAAGATTGCTGAGACTGAATTTACCAGACAAAAGCAACACACACTCAGGACCAAAAGTAATTGGACAGTGAGTTTTTGTAACTGGACATCTGTACCAGGGCTTTGAACCAGAATTGCTTCCCAACTGGTTAGTTCCGAACAGAAATGGTATTTTAATGATTCCAGTTTTGGGTTCCACCCCAAAACTCACATTCCCAAACTGGTTAATAAGGCTCTATTCCAGCTGTGGGACACTGAAAACAAGATATATGCCAGACCTGTATGTGGTGCTGTAACGCTCCCACAAAAAATGGTGACGAAGACAACACAGCATTCTGTGGGACACTGAGTAAAATAAAGCCTTTTAAGAGAGCGAGGGTCCGTGCTGATCACCTGAAACAGACTTATTGCATATTTAAAGTGAAGCAGTGTGCTAGTGTACTTATCATGAAAATTACTGAAGAAACACATTTTTAAAGAAGTCCCTCATCACTGCGCTCCATTCAGACATCAATCGTCTCAAAAATAAATTGCGAATTCAAAAAAGGGGGGAAAAAGCATAATAATGCCAATACACTCAGTGTTTTTAAAGAAGTCCCTCAGTGTTTGTCTGCTCCGGGTCTGTTTCTCAGTGTGAAACAGGACATGGCGCTTCATCCCGGCAACAACTACAAAAACAAGTGAATGACAGGAAGTGAACCTCACCAGGTCATTGTAAACAGAAACCTTTTCAAGAAGAAAAAAATGTAATAAAATAATAATTCTGTTCCAGAACACACGCACTATGCAGTTTCTTGTCCCATCACAGAAGCCTATAACTACATCTGTTGTCTGGGTCTCTTGGTGGCTTCCCTAATTAGTCACTCAGTGTTTTGATTATTGGCTGATCCAAGCAGATTTACCATAATGCTTGCATTTCTTGTAGTAATAATAATAATAATAATAATAATAATAATAATAATAGGTATAAATTAAATCCAAGACTTATTCAGTGTATGGGAAATGTTTATGCATCAGTTTGAGGCCTGAAAATTTAGTTGTTAAAAAATGTCCCTCATTCCTAAATGGCTAATAAACATATTTTGTTAAACCCCTTGAATTAAAGTTCTACGTTTATTAAACATCTTCAGTGTTTCATTTCAGCTCTATTGCTGTAGTGTACAAATGCAAAATGACAAAAAAAGCACAAATAAATAAAAATCACTGTCCAAATAGTTATGGACCTGGCTGTAAAATGTACAATATGATTTTTTGGGGGGGAGCTCACCTGTATATTGTGTATTCAGTGTCGTCTGTGCAGGTGATCCTACAAAGAGGTGCGAAATCAGTGAGGAACTGCCCCCCCTAGTGTGGGAGAAATGTTTACGACTCAAGGCAAGAATGACACTTTCAAACAGACTGTCAAACAAAACCCGCCGGTGGCTTTATAAACGTACCCGCTTGGATTTCCCACAGACTTTGTTGTTCAGCCGACTGCAGCTGTTACTGATCTGGTAATTGATGGTTTTAACTGTCCGTCCATTCTGAAGGATCGGGTGAGTCTCTGCTAAAGTCACGACACATATCCTGCAGAGAACAAACAAATGTCAACGTCTTTGATACGAATGTGTCTGGTAACTTAACGTCTTTACTACCTCCACCAAATATGCTAATAGGCCAACTGAAACTAATGAAGCAATTTTTTTGAAACAAGGTGAAAATGGAGGTTGCTCAATAAGTAAGATAATCCAGATGTTAATAATTCATCTTACATCTGATACTGAAGCTCTGAGGCTTATGTTGAACAGAATGGGCGTGTCCAAATTAAACCTCAGTTTGAAGCTTGCATCATCTGTCAGACTGTGGTGACCAAGGACAAACAAGGCCTCCATTTCTGTGCATACCTGCATCTTCTGTCATATAATTTTGGCCTTTTTCATCCTGCAAATTACATCTAGCTCATCAATAAAAACTATATTTCTTACACGTCCACAGAAATTGTGCTATGTAGCCTCGAGCTTGTAATATCATAGTAAATGTGCTATACATTATTTCACCAGCAGATGCCAGCAGTACAATAAGCAGTTTAACAGGGTTTCAAGTGGTGAAGCTTTCGGTGAAGCATCTAGTTGGTTAGCCCGACAACCGGCCTGGCTATGAATTGGGCCGGATACTGGCCTCCATCTTGGAGTGAGATTTCCCACTCCCAAAGGACCAATAGGAGAGCAGCTCTCGCAACCCATCAAAGTGAGGCTGACGTCTGTGTCTCGGCCGCCAACCAATCACAGGCTAGGGGAGAGAGGCCAGTATCTGGCCCATTTCAGGGCCGACTGTCAGGCTACTAGTTGGCCCCAACACAACAAAGAGGCTTCATTTAGCCATCAACAGTGTCACTTTTAACTTTATCCATTTATCATTGTAACTTTCATTGCAAACCTTGGTTAAACAATGACACTTTTAACTTTATCCATTTATCATTGAAACTTTCATTGCAAACCTTGGTTAAACAATGACACCTTTGGCCCAGAGAGATTCTAAAGACTGCGTAAATGTTAATCAAAAGGACAGCTGAAAGGTTACTCAATATTAAATCAGTATATGTAGCTGTAGTTTCATCTCGACAGGACATCCAAATGACTGCAGTGGTTCATGGCCACCTACAACTACAACTTTGCTTGATGTCACCACTTCGAACATCCTGATTACATTTTTTTTTTTTAGCCTCTGATTCAGTCATTTATCATTGAGTTTCTGCCAATACAGGGTCGATCCACCCACCTCTACCAAATGACCTATTTGGTCATTTGACACCAACTGAAAGGTGATCAACTTTTGTCATTTTTAGGCTGGAGTCTGCCGTTTTTGTTTACTGAAAATATATTTTTACATATTCTTCAAATTTATTATTCTTTATGAATGAATAATTATAATTTATCTTATTTATCTTAATGTAACATTTCGAAAATGTATGGAATCATGGTCACTCCTTACCTGTTTGAATGTTGCAGGATGCAGTGGTCTTCACACGGTTTCCCTTTCATATCTGAATAAAAACAGTCATTTTCAGAGTCTTCAATAATTATATATGTATGAAGATGTTTGCTACTTCTTCAACTAACTTATTTCGTATCACGTTAATTTTTTGTTCAACACGAGTCCAGCTATCGTTAGCCAACAGCTAACATCAGTTCGAGAACAGTTAAAAACATTTACCCGCTCTGTACCAACGTGTGTAGTAACGGTCAATAACTGACGGAGCCGTTACTTCTGTTTCTTTCTGCTCCATGTCGTCCATTAAAAAGATCGAAGGGGCTATTGGCAACAACAAACGATTGTGTTATAATTTCACTCGACGGACAAGAAATTATGAAACACCCAAAACAGTCCGTATTTTAAATGAAGACGGACAGAAACTGTTTCAAAGACGTGGAAGGTTCCGGATATTTAATTTAACTACAAAACGATCATTTACTAGACATTTAGCGCAACATGGTCGATAATAAAATACACAAGGAAAAAA
The DNA here is from genome assembly GCF_902500255.1 of Thalassophryne amazonica. Taxonomy (NCBI): domain Eukaryota; kingdom Metazoa; phylum Chordata; class Actinopteri; order Batrachoidiformes; family Batrachoididae; genus Thalassophryne; species Thalassophryne amazonica. The sequence goes on from NC_047122.1 coordinate 49,381,109, forward strand.
AAGCCAACATGAAAACAGAGGAGGAATTTTGTTTACTTGTTTGAACCAAACTGAACAGTTACTTTCAAAATGCTGGGAAAACTAAACTAACGAAATGCTTCTGAAATTATTACTTGTTTCAAAATAAAATAATAAATGAACAAATGGATCAGAAAAGGATACGCTATTGTTAAAATGCTTGAAACACTAGATGAACCAACTGGTTCAGAAAATGATGTGCTATTTTCAAAACACTTGAAACACTAAATGAACCAATGGGTTCAGAAAAGAATATATCAAACTGCTTGAAACACTAAATGAACCAGTGGTTCAGAAAAGGATGCTTGAAACACAATGACCCAAAGGTAAGGTTAGACCTTGTGTGAAGCGCCTTGAGGCAACCTCGTTGTGATTTGGCACTATATAAATTAAAATACACTGAAAAGAAAAACTGAATTGAAGGTTCAGAAAAGAATATGATATTATTAAAATGCCTGAAACACTAAGTGAATCATGGTTCAGAAACACTAAATGGCAGCACTGTGGTTTAGTGGTTAGCACTGTTGCCTCACAGCGAGAAGGTCGTGGGTTTGATTCCCACCTGTGGCCTTTCGGTGTGGAGTTTGCATGTTCGCCCCATGTTTGCGTGGGTTCCCTCCGGGTGCTCCGGCTTCCTCCCACATCCAAAGACGTGGGTTAGGTGAATTGGTAACTTTAAATTCTTCATAGGTGTGTGTGCGGGTGTGAATGTGTTTGTTTGTCTATATGTGGCCCTGCAACAGACTGGCGTCCTGTCCAGGGTGAACCCTGTCTTGCGATCTGTGATTGCCGGGATAGGCTCCAGCCTCCCGTGACCCTTAATTGGAAGCGGTTGAAGATAAGTGTGTCTGTGAAACACTAAATGAACCAATGCTCCCTTGTTTTCACTCTGGGTCACCACAGCAGAGCCAAGGAGGATTTGCATGTTGAATTTTGTGAACCTACAGGTTCACAAAAAAGATGCTATTATCAAAATGCTTGAAACACTAAATAAACCAACTGGTTCAGAAATTACATGCTGTTTTCAAAACACTAAATGAACCAACTGGTTCAGAAAATGATGTGCTATTTTCAAAACACTTGAAATACTAAATGAACCAATGGTTCAGAAAAGGATATGCTATTATCAAAATTCTTGAAACACTAAAGGGACCAACTGGATGAGAAAATGAAGTGCTATTTTCAAAACACTAAATGAACTAACTGATTCAGAAAAAAAAATGCTATTATCAAAATGCTTGAAACACTAAATGGACCAACTGGTTCAGAAAATGAAGTGCTATTTTCAAAACACTTTAGATGCTAAGAACCAATGGTTCAGAAAATGATGTGCTATTTTTAAAACACTTTAGATACTAAATGAACCAATGGTTCAGAAAAGGATATGCTATTATCAAAATGCTTGAAACACTAAATGAACCAACTGGTTCAGAAAATGAAGTGCTATTTTCAAAACACTAAATGAACCAACTGGTTCAGAAAATTACAGTCTGTTTTCAAAACACTCAAAACACTAAATGAACCAACTGGTTCAAAAAATGACGTGCTATTTTCAAAACACTTTAGATATAAATGAACCAATGGTTCAGAAAAGGATATGCTATTATCAAAATGCTTGAGACACTAAATGAACCATCAGAAAATTACAGTTTTCAAAACATTCAAAACACTAAATGAACCAATGGTTCAGAAAATTACAATCTGTTTTCAAAACACTCAAAACACTAAATAAGCCTACTGGTTCAGAAAATGATGTGCTATTTTCAAAACACTTGAAATACTAAATGAACCAATGGTTCAGAAAAGGATATGCTATTACCAAAATGCTTGAAACACAAAAGGGACCAACTGGTTCAGAAAATGGCATGCTATTTTCAAAACACTCAAAACACTAAGTGAACTAACTGGTTCAGAAAAAGAAAATGCTATTATAAAAATGCTTGAAAAACTAAATGGACCAAATGCTTCGGAAAATGAAGTGCTATTTTCAAAACACTAAATGAACCAACTGGTTCAGAAAATGATGTGCTATTTTCAAAACACTCAAAACACTAATTGAACCAACTGGTTCAGAAAATGATGTGCTATTTTCAGAACACTTGAAATACTAAATGAACCAACTGGTTCAGAAAATGACGTGCTATTTTCAAAACACTTTAGATACTAAATGAACCAATGGTTCAGAAAAGGATATGCTATTATCAAAATGCTTGAGACACTAAATGAACCAACTGGTTCAGAAAATGAAGTGCTGTTTTCAAAACAATAAATGAACCAACTGGTTCAGAAAATTACATGCTGTTTTCAAAACACTCAAAACACTAAATGAACCAACTGGTTCAGAAAATGTTGTGCTATTTTCAAAACACTTGAAATACTAAATGAACCAATGGTTCCGAAAATTACAATCTGTTTTCAAAATACTCAAAACACTAAATGAACCTATTGGTTCAGAAAATGATGCGCTATTTTCAAAACACTTGAAATACTAAATGAACCAGTGGTTCAGAAAAGGATATGCTACTATCAAAAGGCTCAAAACACTAAGTCTTTGTGGTAATTAAACGCTTGCAGATGTTAATGGTGGTCACACTTTTTCAAATTTTGGAAGTTTTTAAGGTTTAAATATGTCTGAAGAAACGATTTTAAAAAGTTTCTTTATGCTATATCTGCACTTATGAATACGGAATTTGCTATAAATTGACAGAAGATTCATAATTAAGAAATATCATGACTTTCAAAATCTTCAAACTGAAGCAATTGCTTCAGAAAGTGATTCAGTGTTTCAAAAGGCTCTTTCAAAGGCCATCCCTAAATACAGCATAATGAAAAGTGACATATGTCGAGCTATGTCTAATGTCTAATCAAAGCTGTCTAATCCATAATGGGACAAAATAATCATCTCAATCTTCTTATTCATGTTAGTTTTCTTTTGGATTAAATTAGATTCCTGTTTAAAAATTGTAAAATATAGCTTAAACACTCGACAAACACATCTGAATTTAAATTCTGTCTCTCTCTGTTGTTAAAGTAGCTTTGTTAGTGTCCAAATATATGAGACCTGAAGAACATGACCAGCACAATAATGTCACTGACCACTAGATGTCAGACTTGTGCTGATAACTGAGGTCAGTCAGACGACTCTAATCCAAACTGAATTCATTTTAAAAGTTTTTCATGCTTTTTTACTTAAAAATATAATCAGTAAGATAAATTTCAATCACCTGTCTAGTTTGCAAACCTTTATTATTATTATTATTATTTTATTTGCTGTTTTTAGCTTTGATGAATTTGAATAGGGACAGTCGTTATTGTGAGTCTGCATTCTGTTATGTTATAAAAAGTATAGAATTAAGTACGTAAGCAATGAAAACATGTTTTCCTTGGATGTGAGGAATCCCCTTGTTCACATACCAAACATGTCTGTCCCGACAGGTCGCTTCCCCAACGTGAACCACCCTGAGAGAACATCTTTTGGAGGCCTGGCAGGTCACAGATTACGTAATGATGACTTCATCGTGGTCATATTACTGAGAGAAAATGTGGAATAGTAAGCAAGGTCCTGCTGGGTTTTTTCAGGCACAATGGGGGTTTTTTTAATATCTGGACTCAAGAATTGGAAAGTTTTGCCATCAGAACCAATTGTAACAACTTTTTCCTGTACTGCTCCATCTGTGGTAGGCCAGCGTCTGCAATTAATTAAGCGATGAAACAGAAAACCGCTGTGGAAACAGTGGACACACAAAATAAGTGTCCTTTCAACTTGATATGCAGCCATGTGTGGCAAACTGGCTTCATTTTCAACCATTTTCTCAAAATTTCCCACCAGATTAAGATGGAACAGCTGCTGTTAGAAGGCTAAACCAGGAGTCGTGTGAATGACCCCTGCTTGGTGAGGTCACGTATAGTCACATGCAGCCGCGGGCCTCATGTCACACGATCCATCCCGCAGTGTCACCAGGTCGTTGATGTTCACCTAAACGTTGGAAAGTGCCTTATGAATTGAGATTGCTTTAAAGCAATTATGGTTTGTAAAATAAATGGTGTATTTTTAAAGGCTTCAAAACGGGCACTTGACATGTTTATGTATAAATAAGAAGTATTTGCATTTTTGCAGTTCTGTGCAAAAATTTCCAGCAATTTTAAAACTCCTAAACCATGTATGCAGTGGCATACTCTCTATACTATATATACTGTATATGTGTTTGGCAAGGCATGTATGTGAGAGGAAGTATGTGTAACTATACATGCTCATGAGAACATATATTCATTCATTCACACTCATTTTCTATACTGGCTTACTCCAATCAACAAGGGGTGGAGTGTATCCCAGCAGTCATAAGGTACATCCCAGACAGGACGCATGTTTATCAGAGGGCCACATATAAGACACGCACACACGCACCTATGGTTAATTTAGTCACCAATTCATCTAACCTGCATGACTTCGGATATGGGAAGAAGCACCCAGATGGAACCCATACAAACACAGGCAGAACATGCAAACCTCGCACAGAAAGGACCAGGTGGGAAGAAAACCCACAATCCTCTTGCTATGAGACAACAGTGCTAACCATGAAGGCAGTGTGCCACCCAAGAATATATGTGTGCGAGAAAGAAATATAGTATGAATACTTGAGGAAGTGCATATATGTTCCGCAAGTGAGAGGATGAAGTATTTACTGCATGTGAGAGGATAACGTAGGTAAGGTACTGCATGTGAGAGGATGAAGTATTTACATGTGAGAGGATACTGTAGGTAATGTACAGCATATGAGAGGATGAAGTATTTACTGCATGTGAGAGGATAACATAGGTCCTTGCTTTTGTGGTTATATCAGCTATTGATGAAAGCCAGTTCTTGGTGCAGTGTCACCTGAGGGATCAGCGATCAGGAGTGTTCAGCTTCAGCTTGCGCCATTGTGCGGCATGTTAGAGATGAAGTACTTATTGCATGTGAGAGGATAACATAGGTAACATACGGCATGTGAGGGGATAGCGTATGTTACATACTGCATGTGAGAGGATGAAGTATTTACTACATGTGAGAGGATAACCTACATAAAGTACCGCATGTGAGACGATGAAGTATTTACTGTATGTGAGAGGATAACAGGTACTGCATGTGAGAGAATGACGTATGTACTGCATGTGAGAGGATAACGTACATAACATACTGCATGTGAGAGGGTGAAGTATTTACTGCATGTGAGAGGATGACGTATGTACTGCATGTGAGAGGATAATGTAGGTAACATATTGCATGTGAGAGGGTGATGTATGTAACATACTGCATGTGAGAGGATGCCGTAGGTAAGGTATGGCATGTGAGAGGATGACGTATTTACTCCATGTGAGAGGATAACATAGGTAATGTACTGCATGTGAGAGGATGACATATTTACTGTATGTGAGAGGATAACATAGGTAATGTACTGCATGTGAGAGGATGATGTATGTAACATACTGCATGTGAGAGGATGATGTATTTACTGCATGTGAGAGGATAACATAGGTAATGTACTGCATGTGAGAGGATGATGTATTTACTGCATGTGAGAGGATAACATAGGTAATGTACTGCATGTGAGAGGATGATGTATGTAACATACTGCATGTGAGAGGATGATGTATGTAACATACTGCATGTGAGAGGATGACGTATGTAACATACTGCATGTGAGAGGATAACATAGGTAACGTACTATATGTGAGAGGATGACGTATGTAACATACTGCATGTGAGAGGATAACACATGTAACGTACTGCATGTGAGAGGATAACATAGGTAACATACTGCATGTGAGAGGATAACATAGGTAACGTACTGCATGTGAGAGGATGATGTATGTAACATACTGCATGTGAGAGGATAACATAGGTAATGTACTATATGTGAGAGGATGATGTATGTAACGTACTGCATGTGAGAGGATAACGTATGTAACGTACTGCATGTGAGAGGATGATGTATGTAACGTACTGCATGTGAGAGGATGATGTATGTAACGTACTGCATGTGAGAGGATAACATAGGTAACATACTGCATGTGAGAGGATGAAGTATTTACTGCATGTGAGAGGATGAGATACGTACTGCATGTGAGAGAGGATTCTATGTACGTGAGAGGATAAGAATGAATATTAACTTGTCCCTCGCCTTAATCTGTTTCTTCACATCAGTTGACATGTTTCTGTCCGTTTTGTGAACATTCCCAAACTTTTCGTCTTATTTGTGGAATTAAACGCTCCACGTCCCACACTGGCAGCACAGGCTGGAGGTTCATTATCCGCCTGTCACACAGACATCTCAAGTGTCTCCAGCTGCTCGGGCTTCAGTGTTGTTTTGTGTGTGTGTGTGTGTGTGTGTGTGTGTGTGTGTGTGTGTGTGTGTGTGTGTGTGTGTGTGTGTGTGTGTGTGTGTGTGTGTGTGTGTGTGTGTGTGCGCAGCTCCACGTCAGCTCCTGCTGCAGCTGTTTATCGTACACACGATTTGCCTGTTTGACTCCGGCGTGCTCGCCGTCCTCATGGACGACGTCCAGCTTGTTTGTGTAGTTTGTCCCCTCAGACAGAAAAGAACGCAATAAGAAAAGTGAGGCTCTGACGAAGGCCGTGCACAGTGTAAGTGTCTCTGCAGGGTTACAAACGTGAATATTGAGATCACACTTCAGCTGCAGAGGGGGAACAAATGAGTGTTTCCTGGTTTTGTGGCATGCACGTCATTCTTTTTTCTTTTCTTTTTTTAATCACAAGACAGATGAGATGCATCATGTGTAATTTGCCGGAGCACTGCTTCAGTGCAGCTGCAGAGAGTTATTGTAAGCATTGAATTTCGAATCATTTGATACAGTTTAACTGTGTCTTTGGTGCCGAGTCCCACTGCTGAATAAACGGGGAAGTTTCAGCTTGAAATCCTGCCATTCTTTTTTTTTTCTTTCTTTCTTTTTGAAAAGCACTGAGATAAACATCTGTATTTGCCATCATGTTAGAAGGCAGCCGTACGCTGCCAAAATGAACATTTTCAGCCTGTTTAATTTGCTGATATGTGTCATTTCAGGGAAAGCTTTGCATTTTTTCCAAGAGGATCTAAACACACTTTTACAATTTTTTTTATAAAATACCAGAGTGACAGTTGAAACAGTTAGTAAATAACTCATTTAAATGGCTTCCATGCATGTGTCAGCGAGCGTGCACATCCAAAAAGACCAAAGCCTCTTGACCAGTGGTTTGAATCAGTCCTTGGACAAACTGTGATCTTTACAAATGTCATGTCTGGTCCCACATCAGGTTGTTATTAAAGGTGCAATCAATCAAGTCCTGGACTCTCTCCAAAAGCTGCAACACCTCAGGCTGTGTGTGTGTGTGTGTGTGTGTGTGTGTGTGTGTGTGTGTGTGTGTGTGTGTGTGTGTGTGTGTGTGTGTGTGTGTGTGTGTGTGTGTGTGTGTGTGTGTGTGTGTGTGTGTGTGTGTGTGTGCACTAACCACCTCTGTGAGCACCTGGCTGAGTCTTCAAAGGGGTTCAGTTGTAGCGTTATGGGTGGATTTATGTGAGGAGGATTACCAGTTGAAAATTTTTGATCTTGCCCTTTTAGTTGAAGAAGAAAACTGTTTTTTATCTCGTGCAGTTCTGTCCTGTGAAATGAAACATGATACAGCTCACAAAAACACACTGAAAGAGACAAAAACCTCGCACTGGGTGACAAATAGCAGAACTTGTTCCACAAGTCCGATGTGTCTCGGCGCCAAGCAGCCCCATCAGTTTTCTTTGACCTTTTGATTCACATGATGCACCTGGGCTCTAGTGATCATAGTAATAAGAGAGTGTTTACAGAGGAATCCTACAAATGGTGATAGAAGCACCAAATTAATCACAAATACTCCTTAGACATTCCTCTTTTGAAAAAAACTGACTGGCCACTTGAATTTTCAATAGGCAGCCAGGTAGGGGCTAATTGAAGAATTACACAGGGGGTAAAAATTAAAAGATGCTCCAATCATATTGAAAACTATACCACACTATTTGCTTGATCATAAAGACTCCAAAAAGGTATAGTTTGGACTATCTGTGACTGAATGTTATGGAGTTATGGGGTAAAAATGGTGACAGATCAATTTCAGTTAGTACAGGGGTCAAAAGTTAAAACCCCTTAACGCCTGAATTTATATAGCTGTATATAAAAAATGTTTTGTGTGTGTTTTTGCCTTTAAGTAGATGGTAAATAATGTTGAGATTATTAATTTCACTTTTGCACAAAAAAAAATAAATAGTAATTTTGGTATTTTGGTAATAATTTATGTTATAATGTTATAATAATAATAACTCAGCCACATGGGGTGTGCAGCCAGTACATTCTGAGTGCCGGTCCCAAGCCCGGATAAATGAGGAGGGTTGCGTCAGGAAGGGCATCCGGCGTAAAACAAGCCAACCGAACTATGCAGACTCAGAATCGAATTCCCATACCAGATCGGTCGCGGCCCGGGTTAACAACGTCTGCCACCGGTGCTATTGCCCAACAGGGTGCTGGTGGAAATTGGGCTACTGCTGGGCGAAGACGACGAAGAAGAGGAGGAAAACGTTGCCACGAACAGCGGGAGAAGAAGAAAACTAGAAGGGTGGAAATGAGAGTGGGGACTTTGAATGTTGGTAGTATGACTGGTAAAGGGAGAGAGCTGGCTGATATGATGGAGAGGAGAAAGGTAGACATATTGTGTGTGCAAGAGACCAAGTGGAAGGGAAGTAAGAGCAGGAGCATCGGTGGTGGGTACAAGTTGTTGTACCATGGTGAGGACAGGAAGAGAAATGGTGTTGGGGTCGTTTTAAAGGAAGAGTATGTTAAAAGTGTGTTGGAGGTTAAGCGAGTGTCTGACAGGGTGATGAGTGTGAAGTTGGAAATTGAAGGGGTGATGATGAATATCATCAGTGCATATGCCCCACAGGTTGGTTGTGAGATGAAGGAGAAAGATTTCTGGAGTGTGTTAGATGAGGTGGTGGAGAGTGTGCCCAAGCATGAAAGAGTGGAGATAGGACTTCAATGGGCATGTTGGTGAAGGGAACAGAGGTGATGAGGAAGTAATGGGTAGACATGGTATCAAGGATAGGAATGGGGAAGGACAGATGGTAGTTGATTTTGCAAAAAGGATGGAAATGGCTGTGGTGAATACCTACTTTAAGAAAAGGGAGGAGCACACTATAACATAAAAGAGTGGAGGAAGGTGCACACAGGTGGACTACATTCTTTATAGGAGATGCAAGCTAAAAGAAATCACAGACTGTAAGGTGGTAGCAGGAGAGAGTGTCATTAGACAGCACAGGATGGTTGTTTGTAGGATGACTTTAGAGGTAAAGAAGAGAGTGAGAGCTCAACAAAGGATCAGATGGTGGAAGAAAGAAAAGAAACTTCTTTCTTTCTGTGAAGAAAGAAAACATGGAGGTGAGTCCAACTCCATACAGAGAGACACAATTCAAAGGTGCACGCAATCAGCAAACACTTCCTGGCTTAAAGCTATACATCAGCTTCTCACCCTGCAGGCACGGAACAACTCAGTTCAAATCTCCACTGCAGCAGAAGCTGATTAGACAATTAGCATAACGTGACAGCTCACTAACACAAGGTGTGAGAGACATCAAATCCACTGTCATTACTTCATAAAAGTCACCAAAACCAAATTACTTCAGGAAGTGTGCTGAAGAGCGTGAGACCTCACCCAATCCTCCTTAGACTGTGGCGTCAAACCTGGAGCGGTCTCTGCGTCCGTGATGGTGAGATTGTTCTCCTGACGTCGATCTCACACGTCTGCTCACAAGGTCGAGTCTCTGGCAATCACACACTGTGCATTCAAGGTTTAAATGCAGCAATCTCTGATCAAGACAAAATACACCACAGCTGTGAGTCCTGATGACCTGCACGTGAAAACAAGCCTCAGGTGTTTAGAGTGAGGTCCTAATGCTCAGCCACTCAGTCCTGAATGCATACCACCTGGTGGGAGAAACAGAAAACAAAAACCAAGCCAGCCAAACACCCCAGCCCACAACAGAATAGTGTGACAGCGGTGAGATGCACAGTCGGAATGACAGACTCATTCAAGGTGGAGGTGGGATTACACAAAGGATCAGCTCTGAGCCCTTTCTTGTTTGCAGTGGTGATGGACAGGTTGACGGATGAGATCAGACAGGAGTCCCCATGGACTATGATGTGTGTGAATGAGAGGGAGCCCAGTGGAATAGTGCAGTTACAAGGAGTAGAAGTGGTGAAAGTAGATGAGTTTAAATATTTGGGGTCAACTGTTCAAAGTAATGGAGAGTGTGGTAGAGAGGTGAAGAAGAGAGTGCAGGCAGGGTGGAGTGGGTGGAGAAAGGTGGCAGGAGTGATTTGTGACCGAAGAATATCAGCAAGGGTGAAGGGGAAAGTTTACAAAACAGTAGTGAGACCAGCTATGTTGTATGGTTTAGAGACAGTGGCACTAACAAAAAGACAGGAGGCAGAGCTGGAGGTGGCAGAGCTGAAGATGTTGAGATTCTCTTTGGGAGTGACAAGAATGGACAAGATTAGGAATGAACATATCAGAGGGACAGCTCAGGTTGGACGGTTTGGAGACAAAGTCAGAGATGCGAGATTGAGATGGTTTGGACATGTGCAGAGGAGGGACCCAGGGTATATAGGGAGAAGGATGCTGAGGATGGAGCCACCAGGCAGGAGGAGAAGAGGGAGGCCAAAGAGGAGGTTCATGGATGTGCTGAGGGAGGACATGCAGGTGGTTGGTGTGACAGAGGAAGATACAGAGGACAGGGTGAGATGGAAACGATTGATCTGCTGTGGCGACCCCTAACGGGAACAGCCGAAAGACAAAGAAGTGTTGGGAAGGTGTCGTAGCACGGACCTACAACAGGGGGCGCAAATGAACGGACAATGAGTAAGCCAAAAGGTAACAATTTAATGTTGTGATAATACACAACGAAATGTGTCGTAATTTTCACAGTCAATAAACACCAGGTGACGTGTGGGCAGGCTCGAAGATAGAAGACGCCCGACGCGAGAGAAGCCGCGTCCCACACGGCCTCCACCACCAACGGTCTGAAGAACACCGGAGCCGCCAAGTCCCGAGTCCCCAGGTGGCCTCTGTCTTCGGCTGTCGACCCTGGTACTGCTGGCAGAAAACAGAAAGATGATGTATGAGTGTGAGTCCGCACACTCAGTAATTTACAGTCCAGACACCGTTAGGAGGGAGCACCTCCACCTCCAAATCACACACACTCGTGCAGCTCCTGATCAACCACTTATCTGGGAGGGGGTGCGAGGTGAAGCCGTCACTGTCACACCAAACGCCAATCCTCCAGACAAGGCAACACTTCAGGAAAACGGCTGCAATAGAAGTTCAGTTGGCTACACAATGTGTCAGTCAGCAGAGAAATTACCTTGGTACTGGTAGTCGATTTCTCGGCGGGGAGGTGGAGTTGCAGTCCGGCTTATATGGTGGTGTAGATGAGTGACAGCTGGAGTAATGAGTGACAGCTGTCACTTCCTCTGGGTCTGGCGCCCTCTCGTGCTTGGAGCCCGCACTCCAAGCAGGGCGCCCTCTGGTGGTAGTGGGCCAGCAGTACCTCCTCTTCAGCGGCCCACACAACAAGAAGAAGAATGTTATAATAATAATAATGGTATGTTGCAAATTTGCGACAACAGGCATACCGGTCAGTTTGGTATGTTGCATATTTGAGTCAAATATTGTAGCATGTATGCAACAATAGGCGTTAAGGGGTTAAGTTGCTCTAATTTTGGTAAAAAGTGATGCAAATTATAAGTTGAGTAACAGGGTTTTAAAAAGGAATAGTTTGCACCGTGTGTTACGCGTAGTTATCACGTTACAGAGTAACATACCTGTATGTCACATGTCATAGAATCCAATGGACGTCAACATTGTTTGACCTTTACTTTGGAGACCAAACATTCAACACTATCAAAACTGTTCCATGTATTAATCCTATTAGTATAACCAATAATTTGCATCACTTTTTACCAAAATTGGAACAACTTTCACTTTTGACCCTTGTACTAACTAAAATTGACCTTTGTCACCATTTTTGCTGTTTTTACCCCATAACTCCATAACATTCAGTCACACATAGTCCAAACTATACCTTTTTGGAATTTTTATGATCAGACAAATAATGTGGTGTAGTTTTCAATTTGATTGGAGCATTTTAAAATTTTGGCCCTTGTGTAATGCTTCAGTTGACCCCCACCTGGCTGCCTATTGAAAATTCAAGTGGCCAGTCATTTTTTTTCAAAAGTATAATGTCTAAGTATTTGTGCTGAATTTGGTGCTTGTATCACCATTTGAAGAATTGTTTCAGTTATCTGCTGCAGTGATTTAAGCATGTCAGTATGTGCACGATACAACAGGATTAGTTGTTTTTGGCAGCAGCGTGACATGTCTCTCTTCCCAGAGCCCAAACACTCGGCTAAGGCAAAAACATCTTTGCACAAAAATGCAGAGCTGTGTACGTCTTCTCTCTGCATTCCAAAAAGAAAAAGAAAACACTGGAGAATGCAAACGCGGAAAGTGGCTCCTAAATGTCTGATTTAGGAGAAATTCTTAAAAACGGAGGTTGTGTCAGTCCTTGTTCCATACTACATCATAGTTACTTAACACACGATCTAGAAGGAAATGTACATACAAGACTGACCTGGACTTTGGGTGAATTCATAATATTATTTGTTAAAGAGAACAAGAGAAAATTATACAGAATTTTATACAAATTGTTTGTGTTGTATTTGTTATCCTGCCAGTTCACTGAGCCATAACGATGCAGGATGAAAGTAGAACCAGACGATATGATGCCCCAAGTGGGAGTCATGTGGCACTTCTCAGTAGCATTTGAACCCAATGGAAGGATCTTAGGAGAGCTTCATTAATATCCATTTATTTCTTGTTCAGCGATTTGCAAAAAAAAAAAAAAAAAAAAAAAAAAGGGATTTCTCTCATATGACACATTTCTCAAAGGCGAACAGAGCATTTAGAGGCTCAATGGCTAACAATGTTTTAATACAACTAAAGCTGAGATAAGAACTGCTCCTGTAACAGTTTTTCTTTATTAAATTCTAAGATTCTCTAACAGGTGAGGTCTTAACATAAGGCTTTTATTTTTGTTTTGCAGTGTGAATTTGTAAGTGACGTTTGTAAATGTACCTCTGTATTGTAGTGTTTGACAAAGGTTTCCCAAAGTAATCCCTTGCTACTGTGGTTATATCATCTATCGATGAATGCCGGTTCTTGATGCAGTGTCACCTGAGGGATCAGCGATCAGGAGTGTTCAGCTTCAGCTTGCGCCATTGTCCATTACGCAATGAAATTCTTTCAGATTCCTTGAATTATTTGATGATATTTTGGATTGTAGAGGGAGAAATCTGCAAACCCTTTCCAACAAACACTGGAAGGGGTTTGACACTTTTTTGTCCCTGTCCCCACTCTTTTTGAAATATGTTACAGGACAGGCATGGATGCATGTTACCAAATAAAATAAATCTGAAAGAAAAAAAATATGAAACATCTTAGGTTAAATACTGTCTGCAATGAAACTGAAGTCAAAGTAAATGTCAGAATTACTGTGAGGGCTTTTTATGTGCATTTTCCATAGCGTTCCACCTTTCTCAGATTTGAGGGTGTCAGAAACACTGTGGGTTTTTTTTTTTTATTTGCATTTTCCATAGCGTCCTAACTTATTCTGATTTGGGGTTATACAACACAGCAACACTGGTTTCAGATCAGCTGATTAGGTGATTTTAGGTCAGTCATCAGTTCTCTTTTGATAGCTTTTGTTTTGCCCAGAATTTCACTTATTTCTCACCATTTTTTCAATATTTACTCTGAAGCACTTTAAATTCAGTGATAGTGGTCCTACTTGTCATTTTCCAGAAACAGATGAGGTTCAACACGAGCCATCATTTGCACTGACCTCAGCATCACCAGATGTAGAAGCCAGACAGTATATTTGCACACAAGTAATAATTTAAAAGTATTTAATGGTTCATTGTTGGATTCGTTACACATGAATTATCCTATCAAAGTGGTACAATTTAAATTTATCTTTTCCAACCAGGGGCGTATCCAGGAATTTTTTTTTGGGGGGGGGGGGTGGAAGGAACCCATTGTCAGCTCAGTGTTACCATTGTTGTGTTTTTATGTTTTGAAACACTGGGGGCCCTATCTTGACATTCTATAGTACAAGGTCAAAGCACAAAACCATCAAGAGAGTTTTTCAACACAGCCACCAGTGTGATTGCTCATGGGATGGTAAGGTCTAGTCCTTGCTCATGTACAGGGCCTTCTTGTGATTTGGTGCTGATAAGATAAACTGAACTGAAATGCATTTGTTAGACATGGATTCTTGCAAATAATTACCACACGTACTGTGAAAATTCAAAATTAAACTATTAGTAGCACAGGTGTAGCTCAGGGTGGAGTTGTGGTAACTGAAATATTTAACACATAGTGATGGCACAAATGAGGCTTTTAGAAGCTTTGAACCAACTGCTTCCGACTGTCAGATTTGCTCATGTACCATAATGGAGTTGAAATAAAACAGTCAAGATGTATTTGTACTGTTGACGTTTGACTTAAATGCAATGGTTTTAACAAAAATATTGCATTAACAAAAGGAATTAATGCTATTTTTGTGTCCAGTCCTGCAATTTTTCAGACTCTATAAGTAACTGGACTCCACTTAGCAGTGGATAACTTTGGTCTGTTGCCTCATGATGTGATGGTGAATTTAAGTTGAAAAAATAAAATGAAAGTCTGGAGTTGAATCCAAGTATTTAATTTGCATTCAGTAGCCATTAGCTGGAATGATCATTATGAGGTCTGAAGAGGTGATGGAAGCCACAATTATGCTGAAAAATATCCCAAAAATAAAACAAAACAATCCTTAAAAAGACAAAATGCATTGGCGAGCTAAACAATACCAAAAGACCTGAAAGATCACAGAAGACAAGAACATTCCAGAGGAGGTACAGCAGGTGTATCACCATCAAAGTCTACATCAAGAGACATCCTCATGAATGTGAACACAGGGGGTTCGGACAAGGTTCAAACCCCTGGTAACACTCAAGAACAGGCAGGACAGACTAGACTTTGTCTGAAAACATCTTCTAAAACATCCTGCCCAATTGTGGAACAAAACAGAAGAAACCAAGATGAACTTGGAGGAGAATGGGGTAGAGAAGATGCAGAAGGAAAAAAATGGCTCATCACTTGACGTACAAAACATATCTATCAAACATGGTGGAGGCAGTGTTAGAGTATGCACACATACGGCTGCTAATGGAACTGCGTACTGGTGTTTCTTGATTATCTGGCTGCTGATGAAAGCAACATAATGAATCCTGAAGTGTTTTGAGCTGTACTGTCTGCTCAGATTCAGCCAAATGCTGCCAAATGGATAGGAAGGAGCTTAACAGTGCTGATTTAAATGACCCAAAACATCCTGCCAAAACAAACCAAGAAACTGGATATTCTTCAATGACCAAGTCAGTCACCTGACCTCAACCCAGCAGAGCACGTGTTTTATTTACTGAAGGCCAAATTAAAAGCAGAAAGACCCACAAACAAGAGCCAAATGAAGGAGGCTACAGTGAAGTCCTGGCAAAGTATTTCAAGGGCAGAAACTCAGTATTTGGTGACGTTCATGGGTTCTAGACTGCAAATGAGTTACATCCATAACATAACAATAATCCTCATGTGTTATATTAGTTTGTTCAATTACTTTTTGTCTCTGAGTGTGGTTGTATTTTCTTAATGTAATATTTTTTGTAAAACCCTTTCAATGAAAGATGGAAACCTGCACTATGAGCGCATCTTCATCGTCTCATTTCAACTGTACAAGCATGTCACTGTCCAAATATTTATGGACCTGACTGTATGACGTATTCCCCCTTCATCACTGTGCTTGTTTGACCAGTATTTTAATATCTGAATTTGCACAGGGCTTGTGGTAATTATTTGTGAGAGTCCACGTGACGAGCGGCTGTTTTTAATTCTCCGTGTGGAAATTGGACATGATGTCCTAGAAGAACCGTTCACGTCTTGTGTTTCTGTGTAGCACACCAGGTCTCAGGGTCCATTGAGCTCTTCGCTGACTTGGCAGTTGATCATTAGCCGTGTGTCCGGAGCCAACTTACACTTTTTGTGTCATGCAAAATTTGTAAGTGTTTCCCAGAAAAACCAGTTATGCCTCCAGCTGGCTGAACATTTTGAAGTGCAAATATTTAAACAAAATGTACAGATTTCTCACCTGGTAACAACCTTTTCTTAAGATGTCATATTGTCCCTCAGTAAAAGCTTTTTGTGAAAGTTTCCTTATCCATTAAAGAGCAAAGCGCCACTGTATTTCTGCTGTTTTTATGTCATATTCCCTGCACTTCTAACAACATCAGACTTGTACAGCAAATATGTAGATGAGTGGGTGAGTTACTTCAACCCAGCCAGCTTGTGTAAGCAATAACTCAAAAACAGTAAATGTTGTCATCATTTAACGCACAAAATAAGAAGAGCACATAATGAGGATGACGTGATTAGCAATTGGTTAACTTTGAACCACTAAATAAATCAAAAAAGCAAATTTGTTTTGCTGATCTAATATCCCAGACAGTTGTCTACCACCTGCTGGATGGATTATGGAAAATTCTGAATAGGTGTACTTGAATCTGCATTTAGTTTTCTGCCACATGCTGAACACTGGGAAACTCACAGAGTTGGGTAGGATTACTTTCAAAGTACAAAATACATTACAATCAGAATGCTTTTGGATAACTTAAAAGGTAATCTGAATACATTTCATGTAGTAAAATGCTAAATGATCAATTTAAAAAGGTCCTCAAAACATCTATTTTCTCAATGCATTCTTGGTTTTGATTTCTAATTTAATTTATAGTTTATCAAATGAAGAAATTAAAATTTGTGATTGTGTCCATATTTAGTATGAAGTGCATCACTTTCAGTAACAGATTTTTGAGGAACTTCAAAAGTATTGAGATTATATTTTAAGTTATCCCAAAGTATTCCATTTGTATTGTATTTTGTATTTGGTAACTGATTACTTTTCTTATGTATTCTTACCCAACACTGGCAACTCATGTACTTGGTGGTGTGCTCCGCCCACCAGCGCCCGCCTTCATGTGAGTGTCACCTAACAAGTTAAGCTTGCAAGTGTGGGGAGAAACATTATACACATTATGCGGGCAAACGCAGGATGAAATATACAACAGAATGACAAAGTAAAACCAGATTTAAAGACTGGATAGAATGTGTGCCTGGGGATGATGCCAAAATCTTTTGTCTGTACTACAAATTCATTTCATTTATTATACAGGAAAAAGGTTAAAAGCACAATTGCACATTACCCCAGGCCTGACTCAGTTAAAACTGTTTTACAGCAGGTTCCTGTTTTACACACAAACAGTCATTTCATTCAATCATGTGGACAATAAACCTAACATGTACAGCACACATTCATAAAATCATAAATACATAAATAAAAAGATAAAAAGATCAGACAAGTGAGAAAGGTAGATCAGTGGTTACATGAATAACTATTCAATAAATCATCTCTGTAAGTTTTTTAAATAGTATCTCTGAGCTGATAGTTCTAGTGCCCAGAGGGATATCATTCCACACCTTAGTATAGATGTAGAAGAATGATCTTTGTCCATAAGTGTTTTTATAAGAAGGGACTTGGAGCTGTTCCGCCGTGTTGATCTGGTGCTCCTTTGAGAGTTTGTAGTTGGTACTAGAGCCAACAGAGCTGGTGGCAGGTTGAAGTTTTTTAACTGAAAATAGAATCTAATAGCCATACTACCTATATAGTTGTTGAAGGTCAGAGCATTTGATCTGGACAGAGTTATACAATGGTGGGTCCAACCTGGAAGTTGACAGTGAATTTTAAAAGCTCTGTTGTACAGTCGAGCCACAGGATCAAGAACATCATTTGTGGTGAGAGACCATATAGGCCAATAGGAGATGGAGGAGAGGACTACAGCATGGAGTGTCAAATGATTCTTCACTCACCTCGCCTATAACCTTACCATCCTGAATCAAATTCAATTTATAGTGTTCCAATTCCAATCTCATTTTTTCAGTCTCTTGTCTGACACGTTCCAATTGAACTTCTTTTTCAGCTTCAGTTCTCAGTCACAGGAGGTACGTATGAGAAACAGAGGTTGTCAAATATGGCCTGATTTTGTTGTAGACATACAGTTTTTGTTGTAGTTTCTTGGTCAGAGAGTTGACATGTTCTTTGTAATTAAGATGAGAATCCAAGAGCACACCAAGATATTTATAGGTTGTTGTTGTTATGTGCAGTTTGTAATCGGAGAACATGACTGTGTTGCACATTTGGAGTTGCTTCCTGGGGGAATGAAAATACATACATTCTGTCTTTTTCATGTTGATACTAAGGTGGTGATCCGTTAGCCAATTTTGGAGTGTTTTGAGATCAGATGACAATTTAGCATTTACAAAATTGGGGTTTAAGTCAGAGTAAAAGAGTACAGTGTCATCTGCATACAATAAAATGTTAGAATAATTGCATATAAGTGGAAGATCATTAAAATAAAGAAGAAACAGTAATGGACCAAGAGTACTCCCTTGTGGTACACCGATATTGTATTTAAGAGGACGAGATTTAGTTTGACCAGTTTTCACTATTTGAGACCTGCCACTCAAACAGGACGTAATCATGTCAAGCACACTTTGGGAGAGCTTAAAGGACTGAAGTTTACTTAGTAAAATGAGATGATTTACTGTATCAAATGCTTTATGGAAATCTATAAAAACTGCACCTGTAACCTGTCCTTTGTGTTGTGTGGGCAGCTGAAGAGGAGGTACTGCTGGCCCACCACCACCAGTCGGCGCCCTGGTTGGAGTGCGGGCTTCAAGCATGAGAGGGCGCCGAGACAACAGAGAGTGACAGCTGTCACTCATTTACACCAGCTGTCACCAATCACCACCGTCCCTACAAAAGCCGGATTATTACTCCACCTCCTCGCCGAGAAATCAGCTACCGTCTAAGGTAACCTTCTCTGCGGTGATTATTATAACTAAACCTTGTTCTGTGTGCAGCCGTATTCCTGTGGATTGAGTCTGAAGCTGGATTGGCGGATAGTGGAAGTGCGACGTTCTTCGCCTCTTACTCCTTCCAGGGAAGAGACTAACAGGAGCTGCACGGGTGAAATTGTATCTGGAGGTGGAGGTTTTCCCTCCTTGAAGATCTGTATTGAAGGATTACTGGGTGTGTGGATACACACTCACCATTAACTGTTTTCATCTTCTGCCAGCAGTACCAGGGTCTGCAACAGAAGACGGTGACCACCTGGGGACTCAGGACTTGGCGGCTCCGGTGTTCTTCAGGCCGTTGGTGGTGGAAGCTGTGTGGGTCCCGGCTCTTCGATCGTCAGAGGTCTCCTATCTTCGAGCCTGCCCGCACGTCACCTTGTGTTTAATTGGCATTATATTTTTGTCTGTATCCAGTTGTGCGTTTCACAACATTAAATTGTTACTCTTTGTCTTATCCATTGTCCGTTCATTTGCGGCCCCTGTTGCGGGTCTGTGTTACGACACCTTCCCAACACTTTGTTTAAAGCAGAGCATATACGTATGTTCAGTGAACAGTAGAAGAGCAGACATAGTGGAACGTTTGGACCGAAAACCATACTGAGAGTCACTGAGCAGGTGGTTGTTCTCCAGGAAGTTGATAAGTTGATTATACAGAGTTTTTCTAGTAATTTTGATATTGTTGAAAGTATAGCTATCGGTCTGTAATTTGAAATGCATGTAGGGCTGTCTGATTTAAATATGGGAATGATCAGGGCAGTTTTCCAGGAAGATGGGAACACAGAGAGTCTAATACATAAATTGATCAGATGGTGAAACAAAGGTACAAAGCTTTCAGAGTGTGTCTTCAGGAAGTTCGTTGTTAAGCCAGTGACATCCCGTGTGTGAGAGTTGTTTAAGGATTGAAAAGTGGCAGATATCTCTTGTTGGGAGACTTCTGTAAAGGAGAACAATGGTTGAAGACCTGTCTGCACTGTTGTAATATCAAATTAGTGATGACTAACGCCTATGTTTTGGAACATTGTTTTGGAGACCGTATCAAAAGGAAAAACTGCATACATACGTACTTGTTAAATGGGCATAAATACGTCAACAACCATTTTCAAATAATTGTTTTGAAAAGTTCCAATTGATTTATGCCATATGGTGTTGAGACATGATAAAACATGAGTGAAGGCCCTGCTGCAGTCAGCGCAGTCTGTACGTGCACCAGCACATATGGTGCTTGTTTAAAAAAGAGAGCAGAAAGACTAAATTAATTTATGAGAAGTATATGAAAGCGGGGTTTGTTTGTTTTGTTTTTTTCGTGTTTCTATCATGTTTGTTTTCTGTTGAGTTTGCAGACCATCTTAGACATGGTTGTGCACTTTGGCTTACAAATTCTGTTAAACATTAAAATAAATAGTACTGTGATGGCACTGAAGCAAAACCTTCACGTCATTGATGGAAGAGTTAGTAAATTTAGGGGCAGTTCTCGGAAATTGCATGACTTTGCATGAAGTCATTTGATAAATTACGCTGTAATTTGCCATCAATTTGTGTTTGAAAAGTTTGATATCAAACAGAAACTTTTCATATACAACCCCAAATCAGAAAATATATGGAAAATGCAAATAAATAAATAAATAAAATGCAGTAATTATTGCATTTAGTTTGACCTCTGTTTCATTGCTGACCATATGAACCAAAGATATTTCATGTTTGTATGCTAAACTTCATTTGAATTTTGTAAATAACCGTCCATTCCTGCATTTCAGCCCTGCAGCACATTCCAATAAATAAACAAATAAGCATTAAAAATAAAAAGTTGGGAGAGGATCAAGTTTGGGTTAGTAATGACATTTAAAAACAATTAAATAATGATGCTATGAGTGCACATGAAAAGATGATATCTTAGCTCATGCAGTCTGCAATCAAATAAAAGGCAAAGTCAGTGTGAGGATCACTGTGAGGCACATTATTTTAAATTTCCATATTGCTCCATCTTTTTTTGATTTGAGGTTGTGGTTTTGTTGGGGTGGAGAATCATGAAATTTCTCTTCTGCACCTGCAGGAAGTGGGTATCATTAAAATTAGAGTGGAAAGTTACCATTTCTGCCAAATAAACTGAAAGTCAAACAGCATCACACAACAGGTTTTGTAACAGGAAATGCACAAGCAGAAACCAAATGAAACTACTGACAACTCAAGAGCTTTAATGAGGCGCCGCCTAGATATATTAAAGCAACAGTGAGCAGGATTTAGGGACGTTTATTGGGAGAAACTGAGTATAGCACTCGTAACTGTTCATTAGTGTATAAAATTGCCTGCAACAATGAATTGATGTACTGTATTTTCATAAGCCTTTCATATCTCCGTGGGAGCGAGTCCCCTCATCAGCGAAATGGGAATGTGTGTCCAAACATTTAACTGGAAGCGTACTTAATGTGCCTTTCATATTTCATCCTATTCTCGCACAAAAAAGTGAGTAAAACATACAAAAAAGTAGTGCACAAAAATTTATACATATTTGTATGCAAATTTGTGCATATTTTTCGCTGGGATGCAGAGACAACATCACTGACAACAAGAAGGGAGATCATCCAAATGAAAACATAAAGCAGTAATTTGTATTTTTAACTCATTATACTGTGATTCTAAACTTAACCAAAATACAAATGTGCATTTGTGAACTTTAAATGTGAAATGCAAGTTTTTCATGCATGTGGGAATTCTTTAGCATATGCACAAAATGTGTATTTTTTTGTACCACATTATATCATATGAAGCGCGTTATGAGAGTCGGTATAACATTTTACAGCACAACCTGAAGACTGAGGAATGTAGCGGATGCTTATCACATGAGAATACAAGGGCCCATGAATCCCTGCTGCCAAGGAAACAAAAACATGGACAACAAAATCATGACTGCAATCTGCAACCTCACCACTAGATGTAATTAAATCCTACACACTGTGGCTTTAAAAGATGAATACCCATCGTGCGATGAATACTACAGCGTGGACAAATGGAAAATCTTTAATTAAGCTTTTTGACTGAGCAAAGCAAACATTTCTGCAGATGTATCCAGCACTGAAGCTGTGAAGTCAGAGGTTTGGACAGCTGGATTTAAGGAAGCAGAGGTAGGATATGGTGAGATTAGAAGAACCTGATTACAAAAAAAGAAAAAAAGAAAAAACTGGCACTAAGAAGAGGACGCTCTCGATCCATATCTCAACTTCCTGCCCTTATCCCTCTTTCCTCCTCACGCTGTGATTCTTGTCGGTAGAGATAGAGGTCACAGAGCTAGCTCCTTGTCTGTCTGTTTTTCTTGGTGCTTTGTAGATGGAGACTCAACTTACAGCCTTTTTTTCCCTCGTTTTGTCATGA
This sequence comes from Thalassophryne amazonica, assembly GCF_902500255.1. Lineage (NCBI taxonomy): Eukaryota > Metazoa > Chordata > Actinopteri > Batrachoidiformes > Batrachoididae > Thalassophryne > Thalassophryne amazonica. The sequence continues at coordinate 49,403,601 of NC_047122.1, forward strand.
AGTCATGTTGAGCCCAGCGTTTTCTTGTAAGACAACATGATCCGTGCGGGTGTCTGTTTTCGTAAAGCCAAGCTGTAACCCTTCCGTTCTTCTCCCCGCTGACGGCCTTTGTTTTCACTGTGTTAGCGCACTAATGTGTGATGGTTGGCAGGCTGACGGAGGATTGTGTTTCTTATCTGCATTGATATTCCAGTAAATCCTCACGTGCTTTCAGGAAAGACTTTCCAGTCGGTGGGAGTATGGTTGAAGGTGGGCGCTTTATGTCAGCTAGCTGTGACTTTTGCATTTCAGTCTCTTGTCTTTCCTGGAGTCTTCCACGTGGTGTGCAGAGGCAGAAAGTGATGACTGCTGACTGGGCAGTCGTCTCTGCATGGTGTAGCAGCACTGGGCGTCCAGATGTGTGTTATTCCACTCATCATATGCGTCGCTCCACTTCTCTCATTTGCTCTTGTGTTTCTTACATGCAGCTATTTTATGAGACTTTAAAACCGTGTGGCACAAGCATTTGATCCTGCTTTTTAATTGGAAAAGGTAAAGTGCTGAGCACGTCGTGACAGTTGGCGGGATGCATTTCATGTGAGGGAAAAAAAAAAATCTTGCCAGGGTGCTGCAACTTAAATGCACTTTTCTGTAAAGTAAATTGGAATCCGATGATGACCTACTTGAGGACCAGAAGGGAAATGTAGCCTATACATGCACTGACACAGAATGGTGGGACACTGGATGTTATAACCAGTTAAACCAAATCAGAGCCCTGGAGGTAGCATTCACAATGTTTTATAATCAATAAAATGGCATGATATAAACATATCGATTTGTTTCTCTTGAACAAAATGAGCCCAACCACGAGATTCAAACACACTGCAACCCTGAGATAAATCCAACGAAAAGCACAAGATAGCAACCAAGATAAAGCACAGCTTTTTTTAATTAAATTTTAAAGTCCTTCATTCGTTAGGTTAGCAGCTGTAGCCGCTTTTACGCAATCATAAAGTGGCATCAGCAATCAAACACAATGCATTCAACAACAATTTGTAGAAAATCTGCAAAATGTAAACTGTAATCTGAAAATCTGTAAAATATTGCAAAAACAGATCACTGTGGTTATTATAAGCTGTCCAGAGAGTACAAGTGGATTCTCTTTGCGTATTTGTTCATATATTACCTGATTAGTTACTGTAGTAGCAAACTAAATAGCCTAGCTTAGCAAGTCTGTCTGAAAGCTTAGCTAGCATGTAGCTGGGAATTAGCCTGCAAACCTGGTTTGTGAACAAGTAATACGTGGTTTATTGGGTTGTATTTGGATAAGTAAAAATGGAGTAGTTTTCATTTTACATGTTGTGTTAGTAGCTAATTGTCCAACCATAACAATTTCAATAGACTGGGAGAAAAAATATATGTATACATACATGCATACATATGTATGTGTATGTAACTATGCATGTGTCATACACGCATGTATTATTATTAATAACATAATAATAATACCTGATGAGACGACACCATTAATGACCTTAATAACCTTTAATATGTGCTCTGTGTTTATAAATGCAGTAAAATTATATTTTTGTGTCACTGTTAAAGTATTTACAGTAATAAATATTTATTATACTAATAATGTTTCTTCTTAAAAAAAACATTCTTTTTTCTATACATAACAAAGTCTTTACTACCTTTCACAGCATGAAAATTCAACAATTTCACAATACTTGTAACACAGAAAATTGTTGTAGTTTGAATGCCATCCATCCATCCATCTATCCATCCATCCATCTATCCATCCATCCATCCATCCATCCATCCATCCATCCATCCAAAATTTTTCAAAACCTGTTTATTTCTGTTAAGGGTCACAGAGGGCTGGAACCTATCCCACTTGTCATTGGGCGAGAGGCGTTTTTTTTTTTCCCTTCAGATTTGACATAACATTAAGCATCCAAGTCTGACTGTAAAATCATAACACCATGTGGGTTATTTTACACCTTATGTGCAGAATTATACACTTCTAATTTATATTGTCCCAGTTCATTTCAACTTCCGTGTTTCAGTTCATCACAGGTTCTCACATGTGGCCACAAAGGTCAAAGTGCTCACGTCAGAAATTCCAGCGCAGAGTTTGTGAGATTAACACAACTCACCACCATCTCAGAGGCGTCTGCTTGAATTTGCGAGTGTGTTTTAGTCTTTCGAAGCTCACTTATGCATTTAGAGTTCCTCCTCACTGTCTAATTTTGCAAGGACAGTCTTAGGCACACCATAAACAGATCTGCTCTTGTGTCTCTTGCTGCGCATCCTCGACTGGGGAGCATCTTGAGTTTCTGAGAAGGACAGATAGGCAGCGATGCTGTTTCGCACTCCGTAGCTCACCATGTTGTCACTGCAGCTATTCGTGCTGACAAGCTCACCCCTGTCACAGGTGGGGAAAAGAAATAAATTAATGCTTTTTGCACTGAAAAATTCAGTGTTTGCAGAAACATTTTGATGCTATTCCATAAGGTCTGAAAGAAGTGTGCAAAAACAGCAGATCAAAAGATTCCTTTACACATAAACCATCTTGTGCAAATCTGAGAAAATACCCAAATTCAGGCTGTTTCATCATAGCGCATTTTTGTAGTGAAACCTTTCAGATGGCCTGAGCACAGAATGATATAACAGCTGGAAACATTTTGCACTTTCATCCTAATATGTTTAAAGTGTAGGCGACATGATATGTAATTTTTTTTTTTTTTTTTTTTTACTATTTAAGACTAAAATTAAACAGTTTGAAATTTAACCTTTGCTGGTGTGCAGTTACTGAAGACATAAATATTTGGATTTTGAACTGCGCGCCACTAAAAACCAGGAACTTCCCGGCGAGTCCCAACATTGGAATCAGCACAAAAAACATTTTCTTAATAGCCCCATTAATTTATGGATTTTTACAGGCTACTGACAGCCCCGTTTCCACCGAGTGGTTTGGGTCAGAGCTGCACTGTGTTATACGTGTCAGAACGGTTATGTTGTGTAGGCCGCTGAAGAGGAGGTACTGCTGGCCCACCACCACCAGAGGGCGCCCTGCCTGGAGTGCGGGCTCCAGGCACCAGAGGGCGCTGCCGCCTTATGGGAGTAGCCTGGGTGACAGCTGTCACCCATCACCAGACACAGCTGTTCCACTCAGCACAGAGGTATATCAGGAGGACAGCGTCTCCACCTCAGTGCCGAGATATCGCCTAAGACTGAGGTAATATTCTCTGCATTTATATTCTGAACAACCAGCTAAACTTGTTAAACCTTTTCAGGACTGTTGACTACTGATAGCTTCATTGCTTGGATAAGTACTCACCTTCCTGCTGTACTTTGACAAGAGGTGGAGGCGGCTTCTCCCCTCTCCGTTACTGGGTGCTGTCGCATCCACACCTGTGTGTTGTTGCTCTCTCCCGCCAGCAGTACCGGATCCGACGAGCGGAGGCAGTGGCCACCTGGGAATTCGGGACTTGGCGGTTCCAGTATTTCCAGGGTTCGGTGGCAGAGGAGATCTGGGTGGTTCCGGTTCGACTGAGACGGACGTCTCCTACCTTCGAGCCTGCCCACACGACACCAGCGGATTCGACCCCAAATTGTTAATTTTTGTATTTGTTGTGCTCGTTTCACAATAGTAAACCTTGTTATTCACCTTTCTCCATTGTCCGTTCATTACGCCCCCTGTTGTGGGTCCGTGTACCTACACTTTCACAACAGGTTAATCCTCACCAGCAGAATCTTTTAGATTGGCAGGTGGAACAGTTATATTGACGAGTGCGCACGCACGGTGTCTGCGGCTTCTCCACTCGAGACAGAGGCAAAACTGAGTATTTTCACATTATTTATTTTATTTTATTGTTTTGTGGATCATTGGATAATTTCATCGTGTGCAGACTCAGACATTATGAGCAGTTGAGGGACTGAGTCTTTCAACTTATGGCACAAAGGGGCTTGTTAACAGCAGAGACTTGGTCCATCAGCCCCAATTAACTGATTACAGCCTGGGGCGGTACACCTGTCAAACAGTAACGCAGGTGTCCTAAGGCGAGCTCAGGGAGGACAGAAACCTCCTGTGGAGCAGAAGGGCAAAAGCTCGCTTGATCTTGATTTTCAGTATGAATACAGACCGTGAAAGCAGGGCCTCACGATCCTTCTGACTTTTTGGGTTTTAAGCAGGAGGTGTCAGAATAGTTACCTGTTTAAAAGTTACCAACGGACTTTTCTTCGGCTGGGGCATTAGGAATTAAATTGTTTTTATACATTGTTTTGTTATTGACCAATGAGAGCCCTTGTAAATTCACTTCTGGTTTCAATGCGGGAGGGAAAAAAGGTGGCTGCAGGAGGGTTCACAATCCGCAGAGGGGCTGTGATCTAAAGCAGTTCTGTTTGGCTCATCACACCCAGGGAACACCCAGGGAACTGTGTGTCAAACTAACACCATCTTACAGACAACAAGCAGCATTTTGTTCAAAAACTGTTTCGTCGTTGTTAACAGGCTTCCGTTCAAAATACTTATGAAGTTTGTCTGCTTTCATCCATTGTGGTGTTTTCGCAGTAATTAAAGCCAGCGCCATTAAATGTGTTAAACATACGCCACAATAGAGCCTTAAAAAATGGTATAAAAACGTAGTTTAGATGCACAAAATGTGTCAAATACACGATCAAGGTTGGGCGAATAAGGTAAGACATCATATTTATCTGCCCAACGGTTGTGCGTGTAACATGTAATGTTCAATGTATGACTTATCTGCCCAACGGGTGGGCAAATAAGGTAAGACATAGTAATCTGCCCAACGGTTGGGCAATTAACCTTTGCCTATTTAATAATATCTTTATCACGCTACTACCATATAGTACACTAACTGTATTCAAGAAGGAAACAAGATTTATTTTAAAAATAGCTGATATTTTCAGTCCTTCGTGTCATTTTTCAGATTTGGAATGTATATACCTGTTTCTAAGAAAAAAATACAAATTAATAAAAAATCCACAGTTCTTCATCCCTTTTTTTCTGATGACAAAGACTGTAAAACAAACTTCTTCTTTTTTTTTTTTTTTTTACATTTTTTTATCAGTTGATTATGACCATGGAGCTGGGAAAAAAAGTTTATCATCTCTGCCTGCATGCCAAAATCGCCTGCATTATTTTTTTTTTATAATCACCATTCTGTGTTCTGAACTCTGCCAGTATTATCACTGCTGTCAGACTGAAGGTTTTCTTCCAAGGTTTTGTCTCCCTCATTGTGGTCTAAATAAGGCTCTAAACCATAAGGCTGTGTCCTCCACAGCTTATTCAGCATCACCTTCAGACTTGACTTAAAAAAAGCTCCACACTAGAAAAAAAATTGTCTGAAAGCAGTTTGACCTCTGCCGTGTTTGCAATTGATTTGGGCTTGAATCAGCAGGTCCCCTTCTTGTGATAATGTAGCAACAATATGGCCGCGGTTGAAGACTGAAATAGAGCGCAGACTTTTATTGTTCAGGATTTTTTAAAATATCATTTTTAGTGATTATTTGTGCACATTTTTTGGTGTCACCTACACTTTAAAGTTGGTAAGTATCATCAAGTAAGAGTGTACCTGTCGACTTTCTTCCAGTCGAAGTTATTTCTCATGACGACGGGTGGAGCTCCAGAAGTTGGATCTGCTGATGGGCTCGTCGTGGTGGACAAACAGGGAGTGGTTAACGTGCAGCAAAGTCCATCTGCAGAGTCTGAAAAGGTCAGCATCCATGTCAAATCCTGCTTGCGTGCTTGCAAACGAGCACAGGATAAATCATCTGTTTATAGAGCAGATATTTCCCAGTTTAACTGCAGTGTTTTAGCACATGCACCATTGAGCATCATCAAACATGCACACTGCATGTCATTTCCTGTTTTCTCCCAAAAATGATCTGTCAGTGCCACAAATGTATCAAACTGCTGATAAGAGACTGTTCTATATTTAGTGCATGGTAACTGTTTGTGGTCAGCTGAGTAATAGATAACATTTTGACACTGTATATGTTGTAGCTCTGATATAGACCAGAACAATTTTGAATATGCGTAGCCCCTGTTTTAGACAGTATTTTAAAAACTTCATTAGTTATTTTAAAAATGTATACTAATCTATAATTTTTTTTAAACATAAGCATTGCAGACTTTCATATTTACAGTGTAATTTTTGTCATATTCACAAATTCTCTTTGCTCATAGAGTGAAATATCTACTAAGACAAGATGTCCACTAATCATTCAACTTGAAGTAACCTTAATTTAAACTAAACAACTAAAGACAAGCTGATGTTTTAGGTCAGGACTGGCAGGCAATCTGGCACGCAGGACAGGCAAGCTGGTCCTTCCCCACTGCTAGATAGTAAGTCTGGTATCTCCTTGGGGTTTTCTATTTGAGATCATCAACACTGAGGCACCGACTGGTTGGATCAGGCACAAAGAAATGCTCCACATGGCCAAGATGTTATAGTTGACGTTCCTTCACAAAGCAAGTGATACATCTCATTTGAGTCTCCCTAAGTAACAGTTCATTTGACACAAGCTTATTGCAACTGTACCCAACTATCGTCAAAGAGACCTTGTACCAAAGACATCCAGTCATTGCCTTAGGTCACTGGTTAGTGTCCAAGTCTTCTAACCATACAGTAACCCTGGAAATACCAGGACCTACAAAATTTGGACTTTTGTTCTTCTGCAAAGATACGTATCAGCAGCACCAAACACATCTATCCAAGGGCCTCATGCTTCCATAAGCTCTTCTCAGGTGACTCTCATTCTCCAAGGCGGAGTCCCTAGAGACATGGACATCACTGCAGAGATACAACCCCAATTCCAATGAAGTTGGGACATTGTGCGAAATGTAAACAAAAACAGAATACAATGATTTGAAAATCCTCTTCAACCTATATTCAACTGAATACACCACAAAGACAAGATATTTGATGTTCAAACTGATAAACTTTATTGTTTTTGTGTAAATATTTGCTCATTTTGAAATGGATGCCTGTAACACGTGTCAAAAAAGCTGGGACATGGGCAACAAAAGACTGGGATTGTTGATGAATGCTCAAAGAACACCTAATTGGAACATTCCACAGGTGAACAGGTTAATTGGAAACAGGTGAGTGTCATGATTAGGTATAAAAGGAGCATCCCCAAAATGCTCATCCTTTCACAGGCAAAGATGGGGCAAGGATCACCACTTTGTGAACAACTGCATGAAAAAATAGCCCAACAGTTTAAGAACAATGTTTCTCAACATTCATTTGCAAGGAATTTAGGGATTCTATCATCTACAGTCCATAATATAATCAGAAGACTCAGAGAATCTGGAGAACTTTTTACACGTAACCAACATTGAATGCCCGTGACCTTCGATCCCTCAGGCAGCATTGCATTAAAAACTGACATCACTGTGTAAAGGATCTTACCACGTGGGCTCAGGAACACTTCAGAAAACCATTGTCAGTTAACACAGTTTGTCGCTACATCTGCAAGTGCAAGTTAAAACTCTACCATGCAAAGCGAAAGCCATAAGTCAACAACATCCAGAAACACCACCGCCTTCTCTGGGCCCGAGCTCATTTGAAATGGACAGAAACAAAGTTGAAAAGTGTGCTGTGGTCTGATGTGTCCGCATTTCAAATTGTTTTTGGAAATCATGGATGTTGTTCTTAAACCGTTGGACTATCAGTTTGAATATTAAATATCTTGTCTTTGTGGTGTTTTCAACTGAATATAGGTTGAAGAGGATTTGCAAATCATATTCTGTTTTTATTTACATTTTACACAATGTCCCAACTTCACTGGAATTGGGGTTGTACCTGAATGTCTCCACAGGTTCAACACTTTCCCCACACACAGATTTACTTCTGATAGCCGAGTCCAGGAAGCCATCTAAAGCCTGGATCTGAGTCTTGATCCAGGATATCTTGCAAACTAGAATACTTCAACTCCTCACTGCATGACCTGCAAAGTCAAGGTCACGAAACAGTTTCGCACTGATAAGGGCACCCAAGTCACTGGATTCCACAACTCTACCTGACACCCAGTCCATCCAAGTAGAAGCATCAGATTGCTCAGTAGGGTGCATCTAATTTAATATTCTGTAAACTTGTAGTTTTTGTGCTTACATGAGCATCTACATGTGCACATGCATGTATGGGTTCACCCACCGGAGTAGTGGTTGATCATATCTTCAAGGCACTGGAAAGTGAGCCGTGGTGAGATGTAGTACCAGCTGTTGTCCATTCTGAAGATACGATAGTGCTTTACAATCGTGTGCTTCACGGAGAGCGAATAGACACCTGTGGACATATGATCCGACACGACACGTCAACAAAAGAGTATGCAAATGAGGTCACAGCATCACTTCCAGGCAGGATCATCAACAATAACCACCAATCACACTGAAACATATCGCAAATACACAAATAGAATTAACAATAACAACGATGCTGCCTCACAAAGATGTGAAAACAATGTTCATTTTTCTACAGATCACATGTCAGGTGAGAATCCACTTCATTTTATTGACTATATTTAGTGCTTTGGTTCTGAACTGTTGCTGAGTTTAGAACACATGACTTAAATAAGTCTTCAACTGTAATTACTCAAGAACCATTTGAAATACTTTGTGCTTCCACTGAAATAATCAAAAATAATTTGGTATGTTTTGATCCAACAGCCAAAGTGTTGTTATCAAGGCCAATTCCTGCACTTTTAAGTACATTTGTAAAATTAAAACCTTTGCAATTAAGTGGGAAAATTGCTGTATAAAAATGGTTAAATTGTTAACTTTTTTTTTTTCTTCAATTATTCCACTGTCAAACATATGTAAATGCCTCTGTCATGACTATTGGATAACGGATGCAATATTATTAAAATGAGAGGGAAATAAACCAGACATAAGCCAGGCTAGATATATAATATTATTATTTGTTTTACAATTAAAATGACATTCAGGCTGATTTTGTTCTACCTATCCTTATCTGGCCCCAGGCTTCAACTTTGAGACCAGCAGTTTAAATGAATTTACTGATCCAAACTCACTTGATGGCAATCCTTTAATCCCTGGTTGCTTTTCAAACTAAATATGAAATATTTGTCACATTTTTCTAACTTTTGTAGGCTGTTCCTTAGATTACATTAGATTAGATAAAATTTTATTAATACCTTCGGAAAGCTCCCTCAGGGAAATTGAGATTCCAGCAGCTTTGTATAACAGCACACAGGGTAAGAAGCACACAGAGTATCAAAAGTGAAAGTAAAAAATAATTAGCAAATGTAAATATAAATACCATAAATACTGCTCACTACTGGTTTATTGGCTACTACTGCTGCGCTCCTTCCTATCCTCTGTCTTCCTGTTGCTCTTCCTCCCTCGAGTGAGGAGGAGGAGGTTCCTGCTTCTCTCTATAATTCTCTTGAGCTGCAATTGCCAGCTTTGTTCTAGACTTGGAATTTGTGTTGAACTTGGCCTTTACCTCATCTGCTGTGGGTTTTGTCAATCCAGCCTTAATTCTACAAATAGATGAGGAATTAATTTACCAGGTATGGAGATCCAGGGTCTACTTTATGTGGAAAAACCATGTCAAGTCTTAAATTGGGCATCTTTTCCTATCCTCGGCTAACCAGCGTAAACACATTCACCTTTCTCCCTGGGATTCTCCCGAATCAGGAAGGAGCCCACTCTGTTCCCAGGTAGCTGGAGCAGCTCTTCAGCCTTCTGCCGCACCAAACCTTCAAACAGCCAACTGAAAAGGCAAAAATTGTGATATTTTGAAAATTACCTTCAAAGATAGTGTAAAAAAGTGCAAAATCCAAAATCTTTAAGACACACAAAGAACTCAGATGGTTGTCAGCGTCGAGAGTGCAAAAAATATCTTTGGCATTTAAAATTTAAATAAAACCACTTCCTGGATGTAAAACATGAGAACAGACTACCTGTGGTAAACCTTTGCCACGTGGGTACTGGGAATGTAGTTCTCATTCCCTGTTTGGACCGAGCGGACTCTCCACCAGTACGCCTCTCTGATCATCACAAAGAAGAAAAGAGGAATCAGACACTGAGTTTTTGTGTCACTTCTTGGTCGTGCACAAAAAGCAACTTCTCCAAATGTATCTGCCGGTGAAAACCAAAAAAAAAAAAAAACAGAACTCGAAAAGAGAGCTCACCACCCACACCAACATGTATGCCAATAATTCACACATGGCCTTGAAATCTGATCATGTCTCCAAAACTGATTGACTTCATCTTTGACTACAACCCCTGGCAATAATTATGGAATCACCGGCCTCTGAGGATGTTCATTCAGTTGTTTAATTTTGTAGAAAAAAAGCAGATCACAGACATGACACAAAACTAAAGTCATTTCAAATGGCAACTTTCTGGCTTTAAGAAACACTATAAGAAATCAGGAAAAATAATTGTGGCAGTCAGTAACAGTTACTTTTTTTAGACCAAGCAGAGGGAAAAAAAAATATGGACTCACTCAATTCTGAGGAATAAATTATGGAATCACCCTGTAAATTTTCATCCCCAAAACTAACACCTGCATCAATCAGATCTGCTCGTTAGTCTGCATCTAAAAAGGATGTGATCACACCTTGGAGAGCTGTTGCACCAAGTGGACTGACATGAATCATGGCTCCAACACGAGAGATGTCAATTGAAACAAAGGAGAGGATTATCAAACTCTTAAAAGAGGGTAAATCATCATGCAGTGTTTCAAAAGATGTTGATTGTTCACAGTCAGCTGTGTCTAAACTCTGGACCAAATACAAACAACATGTGAAGGTTGTTAAAGGCAAACATAATGGTAGACCAAGGAAGACATCAAAGCGTCAAGACAGAAAACTTAAAGCAATATGTCTCAAAATCGAAATGCACACACAAACAAATGAGGAATGAATGGGAGGAAACTGGAGTCAATGTCTGTAACCGAACTGTAAGAAACCGCCTAAAGGAAATGGGATTTACATACAGAAAAGCTAAACGAAAGCCATCATTAACACCTAAACAAAAGAAAAAAGGTTACAATGGGCTAAGGAAAAGCAATCGTGGACTGTGGATGACTGGATGAAAGTCATATTCAGTGATGAATCTCGAATCTGCATTGGGCAAGGTGATGATGCTGGAACTTTTGTTTGGTGCCGTTCCAATGAGATTTATAAAGATGATTGTCTGAAGAGAACATGTAAATTTCCACAGTCATTGATGATATGGGGCTGCATGTCAGGTAAAGGCACTGGGGAGACGGCTGTCATTACATCATCAATAAATGCACAAGTTTACGTTGATATTTTGGACACTTTTCTTATCCCATCAATTGAAAGGATGTTTGGGGATGATGAAATCATTTTTCAAGATGATAATGCATCTTGACATAGAGCAAAAACTGTGAAAACATTCCTTGCAAAAAGACACATAGGGTCAATGTCATGGCCTACAAATAGTCCGGATCTTAATCCAATTGAAAATCTTTGGTGGAAGTTGAAGAAAATGGTCCATGACAAGGCTCCAACCTGCAAAGCTGATCTGGCAACAGCAATCACAGAAAAGTTGGAGCAGATGATGAAGAGTACTGTTTGTCACTCATTAAGTCCATGCCTCAGAGACTGCAAGCTGTTATAAAAGCCAGAGGTGGTGCAACAAAATACTAGTGATGTGTTGGAGCGTTCTTTTGTTTTTCATGATTCCATAATTTTTTCCTCAGAATTGAGTGATTCCATATTTTTTCCCTCTGCTTGATCTAAAAAAGTAACCGTTACTGACTGCCACAATTTTTTTCTTGATTTCTTATAGTTTCTTAAAGCCAGAAAGTTGCCATTTGAAATGACTTTAGTTTTGTGTCATGTCTGTGATCTGCTTTTTTTCTACAAAATTAAACAACTGAATGAACATCCTCCGAGGCCGGTGATTCCATAATTTTTGCCAGGGGTTGTACAACACAAGTATTCCATCATATTTAAACCATCTTAGCTCCAAAATGGTTAAGAAACACCAACACTCTTACCGTTACTTATACATGTACTTGACTTTATTACACTGAAAAAAGAGAATAGTTGAATCAACTTAAATGAATGGAAACATCTAAATTAATTAAGTTGTTTGAACTTAAGTTTTTAAGTTAGAGTTGATCTAACTTACTAACTTAAGTTCAGAGAACTTAATTCATTCGGGTGTTACCAAATGATACAACTTTTAAGTTGGTTCTTTTTTCAGTGCACTTTAAGAAATTAAATGTTATATTTACTTCATCAAACATGGTGTTTAAATAGGGAAAACTATAGAACGTTACAACTAACTATATTAGTAATTGTGTCTAGTTAGGTCAACTGGTCCCACAAACTCAGTGTTTTAAATTAAAACAAAATATACACTTATTTTAACAACTAGATGCAACAACAGCACGATGGCTCAGGGTTAGCACTGTTGCCTCACAGCAAGAAAGTCCAGGTTTGTTTCCCTTCCTGGTCCTTTCTGAGTGGAGTTTTGCATGTTGTCATGTGGGTCTCCGTATTTATGTCATCCTGGTTGAACAAAACTTGGTTGTTTAAATGGGAAAACAAATCTAGGATTCATTGTTATAAGTTGTTACAAATAAGAATAGTCCCAATAATCAATTCTATTCAACATAACTAGATTAAATCAATATAGTGTTGTCATTTCTTACAGCATAGAAAACCACGTAAAATCTTTTTGAACCAAAATATACAATTCATTGTAACACGTTGCTACAAATAAGAATGGTTCCAAATAATCTAGTTACATAGCTTAAGTAACTAGATGACAGTCACTGTATTGTTTTATTTCTTACAGTGTAGAATAATCAGACAAAAAATTTGTTAACTTAAACTACTTAAGTAGAGAGGTGGTTTAGCAGATAAGGAAGTCACCTGCCAATATGCAGACAAGGGTTGAATCCCTGCTGCCTGTCTTTGTCCTGGACAAGAACAAGGCACTTAATCTACATTGTCTCAGTCCACCCAGCTGTAAATCAGTACCAGCTTTGGCTGGAAATAATGCCAATGGACTGGTGTCCTGTCTAGGAGGAGTCCTGGACTCTTGTCCACTTCATGCCATGGATGCAGAAGACAAGCACTGGCCTGATTGCTCTCGGGGTATAAGGACTTACTTATGTAAACTACTTGAGGTTTTACTTATAATGAAAATGGTTGTCAGGACTGAATTAATTAACTGGATACTTAAGTTTCATGTTACTAGAACTTAACCTGTTACATTTCACCTCTTGAAACACTTAACTAGTTCTAAGCAATGGGTTTCCACAGGTTTTTTTTTCTGGAAAACTCAACTAATTCATAATATGACTGAAGGTTTAAGGTCAAAGGTGTATTGTTTATTTTCATTTAGTGTTTAGTAGTAGCCATAGGTTAGCAGGGGGTGTTGGCCAAGTGGTTAATGCGCTTGGTTTCAGTGCAGAAGGTTCCGGGTTCAAATCCCACCCCTGCCACATTTCTCCATGTAATGTGGAGTTGCGTCAGGAAGGGCATCCGGCGTAAAATCCTGTGCCAATTCAACATGCAGATCCACCTTGGATTTGCTTGTGGCGACCCCGATGCGCAAACAAGGGAGCAGCCGAAGGGACTTTACTTAGTAGCCATAGGTATGCAGTACATCCAGAAAGTATTCACAGCGCTTCACCTTTGTCCACATTTTGTTATGTTGCAGCCTATTCCAAAATGGATGAAATTCATTTTTTTTTCTCAAAATTCTAAACACAATACCCCATAATGACAATGCGAAAAACTTTTTTTTGTTGAGATTTTTGCAAATTGATTAAAAAAGACATCAGTGAACATAAGTATTCACAGCCTTTACATGAAGCTCAAAATCCAAACTCAGTTGCATCCCATTGATCATGATCATTCTTGAGATGTTTCTACCGCTTAATGGATTTCCACCTGGGGTAACTTCAGTTGATTGGACATGATTTTGGAAAGGACACATGCTGTCTACATATAAGGTCCCACAGTTGAATGTGCATGTCAGAGCACAAACAAGCATGAATGACAAGGAATGTCGTAGACCTCTGAGACAGGATTGTCTGGAGGCACAAATCTAGGGAAGGGTACAACAAACATTTCTGCTGCCTTGAAGGTCCCCAGTGAGCACAGTGGCCTCCCATCCATCTCTGTACATGGAACGAAGTTCAGATCCACCAGGACTCTTCCTAGAGCTGGCCGGCCTGTCTAAACTGAGTGATTGGGGAGAAGGGCGCTTACGTCAAGGAGGTGACCAAGAACACTGATGGTCTCTCTGTCAGAACTCCAGTATTTCCTCTGTTGAGAGAGGGAGATCTTCCAGAAAGGACAACCACTCTACCAGCAATCCACCAATCAGGTCTACATGGTAGAGTGGCAGACAGAAGCCACTCCTTAGTAAAAGGCACATGGCAGCCCACCTGGAGTTTACCAAAAGGCACCTGAAGGACTCGCAGACCCATGAGAAACAAACACTTGTCTGACCTGATGAGGACAAATGTGAACTCTTTGGTTGTGAATGTCAGGCATCATGTTTGGAGGGGAAACCAGGCACCATCCCTACAGTGGAAGCATGGTGGTGGCCGCATCATGCTGTGGTGATGTTTTTCAACAGCAGGAACTGGGAGACTAGTCAGGATTGAGGGAAAGATGAATGCAGCCATGCACAGAGACATTCGGATTGAAAAACCTGCTCCAGAGCGCTCTTGACCTCCGAATGGGGTGGACAGTTCATCTTCAGCAGGACAATGACCCCTAACACACAGCCAAGATATCAAAGGAGTGGCTTCAGGACAACTCTGTGAATGTCTTGAGTGGCCCAGTCAGAGCCCAGACCTGAATATGATTGAACACTCTGTAGAGATCTGAAAATGGCTGTGAACCGACGCTCCCCCATCCAACCTGATGGAGCTTGAGGTGCTGCAAAGAGGAATGAGCAAAACAGCCCAAAGATCGTTGCACCAAGTTTGTGGCAACATATTCAAGAAGACTTGAGGCTGTGATCATCAAAGTATGAGCAAAGGGTGTGAATACTTATGTACTTGACTTCTTAGTTGTTTTTAAATAAATTTGCAAAAGTTAAAAAAAAATGCTTTCCATTCATTATGGGGTGTTGTGAGTAGAATTTTGAGGGGGGGAAAATGATTTACTCCATTTTAGTATAAGACTATAACATAACCAAAATGTGTAAACAGTGAAGCACTGTGAATACCTTTCCAGATGCACTGTATCGCTAATCAATTCCTTGAACTAGTCATTTGAAATATCGGTTAAGCCTTTGGTGAAAACATTGGCAATGGGCTGTGAACTAATTGATTTTTTTCTTAAAATAAAATCACTTGTCCCTGGCTGACCCTCAGTCAAAACATCAAGTTTAGTCAAATCAAATCAAAACTGTTAGACTAATTTCGTTCACCCATGAAAGGACAGACTGAAAATAGGGACCCTTGCAATTATAATTCAACAATGTGGTCGTACTCTGCAAGACTCTGAGCTTCTCCCCCCATTCTTGTAGATTGGTTCGGTGATTTGAGGAGAGGGGTAGTCTTGGATCACCAGCGCCATGTCATCATCTGGACCTGCCAGGAGCAACATTTACCAGATAAAAGTTGGAAACGACCTGAAAGATCATCACAGTCGTTCCTGATAGCAGTCAAACAAAGATATCTACTGTACACTACCGATATCAAATAGGAAACCAAGAAAACTTACCCTTTAGTAGAGAATTGTCCAGTTCGTCTGTGTTGACTTTGCTCCTGGCACTCGTACCTCGAATCACATTCCCCATCCTACGGGCAGACTGAAGACAGCGTAGACTTCTCAGTCCTTCAACACATATGTACGTGTTTCTGCTTGGACTCATCCAGGTTGCTGAGTTCTCAGTACTTCTGTGTTTGTAACTTCCTATTAGTTGACCATCTAAACTGAAGTACTCGCTGCTGAATGGGGAAGCTGAGGCGAGATCCTATCACACTCACTTTTCCACTGCAGTGCCGAACGCAATGTGGTGATAACAGATATTTATGTCGCAAAATCCTCTTGGTCAGTTGCATAACTGGAGCCCTGACACATCATTACGCGATTTGCACCATATCAAAAATGCGCAAGCCTTTCTGCCACAACATATATTCCACAATTACAAAAAACTGAGAACTACCACTTCCCCGTTTTCACAAACAATTCAATGCAGCAGATGAACAGACCTATTCATCAGACCTACCTGTAGGACTGATCATCGCCTGCTGCGATGACATCAGGCGCGGCGGCACAGATGGCGGGCCACACAGAGTGTGGCGGTGCCGGCACAGTCTGGCTCTGAGGTGCCACGCTCGCCAGAGCTGACAGCAGCAAGCTGACCACAGAGTGCGCTGGTGGCAACGCCGTAACTAACTGCAGACTCACTTCCTGTCCTGAAATGAGGAAGAACATGAACAAAAGTGAAGTGGTTTCCAGATGCAGCAGATGCAAAACAGATTATTTAAAGTACATTTGCAGCAGAGAACAAATTTCATGACATGCACTGTCCATGTTTGTGTGTGTGTGTGTTTGTTTGTTTGTTTGTTTGTTCATGTCACAAATTCTTTACTTCACACCGGAGGAAAACCTACAATAATCTCTATTAATGGGCAATAATTGTTGCTAAACTAAAGATTGCATTAAAACTGATCATTGAAAACTATTTTTAGTCACAGTGTCACATTGTGATTGGCTGAGAGGAAGTCTGCGTTTACCAGTTTTAGTGTTCGGAAGGAAGGGCAGAGGTGTTCTGCAGTGGTTATGCAGATGTACATCAATTGTGGATCACAGGCTGCAGAAGGCCTCAAAATCATTGACTTGCACATGCAAAAACAGAACTCTATTTACGGCTTAATGGCAAAATTGAAAACAACTGATTTAGACTTTTAGTCGAACCCTCAGGTTTGCAAGACAACTGTAATCACTTTGTCTGTGTGTGTGTGTGTGTGTGAACAGGCAGCAAACAGGTGTCATGTCCTCGTGTTCTCTCCAGGATTTCCAATTTCATGAACTAGAACTTCAAACACAAACTGGCAATGAAATAAAACAAGACTTTTCTTAAGTATTTTGTCATGCTGCTTTTCTTCTTCCTTGCAGATTAACACAGGAGGGGATTTAACTTTCCCATGAGTGACAGACATTTATCAGTTTGACATGAAAATGTAAACAGCCGATGATGCCTTTGTAAGATGTATGACAACCTGTGTTTTGATCCAAAAACCCATTACAAACAGTAATCACACATGCACATAGTCATTATCAGAAAAAGAAAGATCACCCCATCTGTGTCACAACACACAGACAGAGCGCACAGCAGCAAAATACAGTTAAAAACAAACTGAACAGGTTTTAACTTACCTTAAAAAATACTGCAAAAGAGCTGCACTGCACACGCAGAGCCATGCACAGCGCTCAGTGAACACTTTTCACACATAGTGGATGTAACAGCTTTTAAATGATGTAATATTCACATGCATGTTTATCTATCTGTAATAGCAACTTCTAGTACCATCTGTGCAGATCCTCTTACACCTTTCACTTATGCCTCCTTAATATCATTGGTTTAAAGGGAATGGCATGTGGCACTCTGATTGGCTGCATTACTGTTCTGCCCACGACATGCCCATGAATAATGATGATAATAAATCTGACTTCTTTGTGCCAAGCGCTCAACTTTTCACCCTCTTGATGCATCATCTAGCAAAAACTGGAGTCCCAAATTCTCCTGTGTCATGTGTTATACACCCAACATCAAGTTAGCGCCCTTGGTGACCTATATTAGAATCCTGAAAATGTTTATAATATGACCTTTTTAACGTGCAAAAACATTGTATTATGTTAGATTGGTCAGATCACAGGTTCTTATGTTAGTTTAGTCCATGTTTTTTTTTTTCAAAAGGAATGAATGCTCGACATTCGTACAGTTACAACCAAAAACAGAGAACAAACATCAAATAAGGCTGAATGACATGCTTCATTAGTTACTGTTAGTGTTGTGTGGGCCGCCAGAAGAGGAGGTACTGCTGGCCCACCACCAGAGGACGCCCTGCCTGAAGTGCGGGCTTCAGGCACGAGAGGGCGCTGCCGCCACGGACACAGCCGGGAGTGACAGCTGTCACTCATTATTTCCTGACAGCTGTCACTCATTCTTCATCATCTCACTCCATAAAACCCAGACGTCATCTCCACCTCATCGCCGAGATATCGTACTTCTATGGAGGTAACTTTCTCTGCCAGCATTAAGTGATTCCAAGTGCTATTGTGTTGCAGCTGTCAACCAGAGGACCGGCGTGGGTCGCGACTGTTTCGTCCTACGTCCCGTCAGATAAGTGGTTAAACAGACGCTGCACGAGTGTGTGTTAGAGGTGGAGGTGGCATTCCCACCGTTGTTGTTACAGGGTGTACACACACCCACACTTGACTGTCTTTGCTCTTCGCCAGCAGTACCAGATCCGACAGTCGGGGACGGTGATCACCTTGGAATTCGGGACTTGGCGGCTCCAGTATTCACCAGGTTCGGTGGCGGTGGAAATCGTGTGGTTCCGGCTCTTCTCAGGACAGACGTCTTCTATCCTCGAGCCTGCCCACACGTCACCTTTGTGGATTGACTGTTATCAGATTCTGAGATTGTCTGTATATTCGTTGTGCACCTTCACAACATTAAATTGTTACTTTTTTGGCTCATCTATTGACCGTTCATTTGCGCCCCCTGTTGTGGGTCCGTGTCACTACACTTTCACAACAGTTAGTTCCCTTTGTTGCTGCCTTAAAAGGTGTAAATATTCCCCAGAGGATGCGTAAATTGTGTGTAACATTCGACTGTGAACATTTTGTGGTGGACGGAGAAAACAAGAATTCTCTCCGCTCTGGAAGATTTTCCTTCTTCACTACAGGGATATATTTTTTTGCACAGTCAGTGTCGGTGCCACATGTGTCTGCTCAGTGAGTCAGCAGACATAACACAGGTGAAAGTCAGTCAACGGCATCCCCACCTCAATGGATTCATTGTGAGTTTGGGACATGAAAACACTTTTCTCAATAAAGGAAAATAATGTTGACTCTACTTTATTTAATTTTGTCAGAAATTTGGACGTGAACAAGAGGTTATTTCACAAAATAAATGTATAACCAGAAATGGCTAACCAGCAGGGGTGACAGGATGCCAGTGGTGCTCATTGTTTGATAAATGTTTATTAAAAATAAATAATTTTATCAATATTTCTACTGTTTGTGTATATTAATGTGCTCGTGACACGTGACATGAGGAGAAACTGTGAGAATTCCAATGAAATTACCACTCACAATTGTTCATTTCTGGTAACAAGCACCTAAATTGGCACACATAATCCTTAGACATTTGTCTTCTGGAAAAACTGAGTATCCACTTGAATTTTTAATAGGCAGCCAGGTAGGGGTTAATTGAAGAATTACACAGGGGTCAAAATTTAAAAATGTTCCAATCATATTGAAAGCTATACCACATTATATGTCTAATCACAAAAAATTCAGAAAGGTATAGTTTGAACTATCTATGACTGAATGTTATGGAGTTATGGGGTAAAAACATTAAGAATGGTGACAGGTCGATTTCAGTTTGTACAGGGGACAGAAGTTAAAGTTGCTCCAATTTTGGTATAAAGTGATACAAATTATTGGTTATAGGATTAATAAATTGAATAGTTTTGACAGTGTTAAATGCTTGGTCTGCAAGGTAAAGGTCAAACAATGTCGACGCCCATTGGATTCTATGACATGTGACATATGTTACCATGCAACGTGATAACTAAGCACGACACATGGTGCAAACTATTCCTTTTTAAAAGCCTATTAACTCAACCAATAATTTGCATCACGTTTTACAATATTTGGAGCAAGTTTAACTTCTGATGCCTGTACAAACTAAAGCTGACCTTTGTTACCATTCTTGCTGTTTTTACCCCATAACTCCATAACATTCAGTCATAGATAGTCCAAACTATACCTTTTTGGAATATTTATGTTCAGGCAAATATATGATATAGCTTTCATAGGATTGGAACATTTTTAAATTTTGTCCCCTGTGTAATACTTTAATTGGCCACTACCTGGCCACCTATTAAACATTCAAGTGGATTTTTCCAAAGGGTAATGTTTAAGGAGTATTTGCGCCAACTTTGGTGCTTGTATCACTATTTGAATGATTCCTCTGTAAATATTCTGTTATCTGCTGCACTCCATGAAAATCATCAAACGAGTGAACGTAAATGTTTGATAAATGTTGTTAAATGTTGTTAGCAGTGTGACATCTGATTATTTCTGCATTGGATTTTTAATTTGCATTGTTATTCATGTTGGTAATAATTATTAAAGATGTTTGAGAATTGTATGATTTAAAATTTTCATGTTTTTGACGACTATCAGTTTGCACTAAATCATAGTGTGATTATTACTGCACTATAAACTCTTAAATGTTGCACAGCCACATTCGTAATTGTATTCAGCAGGCACTAATATGTGCAACAGTTAATAGGCTTCTGGAGAATTTGTTCCGACTTAGTTTATAAAAAAAGGAAATGAAATCATCAGTGGCCATTATGCTGCTACTATTAGACTCAATTACATCATCTCTATTTTCTGTTTCCCCAGATCACTTTGGGCAGTAAAACCGCCAAGTATTGGTGCCTTGGTTGAACAAGAACGGACATCGTCTTTGCATAAAAATGCTCATAAAAATCAGCCTAGCAGCTCTTTCCAGGTGTTACCGTGGTTATAAATCTGATATAAGCTGCCGGCAGCTTGTTGACGTGTTGTGAATGATTAATTACTTGGCTACCATTTAGAAAACACTTTGGGCCAAACTGTGAAGTCCAACTTTGAAGATTTGGATTTGTCAGCACTTTTCTGTCCCCCGCTGTCCACAGTTGGTAGTGCCGCCATATCAGACTGTGCATGTTTTTGAACATTTGAAGGATAGTGGATGTCCCCACCCTCTTGAAACCATTCATCTTTTTTAGTCTATATCCAGATGGTTCCTACGGCCTAGCTGTGGTAAGGAGGTGACTTGGCGTAATGAATGCCTCCACAGGCTGTTCCGAAAAAAAACAATACAGATTCCACATGCTCCGACACTGGTAGTTAGTGCTACTGTGGTTGTCGTTTTCTCTTGGTGTAACGAGCAGGATCTAAATAAAGAGTCGAGGCCAGCCACATCTGCATCTGCAAAAACCGCACCGTCGACAGGAGCAGGACGTGCGTTCATGTGTAAGTTTCACCGCTGGCTTTAAAGCCTGAAATGCTTTAAAAGAACCACAAATCCTGCACGAGTTACTCTGTAATCAGTAATGTGATAAGTGTTTCATGCATCTGGAGGCATCTTAGCCATCAAAGCATCTCCAAATAGTCTTCCTTCCTGCTCTTTGCATCCGTTAATGCATTCCTCCAAAACAAGAAAAAAGTCTTTTTAATGGTAATAATTAGATAAAATTGTATAAGAATCTGAGACAGTATTTGCAGGCCTGTGTGTCTTTATCACAGAGGAGGAGGAAGCGCTCCGGAGCAGGAAAATATGTGTAGTCGGAATTCCATTCTGTTGTAATAAACCTGAGCTGACTAATTGGATTTTTTTTTTGTCAGCATGTGCAGGAAAGTTTTTTCTTATCCACATGACATCACTGTATTTGTCTGAACCCTGATCACCATTTAAAAAAAATTCAACATGTGCCATGTGGCTCTTAGTTGTGACAAGAAAACTTTCCGATAGCACAAAAGTCATAAAGTCTTTGTGGTGTCAGAATCACTGACCAAAATCAAAATAGGAATTTCCCTAGGAGAAAATGTTCAATTGAAGTAAATACTGTCTCGAGTTTCTCCCAGGAACCTAAATTCTCAGCCTCAGCTGTTGGTGAATTGTCCTGACGAAGTCTTTTTTTTTTTTTTTCCCATTAAATATTGAGTATTCTGCCAATACCAAGTCCTTATTCCGATACTTGTACTTTCCCCCATATTACACTATGTTTGTCAGTTGAACACTAATTTTTAAACAAAATTACAAAGTAAACAAATGGATTTTTTAAACACAAGCTCTTATCAATTCCATGTCGTCGCATTCACTTCAAAAAAGGGTGATGTGATAAATATGGTCTTTTACCTCTGAACACTGGAATCTCCCGTCAGACACCGTAGGTAGCGGGTACAAGGCAGGCTGGCTACTTACCGTGTTCTGACAATAGCGTGTTAGATTTGTTGGAAATCGATTGTGCAGTTTTCTTCTTACCAACGCTCATAGTCTCACTGGGAAACAGCGCCACACATAGGACAGCCTCAGCTGGTGCAGCTTTGTGTTTGCAATATCTGTCTCCAAGCCTCTGGTTCAAAAACTGTCCTCTGAGGTAGAGGTGGGTGGATCGATCATAATATCGATAATATCGATACCAACGCTGGTATTGATATTGAATGATTCTCGTGTAAAAAGATCGATACTCAAGCTTTTTTTTTTGTCTCCTGCACGCATTGACTGCTGCGTACACAGATTCATCAAAGTCTACTCTCTGTCTGTAAAGCAGCACTGCACTGTGTCAACAACACGGATCACCACACCCTTGTATGTGGTTTGTCTGCCCTCTACCTCAGGAGATTTGTTTAAAGTTGTGTTGAGTGATATTTTTTAAACAAAAATGCTGATTATGATAATAAAGTAGTTTGTTGTCACGTACAATGTTTGGCGAAATTCTAGCCTAGGTCTTTGGATCCTTTGGCTCTATGAAGCTTTATATATGAAAAGTATCAGTATCTGTATCGATATCAGCGATACTGGTCCTGTATTTACTTGGTATCGGATCAATACCAAAATTCCCCGGTATCGCCACCTCTACTCGGAGGCATGTAGGGAGTACTCTGGCTGAGGGAATGCCTGTTTATCCTCAAGACAACGTCAATGGACCCAGGGTCTATGCATGACAACACTATCTAGCTAGCATGCATAGGCTTTAGTGTTCTGTCAGGGTTTACTGCCATAGCTTTGACTTTCCCCAAGCCAAACTGTAAGACAGCAGCAGACTAGTCAGTAGAGTGTGTCAGTAGAGTTTTGTTGAACATGTGATAGATGGAAAAGAAGCAGGAGAAGAAGGCAAGACTGGGTGGTACACAGAGGTGGGCCGAAGTCACTATCAAGTCACTTTCAAGTCATGAATCTGCAAGTCCTCAATTCAAGTCTCAAGTCTAATGACCACCAACCGTTTGCAAGCTGACTTGAGACTTGACTTGGGACCTTGCAGATTCATGACTTGAACGTGACTTGATGGTGACTTCGGCCCACCTCTGGTGGTACAAACAAAAATCTATTGGGTACAGAAACTACAAGCAGTGAAGTAAATTGTTAGCTGTAATTAAAGCGGCAATTGAGACTAAGCATTGAGACCATGGAACTGGACAAGAAGCCAGACGCAGCATCCATCAAAAACAGACCTGCATAAAACTCGTATTTAATAAAGCTTAGACCTGTCAGTGCAACGAAACAGATTTATTGGCCCCAAATCTGATTTTGAGATCAAATCGGGGACATTCCTTCATTTATTTATTATGGTCATTACAACAAGCAGGTAACTCAGGGGGATAAGGCGTTGGGCTACCAATATGTGGACTTGGGGTTGACTCCCAGTCATGCTACTACAAGAACTTCATCTGCATTCTCCCAGTCCACCCAACTGTAAGTGGGTACCAATCTTGCTGCGGAAGTAACCCTGCATAGGACGGAATCCCGTCCAGGGGAATCGTAGACTCCCATCCGCTTCACATGCAGAATCCACAGATAAACCCAGCACCAGTAGGCCTGAGGGCCTACAAAGGATTTAGGGTATGCACAGTTTCTGAAAAAGTATTCTCTAAGAGCCTGAGGAAACCCGGATTATGCAATAACATAATGACAGCAGCAATAAACCCTGTGACCAGCAGTTCTTGGCATTATGTACAATGAAGCACAGACGGACAGGAGGACTATGGTGCACACTTTTAACACGTTTATGTTTAGGTATTGTTTAATAAAGGTATTTAAGAGTCGTACGGTGAGAAGACCACGCTTTGCAGAATAACTCATTGAAAGACAATCTGCATTAATTAGTACCAAACTGGCCATGCGATGCAGCTCCTACTTCAATTAAACAAACACAACCGTCTGCATAAAACAGACACGTGCTTTAATGGTGATAATCTGGTTGTCATTCTATTACAGAATAATACCCAGTTATGCACTAATTGTGTCATTAAACTAACAACTGGCTGTGGACTTTAACCTTCTGTAGATGTGGTTTGCAAAGAGGGAAAGGGCTGCAAACGTCAGGCTGTAAATGATGCTCTGCAAACAGTGATTACAGAGCAGATCCACGAGGACCACCTGTGTATGTCTGGCAGCCCCCGCCTCCAGCCTCCACCTCTACATGCAAGCTCATGCACATATATGCACACTTAAGGGATAATGTCAGTCTTCACATCCAGGCCAGGGTAACTATAGGTCACCATGCCAGCCGGCGTGGCCAAGCCCATAATAATCATCTGCATCAGCTGACCAGTTCTGCAGTCCAGATGGGAGTCTCCTGTTTGCTCATGGCTAGGTCATCACCTAATACCTCGTCATTACAGGCCAACGAGGTTTTTTTCATGATGGTGTTTTCATTGCAAACCTGCAAAAAGTAGTCATTGATCTACGTCCGACACACACACACCACACATGCTCTGCTGGTTTTTAAAGACATGCAAAGCCAGACAAGCCTCAAAGAACCTTCACACTTTAATAGGTGTAAGCATGTTTTGGTCAGTATGAACTCGAACTGAATGAGCAAGGTGCTCACAGAGCGCACACTTCTGCCAAAGGAATTTTGAATTGGATCAAGGGAATTATGTGTGCTCATAGTCCTACGTCAACAGTCAGGTCCATAAGCAGTTGGAATAGAATTTTTAAGATTTGTATGTAACATCTGCCTCGGTTGCATTCAATCGTTTTATATTTTACCATATTCACGGCAATGTCGTAAGTCCAGCAACATGAAATATACATTAATCATTGGTTCATGATATTGTCCAGAGAAGTACCACATTTTGTAATCGGGAACACAAATTCATTCGAATAATTCTGTGACGGGAGCACGAATGAAAAGTGATGCAGGTGGGTCTGGGGGGTTATGGTTAGGGGAAGGGGTAGGTTTAGTAATAGTAAGATAAAAAAAAAGTCATGAAAATGTGACTTATTTCGTGACGAGAGCACAAAAATAATTTGTGAGACTAGGTTGTCTATATTATATTGGCTGAAATATCCTTTTTTTTTCTGTGAATGTACATCTAAAAATATTAGGTCAGATTAAAATCAACTACTAGAGTTTTATATTTTATATAGTTTTACTTAACTCTAGGTTGTGAGAAAACCAGTGCACCCCCCCACCCCGCACTACTTTTTACTAACAACCAGCCACAGCGTCTAAGAACTGATAAAAGTCATATTTCAAGGTAAATTTACACTCATGGTGTCAAATGCTGCTTTTCTACATTTTAACACCACAATCATTTATCTGCATAACTTTAACAAAATCACCCACAAGAAAGAGCATAAAACATTCACAATAAGGAAAGAATATTGTGTTAAACTCACAGTTATTTGCAATTATTTGCAGTTTCACTCCCCCATAGCCCCTGTTGTCCCCTTCATTGAACTCCTCCCCCTGACATCAAGCTCCTGTGCCCCCCCCCTCCCCACACACACACACACCACACTCCCACAATTTTATTACAACAATCTACTCATGGTATTTGCTGCTCAAACTCAGGAAATTAACACATTTTAATTTGCTGCTCAAACTGCATACAGGAAAGATTTCATCTTAAACAAGAGGGCAGCAGAATCACATCACATCGTGTTAACTTCCTCCTTCACCTTTCTCAGAATGTGTTCTGTAGCTGCCCCTCCTGCAGTGTCCATGCAGATTATGTACAACAACTCATGAGGGTGGGATGATGCTATTTTATTTGTTCTAATTTTTCTGATAAAAAAAATTTAAGTAAATCTCCATAATGCTTTCCTCATCCCTTCATCGGAATCTGCACAAATTCCACCTGTGTAGATTATCGGAATGATTTGGAAATGATCTGAGGAGCCACGTTAGGCCAATTTGCGCTGTTTATGGCACCACTGTTTATTGTATTACGCTTAGTGAAATCTATTCTGTTTATTCTCTCTCTATGCACTTTATTCAGCATTATGTTTCTTAAAATACAAAAAAACTAGGCAACAAAAACCAGAAATATAACAACATAACTGTGTGTAATATTTAGCAGGTTTCAAGGTTGGGATCATGTTTCTTATTAATATAGATAAGAAATTTTCTAAATATAAACTTAATGAAGCTCAAATTCATGAATTTGTCATCAGATATCATATGACTCATTTTGTTTTAGATAAAACTAAACCGGGTAAATAAGACAAACACACAGAACCTTTCCAGTGACATTCGATGATGATAGTTATTTACCTTTCCGTGAAGACAGAAGCCAAGCAGCTGTTATGTAACGAGGAAACTCCCAAATGTATTTTTCCACTGGCTGCTTGTCGAATCATTCAGCTGCTGCACTGAACACACATCGTTTGCTTTAATACTTTTCTGAAAAAGGCGCCCACGCCAGAACAGTGGAAATTTATACTTCAATTTCCAGATCATTTGCTCTGTGACCTTAAGTGTACGCTTGTCAGCTCACTGAATATTCTTATCTATCGTGGATTCAGGCTGTTTGAGGAGGAAAAACTCACAGGATTGTGTGATTAAATGGAGGACAAACCAGACTGAAATGCAGATTAAGGATATCTTTTTGGTGTACAGCTGTATTCACAGCTCTAATAATGTGATTTATCCCCATGAATGTATGGGAAATGTGATATTTTACATTTGATGTTGTTTTTGGCTGGTAAATCTTACATACTTCACACAAAATTTTTTTTTTCTTCATACAAATTACATTACACCTGAGTTTATCTGCAAAAAAAAATCAATAAGGATTGTCAATAAAGTAACCCACTTTTAATTCAGTTTTTACAATTCATTTCTAATTTAACTAGAGTTAAAATTAATGTAAACAAAACTCTACAATTTACAACAATGTTTTTAGTAAACCTCTTTGGTGCTGCTGCTTTTTGAATCACCTATCATATTTTTGGGTGTATAAGTCACACTGGTATAAGTTGCACCTTTTTCTGTAGCTGGTTAATTTAGGATTTTTCTGCATTGGTTGTAATGTGCTTTTATTGTTTGACATTTATTTAATTATTGGAGTTTATTTTGTTTAACGCTTGATTCCTGGGAAAACGCGTAAAGACTTAGACTCATTTTTCTTGTCATTTTGTAAAAAAACATCACAGATGCTGTCGCAGAATGAATATCAATGCAGTGCACGAATAGATAAAACAGAATAAAGCACAGAATAACAGTCCAAGGTGTGTCGTGATAAATTGTTTGGTCTTTTTAACCTATCGATAGATGTCTCTGTATCTGTGAATACACAACATACAATAAATAAGTAAAAAACACGGGATATTGCACATATGAAGATGCTACAAGGATAAAGTTGCACCAGATACTACAGTGTATTCTATATCCTATATTCTATATTACACAGTTCTTTCTATCAATTTGTATTTAACCGTCTTGTGGCGGTTGGGTAAAAGCTGTCCCTGAATCTCCATGTTTTGCACCTCAGGCTACAGTAATGTGTACCTGAGGGCAGGAGGGAAAACAGATTGTTAAAGGGATATGAAGTGTCCCTGATTATCCTTCTTGCCCTGAACAAGCAGCACTGTTCTGCCAGTTCACCAATGGTTGGCAGCCTGGCCCTAATAGTCTTCTCTGCTGCACTTGCGACCCTCCCCAGTGCCTTCCTGTCTAAGGCTGCTACTTTCATGCCACAGAGAGATGCTACAGGTTGTAAACACTCGTTATAATAAATAACCAATGTGATTTTTCAGTATATAAGTCACAGTGGAGTATTAGTTGCAAGGCCTCCCATACTAGTAAAAAACATTGACTTATACACATACAAAAGCCTAGGCATGTGCAGTTCTTTGACAGAACTGCTCAAAAATTAGTAAGCTTCAGCTGCTCCCTTGTTTGCCCTCGGGGTCACCACAGCAAATCCAAGGTGGATCTGCATGTTGAATTGGCACAGGTTTTACGCCGGTGGATCTGCATGTTGAATTGGCACAGGTTTTACGCCGGATGCCCTTCCTGACGCAACTCCACATTACCTGGAGAAATGTGTCAGGGGTGGGATTTGAACCCGGAACCTTCTGAACTGAAACCAAGCGCATTAACCACTTGGCCACCACCCCTGGAACTGCTCAAAAATAATAAATGTTATCATCTTATAAGTCTCCAAATTAAAAACACTTATAATGAGGCTAAACTGATTACAATTTGGTGACTGTGGATGCATCAGATGAATAAAAATAACTTTATTTTGTTTATTTAATATGTTTTATATCTTTCTGCTATCTAGGCATGTCAGGGCTTGTAGGGAATAATATTATCATCACGTGCATGATGGAAATTAGGAGTAGGTGCAGCTTTTATCCAATCAGCATGCATCTGATTCTGAATGTAGCCAAGATTATGTTTCCATGTGGAATCATTTGTGCTAATAAAAGAGAACAGGCCTCAGGATGTATTTCACCTGTCAACAACTGACCTCCAGTCACAACAAAACATGGATTACACGTCCAACTCTAGGCTGCCGTGCTGGAGCGTATTCACACTGGAGAGATGTCGCTGGCATTTGCACTGTTGCGGCCTTCCTTCGACCTTTGTTTCACTCCCGTTCCTTTACTCACAGAGCGGGAAAAGTTCAAACGCTGGAGTTATATCTGAGATGATTGCTTGCAGGTTTCAAGTCCTCTTACACAAACAAAATGTTGTCTCTTTTTTGACTTGTGATTCCATTAAACTGCACTTAGCTGTAGCCGATTTTCCAAGGATGCGCTCAACTCTTAATCCTGTTTACGACTTCACTTTGGCAAAATTCATTCAAGTCACGATGTCCCCGGGATTTCCACTACCTGATCTTTTTCCGAAATATGTTGCAGATACGACAGCATGGACTCTTGGAAATCTTCACAGAAGAAATTAGACATTAACCTCCTCAGCTTGCGACAGCTATGGATGAGATTTCCCAGTTTATTTGTAAATCCATCACAGCCATTGAAAGCTGAATAACTGCAAATGTCAGCAGCTTGATACCATGAATGTTGACGGGATTAGTTGCAGATGTTAAGCAATCTGGCATTAAAGCCTCCAAGTCATTTTACACTGTCAGTCATTGCAAGATCTCTGCAGACTCAGATAAGCAGCTGCTATCAAAGTGCAGAACCACAAGTCAGATAGTACAAACGTAGGACTAATTCATGTCTGCAAATGGACGCTCCCTAAAATCACACAGCCTGGGGCTTCTACAGACGGGAGGTCAGCCAGGGTAAACACTCCAAGACAAAGCATTCCTGCAAAGGGCTCGGCTCATGCATTGAAGAAATATTAACGAACAGATATTTTCAATCACAATTTCTGAATTTGCTATTTAAAGCAATGTTTGAAACTAAATTCCAGCCGTTTTGCACGGCAAAGGCAATGAACCGACGCTTTAAAAACACTTATTGAAAGTTATCTTCAGACAAGTCTGCATGATTTTGCAGCGTCCTACCTTGCTCATTTAGCCTGCGAGATGAACAGAGTGGAGCCAAAGCTCTGTAAAGGCGGCGAGATGACGAGACGCTTCGTTACAGCTTCCCTTAAATTTTTCCATGATGTTGAAATTCACACAGAAATACATTTCATTCTTATATATCCTAACGAGGCATGTCTCAGCCTGGCTGAGTCTGATATAAAGCGAGGAGTTTCAGTTGAATTTGCCCATGATGTTTAGGACCAAACAAAGATACATTGTCAAAACGTCCTTCTGCAACATTGTGAAAATCAATCAGTCTATCTATCTATCTATCTATCTTAGATAGAGCTTTATAAATCCCTTGGGAAGACTCCCTCAGGGAAATTGAGGTTCCAGCAGCATTGTATAGCAGCACACAGGGTAAGAAGCACACAGAGCATCAAAAGTGAAAAAAAGAAAAACAGTTTGCAAATATAAATATAAATACAAATACACAATATAAATACCAGATCTGATCAATACAGGTTTACTGGCTACTAGTGTTCCACTCATTCTCATTCCCGTCCTCTGTCTTCCTGTTACTCCTCCTCCCCTGAGTGAGGAGTTGTACACTATGATGGCCTGAGGGACAAAGGAGTTTTTCAGTCTGTTGAAAAATTTGAACGATTACTGACGACAACCTCAATTCACCCATATTTCATTTTGCTTTCTTTCTTGATGGTTTCTTATCGTTTGCTTAGTTTTCGTAACAGTAGCGTTTCCTTTGACTTTCATCCAACTTCGTTCAACCTTCCAAGTCTGACGTATTGAACAAACGTTGACAATATCTGAACGAATCAATAACTAAAACTTTGACGAGCTGAATTAAACATTCTTGTATCACTCATGAATCATCTATGTTCTACTGTTTCATACAGAAACAGTAGCATTAAGAATGTTTTATCAACTACTTTAACTATTTACGCATGTTTCAACTGTTTGTGCCTGGCCTATGTGTGGAGACATGTTCTTGTTGTCAAGACAAACAAAATCCTGCACCTGCAAGTACTGCCAACATGAGGACAAGGCTGGTCGCGCTCGGTTTTATACTCGCTTTCGGTCACGTCATCGTGAATGTTTCGTTTTGATTTCATTTAAAGTGTCAAGGTCAACATTTAACTTCTTTTTTCTTTTGCTATTTTCGGTTTTGTTTCGTCCCTTTTTTGCTCTTGATTCGCAGGCTTTTCGGTGCTGGGAAAGGTGCAGGATCGTTCTCCCACCTTTTTTCAACGATTTGTGACTTTTTGACTTTTTATCCTTCGTCCATGCTATTGCCGTGTGCCATGTGACCGGGCCCTTAGTAGACTAGTCGGGTACCATTCGTCATCAAATAGTAGACCACTCAGTGCCTAATATTGACAATAAATTAATACGGTCTAAACTAAGCAGTAAAACTCCAAATTAAGTTTAATCTTTATTTAAACTCAATTTGGAGTTAAACTCAAGGTGCTTTGTAAATCAACCGCAGTGGAACAGTGTACATTAAACTGTCTCTGTAAACTGAAGAGTATAGCATAAAAATACATTATTTAAACAGTTTTTTCAAACATTTATTTTTAGATTGGATGAAAAATCTGTTCTGAATTATCCGATTAGCTGACTAATTTTCTTCTAGTCAGCCAGCTATTCGGGTACTTTCTAGTTGTAGTTGACTATTACATCTAGTCTTCCCAACCATAGTGATAACCATGTTAACCAAGGTGTCGACTGGGTGTCTTTGGTACCAGGTCTCTTCAGACGATCCTTGGGTTCAGCTGGAATGATTTTCTGTCAAACTAGTGGTGACTTAGGACAGAGATGACAAAAAAAGATGACAAAGATGACAAATCACTTGCTTTGTGAGGGAGCGTCAGCTACGATATTTTGTCCATCACGTTTTTCTGTAGCAATATATATGTGTGTGTGCATGTGTGTATATATATATATATATATATATATATATATATATATATATATATATATATATATATATATATATATATATATATATATATATATATATATATATATATATATATATGTATACGTATATATAAAATTGTGTGTGTGTGTAGCAACAGGCCCTCACTTTGCGTTCAGTGTGCTAAAACAGTGAATTGAAGTGGAAGCTGGAGGATTGTATGTGTGGAGCCAAGCAGACCACAGCTATATAAAGATGTATAATTACTGGACTGGTCTGAACGGTGATCACCGTGCTCTCTCTCTCTTTCTCTCTCTCTCTCTCTCTTTCTCTCATTTATACAAACCTCAAACATGAAACATGGCAGCCAACATAAGGTTCCTCAGGTTCAATTATTGACTACAACCCCTGGCAAAAATTATGGAATCACCGGCCTCGGAGGATGTTCATTCAGTTGTTTAATTTTGTGGAAAAAAAGCAGATCACAGACATGACACAGAACTAAAGTCATTTCAAATGGCAACTTTCTGGCTTTAAGAAACACTATAAGAAATCAGGAAAAAAAGATTGTGACAGTCAGTAATGGTTACTTTTTTAGACCAAGCAGAGGAAAAAAATATGGAATCACTCAATTCTGAGGAATAAATTATGGAATCACCCTGTAAATTTCCATCCCCCAACTAACACCTGCATCAAATCAGATCTGCTCATGACATTGACCCTATGCCATGACATTGATCCTATGTGTCTTTTTGCAAGGAATGTTTTTGCAGTTTTTGCTCTATGGCAAGATGCATTATCATCTTGAAAAATGATTTCATCATCCCCAAACATCCTTCAATTGTCCAAAAATATCAACGTAAACTTGTGCATTTATTGATGAGTGTAATGACAGCCATCTCCCCAGTGCCTTTACCTGACATGCAGCCCCATATCATCAATGACTGTGGAAATTTAGATGTTCTCTTCAGGCAATCATCTTTATAAATCTCATTGGAACGGCACCAAACAAAAGTTCCAGCATCATCACCTTGCCCAATGCAGATTGAGATTCATCACTGAATATCACTTTCATCCAGTCATCCACAATCCCACCATTGCTTTTCCTTAGCCCATTGTAACCTTGTTTATCTGTTTAGGTGTTAATGATGGCTTTCGTTTAGCTTTTCTGTATGTAAATCCCATTTCCTTTAGGCGGTTTCTTACAGTTCAGTCATAGACGTTGACTCCAGTTTCCTCCCATTCGTTCCTCATTTGTTTTGTTGTACATTTTTGGATTTTTGAGACATATTGCTTTAATTTTTCTGTCTTGACGCTTTGATGTCTTCCTTGGTCTACCAGTATGTTTGCCTTTAACAACCTTCCCATGTTTTTTGTATTTGGTCCTGAGTTTAGACACAGCTGACTGTGAACAACCAACATCTTTTGCAACATTACGTGATGATTTACTCTCTTTTAAGAGTTTGATAATCCTCTCCTTTGTTTCAAATGACATATCTCGTGTTGGAGCCATGATTCATGTCAGTCCACTTGGTGCAACAGCTCTCCCAAGGTGTGATCACTCCTTTTTAGATGCAGACTAATGAGCAGATCTGATATGATGCAGGTGTTAGTTTTGGGAATGAAAATTTACAGGGTGATTCCATAATTTTTTTCCTCAGAATTGAGTGATTCCATATTTTTGGTTCCTCTGCTTGGTCTAAAAAAGTACCCGTTACTGACTGCCACAATCTTTTTTTCTTGATTTCTTATAGTGTTTCTTAAAGCCATTTGAAATGACTTAGTTTTTGTGTCATGTGTGTGATCTTGCTTTTTTTCTACAAAATTAAACAACTGAATGAACATCCTCCGAGGCCGGTGATTCCATAATTTTTGCCAGGGGTTGTAGTTTAGCCTGTTGTTTCCGACTTTAAAGGCAAAATACAAGTTGCAAAGGAGTGTGAGATTCATAAAAAGGTTTCCCACAGTAGCATTGTGCCTCTCAAGGACGTTGTTTGAAAAAGCGTTAGCTCAGTGTTTTCTGGTCGCCTGAAGGTGTTGTAAAACTCATTCTCTCATTTAAGAGGATTACCGACTCCACTTGACTTTGAAGTTTGAGGAGTTACAAAACGTGGTTCAGCATCAAGGCTTCTGTGGAAGTTTAAGGGATTTTAATGAGGGGATGTTCCGTTTGAGTGGCGATTGCAGTTTGTCGTATGCAGAGAGAACACTCGCTCACGTCCAGCAGATCATTCAGTAAAAAACATCACAGATGCTGTCACAAAATGAAATATCGATGCAGTGCACGAACAGATAAAAACACAGAATAAAGCACAGAATACCAGTCCAAGGTGTGTGATAGTGACGGGTTTTTTTGTCAAGCCTATTGATAACTATGTCTGTATCTGTGTATACATAACTGCAATAATAAATAAAGGACACGGGATATTGCTATATGAAGATGCTACAAGGACAAAGTTGCAGCCAGATGTTAAGTGTATTCTATATCCTACATTCTATATTGCACAGTTCTTTCTATCGATTTGTATTTAACTGTCTTATGGTGGTTGGGGTAAAAGCTGTCCCTGAATCTGCATGTTTTTGCCACCTCAGGCTACGGTACCGTCTACCCGAGGGCTGGAGGGAAAACAGATTGTTATGGGAGGTGAAGTTTCCCTTGATTATTCTTCTTGCCCTGGACAAGCAGCGCTGTTCTGCCAGTTCACCCACTGGTTGGAGCCTGACCCTAATAATCTTCTCTGCTGCCCTCACGAACCTCCCCAGTGCCTTCCTGTCTGCAAGCCTGTTACTGCAAGGCTTCTACACACTGAACCAGATTAAAATGATCAGACACTAAAATGACACTAAAATGATGGGTTTTAGTCTCACAAACCTAATCTTAGTGGCTCCCCATAGACAGAGGGACGCTCTCCCTATATCTGATGCTTACGCATGCATAATGGAAGTGAAACTTATCTCTTCTGTTGAAACTTTGAATCAGTAAGAACCAGGTTCGTCACTTCCAAACAGATAACAAAAACAAATACTTGATAACTAACATAAATTAATAAAATAAGGAATTAACATCGCATCATGTTGTGAAACCGTTCAGTTTGTCAGCAGTCCCCTGAATGAACACTGAAACGTGATTCTTTAATGAACGGAAAACAAAGTGGCTTCTGTTGCAGATCGACATCTTGGTTCATGTCCACGTACACGTGTAGTCTTCTAAGTGGCTCAGTTTACCGGTTTTGTTCTGGAATCACCTCAGATCTCTTGCACATCTGCAGTTCATGATGTTCATTCTAGCAAATAACCTGAACTGAAGGGAAATGAAGTGGAGGAAAGAGAGCAGCTTGGAGATAAAATAAAAGATAAAGAAAGTGAGAGCAATTGGGCGTGAGTAAGAGGAAACAGAGACAGAGTGGGTGCATTGTTCATCGAGCCTTCACGGTGTGTGACGGTCCGCTCAGATCTCCTCGGAGGCTGACAGCTCGCGGACAGGGATTACAGGAGCGGCTGTAAATAAATAGGGTTCAGACCTGGAGCACCTTCATCCTTGATAAAGTGCTGGTTTTCTCTTCCGTCACATTTTCTTTACAATCTCTGATTAATGCTGGCAGACTCTGGCTATGAGAAATGCAGTGGAGGAGGACATGTGGAGGAGGTCTGCCACGAGTGGAACACCCATAAGGCAAACACTCCAAAGCCTTTTTCCATACGTCGGCATAGCAGCAAAAGTGGAATTCCTGTGGATCCTTGCTGAATGTGTCACCGCAAAGAGATGCCTTGACATTTTTTTCTAAATAAAAAGAAAGCAAGGCATTAGAGATTAATGACATCACTGATTAAAAATGAACATCTGTGGTCCAGACTCAAGTCCAGATGTACAACAGGCAACCTTCAGGGCATCTTTAGTACTTTTTATTATTCCTATAAGAATAAATGATCTTTTTTATCCATTTATTTAAAGGTCTACGTGCTGCGATTAGTGGTTTATTTGTCTGGTTGGGAACAGACAGCAAATTGTGGTGGAAAACTGAGATTATGCCAAACCCTACACTCAGTGGAGTGTATACCTCCATCTTTCAAAGATGCTATGCCCAACACATTTTCTTTCCTTTGGGTGCATGTTACTTTTTGATAAACTGATGAACAGGTCCTGGTCCTAGGTCCTGGTGCTTATCTCCAGATTCCAGAGCATCAAGCAGATGAGAGTCTACAACTCTCGCTGGATGGGATGCCAGTCCATTGTGGATTACTTCCCCCGTCAAGGCCAGTACCCATTTATAGCCTTGTAGACTGGGACAATGTAGCCCTGCACAAGAGTTCCTATGTACCTGGACTGTTTGGTTTAGGCACAAATGACAAATAAAAATCTTGTTCTTCAATCTGTGCAGATTACGTAAGTGTCTTGGATGAGTAGGATTCAAACCGAAGTCAACATATTGGTAGCCCAGCTACCTGCTCCTTCATCATCCCACTTCAGACACCATAAAACATTTCACAAAATTCAACACTGAAAAAGAACCACATAAAACAACTTAGTTTATTTGTAAATCAGGTCCTTGGAATGCTGAGACAGAGACAGAGACAGATCACAAACACCCAAAAAGACTTTGAGACTTTGAGAGAATGACCAACATCGACAAACTCCTGTATCTGTGGGGTGAAGTACAACACTGTGCAAGGTTTGGGAGCTGCTGTGACACAAAAAGAAGCAATGGACATAAACCACCGTACACTGAAAAAAGAGAATAGTTGAGACAACTTAAAAAGCGTTACAATTGGTAAAAAAAAAAAAAAAAAAAAAAAAAAAAGAATGAATTAAGTTGTTTGAACTTAAGTTTGTAAATTAGATCAACTCTAGACTCAACTCAAACTTACAGACTTGAGTTCAAACAAATTAATTCATTTAGGTTTTACCAATTGTAATGCTTTTTTAAGATGGTTCTTTTTTCAGTGTAAACCCAAAACAGAAGATTAAACTGGTAAGCACAATTTTTGCTATTATTTCAATCCCACATCTCCTGTTTACTCATTTATTTACTGTAGAATATTGTTAACTGTATGTACAACTTCTTAATTTTTACTTTTATTTGTTGCTCTATGTAACACTTGACAATGGAAACGTATGTTTCCCATGTCAATAAAGCTCCATTGAAATGAAATGAGAGAGAGAGATCCAGATTCATACCAACATTTAATGGGGTGTGTCTTTGCCCACACCCCACTCTAGGTGAAGAAAGGGGTGGGAGTTAAGATAGCCCCCCCCCCCCCAAAAAAATTCTAAAAATAAAAATTTCTAGCTTTTTTATGCATTCTCAGGCAATCTGGGATGCTAAATGTGGACTTTAGTCATCATTTTTAATACACAATGTTTATTTTCAATACTGGAAATCTTCTGATTCTGCATGAATCAATCAGCCTTTGCTTTTATAAAAAAAATTCCCACATTTTATCACATCTCAGTTTGCAGCTGGAGGGGCGGGGGGGGGGTCAACCCCCTCATCCCACCCTCTAGATCCGCCCCTGCACTCCCACGAATTAATGAAAATCTCGCCACGTGTTTGAAAAAGTGGACCTGGTGCAAACATGTCTATGAATACGGACGGAGGAAAATGATCTTCCTCCCGGTTACTTGACTCAAGTCCACAGTGGATCTATGCGCACATCTGTGCGTATAAAGTGCACATGTGCATTTTGTGACTCCGGGCGATTCCAGACACGCCCTGCGAGCGGCGTCACTCTCAGGAGAAGGACGAGGAGGAGGAGAATAAGGAGGAGAAGGAGGATCGGGTGAAAGTGGAGCTGTCAGAAGAACGCTGGGCTTCGTGAGCTTGGACTCTTTAAGACGGCTCCATCCCGAGTCCCGACTCACAAGAACGAGCGGTCCACAGAGGCGACACGCACGGGACGAGGATGTAGCGCGCCTGAAAACAAGCAACAAATAAAACATAGTAATAATAATCACCGGGACTGCTTCTGGATTCAATGTATTTGCACTCCTTCACCAGTGATGAGGTGGATCCTGTTGTGGATTCTAACAGCAGCCGGGATTCAACAGGTTGGATGAAGATCACTTTATTATTTATTTATTTGGAGGGAGGTGATGGTCTAGTGGTTTAGCGCTGGGCTTGAGACCAGAGGATCTTTGGTTCAAATCCCAGCTTGACCGAAAATCACAAAGGGCCCTTGGACAAGGTCCTTAATCTCCTTTGCTCCAGGTGTGTAGTGGGTACTCTGGATGGCAGCACCCTCACATCGGGGTGAATGTGAGGCATTATTGTAAAGCGCTTTGAGCGTCTGATGCAGATGGAAAAGCGCTATATAAATGCAGTCCATTTATTTATTTATTTTATGGAAGGAAAATGTATTTACTATCTCGCATAATTCTAACACTATTGAATTATACTAATTCTTGGACCACGGAGTGATTTTATTTTCGCTGCGAAAAAAAAAATCCTTGTGATTTACATTCATTCTCAACTTTTTTTTTTTATTACTTTTTTATCTTCTTGTGGGAAAGTTTTTTTTTTTTAATTGTGCTCACATTAAGATATCTTTCTGTTGGGACATCTAGCAATGTCTAAAATATAAATCAAAGCAGCCGTGCATTTTTTTGATTGCTTGTTGCAAAATATCTTATTTATTTATTTATACATATGACGTGAACACCGTCTTAGGTGTTAAACCTGCAGTGTGACGTGCTGCCAGTTGCCACATTGAGACTCTGAGGTGTGATTTATTTGATTTTATTGCCACCGTGTGGTCGTTCGGTGAATAGCCTTTGTAGCAGTCTATCTATTAGCATGAGCTAGCTAGCTAGCCGCACATTACAACTGGTGACAGCAGCTATATCAATCATTTTTAAATTAAAAAAGCAAGTAACGTTTCTCTAATTAGGTTGAGTATTAGTTGTTAATATAAAAATATATATATTTCAAGGAAGAAACTTTAATTTGGGTTCATTTTAGCAGAGTTATCTTGTACCAATCCAAAGAAAAGCCGTCTTTTTACATCTTTGTTTTTTATGTCATATACACAAAAAGGTGTATGCACATCCATGTGCTGTATAGAAAATGACTTTTAAAAATTATATTTAAAAAAAAATGTGTTGTGCTTCAGTTATGAGCACCCATGAAAGGTGCTTTAGTCACTTCAGCTGTTTCATGAATATAGTTTTTCGACGCATATTTTAACACAGATGCTAAAAAAAACTCATCATTTATAAAAAAAATGTCACTCAGTTTGACACTTTTACTACTGCCATGTGTTATCACTGGGAAAAGAATTCTTTCTAACGTAATATATCTTCCCTGAGGAAGGCAGCTGCACTCATCGAGATCAAAGGCCATCTTGTCTTACCGGAGGCAGATGAGTTTCTCATAAGTCAAACCAGGTAAAGAATGGAGGTCATTAGTCTTTGACACGTCTGAAAAATGAGAGGGAGAGGGCACTCACATTCATGAACTGGTCACTGAAATTTTTTCACGTTTGAGTTCAACTTTCTTTACTGCTCAAATGGGATTAATATTCTACTATTTGGTCCTTTCCTGGCAGTATTTTTTATTTTTATTTAAATGAACAAATTAGTTTGCAAAGCAAAACCATGTCAAACATGATGACTAACTTCACGTTTTCATAACTGCACAACCAGCTTATCAACCTGACCAACTAACCTACCTGACTAAACTAACCCGACTGAAAAGTAAAATAGCTGTGTGTTCTGATTGTATACTGCCAAGGACACTACAGCATATCTCAGAAAGCACTGGGAATCTATATATTACAAGCCAAATGGCCTCTCTGTTAGTGCGTGCGTGCGTATCTGGTTTCGATCACGGAGGAACTGGGGAGAGCTGACATTTGTCATTTGGTATGCTTATATATTTTTGGCCAAGGGTGAACGCTGTGAAAACTGAAAGTTGATAGGACTAATATTTATGGAAAAATTAGGGATTAGCTAACAACAGTAAACACACACACACTCATCTTCAACCGCTTAGTCCAATCAAGGGTCGCGGGAACAACACTAAACAGTGTATTTTAATAATTAAATTCTGTACTCGCATGCCATTCCAGCAGGGGGCAGTAAATCATCTATATATTAAAAGCCAAGTGGCCTCTGTGTACATGAATTATGCATGTGTACGTGTGTGCATGCATTTGTGTGTATAACTTAAATCACGGACAAACCGGGGAGAGCTGACATTTTCCATTTAGTATGCTTATGTATTTTGGGTCAAGGATGAATGCTGTGAAAACTGAAAGTTGATAGGACTAATATTTTGGAGAAACTACGGATATTATCTAACAACAGTAAACAATGGACGTTGATAATTACATTCTGGACTCACACACCATTCCAGCAGGGGGTGGTAAATAATCTATATTAAAAGTGAAGTGGCCTCTGTGCGTAGGTGCGTAAGCGCCTTGGGGCAACTGTTTGTTGTGATTTGGCGCTATATAAAAAAATTGATTGATTGATTGATTGATTGATTGTACCATTGAACACGGACAAACTGGGGAGAGCTGACATTTGCCGTTTGGTATGCTTATGTAGTATTTTGGCTCAAGGATGAATGCAGCTAAAAGGGAATGTTGATAGGACAAATATTTTTTGAGACATCACAGACATTACGTAAGAAGCGTGAACAATGGACATTGATATCATTCTGAATGCACACACCATTCCAAATCATGATAGAAACTTTGCATAATTTATTCCCACCCTTGAAAAACATCAGCTGCCTATT
Organism: Thalassophryne amazonica; assembly: GCF_902500255.1. Classification (NCBI taxonomy): domain Eukaryota; kingdom Metazoa; phylum Chordata; class Actinopteri; order Batrachoidiformes; family Batrachoididae; genus Thalassophryne; species Thalassophryne amazonica. Next base: position 49,443,954 of record NC_047122.1, read on the forward strand.
TTATAAACACTACCCAATCTAGAGTCCGTGGATCCCCGCGGGCAACATGTTAGTACTGTCTTAATTTATGTGTCATATATTTTGGAGGCTGCAATGAAAGACTTTGCCAGAAGCTAAAGTGTTACCATGATAACAGCCAAAACCACACATTTCAGCCACATTACTTAGATCTCAGCACCCACTGAGGCGAGAGAACTTTTTCGAATGAAATTTAAATTTACTGAAAGACAATGAAAAACTATTCCTGAAAATGCATGGAAAATTCTTGTTTTGAACTTTGACCCCACTGAAATGACACCTTTCATTATTTCCCAGGAAGCAAAATTGTCTCATGTAACATCTTAACAGAATTTAAAGTATCACCCAATACTACACACTACCTACAGTTTATAGGAAATGACCCCAAAATAAAAAAAAACACAGCAATTTTTAAGAACAATGTGTTTGGACAGGTGGTTTGCAGAGAAAGTGGAAACATTTGTCTGGTTAACACGTGAAACAGCCATCTCTCTCTGTACTCGTGTTTCTCTTTTTCTTTTTCTGGCTGAGCAGAGGACAGGTTCTGTGCTATTTGTTTTATTGCACAATTAGTCGGAGAGCTGTGGGCTAAATTAAAACTTCTGAGGAACCAGGTTTGTGGCTGACATTAAGACTCATTTATCTGCATTAGTTTGTGAAGCCGCACATATTCATTCACCGTTATTCATAATTTTATCAAAGCACCATGAAGAAGCTTTCAGGAAATAATAAGTTACCAGATGATTAAGCATGTTTTCTTGCAGTTAAGTGCGGAATAAGCGCGTCTTTAATCAGTCATAAACTGTGGTCTGCTTTTCTAAGCAAGACAGACGCAGTTATGATTTATAAGCATATGGAAAATACTACACATACAAATGTATGATTTTCTGTTTAATCTAAACAAGTGTCCTGCTGAAATGAATGAATAAATGAGTGCACAAACTGACCTCAAAAGTGTTTACAGTCCATTTTTACTGCAGTATTTTCTATGTATTTTACTGATTAGGTAATCGTGTAATTGAGCTTGACATGTGACCTCACCTTAACATCCCCCCCAAACAATAGACCTCTGTCCGATCTTGCCAATGTAATCCTGAAATCCATGGAGGTGTGTGACCCATTTGGAACATTTTGGGTTGAAAATCAAGCTCCTTGTCCTTGACCTTTGATAAAAATGAATTCTTTAAGGGTAATTTTGGGGTCAACCTTCACTGACATGCCAAGTTTGGTAGAAATGAGCGAAAGAACCTGGAATAAGTAAACAATTAGCAGACAGACCCACATGACCTTGACCTCTAATTTGGCAAATTTGGCCTTGCTAGGCTATTCCAGATTCCAACTCCATATGCAAGGATACCGGTCTAATCTGACCGCTTTTTTCAGTAACGAGTAATCTAACGTGTTAATATTCCTAAATCAGTAATCAGATTAAAGTTATTTCTCCAAGTCACTGTGCGTTACTATTATTTTTGTATTTTTATACAGTATAAATCAGGGATGCCCAATATATTGATCACAATTGACTGGACGATTGCAGAGATAGTGTGGCTCGATGGCAGTATTAAAACTGGCCCTTGGGTAGGGGGAGGTCCAGGGTTCAGTTGAACTGCCCACTTCACAGACTTTGCATTTGATGCTGCGAGCTGTTCATCTGCTGTTTTGTGCAGCAGCTCCGAGTTGAAAAAAGAGTTGTCTTCTCTCAAGTGATGGCAGCACACCTGCACTGAGCTTAACTAAGACATTTTTACGCTTTATTTTCCTTTAAAACTATGTGCTGCTTTGTGTGTCTTTGCTAAACAACAGCTGAAGACCTGCCATGTTAACAACAAGTACTAACGCTCTTTTTCCACCCAAATGCGCCTAAAGTCTCTATCTGAGAACGACATGATGTAAAAACATAGATCTGATCGTGCATTCTGCATAAATACACGTTATCCATTCTTCCTGTTCAGATAGCACAACACCCCTAGATTAAAGGTCCACCTTTGAAGACATTTTTTTCTTACTACTTCTGCTACTACTTATAACAAGAACAACAACAATAATAATAATAATTTCAACAACTAAAATGTTTAGAAAGAATTAAAATGTTAGAAAAATGGTAGAAAGAATTTAGTTATGTTTATAAACAATGTAGATTATAAAATGTAAGTATCACCGTTACAGTGCTGTCAACAGTTTATGTAATTTATGTTCATTGATGTCAACAAAGACTGACTTTATTTCATGTTTTACAAAAACTTTTTTCAGGAAATAGTATTTAAGTTCAACTTAAAATGAAAGGACATACATTGTTTACTTTATGTTACTGTTAAAAATGTACTTCCAAAAAAGTTAGTACTGGCAAAACTGGTTATCATTTTCATGTTCAGGTGGCAGGGGGGTTGTTGCTGAAAGCAACTGATAGAGTAACTAGTAATCTATCTTAGCTACTTTTAAAATTGAGTAATCAGTAAAGTAACTGTTACTTTTTCAAGGAGAAGTCAGTAATTGGATACTTTTTCAAAGTAACTGGCAACACTGTCCATATGTTTGCCAGATGTGAGGGACATCAGACTGGAAAACACAAATTTTGAGCTGATATTTAGTAAATTTCACCTGCCTGACTAACTCCAGAACCCACCTATTGGATCATTGACCCCCAATGATGTTGACCCCAATAATTGATATGTGTCAGGAATTTGATGTAGATCGGAGTGAAAAATCAAACCTTTAAACTCAATGGCACTGACCTTAAGCAAAACAAACCACTTAGGGTCAATTCTAGGGCCAGACTTCATCCACATGGCAAGCTTAGTAGAAATCAGCCTTGGAACCTGGGAGGACAGAACAATCAGACAAATATAGCTCAAATTATATTATGACAAAGACTCTCAGATAAAATCCCAAATCTGCAGAAGTAACAAGTCCGGCCGCTAGAAAATCTATTGCATAACCCACATAACTGAAATACGAATTTAAAAGTTTTTGCTTTTTTCTTTTTTGTTGTTGTTGTTGTTGCTGCTTGCAGTTGTTAAATCATACTTGCATATCCAGAACCAGTTTGCACCGTACAAGTTTCAATTGGTTCTAATGGAACCTTTTCCCATAAAGTGAATTGTTATTACGGTAATACCCAAAAACAACTAAACGAACCTCAAACTCAGATCTCAGTAACCACTGAGGCTACAAAGCAGATCATGTGCTTAAACTACTCAGAGACCACAAATTTGTTCCAGCTCATATTAAAAAAACTTAAAAAATCTTTTTAAAAAAATGACTACAAATGCCTTTTTTATCCTTTGAGCATAATGAACTCATTCCTTGGCATATTTCAGTCATTCTTCTTAGAGATCTTATTTATTTGAGCTAAACGAACATTTTCATGACAATATTTTGACCTTTGACCCTATTAAAATCATTTTCCCCCCAGTATTTGGAAACCCCTGGGCATGTACTGTCTTAAAATGCAGTGAGTGAACCATAACCTTAACTCCAACCCTAACCTTAACGGGCACACTTGCATCTAATCCATCATCAAGCCACCATTCACTAACCATCCAGCAGGTGGCAGACACGTCTATGGGATATTACACAGGCAAACCAAAGTAGCTTTTTCAATTGATCTCTTTATCAGATGTGACAGATGGTCCACAGTAGGTTCCTTTTAATTAGGTGAGTTTCAAGATGACAGCTTTTGTTATTTTTGAGTTCTCACTTCAACAAAGTGAAAGTTATGGACTCATTCATTCATTCATTTATTCATTCATTCTTTCAGTACAGCATTGGCATCTAATAGACCTAGGCTTTGGAAATGGCATAAACAAGCTAATTTCAAGCTACATATAAATTCAAGACAAACGTACTTTTAGGGAGAAATTAGAAAGAAGTGTGTGCTCTATTCATATAAAATTCTTTCTGGAAGGTTGCATGAATTTGTGACTGTTATTTGAGTATTAGAATGTACCCGCTGTGAAACAATTAGAAATTAATGGTTTTTCCCTCTGATTTTGTGCTTTTTTCATTAACGGCCTGTCTCTTGGTCTCTCACTGACAACCACACCTGCTCCTAATTTCCATCATCCATCCAGCAACCACTCAGCGTGCAGCAGGTGGCAGTGTTCAGCAGGTTCAGCAGGCCTATGCCATTACATAAGCAAATTTAAGTTGGTTTTTCAATCGATCTGGTGCATCAGATTTTAGCAGATATTAATCGGTTTTATCCTTGTTATATTTCCTTTTAGACAAGAGACATAAAGCAGAGAGGATGAAGCCATTCATTTATGTGTTTAGTCACTCACTACAATTTACAGGATACATGTCCATGTTTTAGATCCTTAACAGTCTTGGGACTGTTTATTTTTTAATCTATCAGAAGCAACTATGTGTTGTATGAAGACATTTAGCCTATCATAGGTCACATGAAAAAAAAAAATTAGATTTGTGACAGACCAGCTGGACTGGCAACCAAAAACCAGGGTTCAGTTTCAATTAAAGTTACTTGAGAAGTGTCTTGGACAACACACTTTTCCTGCATCTTCTCAGTCCACCAAGCCAGAAATGGGTACCAGCCTTGGATAGGGCACTAGGTCTCCCTTCATTGCATTTCTTCAGAAGATCCTTGGGCATCAATGAAAGGACTTGTCAAATGAACAATTACTTAGGGAGTCTCAGATGATGAGTATCACTTATATTGAGGGAATGTCAATTACGATATTTTGGCCACGTGGTGCATTTCTCTGGGCACAATTCAGCACATGGGTGCCTTGGTGTTGAGGACACCAGCAGCTGGAGAACTGCCCGGTGGGACACCCGTGTTTTATCTGGCTGTCGGAGATAGAAGGTTACTTTCGAGAGGGGATGGTCCAGTTGTCTGCCTGGGCAGTTCCCATCCAGGTCCCAAAGCATTTCTGTGGTGTGGTGGATGTGGCACCATGCTGCAGCAGCATGTTTCCAAACCTGACCTGACTTTGGACATGGAAGACACCTGCAATGGCACTGGCACCCCTCATCCTGTGGTATCCAGGGATGAGTATCGGGCCTCACACAGACCTGTTAATTTTTCTTTAAGAAGCCCTCTTATTCTGCACTCTTTACCTGTATTAATTGCACCTGTTTGAACTTGTTACCTGTATAAAAGACACCTGTTCACACACTCAATCAATCACACTCCAACCTGTCCACCATAGCCAAGACCAAAGAGCTGTCTAAGGACACCAGGGTAAAACTGTAGACCTGCACAAGGCTGGGATGGACTACAGGACAACAGGCAAGCAGCTTGGTAGAAGACAACTGTTATGATTATTTATTAGAAAGTGGAAGAAACACAAGATGACTGTCAATCTCCCGCAGTCTGGGATTCCATGCAAGATCTCACTTTGTGGGGTAAGGATGATTCTGAGAAAGCTCAGAACTACACTGGAGGACCTGGTTAGTGACCTGAAGAGAGCTGGGACCACAGTCACAAAGATTACATTAGTAACACATGATGCTGTCGTGGTTTAAAATCCTGCAGGGGAGCAAGGTCCCCCTGCTCAAGTCAGCACATGTCCAGGCCCATTTGACCAAGTTCACCAGTGACCATGTGGATGATCCAGAGGAGGCATGGGAGAAGCTCATGTGGTCAGTTGAGACCAAAATAGAGCTTTTTGGAATCAACTCCACTTACCATGTTTAGAGGATGAGAACAACCCCAAGAAAACCATCCCAACTGTGAAGCATGGGGGTGGAAACAGCATACTTTGGGGGTGCTCTTCTGCAAAGGGGACAGGATGACTGCACCGTATTGAAGGGAGGATGGATGGGGTCATGTATTGCGAGATTTTGGCAAACAACCTCCTTCGCTCAGTAAGAGCATTGAAGATGGGTCATGGCTGGGTCTTCCAGCATGACAATGGCCCCAAACACACAGCCAGGGCAACTAAGGAGGGGCTCAGTAAGAAGCATTTCGAGGTCCTGGAGTGGCCTGGCCAGTCTCCAGACCTGAACTCAATAAAAAATTTTTGGAAGGAGCTGAAACTCCAAACCTGAACAATTTGGAGATCCCTGCTGCAGTGTGTGAAAACTTGGTCAAGAACTACAGGAAACATTTGACCTCAGTAATTGCAAACAAAGGCTACTGTACCAAATATTAACATTGATTTTCACAGGTGTTGAAATATTTATTTGCAGCAGTAACATACAAATAAATTATTTTAAAAATCATACATTGTGATTTCCGGATTTCAGACCCCTGATTTCTAAGTGGGAGAACTTGCAAAATCGCAGGGTGTCCAAATACTTATTTTCCTCACTGTATATATATATGTGTGTGTGTGTGTGTGTGTGTGTGTCTCACATCATATTTGCTCAGATTCTTTACATAAATTGTTGAACTGTTTTTTTGCCTGTTAATAATCTTTAATTTGGACATCCTTCTCTGGGTAGGCCTTCTCCCAGAATTCCACTGCCATGCCGGCCACCACATCCTTCACACCCACAGATGTGGACCCGTATAACCGGACACGGTACTGTAAATGGCCATGTGAGTGTCCCGAAGTCACCCCTGTTTGTCCCCCGGGCGTGAGCCTCCTCATGGACGGCTGTGACTGCTGCAAGAGCTGCGCCCAGCAGGTGGGCGAGATCTGTAATGAAGCAGACGTATGCGACTACCACAAGGGACTTTACTGTGACTACAGTTCGGACATGCCTAGGTACGAAAAAGGAGTGTGCGCATGTAAGTGTCACTAAGCAAACCTGACAACACAAACACAGCAAGGAAGTGCAATCTAGAAAATGTAGTTTCTTCAAGTGTTTACAGTGTGCCGTGCTCTTTCGTTAATGTAAGGCAGCTTGTTGTTCCTCTCTGTCAGACATGGTGGGAACCGGCTGTGAGCACAATGGTGTGATCTACCTTAACGGCCAGAGCTTCAAGCCCAGCTGTAAATACCAGTGCGTGTGTGTGGACGGCGCCATCGGCTGCGTGGCGCTGTGCACAGAGTCCCAGCCGCCCCGAGTCTGGTGCCAAACTCCACGTCGAGTCAAAGTCCGAGGTCAATGCTGTGAGCAATGGATCTGCGATGAGCCCAAAAAAGGACGCAGGACGACCCTTCGACATGCAGTAGAGGGTAGAACACCTTGGATATTAAAAAGAAAAGAAAATAGTGTTTACATATCAGCACCCTACTTACCTTTCCAGTGGAGATTATTGTTTTCGTTGATATATTTGTGACACCCAAATGGGCACACATTGTTGATAAAAAGTCTCTGGCATGAAGCATACTTGAACTTCATACCATACAGCCCAAAACTATAAACAGCTCATCTACCAAAATACTAATGGTTTAAGAATGAAGTGACTACTGTGTGTTCATGAGTTATCATGTTCGGAAGAAAAATGACTTCTCTAACATCAGTCTGCAAATATATGCATCAATCTAGTCATAAATACATGCAATAATATGCGGAAAGCTGGAGCTGCAAGAACATGCTCTTGTGTAATGTGTATACTATATTTGTTCACTTGTAAAAAAAAAAAAAAATCTGTAGACTGTGCAACTCAAATTTTGTGGTTAGTCAGAAGCAGGAACTGGAAACAAAAGCCGTTTATGTGTTCTGCACAGTTTGCAAAAATGGGGTAATGTCAGAATTTTTATGACCAAAACTGACCGCAATTTCTCCAAGAATGATGTGTGCTTCTCATGTCAGAATGAGGCTCTAAACCTATCTCAACTACCTAATAACCTTGCCATGATTTTGCATACTTCCAGAGGTTTTGCGGAAGAGTAAAATTCCGATACAATCCATGTTTAGTGTGGGAATAATTTGGATTCACAAACCGCACGGAAGACATGCAACTTAATTTTCGTGATCAACCGGCAGGACAAACTGGAAGCAAAATTTGTCTGTATATATGGTGTATGCCATAGGCTTCAAACTGATTCCAGAAAGGGCCAAGAGGGGGCAGGTTTTCTTTGTAACCACCAACTCCACTAGGTGATTTCATTGATGAACTCATCCCATTTGCTCAAAGTGATGTTAGTCAGTAAAATCACCTGGTGGAGTTGGTGGCTACAAAGAAAACCTGCACCCTCAGTGTGATGCCTATGGGCTGTGTACTTCACTCGCACTTGGAAATTACAGCCAGCAAACCACGTGTGTCTTTGTACAGTATAATGAAAATGGTCAAACAGTTCTGAGTGACTTTGCATGACTGCTTTTTTCGGCCTCATTCACCAGGTGGCACCATATTAGCATCATCTGCTGTTTAACATTTATGAAATGCCATATGATATATGGCAAAGTATTTCACAAATATCGCAGATTGTTTTCATTTTTGGAACACAGGTTGGTTAACTTTATTTCCATCTACCAGTTTTGGTGTTCTAGGGGCAGAATGGTGGCCAAGCAGTTAGTGTGCTTATTTGTAGAGATGGTTCCTGGTTCAAGACTACCTCTGCATGTTCTCCATGTAATGTGCTGTTGCGTCAGGAAGGGCATCCGGTGTAAAACCTGTGCCATATCAGCATGCAGTCATATCGGATCTGCCGAGTGGGATGCCAAAAGAACTTTCTAGTTTTCATGTTTTAAAATTCTCTCAACTGCATACCAACAAGGAGAATTTTATAATCAAAGCCCCTTCCCCAAATCCTAATCACACCTGGTACAGTAGAACCAACACTGCTACTACCCACTGTATGTGGGTACTAGCTTTATCTAAATTACTAAATATGATGGTCTACGTATTAAAATTCTCTGGCCACGCTTACTACTAAGCTTAATTCGTGAACCAAACTACCACACCCATACCATGATTATTTGTAATAGTAAATGCTTAAAGAAACGGCTCCTTGTTTGCCAATAGTCATGTTGAGATTAGAGAAACAAAACAGCTACAGCTGTGTTTAAAATTGGCAGTGAACAAGTTGATAGTTTGCAGTCCAGGAGGATGATGAGGTTTGGGTGTGTGCTCACACAGAGACAGGCCAATCCCTTCCTGTGGAAGCCCTCGCACCGTTTTTGGGTCATGTCCAGTTCCAGTCCTGTGGTTCAATGAGCCGTGGGCAGATTTTGAATGATCTTTTTGTGAAGTGTAAAGATGCAAAAGGGCTCCAAATGCCAAGGCAAATACAAATGTAAGCGTTAGATTAATAACAGCAATAGCGCGGTAGCATGTAGTGTTACCATTCCCATAAAAACTGCAGGAACCAAGGTTTGTGAAGGTCATGTGGCTCAAATGTGTTGGAGCAGACTGAGATGTAGGATATTAAAAATTTCCTACAGTTTTAAGGGCCTCTATTTAAAATAATTTATCACAAGGTGCTTTAAAACCAATTTTTTTTTTGTACAGCAGGCAGTTAGCTTTAGATTTAATTCATTTTCGTTATGTTCCATTACTTTTATGTGTTTACTTTGTGTGCACTCTGTTCACGCAGTGCCTTGATTCATTTAGGTTTTATTTGTATTTATTCTGTTTCCGTACCTTAGTTTAGTTCATTTTAAATTTAGGTAGTTTCAGATAGTTATGGCAGCATTTTCCATTAGCGCTAACAGAAGCTGCTATATGACACCTAAGCTATGTACACTTTTTCATTACGTTTTAGCCTCAGTGTAGCTTCAAAGTATGTTCGCTAGGCCTAATTGTCAGACAGCTTGAGATTTAGCTAGCTTTAAAGGTATAGCTTTGTCTTTCTCTAAGGTATTGTGACTTCTAAGCCGGATAGCTTAGCTTTCTATTCAGTTATTTCTTTTTCATCCAGTTAACTTTATATTTAAATAGTTTTAAATGCAGTTGTCTTTATACCACAAATAAGTATATAGTATATTATATAGTATCGTATAGTATACCACAAATAAGATAATGCATTTTCCATTGATACACGATTGGCTTTGCAGCATTTGTCTAATAAATAATTATACACTGGAGGTGTAGAGGTCCTGAAGGGATGGCAGATTGCAGATTCCTGGACGCAGCCATCAGAAGTGTACCTGTATGTGGGGAAAGAGTTGAATTTGTGGAGACCTTCACTTACTTCGAGAGTGACATACATGTCTCTGGGTCCTTGGACTCTGAGATTGAGAGGCACTTTGGAAAAGCTGTTTGAGTCATAAAGTCACTGCACAGAGGTGTTTGGCCATCCAGATATCTGGAGGTGAACAAAGGCCCAAGTCTTTAGGGTTCTGTTTCTGTCTCTCTTGCTATACGGTTGGATACCATCCAGTGACATAAGGCAATGACTGGATGTCTTTGATACCCAAAGATCCTTTGAATAGAGTACCGTTGGAATGACTTTGTATCAAATGAGCGGTTACTAAGAGACACTAGGATGAGGAGTACAAGTTGCATTATGAGGGAGTGTCAGCTACAAGAGTTTGGCCATGGGGCCCGTTTCTTTGCATAATGAGGACCCCAGTAGCAGGAGAAGACCAAGGGGATGTCTACATTTCTCCTGGCTGTGACAGATAGATGGTTATTTTAGAGAGGTGGGAATGGACCAGGGTGTCGTAGATGCAGCAAAGCGCAGCATCAGTGCATGCTCCAAGACTTAACTCAGGCCATTTAACAGGTTGCCACCATCAGTTATACAGTACCAAAATAGACTTTGTACAATATGACCCCTTTAAATGAATTTAGTGAATTTATCTGCTGTAAAGCGTTCAGTTCATTGTAGCATAGTTCATAGTCATAGTCCAGATTTTTTTTTTTAAATTTTAACTAAGTTGTTGGTACAAATGTGTCAAATTTTTGGTCATTTGTAGAAATGCATGTTCTTACTTCATTTTAATCTAGTTTTTCCAGCTGAGTCCAGGAAGTGGCATAAGAACTGCATTTCGCAGACAACCTCATGGAGCCCCTGTTCAAAGACATGTGGCCGAGGCGTGTCCTTGAGGATCTCCAATGACAATGATCAATGTGAGATGGTCAAAGAGTCTCGCCTCTGTAATCTGCGGCCCTGTGAGGTCGACATCACCAAACATATCAAGGTATATGCAGATGTAACGCTGACGTTTTGAGTACTCTCACCCAATATAAAGCAAGGAAATTTTAAAAAGATTAGTCAATATACTCTGCATCTTTAACTTCTTCAGCCAGGAAAGAAGTGTATGAACATCTACAGGGAAGAACAGCCCTCAAACTTCACCATCTCTGGATGCATCAGCAAGAAGCCGTACAGACCCAAGTACTGTGGCGTTTGCACAGATGAGCGGTGCTGCATGCCGTACAAGTCCAAAACCATCGACGTAGAATTTGAGTGTCCCAATGGGATGGGATTTACCTGGAAGATGATGTGGGTGCAAGCCTGTTTCTGCAACCTGAGCTGCAAAAACCCCAATGACATCTTCGCTGAGCTGGAGAGTTACTACGAAACCCAGAAATCATGAACTGAAAGGATTCAATCATTGGTTGCCTGAAATTGAACTGGCATTCTGAAAGTTACCTTTTTTGGTAGATTCTTTATGCAGTGGAATGCATTTTTTAAAATGTATGATTGCACGGAAGGGATTTTCCTACATTTTTCTTCTTTTCCTATTGGAAAAAAAAAAAAAATCTGTAAATATGAAGGTGTTTCCAGAATGGATTCATAAAACAGTGTGTTTTGGAGAACATCAAGAACTAGTTTGCAAATGAAAATACTCAGCCAAAAAGTGTATAAACATTGAAAGCTGTATTTATTTATAGAGCTTTGGCGCATATATATATATATATATATAAAATAGAGAAAACTAAGACCTTTTCTATCATTAAATACATTTACTTTTATAAATTTCTTTATGATCAAACGCAGACATTGTGTCAAACATGACCTTATGTTTGAGATCATTGAGTGACATTAAAAACTGAAGTGACAATCAAGGAACAACAGGCTTTTTAATTGTCATTGTTTAAAATAAATACAAAGTGTTATGTCATTTTAATGTAGCACTAGATGGCTGCGAGTTACATCTTTACAAAGTTGTCTTGAGTTCTACAATGCAAAAGCTGCTGTAGTGCAAGTAAAATGAGAGCAGATGTTATCAGGTAAATTCTACAGCTACTGTTGTGTTGTGTCACTCAGCCAAAACTGCAAAGGAGCATCACATTATTAAAAAAAAAAAAAAAAAAAAAAAAAAAAAAGAAGTTCCATGGCACATCTTTGTTCCAGTTTGTTTGATTGCATAGAAGTCAGCATAAAAAAAAAAGGTTTAAAGCAATTGTCTAAAGCTATAGTCTATTAATGACCTTTAAGATATAAAAGCTTTTAATGTTTTTTTTTTTTTTTTTTTTAAATGGTGCTCTTTGGAATGCTGTAAAAATAAGATTTCACAATTCTTAAAGACTCACCAGTTAACAGGTAAAATGTCATTGAATTAAATGTTTTTTTTTGGGGGGGGGGGTTTGCTGGAAAAATGGACTGTCACTCACTTTATGCAAAATGCAATTAAGTCTGTCCCTTCAGTTAAAAAAAAAAAAAAAATGCATAATTTTGGAGGCAAATTGCCATTTTGGTTTATTCTCATACTTTGTCGTTCATAACCGCTCCTACGTACAAAATGACAACACTTCTGACATAGAAAATAAGTGATCAATTCCAGTGAGAAGAAGGAAAAAAAACAAAAAAAAAACAGCAATTTACAGTCAGGTATATTGGAAAAAGCTCTGATACATGAAAAAAAATGAAGATCCGGCGGGGGGGCAGAGGTGTGAATTTTATCATGAATATGAGATCGGAGATAAATGTACAAGCTGGTGTAAACGTAGCCACAGCTGTATGACATTGTTTTTATGTCCCCAAAAATGCTGCGTTGCCCCTAACTATACCAACCACCTGACCAGGGAGCGCTTGTGGAACTTCTCTTCAGAAATGGGTCCATCTTTTAAAACGTCTTCTCAAATTGCAGCGTCTAACCTGCACAGAAATGTCATCTGCAGGTGAGTGTCCATTGTGCGTTTTATGTGTCCGTGTGCATTACTGTGTCTCCCTGTCCCACTCTACGCCAGCATGTGTGTTTGTGCGCGTGAGAGAGAGAGAGTTGTTTTGCAGTTAGAGGCAGCGCAGCACGAACTGATAGGACCGCGACGGGTTTGGGTGTCATGAGAGGGAACGCATATCTAACAGGACACTTCGGTGGACTTGAGCACAGCTTGGTCCGCACTGCCATCCAGGGATCCCTCTGTGTGGGAGCGACTGCGCTGGTGTTCAGCCGTGTGGCTGCGGCTGCGGTTTCCCTCGGTAGTGTGGGAGCGGGAGCGGGAGCCTTCGAAAGAGGTGATGCTGGAGCCGGAGGCGGTGCGGGAGCGGGCCAGCCGGGTCATGCTTGCTGCAGGCACTGAGGGACAAATGCGGTTATTCAGTAACAGCAGCTTTAATCAATGCACCATTAATAAAAACAATATTTCGAATGAATCTGGACATTCCCAGGAATTTTTTTTATCACTACTTTAAAAGTTATTTGCAAGAAAAATGGAGCAATATCCTTGAACTTGTGCCACTCTAATTGTAGGTAAGATTTTGATCTCACATTTAGTACTGTAACTGGAATGTACCTTTAGACATGTTTGGACAAGAGATTAGATAAAACTTTTATTGATCCCTTGGGAAGACTCCCTCAGGGAAATTGAGGTTCCAGCAGCATTGTATAGCAGCAGACAGGGTATCAAAAAGAAAAACAGTTTGCAAATATAAATACCAGACATATTGATCAATACTGGTTACTACTGTTCCTCTCATTCCAGACCTCTGTCTTCCCGTTACTCCTCCCCCTGAGCCAATTATGAGTTAAAAAAAAAAAAGATTAATAAATTTTCCTCTGGGGTCACCACAATGGATCCATAGACCATCATGTTGATTTTGCACAAGTTTTACACTGGATGCAACTCCAGATGGACTTTGCGATTGATGCATATGCGGATTGAACCAGGGACTCCAGAGTATTAATCTACATTGGACAGTCTCTTCTGCATGCATAGATCACGTGGATGAAGACGCAGCTTGAATACATTTATTCAATGCACAATTCATTACTTAACCTTTTTTTTTTATTTAAGAATAAATAAATTTTGCTGCATGTCCTAGTTTGAAGTATTTAAATAATATCTTTTGGGATCTGGACAGTTGCTGTCACAGTAGATAATAGAGTACCATAGCCTCTGGAAAACTGATTAAGTCTGACATTATGTCGCCAAAAGGATTAACGTCAATAATCTTTAAAGCTTGAACTGTGAGATCCTTATCTCACCACAAGGTGGCAGTCGATTCCCAAGATAAACTCATTTAGTGCAGTATGTATGTGTGCAGCACCAAGTAAGATTACTGTTTATAACCAACAGTGTCGCAGAATATAAAAAATGGCAACTTACTGTATCCCATGCCCTGAATGAAGTACTTGAAAGCTTCTGTCAGTTTGGCAGGCTGCAGAAAAGGAGAACACAAGAAGTGTGATAATTGGCCCTCGTCACCAATTCTGACAGATTCAAACTCCAGCAGTTTACTGCTCGGGCCTAAGACAGAACAGCTGCGAAGAGCAGGTGCTGCACCGGGCGGAAGATTACACCCTGACAACTGTGCTTTACGTCTGCCACTTCCTAATGCTCTTAAGCGAAACCTTCTTACAACATCCACCTGACCCTCTGTGCTGATTATCCAGCAGCTCTACAGTAACCACTTCAAGACTTTTGTTTTTTTTTTGGTCTCGTGTGCATACACACCTGGTCAACCTGAGGCATTCCACCACAATCGGCCATCTGAGAGGGGGGGAAAAAAAACAAAAAACAACAGATAAGACATTTAGCAAGCTGGCACCTCACTAATTTAAACACAAGGAACACAAGGCCCTGAACAGTTAACCCCTCTAAAAATCCACACGTTTGTGTCTGATAAAAGGCTGCTGTGGCCTAAAAAAGTAGGTCAGCTGCAGCAAATTGTGTCCTCAGCGGCAGTGTGCATTCACACATCTCCTCAGAGGTCAACTTCAACTGTCCTGCCTCTGGTTAATAAGTCACCAGGTAAATGCTGAGCCACTGGAATCTTATCAGCAGATGCCCATTCCATCAAGGCTATTATCTGAGCAAGGATGTGGGAAGGACAGGGTGAGAAATACGCCACGTACCTTCAGCAGGGTGGCTTTTGTCGGGTCAAGCTTGGTGTTGCACTCAACCTGTGAGGAAAATCAGACAAGAAAATATACATAAAAAGTCTAGAATTGGTGCAAAAAAAAAAAAAAAAAATTTAGGTGAATTTGAATGAATAATTTTTGTATAATAATGCCAGAGAGATCAGTGCACGCTTGGAAGATATGTTAAACCATTGCCCTCAGGTGTTTAATCTTCCATATCACTTGGACTTAAATAGGTAACTGAAGTAAATGGAAAACACGTCCGTCGCAGATTAGTGTCAGGACGTGTAATCATTAGCGCTGGAGGCCGCGTTTAATGGCTGTGTGAACGTTCACGTCTTAACTCACCACGGCATCCACAGCAGGAGAGTTGTCACCAACCACCAACAGAGTAGGGCACCTACACAAAGGGGAAAAACAAAGTGATAAATGCAGGAAGTTTTACTTTTTGTCCTTAAATTGCACATTTAAGAGGAAATGTTTGCTTAGTGTGTGACGCCAACCTACTTGAGAGTTCTGACGTGGCTTCCAGGGATCGGCCTCTCAATCTCCAGATCCCTTCGACTGCAGAGAGACACTTATTATAAGCACTAATTAAGAAAATTCCCATCTTATAACAATTTGTTGGGTTTGTTTATTCATTTACTTTGACTGTGCTTCATTTAGACACGTTTCAGTGCACTGGTTAACGATTCGTGTGATCTGTGCAAGCTGCATACAGCCACCGTTTAATGTGTTTGCTTTACCTTTCGTACGACTTGACAAAGAGATGCAGGTTGAACTGGTTCATGTCGTTTATGATGTGGTGGCGGTACGTTCCGACCAGTTCCTGGTTGTGGTGGATCTCCTCCTGTGGTAACCAAGAGATAGACAGTGAAGTCATTGTGTCCTAAAGGCATTAAAAAGTACCATCCTATGCGAATACCAATCTTGTCATTAGATTGAGAATCTGTACCTTTCCAAAGAGGTGTGTGATGATCATGCCAGACAAATCATGGGTGAGTCCAGAGAGCTGAAAGAAGACGTGGTAAAAATATCTACTTTCACATCAGCAAAAAATTTGTGACAACTTGTTTTATTTTTTTATTTTTTGGCAATGCAATCCAACCAAATCTAATCTGTGCATGCAGCATGTCAGGTAGGACTGTGTACCTTATGAGCAGCCCAGTCCATCCAACCTTCAGCGCACGGGTTAATGTTGATCAGCATCAGGCCTTCTACCATGTTTGGGTAGTCCAGCTGTGGCAAAGAAAATGCTGTTTGTAATGCATCAAAGCAAAACAGAAACAAGCAAAAAAATGCTCAGTGCTGCACATTTGTTTTCCTGACAAAGCAGCAAGAAGAAGATAAAATCTTGTAAACAACAAAGTCACACTTTCTACTCAGCACAACATGAGTGCTCACTGATCCAGAACATTCAAGGGGGGGGGGGTCATGGCTCAGCAAGATCAAGCAATGATATTTGGACAAAAAATCTGTTAAGTATTATGAGGTAATCCTATGCTGAATGCATCTCCCCACCCTCTCCAATATCTGACGCGGAGGGTGAGGTAGGAAACTTACAGCAAATCTAGTCAGAATGTAGGCCCCGGCTCCAATGCCCATTCCAATAACACTCTTCAGCCTGAGTATTGCAGTAAAAAGATGTGTGGATACTGTTAGAATACGATTAGAAAAGCTTTCTTATTTAAGTATCAACAATCAGCGTCTAAACTGCAACTCACCCAAAATGCTTCAAGACCAGAGGGAGGGTTTCGGCGAGTTGATCCATAGAGGGGTACTCGTACCTGCAGACCAGACATATCTATGTAGCACTATATTATTGATACCGAGCCACTTCTGGTTGCCCATCTGCTTTGATATCATAGCGAGGAGGCGTTAACGCGAGTTAAGGTCCCCATGTCAGGGATTAATTAGGCCGTCTAAAATAAACACCTGTCCCCTTTAACTGGGCCACCTTAAGAACTTCCACAGCAATCTGCCTGTTGAGTCAAAGACTGGCAAGTGCCCACATTCAACATCAGTGCATGTGAAGAGCTTACCCAGTGGAAAAGCTGTGCGCACCCTCGTGCTGCCCGGGGGCTTCAACGTGACACACAGCGAAGTGCTGCATGATCTCATGCATGTCCTCATGGTTGAAGAGCGTGTTCCAGCACGTTTTGTCTGGAAGTTGTCAAAAGAGGGGGAGAAATGTGTTGACTGAATGTGGAGAAACAACTTCATTTAACCAAAAAAAATGTGCAGAAATATTACTGGAAACTGTGGAGCACATTCACAAGGATCCCACAGCAATTATACAAGAGTTAAGATGTTGGCAGTCAGGCTTACGGTTCAGTCCTATGTCATGGTAGGTGAGGATGACTGGTCGGTCACCCTTTGGAATCCCCTTCACAGTACAGTGGACTCTTCCAAACGGAGTCTCCACATCATGCTCCTAGAGAGCGCAAAAAAAAAAAAAAAAAAAAGTGCATCTTAAGGAGGGTGGGAATAAAAAGCTAATACAATGAATCGATAATTAAGTGAAGATTAATTTAATCACCAACTATTTTGATAATCATCGTCTTAAATGTACAAATTCTTTGATTTCCACTTCTTAAATGTGTACATTTTGTAGTTTCTTTAGTCTTATTTGACAGTAAACCGTACATTTTTGGGTTGTAGACTAAATAAGGTCTTTGCGTTTTCAGAAACTGATCTATATTTTTCACCATTTTATGGACCAAACTACTCTGGAACATCATAATAACAAAAATAACTTAGTTGCAGCCGTGTAAAATATGTTAGGATTTTATTTCCTGTCTTCAGAAGAGGAAAAGCTGTGTGCAATATTTTCTACTATATCCTGCCCCCAAATGGCTCTTTAATTTTATATCCTGTAAATGTGAGGAATTTTTTTTATTACCATTGCAAAATAAATACATTTTATAACAAAATTATTTGAAAGAAGGGTTGAAAGTTATACAAAGAATTTATAGTGCTGATTTATTGGCACAAGAATCAGAATATCAATAAAATAAAAATAATTCAAATTAATTTAAAAAATCCTTAGATTAATTGATCACACAAATAATAATTTGTTGCACTCCTATACTGTGCTTTCCTTTAATATGAAAAGTCAGTTATAAAACTACAGATGCATAAAACACTTACTGATTATCTCTATGTTCATACAATCCTGATAAATTACTCAGAGACACTAATATAAATCTGTTTATCTACTCACGCTGACTTCAATTTCAGCAACAATCATTTCCATGTCAGGATCTTCCAGAACCATGATTGCAAAGGAGTTTAACACAACTGACAAGTGAGGTTACAACAGCTCTCAGAGTTACAGATCCGATGGTTTTTAAGCCTCATCCTGAGAGCTGCATTTTATATCCCTGCAGCGGACCGGCTGGACTAAGCTCCTAGACTCCCATGAAGCCTTGCAGGCTGGTTAAAACAAGCTAATTCTAGATGAAGACATCCCTAAATAGGATCAGCCAATGTCAGACAGAGGAGCATCAGCAAACAAGTCAACATACCAATGGGCGAATGGTCAACGGGAAACATACCAGATGACTGAACGAATGAGGTGACGGCAGCGAGAATTAGTCAGCAAGTTTTGAGAATCGTTTCCATAATTTTCACGCGCCCCATTATTAATGTGCTCCAGCGCACAGTATGAACGTGTCGAGAAAATGAGTTTGAATGTGCAACCAGACCCTTCAACCGCATTAATCCCAAATCACATCCAAAGTAAACTGGTTTAAATGGTTTGACCACTCAGCATTTCACAGAAAAATTAAACTATTTGTTGTGCCAAACACTGTATGTTGTACATTTGCATTTTATAGCATATTATCCGGCTTCTTCACCCATGTCCCACCCCACTGCCACATTTTGTGAGGAAGGAAAGAAAAGAAAAAAAACAAAACAAAAACAAAAAAAAACTGTTAAACAGTTACATATTTGAGTAATCCTGCTTGTAAGCAAACAAACTGGTTTAATTAATTCAAGTCTGCTGCACAACCATTTTTAAAATGTGTCTGAGAATCTGAAGTCTAGCCAAAGATGTGTACATGGTCCACTCTGGTGTAAAAGATGAGTTATTGGGTTGACTAATTTTGACTGTGCTGATCCGCGTCGAACAAATAACCAAGCGAGAGTATTTACTGGATGTGATGTAGACATTAGGATCTCAGGATTCACTACACGTCACTCCACCCGCCCTCCACACGAGACACAGAGGCACGCAGGCGGCAGAGACCAGATAATCCTGCAAGGTAAAAATGCCGCAACCAACATTTGTGCGGATGTGGAAGAAGATATGAGCATGCATACTTAGCTGTGCATGCATGGATATGTATATACACAGGGGTACACATAACTGGTACTCATGGTGCTAAAAATCATTGATGCACAGCAGAGGGAAAGACCTTTCCTACAATCTGTCATTGTTTTCCTCCTATGAAGTGCTCCCTTTGTGTTTTCTGCTGCACATCATTTATTTTTAGCATGCACAAGCACCATGAGTACCAGTTATGCGCACCGATTTTTAAGTTCAACAAATGTGTCAGTGTGACTTTAAAATAAGTCAGCAGTGGTTTTAGAAGCAGACAACTAAAAACAATAGGTGTCCAGAAGAGAAAAGAAGCTCAAAGATTGGACTTTTTAAATAAAAGTTTCAATGTTAAAGTCATGCTCCTATGAGTTTAAGCCACCCTAGAGTCTGTCCATCGTGCCTCAGCGTTCTAAAGCGACCCAGCAGCTCCCGCATTTAGAAGCGGAGGTTTCTGTGTAAGCTTACATAGTCACATCAGCTGATAAGTAAAGCTAAAGACTTTGATATGTTGTCACCGTATCATCGGACTGAATTAGCAGATCCTCGATTTGATTTGTACACATGAAATTATAGTGGATGGGAAGAGTTCATCACAAGATGGATGAGGCTCTGCAACTACACCGCATCAGTACCCGGGAATTTCTTTTTAATTCAACCACTAGATGGAACTAAACTTGCTAAGACTAGAAAAGGGGTGTGTACACCACCAAGCGCTGAAAACCTGCTTTAACTAGTAACATTTTTAACAGCAGTAGGAGTAAGAAACGAGAGCTGGAAGGGAACGTACCTTTGTTACGAGCTGCAGCACAGCTTCTCTCAACCCCTGAAAGGAAAAAACAGAGCAATGAAGACGTACAACAAACACCATTATAATGCAACGTGTAATTTAAAAAAAAAAACAGCTTTGCGCTAAAACTGTCAAGCACGGGCATTCACGTGTCTAGTAAAAGCTTTTTAGAAGTTAATTACACAGACTACCGTATTTTCAGGACTATAAGTCGCACCGGAGTATAAGTCGCACCAGCCACTTTATCCATTATAAAGAAAAACAAACCATAAATAAGTCGCACCGGAGTATAAGTCGCACCAGCCACTTTATCCATTATAAAGAAAAATAAACCATAAATAAGGTCCACTGGACTATAAGTCCCATGGACATACAGGTATGTTAACATGAAAAGTTCAGATGATAATATTGTGACGGCTACCGTTTTCGGATGCATATTTCACCAGTCGCAACTTGTAATCTGCAGAGTATGATTTTCTTTTTGGTGGCATTTTTTCGGGCCTTCTCCGTTGTCTTGTTATGTTATCAGTAACGTTGAAATTTTTATTTTTCTATGGTAGTCAGAAGTCGCAGGAACAGTCACACAAGCCTCGAGTGCCCTCTCGTGAGCTGCATTTTACCTACGGATATGTTTGTATTTTGCGGACCACATTGCGAGCCGAACCATGCAGCACCTACCTGCGCAGCTCATGACCACCCAGCGGTGTCGATCCAGCTCCTTCCAAGTGCAGATGCTAATCCTCCGCCGTCGCTCAGTGCTCCCATGCAGCTCTCAGCGTCAACTCTGCTCACACTGATATCCAAGGGTTGAAGCTGTCTTGTTAGCCGTCCCGGAATAAACACCATGTTCGTCTGCTTCAAATGCTTTTCACAATCATCGACGCCAGCTCCTTCCAAGTGCACACGCTAATCCTCCGCCGTCGCTCACCCGGTGCTCCCACGCAGCTCTCAGCGTCAACTTAAACACTCTGCTCACATTGATATCCAAGGGTTGAAGCTGTTCTGTTCGCCATGCCGGAATAACAGCAAGCACCGTGTTCGTCAGCTTCACACGCTGTGGGTGAGGTGAGGAATACGCATCCAAAGTTCTGTTCTCTGATTGGTTATCGCGACCAGCGTGAACTATAGGATGGCCGTCATACTACAGTGCCCATGATGCATTGCATTTCCTTTTCCGGTGGCCATTTTAAAACATAGATCGACTCTGTCACGTAAAATTGTTTTGTTACAGTAAATTAATTGAGATCCTACCGGTATATTTTTCATTTATAAGTCGCACCGGAGTATAGGTCGCACCCCCGGCCAAAACATGTAAAAAAGTGCGACTTATAGTCCGGAAAATACGGTATTAATGATCAGTTTGATGAGAAAAAAAAAGCTTTTAATGAGTACTGATTTTTACTCAAGGTCATCAAATATGGCCATCGGGTATTGTGACGACTTTGCATCCATCCGTCTGTTAGTCTGTGCTCAGCATACGTCCAGTCCTATTACTGCCAGCGTCTTCAAATTCACAGGGAACATTCATGGGACAAGTTCAAAGATGGCTAACCCTGACCTATTTTAAGAGGTTAAAAAGTCACTTTTGAGACCTAATATCACTTCTGAAGTCATTTACAAGACATTTAGCGAACATTAGCATGGTGACGTCACAGGCTGGTAGCTAGTTGCAAACTCTGTCACTTTTGTGTAAATATAAGCTCTGTCATATATTTTGTATAGGCTAGTGAGAAATAAGCACTTCTAAAACTGAAAACTCTGGTTTTGTAACCAGATAACACTACTGGAGTCATTTATAAGACATTAACGGACGTCAGCATGTACGCTAACTTCCGCTAACTCAAAGCTAACGTCCACTGTTGTCAAAAGCTCAAAAACGTAAATACTGTTTACGACTGATAGAGGGGCTTTACTGAACATGTACAAATTGTAAGTAAGACAATATGAGCTTAATAATTAATGTAAATAACAAATGTATAATAATATAGATAGATACTTTGCACTGGGATACCAATTAAACAACTGCAAATTGTGAAGAAGATAATGCTCATACAGCAGAGGGTATTGCGGTATTTGCTTTATATTTAAATCATTTTCTAGAACTTTTCATTCAGACAGTTGTGTTTACACCCCTCGGCTTGAATGGGCATAACTGGATGAAGTCATCTCCACCAAGGAGGATATGCTTTCAGTCTTTCTGCATAGTTGGCAAGACACCTCTGCAGTACCATCCTCCCCCACACACACACACCCACCCAAAAAAAGGAAAGTCACGTCTTGAATGTGGGAACATGATTCCTTCGAGGCGTAGAATCTAATTTCTTCATATTGTGAAATAAGGTACATTTGAACGCATTCTTAAACTACTGCAGCAGCCGTTGTCTGAGTGAAGAGATTTTCACCAAATGTGGGAAGAATATTC
Source organism: Thalassophryne amazonica (assembly GCF_902500255.1). Taxonomy (NCBI): domain Eukaryota; kingdom Metazoa; phylum Chordata; class Actinopteri; order Batrachoidiformes; family Batrachoididae; genus Thalassophryne; species Thalassophryne amazonica. The sequence continues at coordinate 49,466,559 of NC_047122.1, forward strand.
CTTGGGCATGTGTCTCCAGTAGAACTGCAATCAATAACTGATGATTAATAGACCGCCAACCATATTGGAGAATTTCTGGCATTTTATGAACCAAACGTCTAATCTGTTAATTGAGAAATTAATGAACAGCTTTGTGGATTATGAAAAATAGTGGTTAGTTGCAGCCCTAGTCTATAGGTGATTAACTTTAGGAACAGATTGGTCAAAGGTTAAGGTCATCAAAAACGGTCTGAAAAACACATTTTCAAGAATATCTCCAAAACCAACAGGGCTACAAAGGCGATATAAAGCTCATATTGATCAATTATGTGGTATAACTGATGGCATGATGAGATGACATCACTAAAACATCAGGAAATGACATCACTATAGTCTGAAGCAGGGTAGGTGTCACCCCATTGATGTCTTTCATTGTAATCTGTTGCAGGTTCACATTTTTTTAAAGCAAATTTCCAGCACTGTCCAACCTTTGAGGAGGGATGTGATCATTGAACTGTTTGTAGTTTCAAAGGGCAATGACTGAAATTAAATTTTTTTTAAAAGTACCCACCCCTTTGTCTTTACGTGATTTTCCATTGTTTTTTTTACATCTGGAAAATGCATAAAAGTATAATAAGGTTTCACTATACAAAAACTTCCAAATATATGTCATTTAAGCTTAAAGTGAAAAATCTGCATAACAGGTGGCGTAGATCTGAATCTCTTAAGCACACCTCCTGGAAAACTTGATTTCTTGTCTTCTTTTTTAAAAATCATCTCTTTTTTACAATCCACCACAAAGTTGTGACTGATATAAGAACAGATAAAATTCCTCTATATACACGTTTCCCCCATAATGAGCCAGCAAACATTGGAAATGCCTTTTTTCCCCCCTCTACAAGTAAACAAACCAGTTTGGTTCATAACAAATAGAATTTCAGGTAGTGACAGAGTTTCCTGAGCATACAGACATGTAGCCATCCAAATCTGAATAAAAGCTATGTAACAATGTGGCAAGAAAAATACATGAATAAATCCAAAAAACAAACAAGTGGTTGAGTGGTCCGACCGACTGTCGTGCTAAATTCTGCTGATAATCAGTTGTTTCTTTGTATGTGCATTACAGTATTGAACATTACAAGATAACCGAAGGAGAAAAATAAATGAATGAAAGTAATGAAGACAGGATCCATCTGTCAAAATGAACAAGTATGTAGTTGATGCCATAAGAACAGAAAAATTCAAAGTTGCACTTTATTTTCATGATCATTTCAAAAACACCAGACTTAATATTCTCTTCAAACACCAACGGTTTTCTGGGATGATTCAGTTTTTGGGTTTTTTTTTTTTTTTGGCAATTCATTGAAGGAACTGACACCCAGTGGATATCTTCTCTAAAAGTCATTGTGCACAGTCATATATATAAAGATGGAAAAGCTCATAGTAGCTGTAACTCCTTCAGAGTTGGCGCGGTTATCTTGACAGTTTCCCCTCAAGCGTGCAAGTTCAGTTTTTCAGAATGACCCAACACAAGTCATTTATTTGTATGCACCCACACTCCATTTCTTATTGCCCAGTGGAACCCATCTTAATGCTCATTGAGGGACTTTTAATCTACCCCGTGGCTTGTCTAAAGCCAAGTGTGTGTACAAGTGATGATTTTGTTGTTATATTAAAGGAGGCAAGTCCTTGTTCAAGCCATTGTTTGAAGTTCCATACAATCCCCAAACTGAAAAAACTGGGACGATATGGAAAATGCTAATGAAATAATAATAATAATAATAAAAACTACGCAGTGATTCCAGATTTTATCTTGACTTTTGTTTCATAGCAGACAGTATGAACCCATGATATTTAATGTTTTGCGTGGTCAACTTCATTTAATTTGTTAATGCAAGGTGACCAAAAAAACAAAAAACAGAACACACAAAAATTGTAATAAATCCAACAAAGGTCCAGAAAATTAGGGGAAGACTATTGTTCCAATCGTCTTCCTCAACATGTCTTGTTCAACCAACTCAATTCATTTATATAGCGCCAAATCACAATAAAGCTGCCTTAAGGTGCTTCACACAAGTAACATCTAACCTTACCAACCCCTAGAGCAAGCACACAGGCGACAGTGGTAAGGAAAAACTCCCTCTGATGATTTGAAGAAGAAAACTCGAGCAGACCAGACTCAAAGGGGTGACCCTCTGCTTGAGCCAAGGAAAAGACATTTGTCTAGAGGCGTATTTTGCCAACAAATCACACCATTTGGCGCAAAGAATGTGACTTTTAAACAAAGCAACCAAGACAACTGAAACTTTGGGGAATGGTCATACACAGACTGAAATTTAAGTTTATTACAATATTTATGGGTTGTGTTTTGTTTTTGTTTTTTTGGCCAACCTGTATACATCCATTCCTGCATTTTAAGCCTGCAACACTTTCAAATAGAAAGTTGGCACACATAATACTTGCGCCATTTAAATGTATTTTTTTAAACCTCATTAACAGCCCTAAACTGCCCCCCCAACCCCACTTTTTTTTTGGGGGGGGGGGGGGTGTTGCAGGTCTTGAATGCAGGAATGGGTGTATATTAAGAAACGCAATGAAGGTACACAAACCATGAAATCTCTTTGGTTCATACAGTCTGCTATGAAACAGAAGTTAAGGTAAATGTAAGAATCACAGAGTTTTGCTTTTCTATACATTTTCCTTAATGTTCCACCATTTTCCTGATTTGGGGTTGCATTTATTTTTTTAATCACATTACTGGGATTTGTTTTTACTTTGAGATGAAACAGTGTGCATTTCAAATGTTTTTTTTAGTAAATTCCTTATTTTGATGACATGTCACAAAGCAGTAAAATATGTAAAAGCCCAGTGGGGTTTATTTATAGGCATAGGCACTGTACACTTTATTGTCCACAAGGTCAGTGTAGTCATATTATATCATCTTGTCCTTAGAATAGCATTTTAAAAAAAATATGTTTAAACAAATTTCTAAACTAAACTTTAGAAACGTAAAGCAACACTATGTAGGATTTAGTGTCATCTAGTGGTGAGGCTACAGACTGCATTATACCATCATCCCTGAAGAATTTGTTTCCGGTCACATTCTTACTTCTTTAACAGAAACTCGTGCTGCCTTGTGGAAAAAAAACAAGCATGCATTTTCTTCCATTTTACAAAAATGAGGGTTCTCTAACTTGTTAGCCTGCTTTAGCAACCAGTAAACAGTTTATACTGGAGTAACCACACATTCCTCTTTTCCCCCCTACATTTTTGTGGCTGCAATGCAAAATACAGAGTAAAGCCACCTTGACACTTGCACGAATTTGCTCCCCACACTTGCACTCAATCTTGAGTGCCAATGCGTAAACTCATTGCAAACTGTGCGAGGCTGTGTGCCAGAGCGCAAAGAAAAGTTTGAAATGTTCAAAATTTCTGGCATGGATAATTTTCGTGCCACTTGCGGGAACTAGCTGTGAACATTGCACAACCTATTCGCAAAACACTGCCTGTCAGTGTATGCAGGGCCTCGCACAGTTTATGATGAGTTTACGCAGTGCCAATGAGTAAACTCATCGTAAACTGTTATAAACTGTGCGCCAGTGTGCAAAGAAAATTTTGAAATGTTCAAAATTTCTGGCATGCATAAATTTCATGCCACTTGTGTGAACTACCCGTGAACATTGCACAACATATTCGCAAACACTGTGTGCCAATGCCTCATTGCACGCAGGGTGTCGCACAGTTTGACAAGTTTACTCATCGTAAACTGTTATAAACCATGTGAAGCTGCACGCCAATGCACAAAGAAAATTCTGAAATGTTCAAAATTTCTGGCACACAAATTTCATGACACTTGCGTGAAGACTGCGCAACCTATTTGTAAACACTGCGTGTCACTGTCTGTTGTTGCGCGCAGGGTGCCGCACAGTTTACTCATTGGCACGCAAGATTGGGTGCCAGTGTGGGGATCAAATTTGTGCAAGTGTCATGGTGGCTTTTCAAGCGTACCATCTAATGATACGCATTGACACAATGAACTGCACGGCAGTGCAGAGCCAAAATTTGTGCAAGTGGCAAGGTGGCGTAAGCATGACCCTTTTGGGCTACTGTAGCAACATGGCGGAGCTTCTTCATATCTACATGGCAGCTTCCATGTAGATATGAAGAGTTCATTCAGAGCTCATGAAAACATTCATTTACTGTTACAGGTAATTGGATACCAATGAATAGATGGTCATGAATTCTATTTTCTGTTTCTGCTTATAAACAGCAAAAAATGCATTTTAAGAAATTTAGGTGTACTTTAGTATACACTAGTAGAATTCCACCTTAGATTTGGAATCTATAATAGAAGACAAAACTTACTGAATTTTCATGGAATAATATACTTACCAGCACATCTCTGTCAACTAGAGGTTTAGACTCAACAACCTGGATGTTGTCCATTTTAGTGAGCAGCAGAGCCTGGAGGGTCAGAGAGGAGGGGAGAGTAAGCAAATGCAAAAAACGACCGGTTTAACCAGTTTCTGTTGCAATCCAAGACACTTCAGGGTGTGAAAAAAAAAAAAAAAAAAAAAAGCAGCTGCATGGAAAAAGGTCAAACAAAGTTATCCACACAAAACAAGAAGTATCGCTTTGGTTCAGACAGTCTGATTCTGTTTTTCCAAAATTCCACACTTCAGCGACTTCCACATTAATAAGATTCCACGTCAAAGTCTTCACTGGGATTTATGATTCATTAACTGGTGTGAAAATCAGCTACGACGTCCTGATCCTTGGGTGGGTGCTTCGCTTATCTACAAGTGACTCAGAAAAGTGAACGCCGACCTGCACGTGAGCATGCATGCTCACGTGCAGGTGCAGGTGCACAGACATACAGAGACGGGAACTGATCGGCGCCAACACACCGACCACATAACAGGCCACACCCATCAAACACCCAAGATCCAGTGGCGAGGAAACAAAGACAGTATCTCAGTCAAGTTGTCAAACGGGGTCGACAAGGAAGATTTTCTGGATTTTCTGTCTCAACCCAAGGCTCAATAATTTGAAGTAATGTAATGCACATACATATGCAGGGTTCTCCCCAAGATTTGTTCACAGCATAGGTGGGAACTTAGCAGAGCCTAGCCGTGCGGTGAGCGTTGCAGGCGTGAGTATTGCAGGAGGGTCCAGAGACATCTCCCCCTAAGAAAACTTTGAAATTTATAACCCTTTGAAGCATGCTTTCCTGCATTTTGAGGGCTTTTATAACTCTGTATTGCTAACTGGGGCGTTAAATAACATGCGACATAGCATAGGGGCTCCCTATGCTCAACTGCGCAGGCAAGAACCCTGATATGTCACAGAATGTAGTGACGCTGACGTCCCAGGAGATATAACAATAAGATGCATTTTTGACTGGAGTGACTCTTTCAGCGTTTCAAAACAGCAAAAATGGTGACAAAGGTCAATTTCAGTTTGAACATGGGTCAAATATTAAAGTTGCTCCAATTTCAGTAAAGAATTATGCAAATTATTGTTTGGGTTAATAGGGTTCAAAAAAGGAATAGTTTGCACCATCTGCAGTGGTGGGCACAGATAACCAAAAAATTAACTTCGATAACAGATAATCAGATAACTGAAAAGTTATCTTCAATAAAGATAAAACGATAAACCACCCAAAAATGTATCAGAAGTTACAGATAACCGATAACAGATAAATTCCAATATAATATTATCAAAAATAACAACAGACCCAAACAATAAGACCACACTTTTCTTTCAACAGTCTACCCCTGTTCAGCTTTGTTTATCGGTTTAAAAGTTATCGGGCAAAAATTAATCGGAAGATAATTGGACCGATAATTGTTTTTAAAATTATCTAAAAAGATAATCCGATACTGAAAACATTATCTTCGATAATTATCTGTTATCGGATTATCGGAAGTGTGCCCACCACTGACCATCTGTCATGCTTAGTTATGTTACATGTTACAGACATATGTCATGTCCTAGAATTCAATGGATGTTGACCTTGTTTGACCTTTACTTTGGAGACAAAGCTATTCCATTTATTGATCCTTTTATTTCAACCAATAATTTGTATCATTTTTGCTGAAATTGGAGCAACTTTAACTTTTGACCCCTGTACAAACTGAAGTTGACCTTTGTCACCATTTTTGCTATTTTTATGCCATAACATTCCGTCATAGATAGTCCAAACTATACTTTTTTGGAATTGTTATGATCAGACAAATAATGTGATATAGTTTTCAACATGATTGTAGCATTTTTAAAGTTTGACCTCTGTGTAATTCTTCATTGACCCCTACCTGGCTACAGCTACCACCCTGGGATGGCTATCATACATTTTTGTGTAGGCCATGATACACTGAGGCTGGATTCTAAGTGTTGCTTTTTTCCCCTTAAGTGGTACTGATTAGGCCAAAATTCATGACTGGCTCATGGACTATTTGTCTCAGTGACAGATGGTCTCCTAGAGAGGAAAACAAAACAGGAGGAAATGTGATTTGCAAATAATCCCCTTTCCAGTTAATTTCGCCTAAAAATACAGTCAAAATCTACTACAAACTAAAAACAGCCAACACACCCTGATGACTTTCAGGAATCAGAATGTTTCTGATGTATATAAGAACAGAGAATCAGCTGCGGGGGCTGCAGAGAGAATAAACAGGGGGCGTGCAAAGAGATGCCAGGCATCAGATTGTGCTCGGATCATGACGCTTTGGAGTCGAGCAGCATCTCTGCATGCAAATCAAATTAGCTGGTTAAGAGAGCTCTTTGTGCACCGGGCCCCAGCAGCTCCACAGAGTCAGAGGGCAGCGTGCCGCTCTTGTCTTGCTGATGAGGTCCTTAAATAACATAACTATGACACCATGGTTTCCACCAAAACATCTCAGCTTCTTTTCAGTCCTCTGCAGGCTTTTTATCTTTGTAAACAACAGAAACATGCTGACGGCACTCTGCGGCCCGGCCTGCCATGCGTGGCGGCCTTGTCGGGGGAAGTGATTCATTGCAGCTCAGAAGTGAGGATGTCACATACACGACCAGGACACATGCATGTCCCCACACGCTGCTCTGACTGGGAGAGCAGAGACTGGAGCCAGCTGGAACACACAAGAGCTCAGAGGACGAGAACGATCAGACAACAGATTCATTTTTCTGCCGAGGCCGGCCGTCTTCACACTGCAAGAGCTTTGTTGAAGACGGCGAGAGGTCAGCCCTCGCTGAAATTCCACAGCCATGTGAAACAAGGCAACGCTGAAAGTTTAAAAAAAAAAAAAAAAAAAAAAGACTGATTGCAACATATGAACTTTTTGAGTTGAAGATGGAGAAATCTTAGAAATCAGTAAACCAGAGAACTAAATATAAACAGCACTGACCTTCAATGTCAGTTAGGCAGCAAAATGCTAAACGTGCCTGTGAATGGTCACCTCGTACCGCTAATATTTCACCTGAACAACTGGCACGGATGGATGGAGCAAAGTGTTTTCATTTAACCTCCACAGGATCTTAATTATAACTTTACATAGACCTGTACATGTTGCAGCGATCACCATACTTGTGCAATGAGTAACCGAGTGGAGTTCACAGGTGTCCATTTCTGAGCTTCGTCACGTAGATGCGTAAAAAAATTCAGTGGTTCAGTTTCAAAGCAGATCATTTTTGCTTCTCAGTTTTTACTTCTTTTGACTAAACAGCGGTGGTGGTTTGTGACAATAATTTCACAATACTGCAGTGTTTAACCTAGAATTTTCAGGGCAGGTGCTACTCACAAAAGTGTCCTCCCCACCACCAACCGCATAGGAGCATCAATATATTTGGGTATAAGCCAAAGTTAATGTATACATATTTTGTCAGAATGCCCTCAGACATCACTGGTAGACCTCAGGGTGCATGTTCACCTACTATTTTAATCAAAGTTTAATTCCAGACAACATGATAAACCATGTCTATGCAAAAGAAGCCTGGGCCAAACATGGCCTGCAAGGCGCAAATTAACAACCCCGATTCAGCTGCTGTACATCGGCAGACATAAGCTGCTGTTTGACAAAACCATCACGCAGATCACATTAAGAATCACAAAGGTTTTGGGTTTGTTTTCATGGGGGGGGGGGGGGGGGGGGGGGGCAATAGCTGTAGGTGATGTATAAGGTGTGGTAATGGCACATCGATAGGAGGCAAAATCTGTGGAGTAGATATCAGACTCTGCCTTTTACTAATAGTGCATACTGCAAACGTTAATTGATGCAGACAGCAGGCTGTTTAACAGGAGTTTTTAAATTTTGTGCTGCTGTCAGTCAAGTGCATTAAGATTTATAAAAATAAATTAAATATAAACACACTCCACAGAAGATTTTTTATATATCAATCAATTTTTTTTTATATATATGAGAAATCAAGAAATCCAAGCGCTGCAGATGCATCATTTAGTAACTGGTATCCTACATAATGGATTTTAGCAGTGCTTTCATTTATTTCAATAGCGTTATTTTTCTTGGCATAATTAACAAAATATGTCTGGCCTGGATGCCCATTAAACCTATAATACTGTAAGGGATACTCTGTACTGGTTATCAATACACTGAATGAATAAAAACCACTTTAAAACCAGCTTCTATGGAATAAACTAAATTGTATTAAAACCATTTTATATTAGTGTAACCTTGTCATAGATAATTAGAAATACACTCAACAAAAATATAAACGCAACACTTTTGGTTTTGCTCCCATTTTGTATGAGATGAACTCAAAGATCTAAAACTTTTTCCACATGCACAATATCACAATTTCCCTCAAATATTGTTCACAAACCAGTCTAAATCTGTGATAGTGAGCACTTCTCCTTTGCTGAGATAATCCATCCCACCTCACAGGTGTGCCATATCAAGATGCTGATTAGACACCATGATTAGTGCACAGGTGTGCCTTAGACTGCCCACAATAAAAGGCCACTCAGAAAGGTGCAGTTTTATCACACAGCACAATGACACAGATGTCGCAAGATTTGAGGGAGCGTGCAATTGGCATGCTGACAGCAGGAATGTCAACCAGAGCTGTTGCTCGTGTATTGAATGTTCATTTCTCTACCATAAGCCGTCTCCAAAGGCGTTTCAGAGAATTTGGCAGTACATCCAACCAGCCTCACAACCGCAGACCACGTATAACCACACCAGCCCAGGACCTCCACAACCAGCATGTTCACCTCCAAGATCGTCTGAGACCAGCCACTCGGACAGCTGCTGAAACAATCGGTTTGCATAACCAAAGAATTTCTGCACAGGGAAGCTCATCTGCATGCTCGTCGTCCTCATCGGGTTCTCGACCTGACTCCAGTTCGTCGTCGTAACCGACTTGAGTGGGCAAATGCTCACATTCACTGGCGTTTGGCACGTTGGAGAGGTGTTCTCTTCACGGATGAATCCCGGTTCACACTGTTCAGGGCAGATGGCAGACAGCGTGTGTGGCGTCGTGTGGTTGAGCGGTTTTCTGATGTCAATGTTGTGGATCGAGTGGCCCATGGTGGCGGTGGGGTTATGGTATGGGCAGGCGTCTGTTATGGACGAAGAACACAGGTGCATTTTATTGATGGCATTTTGAATGCACAGAGATACCGTGACGAGATCCTGAGGCCCATTGTTGTGCCACACATCCAAGAACATCACCTCATGTTGCAGCAGGATAATGCACGGCCACATGTTGCAAGGATCTGTACACAATTCTTGGAAGCTGAAAATGTCCCAGTTCTTGCATGGCCGGCATACTCGCCGGACATGTCACTCATTGAGCATGTTTGGGATGCTCTGGACCAGCGTATACGACAGCGTGTACCAGTTCCTGCCAATATCCTGCAACTTCGCACAGTCATTGAAGAGGAGTGGACCAACATTCCACAGGCCACAATTGACAACCTGATCAACTCTATACGAAGGAGATGTGTTGCACTGCATGAGGCAAATGGTGGTCACACCAGATACTGACTGGTATCCCCCCCAATAAAACAAAACTACACCTTTCAGAGTGGCCTTTTATTGTGGGCGATCTTGGAGGTGAACATGCTGGATGTGGAGGTCCTGGGCTGGTGTGGTTACACGTGGTCTGCGATTGTGAGGCTGGTTGGATGTACTGCCAAATTCTCTGAAACGCCTTTGGAGACGGTTTATGGTAGAGAAATGAACATTCAATACATGAGCAACAGCTCTGGTTGACATTCCTGCTGTCAGCATGCCAACTGCACGCTCCCTCAAATCTTGCGACATCTGTGTCATTGTGCTGTGTGATAAAACTGCACCTTTCAGAGTGGCCTTTTATTGTGGGCAGTCTAAGGCACACCTGTGCACTAATCATGGTGTCTAATCAGCATCTTGATATGGCACACCTGTGAGGTGGGATGGATTATCTCAGCAAAGGAGAAGTGCTCACTATCACAGATTTAGACTGGTTTGTGAACAATATTTGAGGGAAATTGTGATATTGTGCATGTGGAAAAAGTTTTAGATCTTTGAGTTCATCTCATACAAAATGGGAGCAAAACCAAAAGTGTTGCGTTTATATTTTTGTTGAGTGTAGATACCCTCTAATTAAAACCAATTAGCATCAGATTTTAAAGAGTAATATTGTATTTTTGAAAACAATTTAAAATCTGTTCAGTTAGCCAAAAGCTGGTTTAACTGAATTTTAAACGTTTGAAAGACATTACACAAGGATCCTTCCTGTACAGCAATTTCAAAATAAGACAAATGTCAGACTTGTAAAAATTCAGTAATGATTTGGAATTTTAACTCTCGCCCGCCGATACAGAAATGCACTTCAACATACAGTAAAAAGTTGTGAAATGATACTGAGGACAGTTCAGTCATTCTATTCACATCTACAATTCCAGCATTCTGCTATACCAGATTTTCCACCATATTGAAATTTACTGAAACGTCAAATAAGACCAGCGCATCACACTACTTCTGATTTGCCTTGTTTGCAATACAATACTTACTCAGCTGTACAAAACAGGTGATTCATTTCAGTGACACGAGGAGGTGGTGGCAAATTGTCAGCTCTAGAAATCATAATTAAAAAGGGAAACACTATTTTGCAGCATATCATTTTGTCACAGAGATCTGATGCGTTTAGCTGCAGCACAGGGAGCTTCCTCTAATCTGGCAACTCTCCAAAGAGGCTTGTGTCAACGGCAACATGCACACAGTGTGTGCAACAAAGTCACACAAACATCTACATGCATATTCCTTTTACTAACCCCTTTTCTCAGGCAGTGGGGAAGAGAAGCTCTTCAGTGAAACAGCTTTTGTCTGGCAGAAGTGAGAGAATGTTATGCAATCAGCAACAGGAAACAGTGGGAGGACACAAACTCCGGACGATCCAACACATACACTCCAACAATTTAGTAGAATGTAGAGGACACACAACCTGAAAGCTTTCTGAATTTTCAAGCACAATTTGTATATCTTTGAGAATAAAGCTGCATTTGTAGATTACTGATAGTTTTTTCAGAAATTCAATGTTTTCGCTTGACAGGAAGACAATGTGGTTTTACTTTAGGGGAAAAAACAACACTGACGGACTACGTGACATCTCCATTTCTTTTTATTTTTTTTGAAAAAAGTAAATATAACACTATGCTAAAATACACTCGGCCATGAGCATTGTCTTCTTTATAATTTGCAGTTGTTTAATTAATATCCCTGTGCAAAGTATATTTTATATATATATAAACAATTCTGCATTTATTGTTATTTACATAAATTATTAAGATCCTATTGTCTTACTTACAGTTTGTACATGTACAATAAAGCCCCTCAATCAATCAATCATAAACAATATTTACGTGGATAAGTTTTTGACAAGAGCGGAAGTTAGCATGCACATTGATGTCTGCTAAATGCCTTGTAAATGACTCCAGAAGTGTTATCAAGTTACAAAATCTGCATTTTCAGTTTTATAAGCGTTTATTTCTTGCTAGCTTTTACATAATATATGACAAAGACATTACAGTTACACACAAACAAAATGGAGTTTGCAGCTAGCTACCAGCCTGTGGCGTCACCACGCCAACGTCCGCGAAATGTCTTGTAAATCACTTCAGAGGTGTTATTAGGTTCCAAAAATGGCATTTTCAGTTTTAGAAGTGTTTATTTTTCCACTAGCTTTTACTGAATATATGAGAAACATGTTATATAAACACATAAATTAAGTGTTTTTAAGACAGACCCATCACTGACGTCACGATGCCGCTCTACTCCAATTGGCTATCACCTCTGCCACTCAAAGCAATAAAGGAAACAGACTGAAAACAGAATGTGAATTTTTTACCACTTATAAAAAGGTCAAGGTTAGCCATCCTTGAACTTATCCAAGCTCTGTGTTCTGTGAATTTGGAGACTCTGGCAGTAATAGGACTGGACTTATGCCGAGCACAGACAGACGGACGGACGGACGCGAAGTCTTTGCAATACCGGATGGCCTTCAGTAAAAATTAATCAATACGCCACTGCTTTTAAGCCAAAACATCTGAAATTGCCTGTCACACTCTGCTCGTATTCGCTTTATGTGCTGGAACAGAAGGATAGGCTTATTTTTAACCAAGCCTCAAGGTCTTTCAGCACTGTTACAATTGTACACCCACAAGACGACAGCACTAATCTGCAAAAACAACCAAAAACGATTGCTTCACTAATCTTTGTGAACTTGCTTAATCTGTCAAATCCCTGATTCTGAAATGTCAGCCTTCCCGATTCAACTAAGCTGTGACAGACCTACATTTTCATGTGGTGTCACCTATCAATATGTGGTCATGACACACAGCCTGCAGAGCGAGAGCCAGAAGAGTTGGGGGTCAGGGGGTCGGGTTCTGCAGCTGGGTATGCATTTGAAGTAGCTAGTGTTGCCCATGGCTTTCTTTACAGACGGTATCAAAAACGGCTTTTTACTGCAGTATCTGGTGAAAAGCAAGTTAAGTCAAGAACTGGATGCAATTAAATTCATTCAATGCATTTAATACCAACCAGTGGGGTCGATCTGCCATCAGTGCCATTAGATTAACAGACACACTCCCTGAGTTTTGAGTCTGCAAAAAAAAAAAGACCCCCCCCCCCCACACACACACACACACCCCCCAAAATAAACAGATTATGCATGTTTTCTCCGGTCTCTAAATATTAAGGTTCGAAAGGAAAGAGGATTTGTTACGGAACTATTCCTCTCATGATTGTAAAAGAGTTGACATAAAAACCTTCCGCACACGGGGTCACGTGGGGAAAGTATATGCTCTTCTTCTTTTACACGTCACGCACCCTACCCTAAAAATGCAACTGAACGGTACCAGAATATTCAGAATAATATTCGAGCATATGCCAAATCTTTTCCACCCTACCGAGTGTATCTTTAAGAAGATGAAGTGACGAGCAAGAATAGCATGTCCGGACATGCTGCAATCGCTCAGCCACAACTGACAACTCCTCAGTTTCTGACAGAAAAAAAAAAAAAAAAATCAAAATTTTTAATGCTCGCAATAAAAACCTACCTGTGAACGTATAAATCCTGATTGTCCTGACGTTAAAACTCCACACACACATAAAAAAAAAAGTTGACAAATAATTCAGAAGACAAACGTTGCGTTTGTTTACAACCAGTAGTGAAAGGCGGATGTATGAGAGAATTTTATAAAGGCTAAAGGGGCGTGTCTTCCCGCCCAGTTTGCCAGCCGCTCTTCCTATTGGACAGCAGCAGCTCTAGGCGGGACAATGGCGACGACACTTTTTCCACCGGTTACACTTTGAGACTTGTTCGTGTGATAAACAGTCGTGAAAAAGAAGAAGAAAAAAACCCTAAATCTTCAGTTTTATCCTACTTTAGTATTACCATATTAATCTCACACGAGGTGCTTTTATCCACTGTCACACTGTTTTAAGGGTTAATTTTTGCTGTTTTTGTGTGGATCTAGTTGTGCAGTTTTCCAATGGCGGATCTCCATCATTTTAACCATAAATCAGGGGGCTTTTAATGGTGTGTTCCAGTTGTACTCAGAGGTCATAATTCCCCAGTTGCGCGTCCCAGGAATACACACTGAAGTCAGAATTCCAACTTGTCAACTTTTTCAAAAACATACCTTGAGTTCACAATCCAACATGGCTGCTCCAAGTACCAACAGGAGTGAACGCTGTAGTTTTTACTGGCTTTTAGTCAGACTTTGGTCTTTTTTGTGTTCAGTTTAAAAAAAAATTATACACAGATTGTCGTCCTGCTGTTATCAGTGGATATATTGCTACAATATTTTTATGCGGGAAATATGGTGTAATGTGTTGATTATCAACTGGTGCCGCTAATGTGGTAGATGTTGGTAACAAAGAACAACTCTGTGCAATAAAGTGAGCAGTAAACAAACACTAAATATAGCTTCAGCACTACGAGTATCTTCGTATCTGTCCTCTTCCATGCGGTCTCTTTGGTGGACTACATATTTTTCTACTCTACACTCCAAAAAGGTTGAAGACATCCAGCTTATGTGTTGTGTGGAAATTGGAATCCATTTACCTCAAGGGTAACATCATTCCTAGTCTGGATTTACAGCTTCTGAGGTAACTGGAACATTAGTTCTGTTAAAGTAGCCATGGTGGTAAATAGCTATCTATTTTTATTTATTTGGGGAGCATACAATTTACAATGGAAACCATACTAAGAATTTTTTTTGCTTGTTTTTATTTGGTCAAAGTCTTGCAGATGAGGTCATAATTTACATCTTAAGGTAGCAAAGAACAAATTCCACCACAGACAAACTTTACAAAATTTAATGCATTGAACATCTCAGTTACAATACCAAAGACAGAATTCCAGTGTCTTAAGTTATGAAGTTAATGCCCCGGCCCCCGCAGCTGAATCACATAAAATACAGCAAAGACATAAGTCAACTTTTGGATTGAATAAAAAAGCTATACAGAACAACAGCTTCTTTTCATGAAAGTAATTTTTCAGATAGTTTTTCCGTTATAGTGTGCTGCAGCGCTGGCCCGAGAAAGTTGAGAGTGTTAGCACACCATGCTTCTGAAGCTCCTAAAGTTAACAAGGAATTTCACGACAAAGCAATGTGGAATCCACCTTGATGTTTCTTAGGGCTTACTAAGTCCAGCCTACTTCCAAACTTCAAGTAAATTGCCAAAGTGAAAACCATTATAAAATCTCGTGGGTTGGTCTAGTGGTTAAGGTGCTGGGCTTGAGTCTAGAAGATCATGAGTTCAAATCCCCGCCTTACTGGAAAATCAATAAGTGTCAGGGAGGGCGGGTGCCCGACACCAGGAGCGGTTGGACCCGCGAAGCAGACTCCCAGACTTGTTTTTGGTATGTGAGTAATCATGGTCTTTATTCCATGCTCAGGTTCAGCACACCAGTGATCAGTCAGTGGAGCAGAAGCACAATATGGATTTGGCAAGAACGCACTCATATTCAGGCAGGATTCACAGACACGAGCAAACACAGTTATCAAGGGTGAGGCAAAAAGGCGTGGTCGAGGAAAACAGAGCAAAACACGGTATACAGCAAAGCAAGAAATCAGGACAAAAATACAGAGGCTGGGATGTGTGCATAAAGCGACAACAACCTGGCAGTGAGACTGTGATGGTTTAAATAAGGAGCAAACAAATTAGGGTGATGTGAAGCAGGTGCGTGGAAGTCTCTGGAAGGGGGCGTGACCGGGGGAGCCAAAGGTTGTGCAGAGTACAAGATAATGAAGGAAGGAAAGCACAGAGTGGAGTGAAGTAACAGACAAAGACACGTGAGCTGGAGCCAAGAGCGTAAGTAAGTGATAACACAAAGCAGACTGGAACAAAGCGTGAGAGCAGGGCACAAAGCTAGTGGAATGACGTGACAACACAGACAGATGTGAGCGGAATGAGAACAGAGCAAAAGCAGGGCATGGAGTGAAACAGAGCTACAACTGAAGACAAAATACACCAAATTGGAAGATGACAAACTGATCAGAAAACATGGAGCATAGATAGTAAAGCAAAACTAAACAAGTATTAATAGTAAAAAAAAAAAGAAAAAAAAAGTGATAACCTAATGAAAACTGCATGAGAAAATAGAGATAAATACAAAATTAAACCAGAACTGACTTAACAAGGCGGTAAGACAAACCATAAGAAAAAGCAGTGACTAAATAATAACAGAAAACAAATCCTGACATAACTGTACAACAAATATTACAAATGAGAGAAACTAGATAAAACAAGTGATGAATTAAACAATAAATAAAACACAACTGACTGAAGAACACTAGAACAAAATGATAAGCCAAAGAAACAAGTAAAGAAAACAAAGAATAATCACATGATGAAAATAAAATAACTAGTAAATCAAGACCGGGGCATGTGAGGGGGAAAAAAGAAAGAGGGAAAACCCAAATCAAACCCCAGATCAGGCCGAAATCGTGACACTAAGGGCCCTTGAGCAAGGCCTTTAATCCCCTAGTTGCTCCCGGTGTGTAGTGAACATCTTGTATGCCAGAACCCTGACATTGGGGTGAATGTGAGGCATAATTGTAAAGCGCTTTAAGTGTCTGATGCAGATGAAAAAGTGCTATATAAATGCAGTCCATTTACATTACACTCCTGTATCATTTTAGTGCATCCAGAGAGTAAAACTGTTGTTTAGGGGGCACTGCCCTCTCTGGACCTTTGTAGTACAGCCATTACATATGAAAGTTATAAGATGTATTCAGGGTTGGGTAGGATTACCTTGAAAGAATACATGTGGATTACATATATGTATGTACATACATGTTGGATTACTTGTAATCTGATTACTTTTGGATTACATTTCAAAGTAATCCTACCCAACCCTGGATGTATTTAATAAAAAATATGTGCAACATGCATATTTGCTTTGACATTTGACCGTCTGTTTCATTTAATGATCTACTGTTAAAATTCACAACTGCTTATTTTGGTAACTCCGTGTACTAACAGGGAGTGGACTGGAATTTTTTTGTATCACCTCTACAGTAAACTACACTTCATCTCAAAGTATCCGAAAATCCTTTATGGGTTTCCTGCCCTGTATGAAACCCAACAGCTGATATTTCTTATGAATTTTCTTTGAGTTGACTTTTGAGGTAGACGGATAGAACGAAGAAGATTGGAATGTAGTCTGCAATCTTGATTTGAGTCCAAGAGACACAGTAAGTCTGTACAAAGAGAAGTCCTTCCTTTTCCTTGTACCACCTTTCCTTGACAGTCATTCGCTACTGTTTAATCAATTTTAATTTGTATTATCAGGACGGGGACATAATCAATACCAGAATGAGCTGCTGTGTAAATGTCACCTTGAGAAATAATAAAAGAGGTGTAATCTGGCAAACATTTCCCTCTGCGAGTGACAACTCTTTAACAATATGTGTCTAATCACAGGAGTAGGTGTATTTCAGGTTGATGCCCCTTTAGAAATGTTTTACATGTAAGGATGGCAGAAATAAAGATAATCACTGAAACCAAACTAAGTATTTTCTTCAGAAAATGATTAATTTCTTCAAAATTCTCAAAAATGAAATAAAAGAACTACTTCAGAAAACAAACAAAATAAATTGAAAGACATCAGAGGGTTGATGCATGCGCTGCACGCCCCAATGCAAATGTACGAGTAAATACTGTATATGTGTATGTAATGGTGTATTTGACTATGTATGAGTTAATCATATGACTTCATTATGAAAATATTGTGATGCTCCATATATGCTTTATCTATCTAAACTTCTTAGTTGTTGCAATATATGCAAGTAATATTCTCACCAAATTTGAATAAAACCCCTACAGCCATTTTTGAGTTACGGTGTCCACAGTCTCACACGCACACACACACACACACACACTCCAGTGAAAAAATACCCTGCTACTTTATTGCTGGTTTGTCGATGTGAATGGTAATAGCTATCAGAAATAATTCCGTTTTGAAACACCTGAAAAACTAAATGACACAACTGCAGAAGAAAATTATTATCTATTATATATTTTGAAGCACTTAAATGAAACAATTTTTCAGAAATGATTCACTGTTTTGAATCACTTGAAACAATGAATGAATCATTTGATTCAGAAATAGATCTTAAGTTCGGAAATGCTTGAAACATCGTGATGTCTACAACTAGTGGACTGTAGGAACTCCACACCCAATTACTCCCTGGCTCCACCCCCTAAATCCAATAATCTAATCTGATGTCTTTATATATAGAAGCGGCAGTCCTGAGGCCTGTTTAGGTCATGTATAAATGCATACTTTTGTGTCAGATCAGCTGTGTTTCATTACCAAAGACAAAAGAGCAGAGCTTTTCTTGGAATATTCCACACTTGCAAGAGTTACTGTGCATTGCCAATGAATGTGTGAATGTATCTTGTCTTGACACAATGGCAGCAGTGTGGGCTTGTAATGTGAGACTATCAGTAGCTACAAAACAGGACCTAACCCACATCCAAACGGAAGAATTAGCCACTGTGTCAAAGCTATAGGGCCTTTCAAACAAAATGAAACTGAGAAATTTTGTTTCTACCAAAGTCCAAGCATTATAATGTAAGTTTATTTTTGGAACATGTTGCAAAATTACAGCTCATTTTAATGAGCAGGACATATTTATCTGGAGGAAATTCCACAGTGAACACTGTCTTTTCCTTCATCGCCTTCATGCAAACTACAGTATGAAGCGCGTGTGCGCATGCGTGAGGTTTTGAGATTACCTGTGAACCGTTTTACATTAACATTCTAAGAAGATTTCTTGTAAATCACTTCCAAATCTACTAAATGCTGGTCATAGCATCTGATCCCTCGAATTTCTGCCCCTCAGGGGTTGAAATTCTAAATTGTTTCCAGACAGCATGGATTTTTATCATATTGGCACTATCATATTATGAATCCCTTATCTAAATGCTAAGGAATAAAATTATGGTGGTGCCAAAGAACATTATTTTTATGACTTAAATCTTAAAAAACCCAGTGGCACTATACCTTTAACTGAATAAGAGCATGGTGTAGCGTTAGTTGGCTAGATAACTGGGGGGAACTTCACTTTGTATGCACATGTTCACGTTCTCTGACTGTCCAGCTCAACTGTCATTGCGCAACAATGATAACAGAAAATGGCCTTTACAAGCTTGCCAACTTCAAGAGTTTTATTGCATCATGTGGGTCACTGAGTGTCTCAATACCTGATAAGATCAATGGACTTCACCAGCCTGATTAGAGGGTTTGTGGGAGAAGCCTGCAGCCTCTTCAAAGCATCTAAAAAGCAAGTCTCCTCTGCACCCATGTGCAAAGTTTTAAGGGTGCCCTCAGTGAGATAAACACGTGCTACAGATTTGGTGCCTTTGCAAATTCCGATTTGCTTTGAAACCTTCTTGTTCCAAGTCGATTTGAAGCTATTTCAGATCTCTGCATCTGCAGGGGCCAAACACAGCAGAATTTACAGACCACACACTCCCAGACAGCCTCTCCCTGATTCCACTTTGTCCCTGATTCCACTTTGTCCCGAAGCTCTTCTAAACTAGATCAAACCAGTTGTGAAAATGCCAGTGACGCAACAATCCTGCAACAACAACAATGGCCAATGATTCAGCCGCACATGACATGAAATGTGTGTAGGCCATGTGGTGAAAAAGTATCTGTAATTTCATGACTAAAGCATAACTGGTAACCTGTGCGTGGAAAAGGTGTGGCGTCTGGCAGTGTGTGTTCACCTGATGAGTAAATCTTTACAAACCTTTTGCGATGTTAAACACGAGGCTGAACTGTGGCCACATGAACCGTTTCATGAAGTTTTGTTTGAAGCAAAATGTTGCTTTGTTGTTTTCTGCTGTACGGATTTACGAATCAGCTTTGCAGCTTTTTTTATTTGGCTATAAATGGAGTTAACTAGCGGCTGTTTCACCTTCGTGTTCTGATAGGAATTTTTTTTTTCTCTGCACAACCCATGTTCAGTATTGATTATCTCAATGAGGCGCAGCAGCGCCCGCTGTGATAAGACTGACCTTCCTTCTCTTGATGTTGATAAAGTTGTTACTGAATGACAAGACAGGCCGTGTCATTCTTAGAGATATATAACAGCCATCATTAAACAGTAAAATGTTAAGGACATTGTTTGAGCTGTGAGTTTCTGATCTCAAAGGTTAAACTAACCACTGAGCCACCTCGTGGGTGTATTTTTACCCGATTTGGACCAAATGTGGTGGAATGATTGAGGGTCAGCCAAGGATAAAGTTGTTTGATTTTGAGAAATGTCATTTAAAAGTGAAGGTCACATTCCAAGGTCAAGCCATGAAACTACTGCACATTGGGCGATGGTCATGAAAAAAATTGTAGTAAATTGTATTTGCCAGCAGCCAAGCAGTGATGATGTCATTGAAAACAGGACAGGAAATTTTCTGTGTGGAAAAAAAAAATATGGTAATTTGCCTTAAGCTTGTCTACTATTGCTGATTTTTGATACCTCACTTATCTGGAAAAAAAAATCAGGTCCTGAAACCGGTGGTAAAAGTAGAGTTGCAGAACATTTTGAGCAATCGGGAATGTTTTAAAGATGTTTAAAAAAAATTGGGATGTTGGAATAAATTGTGATCCAGCAAAAGTGAATAATCGGGCTTATATCAGAGTCAAGAGGACTATGCTGAGGAACCTGCTCAGCTCAACATCTCCCACCCCCTGCATGCAACAATGACATCCTGTCAGAGCACCTTCAGCCGACTGAGACCACAGAGGTGCACCACAGAACAACACCTATTGCAATTCCTCCCCCTTCTGCAAGATGAATAGATAACAAACAGAGCTACTCGCAGTTATTCAGAGTTAGCTTGTTGTACTATTGTAAAATAAATAAATAGATAAATTAAAAAAAACATTGTTTACTGTTTACTGTTTCTGTACTCTGGTGAAATAATTTCCTTCGGGATAAATAAAATTGATCTTATCTATGGTGCAGACTGGGGGCGATCTTGGGCCTCCTGATCCTCCTACACAACATGAAACATGTTGCAAGTTGCAGTCTTTATCAACAAACAGTTTTGAGATTTTATCAGAGAAATTTTACCATTTTGGAAAAGAGGAAGTAGCCTTTTGTGCACACGCTGGCACATGCACAATAAAATCATATAAAGAGACTTGTATGTTAATTGTGTGTAATTGGCAATAATCAGTTACAATTAGCATATATAATTGGACATAAAATAGTATAGTAGTAGTATACTAGTAAGAAGAAGATTACATAGAAATTTTGTTGATTAATTTTTTTAAAAACTCTGACCCAATTTCCTCAATTTTAAAACTGGGACGAAATCAAGGCCAAAAATTGGTAATTCACCCAATTGAGATATCCCATAATCCCTTGCATACCAGTCGCTGCAGTCAAAACAACATAGAGAAGCCACATGACAACAATTGCAAATGAACATTATACTACCAAAATGGAACTTTATTGTGTTTTTCATCACATTAATACGAGACTGCATGCATGAGACCTTGAAATCCTGTTAAAACCAATATTCCAAATAGTCTGTGTCCGCTACATTATATATATATATATATATATATACATATTACTCTGGAACAAACTGGACAAACAGTGCTGTAAAGGACAATAAGCAGGACGTTAAAGAGCAAAGTTCACTTTCCCCCAGGACGACTTGAACAGGAAGCGATCGCGGGTCACAGCAATTCCCATTGAAAATAAACAACAAGAGTTTTAGGCACAATATACAAAGAATTTTATGTTGCAATGTTAATGATGTTTGCAATAGGGCAAACAGAAGATGGCCTTTAAATTTATTATTGTTTTTCTTACCCAAACTCAAACCATGCCCCCTGCATTCTCCTTGTGCATGCATTTGGAAATTTGTAGGGACATGCACAAAAAATATCACACATAAACTTTTCGTATACAAAATGGCAAACATGTTCGGCATGAGTGTTCTTGTTAGGTTTAGTATGTTTTTATTCATACAGATGGTGAAATATCTGAGATAAATCTAAAGCATGATAAAGACAATAAATCCACTGTGGTTTTTAACTGACGTTATTTAAAAGACAAAACTCACATAACCACCAAACCCACTGAATGTCAGCTGGCACACAAAGAGACAAGTCTGTAACTAATGAAGGCTACATTGCATCAAAGCATGATGTCTTTTCAAAAATTAAACTATATACTGTTGGCTGTATTTGAACACTATAGAAGGCACAAGACTAATGTGAAAGTCATGCAGTCCCATTCGTTCTTCACACAGTCTCAATTAAAAATGACCATGAAGTGACTTTCCAGCATGCACAGTCAGCATTTTCTTAGTAGGACTGATCTTACAGTCAACATGCAGCTGGGCACTTCCATGTAATGCGTTTAGCATTTTGCACGAATGAGCTGCATGCACGCATCTGTTACCATGTTGCATAAGAAAAGTGGATAACCAGTGAATGGACCTGAGCTAACATAATCCTCTCACAGCCCCAGTCCGTGTTCATCGTGTTCTCCATCATAGCGGTAATGACGTTATCAGGAGCACCACCTGTACACACAGCTCTGATAACAGCGACAGTCGTGTTCATGTTGGATTCCATACGAGGGCCAATACAATACATAATTCAATCTTAGACTTTTGCATACATCTGTTTTTACTCTGACATACGTTATCACATGTTATCACATTATATATATATATATATATATATATATATATATATATATATATATATATATATATATATATATATATATATATATGTGTGTGTGTGTGTGTATATATATATATATATATATACAACCCCTGGCAAAAATTATGGAATCACCAGCCTCTGAGGATGTTCATTCAGTTGTTTAATTTTGTAGAAAAAAAGCAGATCACAGACATGACACAAAACTAAAGTCATTTCAAATGGCAACTTTCTGGCTTTAAGAAACACTATAAGAAATCAAGAAAAAAAGATTGTGGCAGTCAGTAACGGTTACTTTTTTAGACCAAGCAGAGGAAAAAAATATGGAATCACTCAATTCTGAGGAAAAAATTATGGAATCACCCTGTAAATTTTCATCCCCAAAACTAACACCTGCATCATATCAGATCTGCTCGTTAGTCTGCATCTAAAAAGGAGTGAACACACCTTGGAGAGCTGTTGCACCAAGTGGACTGACATGAATCATGGCTCCAACACGAGAGATGTCAATTGAAACAAAGGAGAGGATTATCAAACTCTTAAAAGAGAGTAAATCATCACGAAATGTTGCAAAAGATGTTGGTTATTCACAGTCAGCTGTGTCTAAACTCTGGACCAAATACAAACAACATGGGAAGGTTGTTAAAGGCAAATATACTGGTAGACCAAGGAAGGCATCAAAGCGTCAAGACAGAAAACTTAAAACAATATGTCTCAAAAATCGAAAAATGCACAACAAAACAAATGAGGAACGAATGGGAGGAAACTGGAGACAACGTCTGTGACCGAACTGTAAGAAACCGCCTAAAGGAAATGGGATTTACATACAGAAAAGCTAAACGAACGCCATCATTAACACCTAAACAGAAAAAAAACAAGGTTACAATGGGCTAAGGAAAAGCATTCGTGGACTGTGGATGACTGGATGAAAGTCATATTCAGTGATGAATCTCGAACCCTGCATTGGTTAAGGTGATGATGCTGGAACCTTTGTTTGGTGCCGTTCCAATGAGATTTATAAAGATGACTGCCTGAAGAGAACATGTAAATTTCCACAGTCATTGATGATATGGGGCTGCATGTAAGGTAAAGGCACTGGGGAGATGGCTGTCATTACATCATCAATAAATGCACAAGTTTACATTGATATTTTGGACAATTGAAAGGATGTTTGGGGATGTTTCAAGATGATAATGCATCTTGCCATAGAGCAAAAACTGCGAAAACATTTCTTGTAAAAAGACACATAGGGTCAATGTCAACAAGCAGATCTGATTTGATGCAGGTGTTAGTTTGGGGGATGAAAATTTACAGGGTGATTCCATAATTTTTTCCTCAGAATTGAGTGATTCCATATTTTTTTCCTCTGCTTGGTCTAAAAAAGTAACCGTTACTGACTGCCACAATCTTTTTTTCTTGATTTCTTATAGTGTTTCTTAAAGCCAGAAAGTTGTCATTTGAAATGACTTTAGTTTTGTGTCATGTCTGTGATCTGCTTTTTTTCTACAAAATTAAACAACTGAATGAACATCCTCCGAGGCCGGTGATTCCATAATTTTTGCCAGGGGTTGTAGTTATCACCATCATCTGCATATATTTTTCCCTCACATACGTGTCATCATTCTCACATGCATTTATTTTTACTCTCACATACATGTGTTGTCACTCTCACATGCATATATGTTTACGCTCACTTACATTTATTGTCACTCTTGAGCGACTGCTGATTTTGCAAGTTTTTTCACCTACAAAGAATGGAGAGGTCTGTAATTTGTATCATCAGTACACTTCAAATGTAAGAGACAAAATCTAAAAAATATATTTTAGAAAATCACATTTGTCACGCTCACAAGCATCATGTTTGGAGGAAACAAGGCACCATCCCTACAGTGAAGCATGGTGGTGGCAACATCATGCTGTGGGGATGTTTTTCAGCAGCAGGAACTAGGAGACTAGTCAGGATTGAGGGAAAGATGAATGTAGCAATGTACAAAGGCATCCTTGAATAAAATCTGCTCCAGAGCGCTCTTGACCTCAGACTGAGGTGAAGGTTCATCTTTCAGCAGGACAATGACCCTAAGCACACAGCCAAGATATCAAAGGAGTGGCTTCAGGACAACTCTGTGAATGTCCTTGAGTGGCCCAGCCAGAGCCCAGACCTGAATCTGACTGAACATCTCTGGAGAGACCTGAAAATGGCTGTGCACCGACGCTCCCCATCCAACTTGATGGAGCTTGAGAGGTGCTGCAAAGAGGAATGAGTATAAATGCCCAAAGATAGGTGCACCAAGCTTGTGGCATCATATTCAAGAAGATATGAGGCTGTAATTGCTGCCAAAGGTGCATCAACAAAGTATTGAGCAAGGGGTGTGAATTTTTATGTACATATGATTTCTTCATTTTTTATTTTTAATAACTTTGGAAAAATTATAATAAAAAAATTTTTTCATGTTGTCATTATGGGGTGTTGTGAGTAGAATTTTGAGGGGAAAAATGAATTTCATCCATTTTTGGAATAAGACTATAACAACAAAATGTGGAAACACTGAAGCGCTGTGAATACTTTCCAGATACACCGTAACTCCTTTAGAGTTGTCATGGGTGTCTTGGTGGAATGCCTTGAGAAATGCCTTGGAGAGTATATTTGATTATTTGATGTATCCTTTGTGCTTTGCTTGTGTTCAGGCTGATGCATGTAGATGGGATTCATTTCCACGGTTTGATCCTGTTGTCCATCATGCTGATATCATTATGCTTCACCAGCATCATCGGAGTCCAGTGATCTGAAAACATCTCCTGCTGTGTCACAGGTGGGACTCTGTTTTCATTCACGACCCACAAAGGCAAATTATCTTATGCACTGTGGAACAACAGGGTTTATATACACAGCTGTCTGCACTTTTTTGGTGGAGGGGTTACAGGAGGAGGCGACAGTGTGCCCCCAGCAGTCAGTGACACAGATTTAAGGGGCGATGGTGCATTGTGGACGAGCACGAGAAGCATCCATGGAATTGAGAAAGTGGAACAGGAAAGGGGAAAAAATTATACAAATTGGCCACTCGTGAAAACCCCATGGGATGTAAAAATAATGGAAATGTCAACAGATGATTCCTTAACATAGAGCTGTAATTGTTGATTTGGTGTGCGATCCAGGAGACATAGGCAACAACTCAGAGGACTGGAATCATGTGTTAATTTTTACAACAGATAGTCACCCAAAGTCAAGGAAAACATAAACTTAAAATCATTTTAAAGTGCAGGCGAAAACACACAGTGCAAGAATCAGGTAGATGTTTCATAATTTAAATTGATGATTAACAATTTGTTATTGAAAAATGGGACACAGATCATGCACTGGCTTATTTACTCAGTGTTTGTTAATAATTTACATTGGTGGCCCAGATAAACAACCTTTAATAATTCTTCATTATCCTTGCACCTGCAATAAACAAATCACAATCTCTTGATGTAAAAGTAATATAGTACACCAGCATGTAATAAATCAAAAGTCACCTAAGGACAACAAGGGAACATTTCTCAGTTCATTTAACACAAAGCATGAACAAGTTGTAAAGGTACATGTGTCAAAGCAGGCAGCACCTTGGTAGGTCAAATGAAAGCTTTAATGGCTAAAGCTAAAATAAATAAATGAAAAATAGTTGGTATGGAATTTTTTGTGTTCTACTACTTGAAGATTTTACAATGAAGGCAACATTGCGAAAACATAAAGCAGGTCTACCTATATTATATTATATTATATTATATTATAAACTTTTATTGTGAAGGGGCACGCATATTATTTAAGTGTTTTAAAGGTCGGAACATAGTATAAAATGTTTTATGTATAGAATTTTACAGTGTTTTGAACTCCTAGTGGGTGTTTAATATTACAGAATGTCTTGTCTGTTCAACTTAAAAAAAAAAAAAAAAAATGAGCAGGCGGTTCAATTACGACATTTTCCTGCGCGCACGTGAAGACAGGAGCGACGACGATGATGATGATGATGATGACGAATGTGTGGGCGGAGCATGACTATCAGACAGAGACGAGCACGACGTGACCGACGTGACTGTTCTTAGCAAAAGTGAACGTTTATGCTCTTGCTTACAGCTGTGAATAACACGTGTTGCTTCCACAAAGGACATTCAGAAGGCATAAACAAATACCACAACCTAAATAAATTCATTAATTTAAAATAACATAGAAAATTATCTATCAATAAATAGTGTAAAAGACCTGTCCAGAATCTATCTAATTTCAGTAGAATTATTATTGTAAAGAAATATATACATATATATATATACATAGTTTAGGCAGTGGCTAGCAGTACATAGCTAGCTATATTTGTATGGGTTGACGCGAGTATACGTCACTTTCTGCGAAGTAGCGAGAAGGAGAGGTGGGCGATACCGAGAATTTTGGTACTGATCCGATACCAAGTAAATACAGGCCCAGTATCGCCGATATCGATACCGATACCAATACTTTTTCATATTTAAGCTTCATAGATCCAAAGGAGCCAAAAGACCTAGGATATAATTTCGCCAAGCATTATACGTGACAACAAAATACTTTATTATCACAATCAACATTTTTGTTTAAAAAAATATCACTCAACACAACTTAAAACAAAATCTCCTGAGGTAGAGAAGAGCGCTGAGTGGGCGGGCCAGGCTGAGACTACCTACAAGGTTGTTGGCTTGCGCCGCTGAGCCACGTGACGGCGCAACAACAAAAGACCAGAGGGGGGAGGGTGCACTGCTCCGTTTTGTGTGACACAGCGCAGCGCTGCTCTTACAGACAGAGAGTAAGTAGACTTTGATGAATCTGCGTGTGCAGCAGTCAGTGTGTGCAAGAGACAAAAATAGCTTGAGTATCGATCTTTTTACACGAGGATCGTTCAATATCAATACCAGCTTGGTATCGATATTATAGATATTAGGATCGATCTGCCCACCTCTACTATCAATAAATAGCATAAAAGACCTGTCCAGAATCTATCTATCTATCTATATCTATCTATCTGTCTGTCTAATCTCAGTACAATATTATTATTGTAAACAAATATATACGTCTAGTTTAGGCAGTGGCTAGCAGTACCTAGCTAACTGTATTTGTATGGGTTGGTGCGAGTATACGTCACTTCCGGTGAAGAAGCGAGAAGGCAAGAATTCGTATATCCGTCAATGGCCGCCCAATGAAACCAAGCTTGGGCTGTATTACTTTCTCTTGAAATAAGGTGGTTTTGTTTTGTCTCTAACTCGCTTCTAACAGCCACCACAGTGGTGGCTGTTAGAAGCGAGTTAGAGACAAAAGGTAGGGTCTCACTCATTGGTCAGTAACAGGTCACGTGATCATGAGGCTACATATTTGTATATGTATTTGCTACTGATCCAGAGATTCCTAAACTATGCCAACAACAACCACTAATCCTAACCCCAAGCCATAACCATAACAATAACCTCTAACCATAACCCCTATCCTTAACCTTAACCATAACAAGGCTGTGCTACATACGAATACAATTTTGGATTATATACGGCTACGTACAAATAACCACTTGCTATATATTATAATAAAGTATATTTGTATGTGACTGTTGTATTGATATATATTAAATTACACTACATATTATATTGTATTATATTTTATATTTATATTATTATTTAACTCATCTTCAACCGCTTACTCCTTGTGCAACAGGATCCCACGGCAGTTGCCTGGGCCCACATGTACACAAGCCGAAGAACAGCGGAAATCAGAGCAGCCTGAGACAGCGGGGTCACGCTGAGAGGGAGAGAGGTCAAACAGTCAATCTGTAGCTTTATGAGTAAGGTTTGGTGAATGAATGTGTAAACTAACGTGCACACATACATAGAGATACACGTGCCGTGCGCAGTGTGAGGTCAGGATATACAGAGACATACAGCGCAGCATTTAGGAGGATTAATGCTTGAACCAGATTTCTTAGTCTGTAAATACACACCAGCAGCTGAATTTAATCTTTAAGGCTGCACAGACAGACACGCAACCATTTGCTTTTGTTGTTCACATCAATGAAATCTGTCATTTTACGCAAAAAAAAATTAAAATCCACAGAAATTCTGTCTGGTAAACACGGTCCATTATGTTCGCTGCCTGTTTGTGTGTTTGGGCCTCAGAAAATAAAGAAAGAAAAGCAGTTAAATCACCTGTGGGATTCAGGAAAGTGCTTTTTGTCCACTCTGTTTAGCTGCTCTGACTCTTGACCTGTCTGAGGACAGAGGAAAGGTGGAAGACAGGAGGGCTCTGACGCAATCTGTGTCGTCCATCAGTAACCCCAGGCTGTGGAAGTATGTCATGGCGCCCACAATGCCGAATGCTGAACTGAGCCAACTCGTCTGCCCTCTGTCCAGCCAGGATCTGATCTCATGACAGGAAGATCCTCTTTGACCTCAGGACTCACATGCTCTTCTGACCTTATCTTTGCACACATTTCTCACCACGATAAGATTTGTAAACAGGAGACAACCGTCTAGAGGGATAAATTATTCCCTGTGATATAAACCTCAACAGATGCACTCCTTATCTGCAGCTCATTTGTCAACACTAATTGCTGCAGAGCAACTGAATTTCATGCTTATGTTTTGTCAGTTTACTGGTTGGATTGCTACCTTCTGTGATTCCCATTTTCTGTTTATTTGTTTGCTTCCTGTCAGGATTACCCAGAATGGAATGAACCTATTTCAATTTACCGTAACTTAACAGAGGGTTGAGCCATGGGCCACGCAACAAGCCCGCTAAGTCAGGGCAGATGTGGATCGAGTGGTGGATCCTGACCATTTATCCTCTAATTGGGACTTTAAATGTTAACTGATTGCTTTGATCATAAGGATACAAGATCAGCAATCAGGCTCAAATGTTAGCATTGGTATCAATGATATTTGACAAAGCTCAAAGATCAGGAATTATCAATGATCAGAATCAAAGTTCACTGGGCAATATCAAAGTTTAGCTGTCAGGATCAAAATTCTGTTATCAGAATTAATGGTGAAGGTTCAGGATCAAAGTCCAATATTTTGGCTCAAATGTCAGCGAACAAAATTAATGGTCACCATTCAGGATTAAAGTTCAGCAGTTAGGATCAACAATCAGTAATCAAGATCAAGGGTCAGTTTTCAGAATCAATAGCATTCAGAATAATTAGGTCATTCAATCATGTTGTATACCTGCTTATTCAAATTACAGGTCACGGCGGACCTGGAACCTGTCCCAGCAGTCAGAGAGCAAGAGGCGGGATACACCCTGGACAGGACACCAGCCTATCACAGACTCAAGTTCAATCATTTTTTTTATCAACATTCAGCAGACAGTACCAAATATCTGGATCAGAAATCAAATTTGACATGGATTTAGTGCAAAATGAATGGACTATAATTGGATTATGGTCATTTAAATTTAAATTCTTGACAAAGATATGCAATTTACAGAGCGCCCTTCCTGTTGGCAGTTTTGCTCACAAATAAATTTATTTTCTTGCAAATTGCTAAGTATGACCTGGAACAGAAAGAAATTACTGGCACACATTTGGTTTTGATAAAGGTATGCACTATAAGGAGGTATCTCTAATCTGAATCCTCACAGATTTAATGTGATCCTATTGTGTAAACTGTTGAACAAACCACACCTATCAGTTTGGTCGCAGCAGTCTTTGCATTCACTTGGACATTTTTCTTTGCAATTTGTATTTTGAAGTGCTTTAACAGACAAAGTATATACCAGTATACTGAATTAGCCATCTACTACAATTCAGTGGTTTTAACCAAACAGACTAACTATGGGTATAAATAAAGCAACTTCCCCATTACCCTGAATGTGAAATATTTTAATATCATTTTGAGCTGACAGAGGAAGGTAAAAAAGTCAGAGGATGTACCCAATGGTACAGATGTGCTACAAATAGACACATGTATTTGCTCACCTCGACTTTGCAACTTTGGTCAGTCAACAGTGATTGCACCACGTAAATAAAGAAATTTGAGCTGAAACGTTCACTCTACAATTGCAGCCAATGCATGTGTCATCACTGAATGTAGGATGGTTACGAAAACCGGTTAACACTGCCTCCTAAGTTCAAACATTAAGTAGTCTGTTACATGAGGTGGATGCTGAATCCCAGCGGTGGGCACAGCTAAGTTAGCTTCGGTGACTGCTAATCTGCTAAGTGAAACGTTAACTTTAATAACACTAAACCAATAAACCATGAAAATATTTAGCTGAAGTTACCGATATCTATTTTTTCTATATTTCTGGACAAACATAATGACAGTAACTTACTTTCTGATTCTAAGTACCTGTGGCTTGGTTGTTTTGGGCTCTAAAACCAAGAAAAACAGACCTAAAGAGCTGAAATTTTAACATGAACCATATACATGAAAGAAAATTGCAAAAAGGTTTAGGTGATGAACAAGATGTACATGAATAATGGACAAATGAAATTAAACAGTACTTTCCATTTAAAACAGTTTATTCACAGTACAGAAAGAAGTAAATTAATAAATATTGACAACCTATCAGTTTTGTTTATTGGACTAGCATCTAAGATGCTAACCCTTGTATGCTTGTTTCAATAGAAACAAGTATACAAGATTTGGGGGTTTATGAATGTTTTGTCCATTAAACTTTATTTAAAAAAAATGTTAGCTGACTTTGGCGCAACTAAATTTAGTGGAAGCGGAAATGGCTTGCAAAGTAAGTTAAAAAGGTAATCCACTAATGAAAAAATTAGCTTTGCTAATTAGCTGTTAGCAGATTAGCTGAACTGTGCCTACCACTGCTGAAACCATATAAAGTACAGTAATGTGTTATATCATCTAATAAGTTTTGTTACTTGTGTGTTTTATTGGTTGTAGATATTACTGCTGAATCTGTTTTTGTTCTGTTACAATGCTTAATTTCCCTTCAGAGGTTAATAAAATGTTATTTTATGATGTAAATAAAGCTATAAAGCATGACTTTATACAACCTGGATGCAAAACAAAAACAACTTTAATCCTTTTGAGCTGACACAACAGAGGGTGTGATGTCACACACTTTATGGTACAATACTTCCCCTAGTGGTCAATAGTAATACTGACTTCAAATAAGTCATTACTGTGAGGTGCACTCTAGTCACAGTGCACAATACTGACCTTAAATATTGTATTAAAATCGTTAATAAAATGCACAGTGCTGCCCTCAGTCATAATGCTGGCTTTTTGTAAAAATAAAACTACTACAATCTGCAGTGTTTCTTACCTCAATCACAATAAATTCCAACTGTATGTTTACTTTAACAATGAATTGTCTTCTGACAATATAAAGCTGAACACATCATGCCTATTAATGGTCTTCCTGTATGTCCATTTGTACTGACAAAATAACATATAATGGTAAAGTGCAAGACCTGATCAGAAAAGGTCACAACCAAAAACAGGGAGCGTGATGGGAGAATGCGGGTACAGGGTAAGTGATGTAGCTGCAGGGTGGGCTGCTGAAACAAGGGGCAGCATAGGCTCTTGTGCACACTGGGAAAACATGTCGTGTGTCGCCCCCTGCTGAGAAAATGGTGGAACTTCCAGCTGAAGCCTGAGGGAGGAGCAGTTGCTCAGGTGGTGGAAGGGCCCAGGTGAAGCTCCTCTGGGTTGCAGCTCCGCTCCTCCTCTGGCGTTCCTCTCCAGCCGTGTCTCCGGTCTGAGGAGGAGCCGTGGAGGTCTGAGTGTCGGACTTCAGCAGCGATTCAATGGAGAAGGAGCTGCGGAACTTCACCTTGCATCGGATCTGAACACCTCTGCAGGCCGTGGGCTCAGTGGAGGGCACGGCCCATTCTCTGTTCCTGTTCTCCCTTTCCATTTTGGAGGCGAGCTCAGGGAAGACATGCAGGAGTCCTGTGAAGTGACGGCGCACCATCTTCACTGTGATCTGATTGGGGTCCAGTTTCCAGTAGTTCCTCTTACAGTTGAGTGAATCTGGGATCAGTGGAATCTGAAGAGTCATAACGCGACAGGAGTTAGTCATGCGACAAGCAGACAGGGGTCACAGAGGTCACTCATCTTTTTTAAAAATGTATTTTAATTTTAATTGTCAAAATGACTCCAACTCACCTTGACAAAACATTTGTAGGTTGTCAGACAGACTCTTATGTTGTTCTCGGCAGCTTTTCGGTTTTCATAGATGATCGGCTCCAGTTTGTCCATCAGCTGCAAAGCAGCAATGTAAGATTTAGGTTTGTTCTGTGTCTTAGATTGACATACTGGTGTTAATAACCATAAAACTTCAATTGCATATATTCATAAAAATAATCTAAACAACCCTGTGGCCAGAAAGCACAGGGTGGCACATAAGGTTTTACGAGTTCAATTTATAAATTAACAATAAAACTGTAAAATCAGATGCCACATGAACAGGCAGCCAGTAAAGTAAGGCCAAAACTGGAGTAATATAGTCAAACGTCCTGATCCTGCTTAAAACTGGAGCAGCAGAGGTGTAATATTTGTGTGTGACAAAACAGAAAAGAGTTAAAAAAAATTACTTTGGCTCTCATTACCTCAGTAAAAGTGAGCATCTTGTCTGGAGCCTGTTGGAGGACCATAGCGACCTTTGCCAGGCAGGTGGTGCGTCTCCTGTGGGGGCCTCTCTGAACCCCAGCAAATCCAGGCAGCTGAGCTCCAAACATCTCTGTCCTGTTCTGCATCGTGCTGTGAGAGCTGTGATCACAAGTTCACTCTGTGTAGATGGGTACTGGTGGAAGGGCCAACTCTGGATTTAAGTCCTGTTGGGACAATAGGACATTAATGAGGAGCTTTTCACAAGATGACGAGCTGTAAGTACTGAGGGTGGAGCTGCTGATGGTTCATTTCCAAAGGATCGTCAGCACTTCCATCTGGGAACCTGTTCGAGTTTTTTCTTCCACATGAGACATAACATTAAAAAGTACTCACAGTGCTTCACTTTTTCTACATTTTGTTATGTTACAGCCTTATTCCAAAATGAATGAAATTCCTCAAAATTCTACACACAATACCCCATAATGACAATGTGCAAAACGTTTTTTTTTTTTAGATTTTTGTAAATTTATTAACAATTAATTTATTCAAAATAAAAATTAAGACATCACACGTACATAAGTATTCACAGCCTTTGCCATGAAGCTCAAAATTGAACTCAGGTGCATCTTGTTTCCACTGATCATCCTTGAGATGTTTCTACAGCTTAATTGGAGTCCACCTGGGGTAAATTCAGTTGATTGGACATGATTTGGAAAGACACACAATCTAAACATGAAGTCAAAGGAATTGTCTGTAGACCTCTGAGACAAATCTGGGGAAGGATACAGAAACATTTCTGCTGCTTTGAAAGTCCCAATGAGTAGAGTGGCCTCGATCAGTAAACAGAAGAAGTTTGGATCCACCAGGTCTCTTCCTAGAGCTGGTCGCCCATCTAAACTGAGCGATGAGGGAAGAAGGACCTTAGTCAGGGAGGTGACCAAGAACCCGATGGTCACTCTGTCAGAGCTCCAGCATTCCTATGTGGAGAGGAGAACCTTCCAGAAGGACAACCATCTCTGCAGCAATCCACCAATCAGGCCTGTATGGTAGAGTGGCCAGAAGGAAGCCACTCCTATAGCCCACCTGGAGTTTACCAAAAGGCACCTAAAGGACTCTCAGACCATGAGAAACAAAATTCTGTGGTCTGATGAGAAAGATTGAACTCTTTGGTGTAAATGTCAGACGTCATGTTTGGAGGAACCCAGGCATCATCCCTACAGTGAAGCACGGTGGTGGCAGCATCATGCTGTGAATACTTTCTGGATGCACTATATGTACATCTAAAGAGTTTATTTACCAAAACGGTCATTCTTAAACATAGAAAAGAAAATTCTCAACCCAGATCTCCACCAAATCACTTCATCCTAACCTGAACCACTGCAAGCATCAGCGTAATTATGACCATCACTGTGACCTCCCACAGTCAAGATCCATACTCATTTGACATCATTAATGTAACACACTTTTAAAATCATGCAAAATATATGCTGTATGCAAGCATTAAGACAAAAACTTTGATCTTTCTATGTGACCTTGATGTTTAATTCAAACCAAAAGCAAATTCATTTTTCTGTGGCTGTCCAGTAAACAAAACATAATGAGCTTTAGCGAACATCAAGAGTTTGTTTTAAGGATTAAGAATTATAACCAGTTAAAAACATTTCCCAGGAGTTCCACTATGTGACTGTCTTTTACAGCACTGTGCAACCGTTTTAGGAACATCAGACATGACGAAAACTATAAAAAATGAGCAAAAAGCAGCTACACATCTAATATTTATGAATAAATAAACCTAAGTACAGTGTACGTCCACTCTGTCATTTAAAAGTGAAGAAAAAAGATTCACATTCAATATGTTTCAAATTTAATTCTCTGATGAAGAAAGTAAAATGAGACTTTTTTTTCAATAAAATTTCGAGTATGTGTGAAACTTTTACAAAATGTTAACATACACTATCTTTCTAGGCTAATATATTTTAGGATAGTGCAACTTTCTGTTGCAGACAGTTTCATGGTGGAGTGGCAGAAAGATTTTTCAGCCACAGTTTGCCAGAAGGCACATGGGAGACTGGAGCTTTGACTTGATGGTAACTTCCCATTTCCTCTACACCCGATTTTGACAGTGTTTCCCATTTCGTCTACCTTTGCCTAAAAGTGTAATGATGACATGTTTTTAGTGTTTATATTTATTAAAGCATATTATTATGAGAAATCACATTTATCATGTCAAAATACCACATTTCACGCGTTAAATATCACATTTTACAAGCATGTTATTACAAAATTTCATGTGGCAATATCACTTATTTATTTATAAGTTCAACACTTTTGGGCCGTAGACAGTCTAGGAGTCGATGATGTTGGAATAGTGGTCAAAATGAAAATGGACGAAATGGGTGTAGACCAAATGGGAGTAGACCAAACGGAAATTTTGCCTAGGATGAAAAAGGAATTTCAGTGTAGACGAAATGGGTGTAGACCAAATGGGAATAATTCAATTTGATCCGTTTTCTTGTATGAAAATCCTTTTCTGTTCTAGACAAAAGTTGCCTTATGTACAGTTTCTCCAGTCATAGAAGCCTAACTCCAGAATATTCATGGATATTCTTGGTGGCTTCCCTCACTATCCTTCTTCCATAGTCATTCAGTTTTTGAGACTCTCTACTTCAGATTTGCCAACAGTACCATACTGTCTGTATTTTTAATTATCAATGCAAATGAAGTCCAAGACATCCACAGTTTTCATGGGTATCTTGGTGGCTTTCCTCGCTTGCCTACTTGTACAGTCACTGCATTTTTGAGAAATGCCTTATCATACATTACCAAACTGTATTTCTTAATGATCAGTTTAAATGAAGTCCAAGACATATTCACATACTTAGAAATGTTCATGTATCCTTCCCCTGGCTTGTCTGAAGAAAACTAGCTGAAAATGTGTTATTTATAGTAACAATAATCATTATATTTAGTTGTCTAGGTACTTATGGTCTCTGAAACTGGAGGGACGATGTACAATAGAATTTGTTAAATGACTTGAGTAAAGTTTTGTAGTCGACGCTACAAACACATCGTTTCATTTCAACACCATTGTTGTAGTGTTTGGAGGAAAGTTTAAAAAAATGTCACTGTCCAAATACTTATGTACACGACTTTCTTGTCACAATTAAAATGATCTATTTATAGTGCAATTTGTGCAGTTAAAATAATCCAACAGGCCTTATTTTCATGTAATAATACAATTTTATTGTTGTAATTCTAATTTTGCTCCACCAGATTCCTTCAGGTGCCGTGGGAGAAGAGAAGCCAGATGCTTTGCGGTGCACATCTCAAAATGTTCAAATTAGCAGCTGAACAAATCTATTTGCACATCCAAAGTGTTTTTACATTCATCATCACTCCCTTTATTTGTTCCAGGAATGACGAGAGCTATTTGCATGTGGAATCCTCATTCAGATGCAGAACACTCATGACCTGAGCTCAGTGCTTTGTGCAGGTTTCATTCTGATACCGGCTGATGGCTGTCAGCTGGGCTCGTTGGCATATTATGGGAAAAGGTTAACAGCCATTCACAGAAATAACTACAGACGGTGAAACCTGAAGTAAAACATCTACACACATCTACACAGGGTTCACTTCTCAAAATGAGGAGCTTTGAGTTCAATTTTCTTAATAGGACTGCAGGCTTTAAAGAAAACTATAGATTTGGATCAATGATTTCATATCATGACATCAAGTTACAAAGAAAAAAATACAGCGCCTCCAGAAAGTATTTACAGTGCATCATTTTTTTCCACATTTTATTCAAAAATGGATGAAATTAATTTTTTCCTCAAAATTTGACACACAATACCCTATAATGACAAAGTATTTTTTTTTTATTTTTGCAAATTTATTTAAAATAAATACTAAAAAAGCACACCTACGTAAGTATTCATAGCCTTTGCCATGAAGCTTACAATTGAGCTCAGGTGCATCGTACTTCCACTGATCATCCTTGAGATGTTTCTACAGCTTAACTGGAGTCCACCTGGGGTAAATTCAGTTGGTCATGATTTGGAAAGGCACACAATCCAAACATGAAGTCAAAGGAATTGTCTGCCAGGTGTCATGTTTGAAGGAAACCAGGCACTATCGCTACAGTGAAGCATGGTGGTGGCAGCATCATGCTGTGGGGATGGGTTTCAGCAGCAGGAACTGGGAGACTAGTCAGGATTGAGGGAAAGATGAATGCAGCAATGTACAGAGACATCCTGGATGAAAACCTGCTTCAGAGAGCTCTTGACCTCAAACGTGGCAACGGTTCATCTTTCAGCAGGACAATGATCCTAAACACACAGCTAAGATATCAAAGGAGTGGTTTCAGGACAATTCTGTGAATGTCCACGAGGGGCCAGGCCAGAGCCCAGACCTAAATCCGATTGAACATCTCTGGAGACATCTGAAACTTGCTGTACACCGATGTTCCCCCATCCAACCTGATGGAGCTTGAGAGGTGCTTCAAAGAGGAATGGACAACACTGCCCAAAGATAGGTGCACCAAGTTTGTGGCATCATATTCAAGAAGACTTGAGGCTGTAATTAGGTACACGCATATGACCTAAATATGGTCTCCGCTGCTGTGGATGTATCAGCTGCACCTGGCTCGAGAGACTTTCCAGGCAGTATAGTGCTGAGTTTGCATTTTGTGGAATGTGTTTATTTTTTGACAAACGGGGATCCCCCTATTTGATGACGTAGTTGAAATCCCCCCTGCAACCTCATTTTCGAACGGCATTCCTGTGACGAGTCGAAGTTAAGAAATTCCGTGATTGAAAAATTATGTTGAAAAAGTAGAAGAAATTCACCTTGAAGGTGAGTAAGATCAGTTTTCAAATCATATAGAACATTTAATTCATGTAATTACATATCTTTCTGCGAAGTTTGGTGGTGATCGAAGCCTTCACATGCATATTTTTTTATGATCCACAAAACCGATGTCAACATGGCGAAACTGACATTTTTTTACCTTGGAAACTACTGTCAAAACAGTGTTTATACGGTGGATCGTTAGAAATCACACATTTAAATGAGATAATTATGTTTGACAGAGTACCATCATTTTGAAATGTAAACAATGAGACACTGGTCATGGCTTTCTGGTGTTTGTCCCTTAAAACACACAGACATAAATTACCAAGATTTTTCCACCTTCAAATGCTCATAACTTTCTTCATATTTGACATAGAACAAATATTTAAACACCATTTTGAAGGTCTCTATAAGCTATTTTGCAACCACCATTTCTGTTACAATTCCTGTAATTTAATTTTTTTGTCACAGACCTACTGTAATTGCTGCCAAAGGTGCATCAACAAAGTATTGAACAAAAGGTGTGAATACTTATGTACATGTGATTTCTTCTTTTTTTTTTTTTTTTTATAAATTTCCAAAAATTTAAAAACACAAAAACTTTAATTTTGTTATTATGGGGTGTTATGAGTAGAATTTTGAGGCAAAAAATGAATTTACTCCATTTTGGAATAAGGCTGTAACATAAAATGTTTGGGAAAGGTGAAACACCGTGAATATTTTCCGGATGCACCGTAAGAAACATACAGTTTAATGGTTTTTTCTTTTTTCCTGTAGTAATCTTAAACAAGCTACAATTTCCAAAGTGAAATGGGGCTGACATCCCCTTTAATGCTTTGCATGCATATATTTTGTGTTATAATCTTGTCTAGTGAATATAAATCAAAATATATGCATGCAAAGCATTAAAAAGGACCTGGTCTGGATTACATTTTTATGTACGTGTATTGCAACCACACCAGTTAAAAAAATGCTCAGTATCCCATCATGAGGTGAAACCTCTTACGTTATTACGAGATACAACCTAATCAAATTATAACGCGATACTCGGATTTCTTTCACTGATGTGGCAGTATTGTGCTTCCGTACATGTTAGTTCCATGGTTGTTACCTGTTCAAAAAAAAAGAAGTCTATTAGCCATTAAACCAAAGTGAAAACGGGATAAATCAGTGATCAAAAGCTTTTCCAGTTTCAGGTCATCACCACTTATTGTCTTTGCTCTCATCTTCTGAGTTGCCAGGTTCCCAGTATTTGTCTATTTATTACAGCTAATCATACTTTATTTTCTCATGAAAATACACTTTTTACTAAGAACTGCATGTCGGCTGTCCTTCTGAAACTCTTGTGAGTCTGTTCAAATAAAGAAAATGGTTGAAAAATATATTCTGATTTCTGAAACTCTGATCATCAACACAAATCTAACCAACATGTTTGTTTTCACTCATTTTTCAATCATTTGAAATAAAATATCAAACACTTCTATGCACACACAAAAAAAATATTTTCTTCAAATTTTGTTTACAAATTTCTTTAAAATCTGTGTTTGTGAGCACTTCACTTTTGCCAAAATAATCCAGCCACCTGGGTGGTGTGACTAATCAAACAGCTGATTATTATTTTTATTTAATTATTTTTGTTGACAGTGTCAGTATTCCAGGATGCCTAAAGATTTGTGTAGTAGTGATATTTTCAGACAGTAAGAAATGTTGAAGAATACAGCACTCAACAAAAATATAAACGCAACACTTTTGGTTTTGCTCCCATTTTGTATGAGATGAACTCAAAGATCTAAAACTTTTTCCACATACACAATATCACCATTTCCCTCAAATATTGTTCACAAACCAGTCTAAATCTGTGATAGTGAGCACTTCTCCTTTGCTGAGATAATCCATCCCACCTCACAGGTGTGCCATATCAAGATGCTGATTAGACACCATGATTAGTGCACAGGTGTGCCTTAGACTGCCCACAATAAAAGGCCACTCTGAAAGGTGCAGTTTTATCACACAGCACAATGCCACAGATGTCGCAAGATTTGAGGGAGCGTGCAATTGGCATGCTGACAGCAGGAATGTCAACCAGAGCTGTTGCTCGTGTATTGAATGTTCATTTCTCTACCATAAGCCGTCTCCAAAGGCGTTTCAGAGAATTTGGCAGTACATCCAACCAGCCTCACAACCGCAGACCACGTGTAACCACACCAGCCCAGGACCTCCACATCCAGCATGTTCACCTCCAAGATCGTCTGAGACCAGCCACTCGGACAGCTGCTGAAACAATCAGTTTGCATAACCAAAGAATTTCTGCACAAACTGTCAGAAACCGTCTCAGGGAAGCTCATCTGCATGCTCGTCGTCCTAATCGGGGTCTCGACCTGACTCCAGTTCGTCGTCGTAACCGACTTGAGTGGGCAAATGCTCACATTCGCTGGCGTTTGGCACGTTGGAGAGGTGTTCTCTTCACAGATGATGCCAAGGAGATGTGTTGCACTGCATGAGGCAAATGGTGGTCACACCAGATACTGACTGGTATCCCCCCCCAATAAAACAAAACTGCACCTTTCAGAGTGGCCTTTTATTGTGGGCAGTCTAAGGCACACCTGTGCACTAATCATGGTGTCTAATCAGCATCTTGATATGGCACACCTGTTAGGTGGGATGGATTATCTCAGTAAAGGAGAAGTGCTCACTATCACAGATTTAGACTGGTTTGTGAACAATATTTGAGGGAAATGGTGATATTGTTTATGTGGAAAAAGTTTTAGATCTTTGAGTTCATCTCATACAAAATGGGAGCAAAACCAAAAGTGTTGCGTTTATATTTTTGTTGAGTATATAAGACTTCTCATGAAGCTTGTCCTGTGTCGTAATTTTAAGTATGATTTAAACAGTAAATATACAAAAAAGAGAGATGCAGTTAAAAGTTTCTAAATATGAAAAAGCCTGAAGATGAAAAGTGCTAACGAAGCATAATGACTAATCAAAATAAATCTCTCATGTGACACTCTAAACTCTGTCTGATTTTGTTACGGTTTGCATTTCAAACAATCAAGATAGGGCCCAGGTGCAAGACAGCCAGGACACAAAGGGTTGAGTTCACAAAAATGAGTGCTTTACTTCTCCAAAGTGACAGAATACAATTGTAACCAAATAATTCCAAGTGACTAGATTCCAAAATGAAGTAAACTAAATGAGTGAAAAAGACTAACAAGGTGGAAAAAAAAATACTAAAACTTACAGCAGGTTAAAGACACTTACAAGATACCAGAGATCTGACAGGAGCAAAGAACTGAGTGTAATCAACCGCGGCTTAAATAGAGGGCGCAGCTTAAATAACTTTACCTGATACAGGTGTCATGATCAGTCAGATCAGAACATGTGCTAACACAAAAGGAACATGAGACAGCAACAAATATAGTGGTGCAGCTTAGCTAAAATTTCCATAAAAATTGTTCATTTTGTGATGAAAGCATGGAATTTGGCACACATATTCTAAATTAACTAATGTTTATTCTCAGATATGGAGCCATCCTGGAGGTGACCTCTAATGAGTTACAGAGGTCAATAAAGAATTACATAGGGGTCAAAATTTTAAAAGGCTCCAATCATGTTAAAAGCTATACCACATTATTTGTCTGATCATAACGATTTCAAAAAGGTATAGTTTGGACTATCTGTGACTGAATTTCATGGAGTTATGGGGTAAAAACAGCAAAAATGGGGATAAAGGTCAGTTTCAGTTTGTACAGGGGTCAAAAGTTAAAGTTGCTCCAATTTTGGTAAAAAAAAGAAAAAAAAAGATGCAAATTATTGGTTGAGTTAATAGCATTTTTAAAAGGAATAGTTTTCACCATCTGTCATCTTAGTTGTCATGTTACGGGGTAACATGTATCATACGTCATAGAATCCAATGGACATCAACCTTGTTTGACCTTTACTTTGGAGACCAAACATTCAACAGTCAAAACTATTTCATTTATTAATCCTTTTATTTCAACCAATAACACTTTGATCGTTCAATCAGATTACTTGTGGTCCATGTAACCTCAGCTAGTGACCATAAACTGTAACTTAACCATCATAACATATATGTTTTATCAGTATTTATTGCGTGAAACTAAAGTGCACATTTGCAAAAATTTTGATAAATAAAATTGATCAATACATCCTTAATGCTGAAGTGTGGTAGGCAAGCAGTTAGTGCAGAGGGTTCCTGGTTCAAGACCACCTCTGGCCATTCATCATGTAATGTGGAGTTGCATCACAAAGGGCATCCGGCGTAAAACTTGTGCCAAATCACTTTGCAGATCCATTTGAGATCTGCTGTGGAGACCCAGAGGGAAGAGCAGAGAAGCTAAAAGAAATCACTCATCCTTAATACCGACCATATGTGTAATTAACACTAGAAAGTGGCAACTCAAATGGCCATGCAGGCTTCAAAGTTAAATGAAGAGAAACGTCTCAGGTCATTGAAGTTACTCTGACATGATGTGGTAATTCTGTGCACCAGCGTGACATTCTTTTTATTTATTTATTGAAGAAATCCATAATGTAAGTTGAAACGTGTTTAATGTGTCATTCTGTTCACTATGAGGTGAAAACCAGTGGGATGTGAGAAACAACTTTTCCGTAAGTACTTAATTAACCAACCCACATTCCAGTGTTTGTCGCCTCATTTAAAATACCCATTTAACTCTGATAGGGTCGTTGAGCGAGAGGTCAAAGTGACCATTTGCAGCTGTTAATATTCATTAAGTTTCCTGTAAAACAGAATCTGGAATGTTGTGAGGCCTGCAGGTTCATTGATATGAGACATGTTTGAAATAGGTTTACTTAAAAATAACTTTTAAAAAAAAGTGTATAATTTAAGACCAATCATGTTTTTAAATAGAAATATAATTAGATTAATTCTGAATTCACATTAGGGTTGATACTGTTATTTGCTTGGTCTATGAAAATACAGTGTGTTGGAAGCTTTGTTCAGCAGCTAATATGGTGTAATTGTGGAATTAATGTAACATAAAAAAAAAACAAGGTTAAACTATTTAACTAAAACACCAAACTGCAGCATGACATTACCTGTTGAACACATTAGCAAAATATTATTAAGATTGATTATTTGGTTTCTCTTTTCTAAGTTAACAACATGCTAATCTAGCTTCTGCTAATGTTGTTAATGCTACACATTAACAACATTAGCAATCCTTTAAAAAGCCATATTTGCTATGGTCAAATTAAGATGGACAATGATAGTTTTATTTCTTTGGGATATTGAAATTGGATGAACTGGAAGCTTGTTTGGAGGTGTTTGGAACACAGCTAATAGTGTATGTGGCACTAATATGTAACTGTTATGTGGGCCGCTGAAGAGGAGGTACTGCTGGCCCACCACCACCAGAGGGCGCCCTCCTTGGAGTGCGGGCTCCAAGCACGAGAGGGCGCCAGACCCAGAAGAAGTGACAGCTGTCATTCATCCTCTGCACCAGCTGTCACTCGTTCATCATCATCATCATCACCATAAAGGCCGGACTGCAGCTCCACCTCCTCGCCGAGAAATCGACTACTGAAGAGGTAATTTCTCTGCTGACACATACGTTGTATAATAATCTGAACTTCTGTTGTAGCCGTTTTCCTGGTGGTTTTCCTTGTCTGTGGGATTGGCGTTTGGTGTGACAGCGACAGCTTCGCCTCACACTCCAAACCAGATAAGTGGTTAACCAGGAGCTGCACGAGTGTGTGATTGGAGGTGGAGGTGCTCCCTCCTAACTGTGTACAGACTGTGGATTACTGAGTGTGCGGACTCACACTCATTCATCTTGTCTCTGCTTTCTGCCAGCAGTACCAGGGTCGACAGCCGAAGACAGAGGCCACCTGGGGACTCGGGACTTGGCGGCTCCGGTGTTCTTCAGACCGTTGGTGGTGGAAGCCGTGTGGGACGCGGCTTCTCTCTCGTCGGGGGTCTTCTATCTTCGAGCCTGCCCACACGTCACCTGGTGTCAATTGACTTTACAATTTCTGTGTATTTAGTTGTGTATTATCACAACATTAAATTGTTACTTTTTGGCTTATTCATTGTCCGTTCATTTGCGCCCCCTGTTGTGGGTCCGTGCTACGACACCTTCCCAACAGTAACATTACAAATCCAAGGTTAAACTATTTAATTAAACCACCAGCTGGCAGCCTGGCATTACCTGTTAAACAAATATTAGGAAAATTCATTATTTGCCATCAAACCCTTACCAAAAAGTAGTATATGCAAGTATGTTTCAAGTATACTTCCAGTTTACTTTTTATATACTTATCAGTACTATCTTTTGGTAAGAGAAGGCACTTAACTGTTTTATAAAACAGCAACATGCTAATGCCAGTGTAGCTCCAGCAGAAGCTAGACATTAACAACAGTAAAAATACTTTCTAAAATCTTATTTGCTGTAATAAGATTACAGTTGATTGATTTATTGATATTTGATTGTCCATCAGTTATAATTGCTTGGTCTGTTGAAACAGTTACAGCTGGAAGCTTATTTGCACTGCAGCTAATATGTATTACAAATGCTTGATTAAAGTATTTATTAAAGCACCAACTGTATAGCAGCCTGACTTTATCGCTTGGCCACGTTAGCAAAATGTTACTAGCAAGATGCGCGGTTGAAAGCTACATGCTAATCTAAATTGCTCAGATGTCAGACAGATATTCAGTAAGTGCACTAATATGATATGCACTAAAATACC
Organism: Thalassophryne amazonica; assembly: GCF_902500255.1. Lineage (NCBI taxonomy): Eukaryota > Metazoa > Chordata > Actinopteri > Batrachoidiformes > Batrachoididae > Thalassophryne > Thalassophryne amazonica. Next base: position 49,511,373 of record NC_047122.1, read on the forward strand.
GGCGGAGTCATATGGAATACTTCTACTTCTAAAGGTTCATAGCAATGATTCACAAACTGACCACGTGGTGCATATTGTACGGTTGTGATAAAAACAAAAGGCATCGGGTTTGTCTAACCGATAGATTGAAATGGGTTTTGGGGCCAGTTTTGCAACTTTTTCTTATTTGATTACAAAATGGTAGAAAAGTCATATAATAAAACTAAGGAAAACAATGATCTGTGGTGCAAAACTCAAAAACACCCTGAAACGTATTCTTTTTTCAATTAGGCATGTACATGTGTATTATCACCTCAGACAGGTCATCTAATTGCTTTGTGGATATAAAAAAATCACGTGTCCCTACATATTATGTTGATCTAAAGATACATCAAATGATGTTATTTCATCAGGTCTTCTATATTCAATTAGAAATGTAACACTCAAAACTGACTGCTAACCGAGGAGGGGTCCCACCCAGGGTTGACCCCACCTGTTGGGGGGGTCCCTCAATGCGGCATCCCATATCCTGTGTTCTAAAGCATAGCTGACTGACACACAGTGACATTGAACAATGACTGCACAAGCATCATAATATCACCAATGTTCATTAATTTCTTGCAGAATGAGACAGTTGTGAGTTTAGCTCTTTTGTATGCCAATTCAGTGTTTTGACAATAAACTACAAAAAACTACAATACAATAAATACAATAAATAAATACAACATATACAAATAAATACAATATATATACATATATATACAAATAAATACAATAAATACAAAAAACTACAATAAACTACACTAACTGCTGCACCTCCAGCCACAATTCTGTATAAAGCTCATCAAGTTTGCGGACGACACCACCCTCATCGGACTCATTTCGGATGGGGATGAGTCTGCCTACAGGAGGGAGGTGGACCGGCTGGTGACCTGGTGCAGCAGCAACAACTTGGAGCTCAACGCCCAGAAAACAGTGGAGATGATCGTGGACTTCAGGAAAGCCACAGCCCCCCCGCCCTCCCTCGCCCTCACCAACAGCCCCATCACCACTGTGGTCTGTCACCGCTTCCTCGGCACCACCATCACCCAGGACCTCAAGTGGGAGTCAACCATCAGCTCCCTCATCAAGAAGGCCCAGCAGAGGATGTACTTCCTGCGGCAGCTGAAGAAGGCCAAGCTGCCTGTCCAGCTGATGGTGCAGTTCTACACGGCCATCATCGAGTCCATCCTCTGGTCCTCCATCACGGTGTGGTATGCCGGGGCCACAGCCAGGGACAGACACAGACTGCAACACATTGTAGCCACTGCTGAGAAGGTGATCGGCTGTAGCCTTCCATCTCTCCACGACCTGCACGTCTCCAGGACTCTGGGCCGAGCAGGTCGGATCATAGCTGACCCTTCTCACCCTGCACACGGTCTATTCGAACCACTCCCCTCGGGCAGGAGGCTACGGTTCATCCGGACCAGAACCTCCCGCCATAAGAACAGTTTCTTCCCCTCTGCCATTAGACTCATGAACACCTCATAACTCAGTCACCTTAAGCTTAACTCTGTCACTTTATCATTTTATCACGGGTCACTTTAGACAATGTACTTTGGTTTTTAATTGCACTCCTCCCACTGCACTGTTTTTTCTGTTTCTCTGTTTTTCTGTTGCACACAGCCTTTCATATTTCATATTTCTTTTTTTATCTTATATTTTATCTTATTTTGACACATATGTTATATTTTATCCTAGCATTTTTCTCTTCTTAATGTTGCACCATTGTACCGAAGCAAATTCCTAGTCTGTGAATCCTGTTCACTGGCAATGGCAATAAACTTCTTCTGATTCTGATTCTGAAAGGGTTACTTACATATTTTTTCAGACTTCTAAAACATTTTTTTCTTAATTATTTGGCTCTGGGGAACACTTTGTGTGAGTTAAAAGTAAAAATTTACCCTTCAAGGTAATCTGGCAGAGAACTTTCCTGAAAAAAAGCACCAGAAAGGGCCAAAATGCTGTTTTGAGGGGTCCAAGTGGACCCTTACGACAACTTTAAACCCCTGAATGATCAATGGTTGTCTTGTACAACTTATTCCCAACAAAAAACTAACACCAATTTGATTCAAAACATGATTCCTTAATCCCTGGATCATGTTCTTGAAAGACCCAGCGGTACGATTTTTGTGGGTGTTTTGACCTTGAAAGGATTAAAACGGCATGATGTGCACAACTTTTGTAAAGTACAACTTCAGTTCTGAAAACTATAGATTCAGATGAAAATTTTCATCTTGTTATAGCTCCGGTAGGGGTATGGTGCATTTTTTCTGGCCTCTGTTGCTCCTCTAAAAATTTTGTAGTGCAGCTAATACAGTCTCTATGAGAAGTTAATATGTAATATTAAATACAAGGTTAACCTGTCTAGTGAAGCAGAGAACGGGACAATACGTATTAGCAGAACAAGGCTACTTGCTATTATTTGCTCATCTAGCATGCACAGCCAGTACATAGAAAAGCAATAACAAATGCATGAAGAAAACATATTTGTACTATTCATTATCGTTAACAATGACTTAAATTACAGTCCATCAAACGTTTTTTAGAATGTTTCACTTTGGTATGGTAGAAATCTCTACAATGGCATGAAATCTTAGTGAGATGCTAGCAAGCTAAACTAGCACAAAGACCGCAATGAGCAATGAAAACGGCGTGATGGCTGGTTGGCTAGCCAATAATATGTTAGAAAATACATGAGGGGAGTGTATTTGCACTATAAAGTATTATGTGACAACTACTACCGTTGTTATTTAAGTGTCGACGTTAACAGATTAAACCTTGCAGACAGGCGCCATGACACGTCGAAGACATGCCCAAGACACTTGTGTTGCTTTGTGTGTGCCGTTCCCCTCTACAGAATAGACCTGGTACTGATTTTTTTATTCTAGCAGCACGCACTGAAATAGACATTTAAAAAAAATGATTTGCAGACAGGCAATTTGACATCATAACGGCAACATTAAATAATTAATACAGTTTACTACTTCTTTCTGTGACTGGTAAAGAACTCACAACCATGAAAAATATAAATACAGTTTTTCAAACCATTTAAACCCACACAGAACTATGTGTGTTCCATGTGGAGGCCATGAAAATTATAGCTATTTACCTAGCGGGCAGGGACAGACAGAGACCACAGGGGGCGGTATATAAATGCAAAATAGTTTTTAGTTCGTTTGTATGTTCATTTATTTAGTTGGCTTATATTTCATTCACGAGCGTTAATGATTAATTTCTTAATTGATTATGTTTGGAATCGGTACAAGAAAGAACGAAAAGTAAATTCTCCCCGTCGGGGAATCGAACCCCGGTTTTCCGCGTGACAGGCGGAGATACTGACCACTATACTAACGAGGAACCAATGTCTACATGTGCGCAATTCTTCGTTTTCATTATTGTACACAGTATGAGATAATACAATTAAATTATTATTTTCAAGGACATTCTTCGTCGTGACATTTTTAAAGCCAAACACTGAAGGAAGAAAAATTATTTTTATTTGGTTTTATTTTTTGAACGAAGACATTTCGCAAGGTGGCGGCTCTCTGTTGTTCTTCCGGCTATTCCCGTTAGGCGTCGCTGTAGTAGATCATGAGTCTCACCTGTCGTGTCGGTCCTCTGCACCGCAGTGAAAGTTATGAGATATTAGATATTTACTCTGGATCAAAGGCATTGTTTTACTTGCGGGTGCTTATCTCATCTCTCAGCGCTCGTTGGATTTTTTTTTTTTTTACACTTAGGGGCCGTCAATAAACTACTGCTGGGATAACAAAACGAATGTGATTTATAAAAATTATAACTTTTGTTTTTTTTTTTTACACTTAGGAGCCGTCAATAAACTACAGCTGGGATAACAAAACGAATGTGATTCATAAAAATTATAATTTTTTTGTTTTACCGTTGGTAAAAGCGGGCAGCATTAAAAAGTTTAACAGTGTCCCCTACAAGAAAAACCCTGTCTGCAAGAGCAACATTTCCTAGTACCAAATTATTTAAAACCTCACTATTTTTGGTGATGCGTTTATCACTTGTTCTCCCACCCCAGCCTTTTGAAATAAAAGCAACGCCACCTTGGGGAGTAAGGCCATTATGATATTTCATGGTGTTGTGGTGTTTATACTGTGAATAGGTTTGGGCCCTTGCCCTGCGATTACTGGGTTTATCTATAAAAATTTCAAAATGATCTATTATGCAGGCACAATCCTTGAAAACGGATAGAAAAGACACAGGTAAACTTAATCTACGTTTGCGGACAAAATACTAAGTCTCTGGTGAGAGCAGAACACATGACATCCACAGTATTATTGAAGTTTTGACACTGTGGCAGTGGGCACATTGAACAATATAGCAAGTACAAAGGCAAGTTCATGCCAAGTCTGATCAAAGTCAAGATGACTTGGCCTTCAGGTGGGACCTGTGTCGAAGACCACGTCCAGCTTGGTCTATGAGGGCAGTCCTGTCAGTGCATGCACTCTCTTTTTCATTATCTATCAGACTCATCACATCAAACTTCGTGTTCTTTATAGTGTCCTTGAGCTCCCTAACCTTCTCCATTAGGACATCACAGTCTTGGTGGAGGGCCAGCAATTTTCAATTTCAATTTATTTTCATTTATATAGCACCAACTCACAACAAAGTTGCCTCAAGGTGCTTCACACAAGTAAGGTCTAACCTTACCAACCCCCAGAGCAAGCATACAGGCATGTGGTAAGGAAAAACTCCCTGATGATTTGAGGAAGAAACCTCAAGCAGACCAGACTCAAAGGGGTGACCCACTGCTTGGGCCATCCTACCGACACAATTTACAAAACGAACATACAGGAAATGTTGCCGGTGCACAGGACAGGAGGGTTGCAGAAGTAGACACCACACCCATCTCTGGATGGAGCTGCACCTCAAACAGAGAGAAAAAAACAGAATCAGGCATCGGAAAGACAACAAATACAGTATAATTAGTCAGCATTAAGCAACAAGAAGAACAAAAGAACTACTAAGGTGATCGCCGGCCGCTAGCCCTAAACTTCAAAGACCCAGAATTAGATAAAGCTGTGGCCGTGGCCCCTCCGTTTCCCCATAAGATGAATTTAAGAGTAAAAAGCATAGTAACATACTAACAACACTGTGATGTTTCAGTGAAACTAATGTTTCAGAAGCATGAGTGATGATCTCACCTGGTCTTATAACAGAGAAAGGAACACAGATGTTTGCGTAATTATTTATCTAAGGTACATAAAGAGTAACATTACGATGTATGACTACATCTTCATCAGAGTCCTAAGATTTAACCAAACATCGAAAACATCTAAATGTTTGGTAAAATTTTTGGACTCACCAAATGTCTGTGTAATTATCTATGTTGCACCGGCGTTCCTTTCTCTTCCTGAAATTGGTGCACATTTCACTCACCAGTGACTTTTAACAACAAACGTACCTGATATGAAGTGTTTATTACACAAGTGTGTGTATTCAGTGGGAAACCAGCCTTTTCGGTCGATTGCAGCAATCCACAAAATTCTGCGCTGTGTCCACTGGAACCCTGTAGCTCACATTCTCCTTGTGTCCACGTCTGTTGTGACAGTGAACAGCACAAAAAGTCTCTAGCATGGTGTAAAAGTGGAAAAACAGAGACGAGTTGAGATGGCTTGTTTATACAGCCAAGTGTTTTCTGACCGGCTAAAATTGATCTTCAAAATGGCGGCAGCAGCACGCGACACCACCCTGCACATTACCTGTGACATCACGTGCAAGGCCTCTTGCAAATGTGCACAAGAACATTTTCTGTTTTATAAAAGAAAAAAAAATTAAACAGCATTTTTATGGAAGTAGATTATTAACTTGTAGACTCAGTTAGATGGAAACACATACAATAGTTAATAGCTATTTTTCAGACGTTTTTTGTGTGTTATAAAAACGTCTTGATTTCATGAATTTGTCAGGTATGTATTTCCAAATCAGGTTTACACATTTGATAAACAGGAAAGCTGCACATCCACAAAATACACTGAACAAAAATATAAATGCAAGAATTCTGTTTTTCTCCCATTTTCATGATCTGAACTCAAAGTTCTAAAACATTTTCTATACACACAAAAGGCCTATTTCTTGTTCATAAATCTGTCTACATCTGTGTCAGTGAGCATTTCTCCTTTGCTAAGATAATCCCTCCCACTTCACAGGTGTGGCATATCAAAATGTTGATTAGACAGCATGATTATTGCAGAGGTGTGCCTTAGGCTGGTCACAATAAAAGGCCACTCTGAAATGTTCAGTTGTATCACACAATGCCACAGATGTCGCACGAGGGAGTGTGTTAATTGGCATGCTGACTGCAAGAATGTTCAGCATAACTGACTTGAGTGGGCGAACGTTCACATTCAATGGCATCTGGCTGCTGATCAACTCTATGCAAAGATGTGTTGCACTGCATGAGGTAAATGGTGGTCACACCAGATACTGACCATTTTTCTGACCAAAACAAAACTGCACATTTCAGAGTGGCCTTTTATTGTGGCCAGCCTAAGGCACACCTGTGCAATAATCATTCTAATCAGCATCTTGATATGCCACACCTGTGAGGTGGAATGGCTCATCTCAGCAAAAGAGAAGTGCTCACTAACAGATTTGTGAACAATATTTGAGAGAAACAGGTTTTAGTGTATATGTTTATATTTTTGTTCAGTGTACATCATCAGGGGCTATATAATTAAATGTTAAGCAATACCCATGGGGGGGGGGGGGGGTGTTATCTTTTTAAGTAGTGAGTGATCAGGATGACAATACATCAAAGAAACATCACACAAGCCTTCAGTAGTCAGTCATTTCATGTCTCAAAATCAGACTTTGTGAAAGCTTCTTTTGAAGCCTTTGAACATGCCATCAAGAAGAGTCTGAAGCCCTTGAAGTTATTTGAAATGCTTAATCACTTGAATGCACCTTCAGGCTGCTCCTTTCAGATATTTGCTGATTGAAGCCGCTGCTTTTCTTCTGTCTGTGCTTTAATACACAAGAGCAGGAACCCTGGACCGTGAGAATACACTCAGTCACCATCATGACTGCCGGCATGTACACATCGTCACAACAAAACTAACTACAAATTAGACTGATATTTTAAGAGAGGGTCGACTTTTTAAACACTTTGTTATATCCTCCAAGGCCATCACAAAATCAGTGTTTATTTATTTGTCTGTCTTTTAGTAGGATTACATCAAAACTACTGCACAGATTTTGATGAAATCTTCACCACAGATGGGTATTAGCAGATGGAAGACCATTAAATTTTGGAAGTGATCCAGTGTCGCAGACTGAACTGAAACATGTCTCAAACACGTTGGAAACCGGTGTAAACTGTGCCCAGCTTCCTGCAAGTGCGCAAAGAAAATTTTGAAATGTTCAAAATCTCCATTACACATTAATGACGCAAACTCCCAAGTGAACATTGCGCAAACAATTCAGAAACACTGAGTGCGAGTGACTGTCAGCGCACTGCATCAGAGCACAGCTCGACTGAACGATTACGAGATGTTAAATCTGCCACATACTTTTACAGCTGTAAACAAAAAGAAAAGTACATGCAACTGTTTTACCAAGCCATGACAATGTAACATGACAAATTATCTTTTTAGACGGCTCCAAACTAATTTTTAGAGGGGGACCATTCGGCCGGTGAGACCAGATTTCACTTTATATAGGCTTTGAAGGATTACATCAACACTACTTCACAGATTCTCAACAAATTTGTACCAGAGATGGATATTAAGGCGACTCCACTGAATTTTGGTGGTAATCCAAATCAGTAGAGGTCAGAAATTTGATTGCTCTTGTTTATTTGTGTACATCTCAATCATCATCTGATCTTGACATGCTAAACCTTTTTTTTTTTTTTTAAAGCTAAATTCATAATTACTGATTCTTGGTAGTGTCATTTTATGTGATTTTTGACTGGATTGAGGAACTACTGTTTTTTTTTTTTAATGTAAGTCCTAACTCAGTGCACAGCATCATTGGACTACACGTTACAGTGGAACACCAAAATGTAAGTCCCTTTTCTGTTGTTTATAAATTAATAAAATATCAAATGACAAGTATCTGTTTTAACCGTTATATAAAACAAATAATGAATGTTTTTACATTCTTTCAAAGCAACAAATATTTAATCTAGTGAAAGCTGAAACATACAATTCAACGAGGCAAAGCCGAGTTGAATTGTATGTTTCAGCTTTCACCTCATGAAATATTCGTACTACTGAACTCAAACATTCATTATTTGTATACTGTTTGGTTAGCTGTGCATCATAGCAAAAACCAAATCCTCTTCCCCCATGTAGTCACCTTCTGAGACTCTGTCCAGAGACCTTTCAGCACAGAAGAATAAACGACAGACTGAATCAAATACAATGCCACTTTATTGTTCAGCCGTGTCATAACCTCGTCTCCAAAACAAGCACAGCAGGACTACAACTGGTTTATCAACCGAGCTACCTTTGATAGCACATAAAACTGGGTTTTATTAGACCACCAATGATAGCGATAAAGACTTTCTATCACACGTCCAATGATAGCATACAAAATAGTTGATAACCTACGGTGATACTGTATATAAAACACGTCTCTAGATTTCTCCCCAACCCCACCCTCAGCTTTAACAGTTAACCCCTTTAGAACATTTGTGACACTGGACATTTTATGCTTAAACAAGCACATATTAAAGAATGCATAATTCTCCATTTTGAGATTATATATATATATATATATAAAAAAAACTACACAATGTTACACTTTAAGTCAGAGTACAATTCAACTGATTATTAGTGTTCTACACATTCGGCCATAAACCAAAGGAACATTGTATAATATCACTATAACTTAACACTACATATAATATACGTTGTTTAAAAAAAAAAAAATTACAAGTGATTAGCAATTAAAGAGAAATGAAGATGGCTAGTACAAAGGCAAGCTGGGTCAGTACCATAACAGAGAATGAGTAATACAAAAAGAAATTAAAAAAAAAAAGGGAACAAAAACTGATAATACAGGCAAGGCTAAAACATGTTTCCAACTTTAAGATTCACCGCATGTGCACTTATTTAGATAACCTGCTCCAAAACCTCCATTGTGCAATTTTAATTCCTCTCTTATTCCAGGTTCAACTTGCTTAAACATTCCAATGGAAACCAGCTCTTGTTTTCTTGTGTCAGGCACTTTCCATGACCCCTTACTTCTTTCTATACGTTCAACATCTCTACAGGCCAATCATAATGCTCCTTCAGATGATCTGGGCCAATCACAATGCAGGTTCTTTTCAAATAAAACTGCAAAAAAATACCAAGGCCAAAGAAAAGTGCATAAGCGTGGTGCCATTTATAGCAGTGATTTCTTTATTGTGTGGGTTCACTTTAACTTAGTGTGAAGGTTATGTCTCTCTCACCAATCCTACAGGTCGGTGTCAAACCAGGCCAGCTGGTTACTGTCCATCAGGTCCTGGGTGTGGCCGAGGTCTGGCAAAGGATCAGTGCTGTGGCCCAGGTCTGGCAGTGTGTCTGCGTGGTAATCAGCACCTTCCATCATTGGATCCAACAGGGTGTCCTGGCCATAGGCTGCTGGGTAGGTACGGTAGGCTCCATCTGAAATTATTAATAAAAAAGCAATGACAAAACTGGTCCAAATAGGATACAATCACTCAGAACTGTTTGTTAATAGCAACTACTTAGTTCTATAAATGATCAGCAGTTGCCAAAAGAAAACAGTCTTAGAATGAGGTAAAGGTTATGTTACCACTGCATGGGTGTTCATAGAGGCACCTTGGATCTCTGCTTCATCCAGCTTCAGAGGGTAGACTATAGTTGACTGACATCACCACCTCAATTACTGCTATGGTGGAATTCTTTATACCATTTAATTGAATATTCTGCATCACAACTGAGCAAACAGCTAATCAACCAGTACTTCTTATTTTGCTTTTTGATAATGACAATAAAATGTACATAAAACACAAATTATTAAGTACTGAGGATAATACAATAAAGCAATATTATTTCCATTGCAGTTATTGATATGTGGATTTTTGCACAAGAGTTCACGTCACGATTAATTTAACAGGTTCATGAAACATCCTTGTGTCCAGAGAAAATATATTCTAAATGGACAGCTAGAATTTATTAATGTATTACTCACACACACACACGATCAAATACGATAAGCAAAAGATAATGAATTCTCAAACAAAAGAGGCAACGAAGAGTGTGGATTTAATTTGTTAAATGTACTCACCATCCTGTCTGTAAGCCAAAGGGTCTCCCTGAGCTCCCATATCCAGGCCCAGGTCTCCAGTCTAAACCAGACAACAACAATTACTGCAGTCTGATAAATGCACCCTATGAAGACAAGTACCGGGATGTGTCTGTGCCCTAAAATGACCAAAAGGCAAATTTCATCCAAAATGAGGCACATCCAGAACAAGAAAGAGTTGCAGTTCCTTGACAGGCCACTTTGGCTCCAAAACGGAGCTGACTGCTATGTTAAAATGTCTAACTTTAGAGCTTAAAAAACATGTTTACAGCCTGGTACAAGACCGTGCTCATCTTTTCTGAGCATTTTATTTTAAATATCTGTAATATGGTTTGTTGTGTGGCCAATTGTCCTAACAGTTCATCTAAGAAATCTGTGCGCCAGTATTTCCAGGTCACTGATTTTTGTATGCTAACAGCATTAGCACTTTCGGCAGCCATCAGTAGCATGATTACGTTGGGTCCTGAATAATAATGAAATAATATGCCCACACCATAGCGAGGTGTAATTCTCAGGAAAAAAAAAAGTTACACAAAGCCTATGAAACGGTTTTTGAATTAAAAAAAAAAAAAATTACACAGTAACAGCTAAACATTTGTTTACAGACATCACACCGGTACTGAAAATCATTAACTATATTTACAGCATATACACTAATAACAATAATAAGCCACATTAAAAAAAAATCCCGCTTTTATTAATACGTTTAAAGATTACTATGCATCATGTATACCTCATTCCACGCCATAGGCTCAGTTCTGAACAAAGAGCTGGTCAGCTCCACTGATAGTCGTTTCTTGTAGTCCTGGGGCTTGTCCTCAGACATGCGGAACAGGACGGCTGCCGCATAAGTTGCTGCAAAACACAATGCACAGCACATTGTCACATAGATGAGCTTGGACACGAGCACATTAGCTGGTACACATAGCACATAGATCAACTTACTGTTCAATGCATGTGTGCTGAGCTTTTTAACCACCTAAAATTTTAACCTTTATCAGCCCAACCCGAGTAACACTTTTAGTTTGTACGGAAAGTGATTTATACCACCAAGTCCTATTAAAGCAAACAAACCTACCTCAATTAGATGGTGATTCAGTCACCTTATTTTATATGAACATGTATGAAAAATGAAAACAATTACATGCTTGTCCCACATGCTACAGGTTGTCTTGGAAAATTATGGAACTGTACATCATGTCAGGTAGTATATACACTATTAATTTCTGGGGAAAATGTGAAACAATTTCATGTGAAGGTGGCAAGGTGACTTAGTGGTTTGTACTGTTGCCTCAGAGCAAGAAGGTCATGGAATCACTTCCTAAATGGGCCTTTCTGTGAGGAGTGTGCACGTTCTCCGTGTTTGCGCAGAGTCCTTCTGGCTTCCACACACTTCCAAAGAAACAAAGGCTAGGTGGACACTTGAAATTGAATGTAGGTGTGCATGCGAGTGTGACTGAGTTTGTCCATCTACACGTGGCCCCACGACTGGCATCCCATTTAGGGTGTACCTCGCCCCTATGATTGCTGGGATAGGGTCCAGCTCCATGACATTTGATTGGAGTAAGTGGGTACAGAAAATGAATGAATTTTAGGTGATCAGTGGAAAAAAAGTGGTCTGACTGTTTTATCCAATAGCTCTGCCAAAAGTGTGATTACAGACTCATTTGCACATTTTACAAAGAAACTTTACATTGAAATCACATCATGTTCAATAATGTCGCCAAAGGAAAATTCTGACATTTTTGTTAACCTGAGCCCTGTTTTTGTTTTGTGTTAAATACCTCACTTAGAGATGAGATTGTAATCAAATCACTTCAATATTTAGTTTGTTAAAACAGGGGAAGTGTACGGGGCAAACAGAAGACATTGCAAAAAAATACTTCCCCTGGCCACTGAATATGCAAAAATATCATTAGACTGTCAGGAAGCATGGAGTGTTTAGCTGCCAAGGTACATGTGCATATTCATCACAGTAAATGTAAAGAAATATAAGAAAAATTAAGTTACTATAGCATGTTTCCAACAAAGAAGAAGTATAGTTTTAAACTCACGGCCAAATATTTGGATAATTTTCAGAGTACGGTTGCCCAAATTTATTTGAACGAAATATTGAGCAACAGTTGCCAACTAGCGCACACAGAACCCACCACTAAACACTTTCAGGTCTAACTGTTGCTAAAGGATGTGATGTGATGAAATCAGGTAGGCAGAACAGAAGCAGTGATTTAAAAAAAAAAAAAAAACCCCACACACACAAAACACAAATTGAGGGGAAAGTTAGGATTTGAAATTAGTTTTGTTTATCACGTTTTTTCATGAACGTAAATTTTTCATGTGTCTAGAAAGAAAAATGCATACAGGGCAGCAGGTCTGCACACATGAACCTCTGCAGCTAAACACTCCAAGCTTCCCTACACGGCAAATGTAAACAAGAGTCATCAGGAGATGACATATACCCTCAGTCCCCACAAATCAACAATACAAAGTGTCAGGGAAAATCACCCCATACACCCTTATGCTAAATATGAATGAAACTGGATCTTGAGATATCCAGGGATGAGATTTTCAGAGGAAAATAAGCCAGGGTCCAGAGGCCGCAGGCCCCGGCGGGAGCCCTGGCCAGGGGGTCTGAAGCCAAAGCATTTTTGCTGTTTTAAAACATGTAAACTGCACTAAAATTATATTAAAAACTACTATAAATGCCAGGTGTTCATATCAATAATTCAAACTGTAAACCCTTACTAAGACCATCTACTGTACATGTGTATTTTTGTGAACAAAATATTTTTTCATAACTAGACTTACTTGATTTTCAGCATGGCACACTTGTCAACAAACATACATGTATATCCTCAAATACATGTACATGTATAATCCAATGTTCTATGTCCATTGAATAGTCAGACCATATAAGGTTTATATTTAGTCGATGTGATCTCCACCTATAACAGTCATCACGTGTATATATGTATATATAATTACAATGTTCTAGCACATTACAATAACGTCAAAACGTCTGTTTACATAATCCACTGACTGTGTGTGTGTGTGTGTGTGCGCAACACCGAAGAAAGGGCGGGAGAAACGCATATATAACCTTTGCGCTGACTGGGCAAAAGCTTTGTAATAACCAATGAAAACGTGCGCAAGTAATAGCGTCGACTGCGCTTCGATACGTCTCGGTTTTTATGATTTGTTGGAGGGAAAACTACTGAATATTGGAAGTTGAAAGACTACACAGTTGCCTCCCTTACACTACATGCTCATTGTGCACCTACTTCATACTGGTCACTGATCAGCACAGCGTTACTTCCGCGTTCGGCTGACTGACGGACTGATTGAACTTGCTGCGTCGGCGATAACAAAGACCACTCAGTGTTCTGAATAGATGACAATTTTATTAAACAAAGGGGCCTGTCACAGTGGCGTATTCTATCAGACTCCTTAAAATAAAATAAACCCGCTCTTTCACGCGCACGCTCTCCCTCCTTCACTCTCTCTCTCTCTCTCTGTGTGTCTAATCAGCTGCGACTCTTTAAAATAAACGCGCACTCGCTACATGGCGGTGCGCTCATCAAACACCCTGATCGATCAGTCTGATCAAAGCTGAAAAGAGTTGTGACTCTAAAATAAACTCGCACTCGCTGCATAAAAAAAAAATAATAATAATGTTAAATGACTGTTTTTGAGCCACACCACACCATGCAGCAGAGCGCACTTCCACAGAGGCAGAAAATAGCACTGAAACTGGTGCATCATGGCACACACGACTGTGTGCACACATTAAAACGCAAACACACGCAGCTGCAAGTATGAACGAACACTTAAAGGATGAGTACGCGCGTATTTCGGCCATATTTAAATGAAACAACGCTGCAATGAGCAGCTCTACGAATACGCCACTGAAAGCCCCTAAAGGTACTCCTGGCATTAATTTTTTTTTGCATTCTTACCCCCACCCCCTAAAATTTTCTCAACGGATTTGGCCTCAAGTAATAAAGAAAAGAAAAGAAAAAAAACATGGGGGGAGGGGGGACAAAATTGTCATTTAAGTCTGAGGAAGATCCTGCTGCCGTGCCTTCCCTTATCCATGACACCACAGATCCGCTTAAGATCCTGGATGGCAACCACCCATGCAGACAGTCGGTCTATCCCCACATCTGTAAAATAACCTATTTGCCACAGCCACATGAAGTGTGGGCACCCCCCTTGGCTTTTTCCAGCCAAGTTGTCACTCAAGCACCTGTGGCATCAAGCACCACATGGCCAAAATGTCAAAGCTGAGGCTGCCTAAAATGCAAGTAATACTCATCTTAAGCCTGGTTCACACGACAGGATTTTAAAATTATCTTTAGGTTTCCAAAACCTGAGAGACCACACATGTGAAGATAAAAAAATCATGGATCTAACAGGTTTGGTCGTACAGTGTGTGGTGTTCAGCCACACGGTAATAACACCACCACACACGAACAGATTTAACACACGAACATTTACAGTTCAGACAGGAAATCTCGCCAAAATCTCTCGAGATTAAACGTGACTTCAGAGTAAACAAACAGAGGTACTTTGTGGACTATTTAAAACAGAGGGAAAAATGGTAAAAAAAAAAAAAAAAGGAAAAGGAAAGGTGTTCTTTAAAGAAGTGGAGACAGCGCGACCACCGGACTTTCTGGTAAGTCAGAAGAGCTGTTTTGATTTTATTTTCCGCTCCGTGCGTCTGTCACCTCGCTTTCTGATTGGCGCTCTTAACCCACCACACAACAGGAATATCTGATAAGATTATCTTTGACGTCATCACGATTGTCGGGGCGTCCTTAAGATTGTCGGAAGGGGAAGATTGGGTCCAATATCGGCCTAATTATCCTGCCGTGTGAACCCGGCTTTAGCCTCCCCAAGTTGAAAACATTTGTATTTACACTGCATTTAAATGACTACTACATTTTTTTTACTGAGCCTAGGTCAGTGTAAAGATTAAAGCCTGGTTTCATTTATGCACATTAGCGTTGTGACCCAACATGCACAGACTGTTGTGTGTCTGCTCCCCTTTACAGTTTTTCCACTGTTAATAGTGGCACATACAATTCCAGAAAGTGCAGCATAGTAGCCCAGAAAGAGGAACTATGAGTTTTCAGCCTGCAAGTACAGCATCCAATTTCAATGTCATAAAACTCATTTGCATGTTTTAATATAAACATCCATTTCCTAAACCCACAATGTTTTAATATAGCTATCCAACTCTTTCATTTTTTCCATTATTCTGTCACAGTTCAGGCCCACCATGTAACAGAGATGACAGCAGCAGTGCATAACAGCACGTCAAAAAGCCTCTGCATCACCAGATTACCCATAATTCTTTTGTTTATATCTGCCAGAAGTGACACAGACATGCAATAGCAGAGGACTAAATACTGGCCTTAAATCATTAAGGAATGCATTGTTGACAAAGTCACAGACATGAGTGCTGATGCAGCAAAGAACAAAACTAACATTCTGAGAGAGCCAACAGTCTGAAACCAGCACGTAATAGGAGCAGAAGTTCTATATAATGCAACTGAGAAATCAGAAAACCCTGACTGACATGTCTAAGAGATGCAAGAGCTTATATAAACTGCCTGATGAGGGAATGAGCAGATAAATATAATCAAATACAGTCACGCCTTTGACTGCTTCTGCAACATGCAGCCATAATCATAACAGGAAAAAAAATGTGCATCTAACCCAAATCTAGAGTACTAATCAGAGGACAAATAGAAAAACACACTGAAAATGACAATTGCAATTACAAACATGTGGAGTCTCTTTTTATACAAACATACGCACCGACGCCCTCATTACGAGAGTGCAGGAGCTCAGTGAGTGGTGCAGTGGCTCCCTCAGCTTCGATTGCCTCAGCAGCTTCCTTGTCCTGAGCCAGTTCACACAGCACACCTGCTGCTACACGCTGGATATTCTCTACTGGAGAATATAGCAACTGGAGTACATGGCATGCAGAAAAATAAATAAATAAATAAGACAGAGATAATAAGGGTCTAATATACTTTTGCTGTCAAAAACACGATCCCGCATTATTATCACTTACTGAGGCGTTGCTGGGCCGGTAGCTTAGATTTACATTTACACTACCTGTCCATACCTGCCCGCAGTAACGGGCGGGTATCCCAATACAAGTGATGACGTTTTAGCACGCGGAAGTCAAGAACTGTCCACAGACGATAACATGAAAAGGCGAGAAGTGTGTGTGTTGGTCCCAATATGGATATTCCGGATGAATTCATCATGGATAGTATGACAATGAACAGCAGCCAAAGCAGCCAGCTTGATGAGGACGCCCTGGCGAATTTGGAGAGCAGCGCGGTACCAGCCAACACAACAAAAGTTAAAGTGAGCCAACTTTTTATGTACGCGTTTGCTGGGTGTAGTGCATTTTGAAATAACATTAAATACTGTTAACGTGATTCCACGTGTTGTGTATCTCAGTGTGCTGTCCTCACTCTGAAGTATCAAGTTTTCACCAGCTAGACAGCGAGTTAACGACGCTTCAAATAATCAGACTTTATATCCCTTTGTGCTGGTTTATTTGTAGAATGGCCTCTGACCACTGCCCTCTTTAGGCCGTCTTAAAACTAAAGGAAATACAAAATATACAAAAGATGTTAGCTATCTCACGTAGCAAACTAGCTCTTTACATGCTAATCGTAGGCTAGCACAATAGCTTGCTCACGACTCAACAGAAACATACAAATTTGTGCATATTTTACACAGAACAAAAAGAAAATTATGATTCTGTCTTATCACAATACTTACGGACAAATCTTGTTCAAGGCAACAACGTTATAAGTTAACATCGGCTCAACACATGAACAACCCGGAGCTGTGTACCACCATCTTGGATTCTTCTTCTTTCCTTCCACTATCAACAAAACACTAATGCTAAGCAACCACCAGAGGGCGATCCAGGGCAGCGTACAAAACCACATCACTCAGCTGAACTTATAAAGGGCAGAATACTCATAAGTGCTAATAATGCAAATAACATGCAGTTGTCGTGTGGTATGCATTTTCAGAGGCCCGACGTCCATGCCCAAAATGACAGATATTCGCCCGAGTTAGACATGGCATGGATGTCGGGCCTCTGAAAATGCATACCGCCCTCCAAAAGCATGTTATTGTATTAATATGAGTGCTGCAGAGATTTAAAATATACCGTATTTTCCGCACCATAAGGCACACCTAAAAGCCTTAAATTTTCACAAAAATCGGCCATGCGCCCTATAATCCGGTGCACCTTATGTGCGCACTGAATTCCAAAATCTGTAAAAACGACTGACGTTGTCTTTGATCGTCGGAATATCGGACCATTTCCCGCTGACACAAGGACGTAATACGTAAAGTATGTACGCTAGCAGCGTAGAGTACATACCCTGGCAGCGATAAACCAATCGGAGAACATTACGTAATACGTAAAGTACATACGCTGGTAGCGTAGAGTACGTACGCTGCCAGCGATAAACCAATCAGAGAAGAGTCCGTGAGTCTGTGTTACGTACACTTACCTCCGCCACTCCTCCGGTAGTTACCGTATACTACAGGTATCCTGCAAAACAACGTTTGTCTAAGGACCCCCGAAAATAGCGCCAGCGAAGAGACATGCTTACGAGGCACAATTCAAACTGCAGGCTATCAGTTACGCGGTTGTTAATGGGAATAGAGCAGCTGCGAGAGGAAACAAGAAAATGAACTGCACCAAATTAAAAAGACCAAACGGAGTTTCCGCAGAAACAAAGCGAGGTGGCCACAGCTAGAAGACCAACTGTTCAATTCAGACTTCGATGGATTTGTGACAGAACTGTAATAAAAATAATGTGAGTACCATATTGTTAAATACCGGTAGTTCAAAGTTGTTAAAAAGTTCAAATAAACTCACCGTTTTGCTTCCGTGACTTTTTTTTTTTTTTTGTAGACTATATGTTTTAGCGTGCGCCTTTTGTAAGGGTTAAGTTCCCTCTAATTGAGGGCGCACCTTATAATCCGGTGCGCCTTTTGTAAGGGTTAAGTACCCGCTAATTGAGGGCGCGTCTTATAATCCGGTGCGCCTTATGGTGCAGAAAATACGGTAGTTATATAGGACTGTATGGTTTAGCCCATTTAAGAATAGTCAACAAGAAATGCCTTGCCAGTTTACCTGAACAAAGAGTGGAATGGTATTAAGCCCTCTGATGACAATTCTGTTGTGCACATCCCGGGCCAGGATGTGCAGAGCCCCTGTGCAGCCTTCCACTATTTCCTCCATACGGACTCCCTCCTATTCATTTGAAAGCAGAAGAAGTCAATGAGATGAACAAATTCTCAAACAGAGGTTATGTTTATGTTAATTTGGTTACACACCACAAACTGCTGCTGGTTGCCTCCCATACTAGTGCGCCTCTGAGTGTCCTGGTGAGCCCGGACAAGCAGCTGAACTAGACGGGGGATGGCTCCCTGCTCCCTCAGGGCACTGTGGTTAGCAGGGCAAAGAGCCAGGTTGCGAATAAGCCCAACCGTAGCCTAGACAAGATAGGAGAAAATAAATAAAACCCCTTTCAAGTTAATATTGTTCCTCTCTCATTTCCGGACATCAGAAAAGTACATGTGAGGACATTTATAGTAAACAATCAAGACCTTGATTAGTGGCCAGTGGGATGGAGGATGCAGTAGCTTGACCACAACAGGCAGGCCATAATGAAGGCGCACAGCATTCTGGGCCATTTCAGCATCCTGGTGGCGAGAGGTGAGATGACGTAGCGCACAAACGGCTGGCTCTGTGATGTCCTCTCTGTCACCAGCCCGAAGGACTGTTCGCACCAGAGCCTCAATGCCACCAACCTAATGCAACAAGACATTTAAGTATTACCACGTACAAAGAAGAAAAAAAAAATAAAAAATCACATTACACTACCAAGCTACCAGAAATGCACAATACCACACCCACCCACACACACACACAATTTTAAACCACCAGTGTTTCCCAAAAGGCATTACCTGGCAAACCATGAGTTTGTTACTGTAGTTGTTGCAGGTCAGGTTGGAGAGAATGCCAGCAGCACATGTCACTACATTGATGTCATCACTGCCCAGCAACTGGACCAGAGTACCGAGGAGACCCTCCATTCCCTCCTGGAGAGACCGAGGGGTGGGAATGAATGAAAGAAAGAAAAACAAAAGATGAAAAACAGCAGTGTCCATTCTTAGCGTTTCTCTCATACAATGTAAACTATCCAAACACTATAAAATGGTAAACTATAAAGTTAAGTGGCTCTGAAGCCTCAAAATCCAAATCATCTTTTTTCTTTAACAGTTATTCTATACTATAGTGAGAGGAGGAGATACACAACACATGCAAAAATCTCCCAGATTGGAAACTAACTGAGGAATGCAGTATGTATTCTGTACTGTAACTTTTACAACAAAGCAGCCACTTCTAATGTGATTAAACAGCTGAAATGACACTATATGCCAATGTCATCCATTCTGAAGACTGAACTCAGAAACAAACAAGACATTACCAAGCAAGAGATACCTGTTTAGTGGCAGCATCTGAAAGGTTCCTCAGAGTCCAAAGGCAATTCTGGACAAGACGCTGACTAGGATCTGTCAGGTGGAGTCCCAACGCCTGCATACCTCCTACACATACACAAGACAAAGCAAACATAAGCCACCTTACACCTCTTAACATGCCACAAGTACTTCTTTAATATAGCTAAAGCAGCTGCAAAGAGTCCCACAATTGTATGACCATGCAAGCCTGCATTTGTGATACATATCCCAGTGTACCAGGGGTCTATTCTATTTTAATATCATTGGCATTGCACGTACCAGCTTCTACAATGGCAGGCTTGTTGCTTGAGCAAACAGAAAGCACTTTGAGAACTCTGCTCGTAGTCCACAGCAGTTTCTCATATGTGAATGTCCTCATGATGTTGACCAGGGCCTGGGGACCACCACTGGCCAGAATGATGAGCTAAAATTGACAAGAAAGACAATGTACACATTGACTACAAAATATTACCAGTGAGAGCTTAAATTTTATGATGACATTTCCCGTTGTTGTGCAGGCCTGAGAGTTCACTGTACAAAAGCTGAGGGCTGCCAAGCCTGAAGATTTCTGAAAGTACCCCACTAAAACAAAGAGCTGCTGAAGACTTCTGCCCTTTCCTGCTGCGTTGCTGCAGGCAGTAAATTAAACATCACTGCTAATCACCTGTGTTTTTCTGAATGTGCTCGACACTAAAAGCATTATCATGTCAAAGCAGCTGCTAAACAGTCAAACAAACTGAAAATCCTTCTGTAATTTGGGTTACTGATGTTAACAAGTTAGGAGAGCTTTCCTAAAAACAGACATTATCAACAGAATTCTTCAAGAAGTTGTTTAGAAACACGAGATCCCCAAAATATATTCTACAACATGGAGAGCAAAGTACAATAAAACGGACAGTGGCCTAATATGGCGAGAAATGACACGAGTAAATTAGTAAAATCCTAAAACTGAAGACCACAAACTTAAAAAAAAAAAAAAAAAAAAGTCTTGGCAAGCGCCAAGGCTAGCATCAAGAAATTTAACACTTACCCAACTTTCTGCAAATGATACAGTGAATAAACTTGCAATTTGCAGAAAAAAAAAAACAATTAATCTGCATCGAAATAAATATTTTATATACGCAGCGTCCAGCGCAGTGTGCGTGGCAGCTGGTAGAACAAAGAACGGCGTCCAGCTATGAACACAGCAGGTGGGATCGTCACAACGACATCCGTGCTATTGCACGAAGCAAATGCACTCATGTAAATGGGCCTTTACACTGGTAATGAAAGACATGCTTTTGGATTATAAACTAAAAAATTCAACTTCTTAGAATAACTAAAAGAACAAGATAGTGGGGGTGGGGGGTGCTGCCGCCTTTGTGCATATGATCACCGTACCAGCATGTTGGTCCTAATCAAATAATTTTCATTCAGTCAAGAAACATGTTATGTCTGTGCACAAAAAGTACAAAGACACAAACAAAATCCTGGAGGGTGTTTAAACACCTGCTTCAATAGCATTAACTTTATCATTTAAGAAGACTCACAACACACACACATGAAGGGGTGACAGCTTTTCAACCTAGAAGAAGTTACTAAATGCTAACTGACAGAGTCATCAGTTCATATTCCAATACCTTGCTCTCCTGGTTGCCATAGGCCAAGATCTGCAGGCAGTCAGTTGTGATTGCCAGGAACTTGACGTTAGTATTAGACAACAAGGCCACCATCTTCTGCAGTCCTCCAGCTAGGCGAACTGCCATCTTGGCCCCTTCTTGATGCAGCAGCAGGTTGTGAAGTGTGGTGATGGCATAGAACAACACACTATCCACTGGTGAGCTGGGGACAAAAACAAATCAAGACAGACCAATTTAGCTATAAAGACGCTCAGCTCGTCAACAAATAAAAAGCTACACCATCGGAGGTTTCATCCAAGGGAACCAGTGTTAGTTTAACATGTCACCGTTTTCGATATTAAAAAGATCTGACAAGGCTGCTTGATGTTTTGCGGCTGGCTGGCTGCAACTGTTCGAAATGCAAAAATATTTGACTAGTTTTAACCTACCCGTGCGCTTGTTTACCTCAATAAGTATGTAACAACACTTAAAAACTTCTGATTATACAGTTGACATATTAACTTAGCCTGTTTTGGCGAAACACTGCACAGAATCATAAATCAATGTTTGTTACTTTACATTTACTGAGCTCAATAGGAACATATACAAAACACAGGAAAGAAGATTAAAAAAAATATATATATATAGAAAAATTCCAGAATGCCCCTTTAATACCAACTGATATACCACCTTTGTGTTGGTTTTTGTCAGAGCATTTGAAGAGTTAAGTCTGTGATGATCCACATATATTAATGCTGGGCTGACCATTCATGTACCATCAGATGAGCATCTCCTCAGCATGTGATTTCAAGGATGATCTCTTCCCCTCAACTCAGGAGATCACCTGAGTGAAAGCTCAGTACGCAGACCAGCACAATGTTGGCACTGTATTGCAGATGGTCAGCCAGCACTAGGGTCTGCTCCTTTCTCTGCCACTAACCAAGGCAGCCTCTACATTTGGAGTTGGTCCGCGGGCACCAGGCTGTGGCTGCGCACTGCTCCTAGTGGTTGGATTGTGTCTAACTGTAACTAGGATGGGTTAAATGCAGAGGAGAAATTACTCTATGTCCAATGACAGTGAAGGCCCTTTACACTTTAGGGGTTTATGCATGTCAATGACGTACCCATACGAATGAAAGTGTAATCAAAACAACGATGAAATTGGGGGGGGGGGGGGGGGGGAATTGCAGCCAAGTACACAAGACTGGAAAAGTCTTATGTGATGGGTGCAAGACAGTACGGCTCACCCCAACATCTTCACAAGTGCAGGAATTCCCCCAGACTTGAAGATTGCAAGGAGTCCCTCACGGTGGTGGGATAGATTGTGCAGGGTTCCAGCAGAGCAACGAGCCGTTTCAACATCACCAGTGTTCTGCATAGCACGGACAACTGCCGAAACCATTTGTGGTGAACGCATCAAAGCATGACGAGACGCCTCCTTCTTCGACAACTGATGCACCATTACAGCTGCCTTGTTCACAACAACCTAAACAGATACGACAGAAACACACAGATTAAGAAGGGGTGCAAACTGGGCTGCTAATAATGTACTCAAGTTTCTCAGTCCTCTTATGCCCATATGAATATATATGTCCATTAGTGTGTCAGTGAAACTGGTACATGTTTAAAGTACTGTAACCCATCATCAGAATTTATTCATTTGTACATATACCTGATCCTCGTCATTGAGCAGTTTGGTCAGCTCAGGGATAGCACGAGTGGCTAACTCTGCATCATCTTGGTAGTTAATGAGGTTGACCACAGCATGCTTCAACATTTGTGACGGTTCTGCCAAGCGCTGCACTGCAGTAGGGTGGGCAGCATCTAGCTGTGTGGGTGGGATCTGGATGCCTTCCTCCAAGGTCTCTGGGAACATGGCAGCACGTACCCGCTGGGCCCGAGTCATGGCATAACCCTCAATGTCTAAAAAAGAAATACTATCACATTTTAACCACCGACACCTCATCTGACAATTATTATTATTATTAATAATATAGACAAGGTCGGGTAGGATTACATGTATGTATGTACATACAGTTGGATTACTTGTAATCTGATTACTTTTGGATTACATTTCAAAGTAATCCTACCCAACTCTGATTATAGACACCGCTTTTCAGGCAAATACACCACTGAGGTGCAACAAATGCTGTATCCAATTCCGTTCTTTTAGTAAGTCAGGCACAGAAATACTTTCCCCACCTCTGATATTAACACATACCTGTAGCCTCAGGAGTAAAAGGTTGGTTGAACTCCCAGTCATACAGAGTTGGATCTTCCTCCTCTGCATCGGGGTTTCCTTTGCCACTCAGAGATGGTGCTGTGGTCGTGACTCCAGACTGAATGCCTGAGTCCAGGTAGGACTGCTGCTGCCACTGGCTCACTGCAGCCTTGCTGTCTCCCATTGCCATGTCCAACTCCATCAAATCAGCTACACAAATGTGAGAGAAATTGGAAAAAAAAAAAGGATTCAAGATTAGGAGAAACGGCAAACTTCACGTTAAAACATGCTTAAGTTTGTGTCTGCAATAAAAAAAAGAGAATAATCTTAAAAGATTTTACTAATCTTTATCGTAATGTGGAGAAGACATCTAATGCTAAGATATGGATATTGAGGGGGAAAAAAAGACAATGTTTAAGTGACAACATACAAGTAACACTGTACAAGATGAATTATTACAAGCATGCACTCATACAGGATTCTCTCCAGGATTTTTTTCACAGCATAGGGGCAACAACGTAGCCGTGTGATGAGCATTGCAGGCGCAAGTATTGTAGGACAGTCCAGAATTTCCCCCCTACCCCAAAAAATCTTGAAATTTATAAGCCTTTGAAACACTATTTCTTGCATTTTGATGGCCACTTTTGCTAAAAAAAAAAAAAAAAAAAGCTAGAGCTGGATCTTCCCTATGCTGCTTAAATGACAGGATAAGAGTCCAAATCACAGCGTAAGCCGGGGATCCAAATCACAACATAGGGCCCCCCCTACGCTCAACTACGCTGGCGAGAACCCTGTCATACATGAGTTTATGGCATGGAAGTTACTGTACAGATTATGTGTTAATGGAGAAAGAGTGTTTAAATGTGATCTAACTTTTAGAAAAGCTTACTTAATGGTGAAATGTTTGCCATAATCTTTTTTGTTTTTAACTGGCATGGAAAACCATGAGGAAACTGAGCATACTTTTTCAGTTATCCAGGTTAGAAAATGAACAAAGGTGTCCACCAATTCAATATTATAAAGAGACATTGAATGGAATCGTTTGCAGCTATAAGGAAAAACAATATCTTCAGTAATATTCTGCAATGCATGTTTATTTGGTCAAGGTACTTTCACAAAAGATATCAAAACACACTTAACTATTGTGTGAGACTAACACTACCAGTGTGTACATGTTGTAGGGTACTACTCTGTTAACTTTGCCCAGTTAGCTGACTGGCCAGCAATTCCATTTGTTGGAAGTAATGTTTGTAGGTTCCTTAGATCACTGACCATTGTGTTCATAAAGACTGATTCTGCTAGTTCTATTGTTTAATCAACCGGTTTGGTAACCGGTTTACATTTTGAGGCTTTTTTTTAATATTTAAACTCTTTGAACTACTTAAATGTGAGTATTTTCTGTTTTTTTTGTTGTTTTTTTTGCTAGCTGCTTTGATCCTATCTGGCAGCAAATTGAATATATTTAAGCTATGGGCGAAACAAGATATCCGAAGGAATCATCTTGGACTCTGGATAACACTGACAGAGTTTTAACCCCTTTTTTTTTGACAAATGTGGGCCTGACACCTAACTTTAAAAAAAAAAAATCATTCAATTAATAGCTCATTAAAATAATTGCCCTACTTTACTTTCTCTAAAAATAGTTCCTTTGCCTCTTTCTTCACGTTGCTCTTATCAGTGTCCATCCATGGGTCCCCCCCAACCCCCTCCTCTGTTGATTAGGCTTCTTGTTTGTCACAGTCACCATCACCATTGTTAATGTTTTGGCAGCGGCTATCCATATGTAGCCACATTCATATAATTATTTTGGTCTGCAGCATCTCTCTCAGTCAATATAGGTCACATGATCATGAGGCTACACAGCCTACTTGTACATGTATTTGCTGATACGTAGATCCCAAAACTACATTAATGACAACCATTAATCCTAAGAAGACTGCACTATGTACAAAATAGAATTTGAAATTATTAACACAGCTACATACAAATAGCCACTTCCTATTGTTTTGCATGCCCTAAAATATAGCAACCTCTACCCAGAACAATATCCTATTAACTAAGTTGCCCATTCTCTATACTGATGTCATCCTCAAAGTATAAATGTGGGATTCTTCTTAGATGTAAGTGTTTCGCTTGAAGGAGAAACATAAGATGCAACAAAAAAACAAGCCTATTGTCAGCACGGTGGTGTAGTGGTTAGCACTGATGCCTCACAGCAAAAAAGTTGTCGCTTCCCGCCCTTTCTGTGTGGAGTTTGTATATTCTCCCCCGTGTCCGCATGGGTTTCCTCCGGGTACGCCGGTTTCCTTCCACAATCAAAGAAATGCTTATTAATGAATGTGTATGAATGAGGTTGTAGTCGGAGGGGCCATAGGCGCAGAATGGCAGCCACACTTCTGTCAGTCTGCCCCAGGGCAGCTGTGGCTACACTAGTAGCTTACTACCACCAAGATGTGTCAATGTGCGAGTGATTGCATAACGCACTTTGTAAGTGCTTTAGCAATAATAAGGCACTCTATAAATCAATGTCACCATTATTATTATGGGTTAACGTAAGGTGCTCACCTTGCCTATTGGGTTACAGTATCCCATCTTTTTTTTTTTTTTCAACCAAAATTCTTATGAGGGATATATGTCATGAATTATTGTGCATTTTTTATACTTACACTGGGTAGCCATTATTCTCGCCTGCCCTCAGCCTGCACAGCAAATATGTCTGTTAAAAAAAAGGAAATAAGCACATGGGGGAAAAGAAGCCAACTTCACTCAACCTTGAGCTCTTGTTTGCCAAAGCCACGTCTAAACGTGACATGTGTTCCTGCTGCGTGGCGTGAAGAATAATAAAAACGTTGTCTGGTGCGCTGGCTCTGAGTCGGTCGCTTGTTTGGTTTGCTAACGCAACTGTGAGGGGAAACGCCGAGCCTCCACCACCAGCCGAAAGAGCAAAGCGGTGGGTATTTCCAGGCCAGCATGAACACAATTCACCATTCAGCAGCAAAAGAAACATCAAAGGCATATTTCTCTCCCTCCCCCTACAGCGGCCAAGTTCTGACCTCGCAGCTTGGGTGTCTAGCGAGACAAACTACCACCCTCCGCCCCACGATCACTTCCACGACTCCTCCTCTCATACTGGGTCCAACTGCGAGCACAATGGCCAAAGAAAACCCCGACCAAAAGTTTTAAATGTGTCATCACACAGGCCGTTTCTCAACGGCAAAAGATAACAGAGCTAATCAGCTAGCTAACAGGTTGGCTAGCTTACCTTGAAAGCTCACACGGGTAACCTAGCGAGCGTAGCTAACCTGCGAGCTAGTTAGCTAACATAAACAAACAACTTAAGGCTTCGTCAATCCAAAATTCTCAAGACTCGTCCCGAAACAGTCTCGATGGGAGCTGTAATGGGAATGAGTCCTTCCATTAACTAAATCGATACTTGCACACAAACCCCACGCCTTCTTTAAAATTCGATTTAACTAGCTTAGCATAGCTAGCCAGGACATATGAAAAGTAGTTCCAAGCGCCACCGTACAAAACCTGCCGTGCTGTCTTCCAAATCAGAAAACCCCACCGGAGCCCCCTCCCTATTAAAGATGATTTTCTTTAGCCGAACAGCCATTAACGCGCCGTAAATACCTTTTTATACAACACGTACTGAACACACAATGTTTACCAGAGTCAAGCTGCTCCCCCGTGGCTGTTTTCAGGACGATAGTTTTCCTTTCTTTCGGGTGAAAATAGGAAAAGGCAGCTTAGGTGAACCACCCGTAAAACACCGAAGCACACCCGCTGCTGCGCCACCGATGACACTTACGCCTGTAGGCGAAGGCCAAAAACTGGTATTCCGCCGCGTTCGAAAATATAGGGCGCATTTTTTTTCAATTATATATATTAATATTTGGATGACTGCAGTAGTATTGCATAGAGTAAAATGCACTCAATTAAAAGACCCACTGTAAAAATACATGTGTATATAGGCATGTTTTTAAAAAGATAGTTCTATTAAATAAATAAATAAATAAATAAATAAATATGGAATGAATAAAACCTGTAAGTATGCCACAACACAGAAAAGTATTAAAATATTATCTTGAACACACAAGAATGCAACATGCTTGTTTTACTGTGTGAAATAATAAGCAACCAATGGTGCAATTGAAATGGTGAAATTCATTTGTATTCTTAAACGGTGTATTTCAACATTTAATAAAGAATTAAAAAGAAAAAAGGAATAGGAGGCTATTCCCAGTGAGTAGGTGTCAAGGCGATGAATCTTTCGAAGAAAAAGCCGCTGACGACTGGATGTCTGTCGATCTCCTCGGAGAATCCTTGGGTATCCTTAGTGGCAAAGGAGTGGGTACTTAGTGAGTGTAAGATGAGGAGTATCACTTGTAGTGTGAGGGAATGTTATCTTTGACATTTTGTTCATGTGGCACATTTTTGGGGGGCATGATCCAGCACAGAGGTGCCTGAGTGTTGAGGACCCCAATAGCTGGAGATGGCCAGGGTGGGAGATGCCCACCTTTCACCTGGCTGTGGCAGATAGATGGATTCTTTTGAGATGTGGGGATGGACCAGTTGTCTGCCTGGGTTGTTGTCATCCAGGACCCAGGGCAGCTCCTTGGTGGTGCCTCTCTTTTAATTCATTTTATTAGGAAACGGAGCGGGCCGCAGGCTCAACTTTATCCAAATTCTGGGTCTTTAGGTGAAGCTTAGTGCTAGTGGCCGGCGATCAAATGGACTGCATTTATATAGCGCTTTTCCATCTGCATCAGACACTCAAAGCGCTTTACAGTTATGCCTCACATCCACCCCGATGTCAGGGTGCTGCCATACAAGGCGCTCACTACACAACGGGAGCAATAGGGGATAAAAGGCCTTGCCCAAGGTCCCTTAGTGATTTTCCAGTCAGGCGGTGATCACCTTAGTATTTTTTTTTCTTGTTTCTTAATGGTGGCAAATTATACTGTATTGTTTGTCTTTCTGATGCCTGATTGTTTTTTTTTTCTGTTTCCATCCAGAGATGGGTGTGGTGTCTGTTCTGGGAACCCTCCTGTCCTGTGCACCGGCAACATTTCCTATATGTTCATTTTGTGAATTGTTTTGTAATTTGTGTCTGTAACATGGCCCAAGCAGAGGGTCACCCCTTTGAGTCTGGTGTGCTTAAGGTTTCTTCCTCAGAGAGAGTTTTTCCTTACCACTGCTGCTCTGGGGTTAGTAAGGTTAGACCTTACTTGCGTAAAGCGCCTTGAGGCAATTTTGATGTGATCTGAAACTATATAAATGAAATAAATTGAAACTGAACTGAAATTGAAATTGGTGTGTCTGTGGCGAAGCTCGGGTCCAGCACATACTCTTTGACTTGACACAATTGATCACCCATTGCTGGAAAGAAGTCTGTGCACTACTTCAAAGTGGACCAATGGAAACTGTTACTATGATTAGCAGTATGGGTGGTCTGATAATTTTTTAAAAACTTTATTTCAATAAATCCTCGTCTGATATTCATCTAAATATGTCAAAGGACTAAAAGCAAATAGTTAGAATAGTTCAATTAATTTGAATGAAGTAATAAGGAAATAGGCTTGCAAATGGAAACACCCCCCCCCCCCCCAACTGACATAGAAAGGAAATCTTGTGTGATGCAATTTAACGAGAAAATCTAAGCTGACGAGCACCAAAAACAAACTGCAAATGAACACAGGAAAGTCCACAAAAGTGACTAATGGACTGTGTTTATATCGCGCTTTCCATCTATATCAGAAGCTCAAAGCACTTTACAGTAATGCTTCACATTCACACCGATATCTTGGAGCATCCAGGAAGATGGGGGTTTGAACCAAGAATCCTCTGGTCTCAAGGCCACTGCCTATCCACTAGACCTTCACCTCTCTGTAATTAAGCTGCATAAAGTGGCCTTTTGTTTGTTTAAAGGTACAAATAGTCTTAAATAAGGTTTGAAACATTATGATTTATAGGCAGCCGTTCATCACGTGGAAGACGGCAGCTACACCGGCTTTTGCAACTTTGGAACTCTCAGTAAATCATATTTAAAGACTGTAAAATGTGTGTGTGTAACATTGTGATACTCGGATAATTATAATATATACACCAAGATCATATTTTTAACTAAAATACATTCTACAATTTATTTATTTGGTTATACCTTACGTTTACTTTGCCTTTTTGTTCAAATCATTTTAGACAACCCAGACTCACGGCAGTTCATGATGGCATTACAAAAAGTCAATTAATCTACGGGTTTGTGATATCAATCAATCAATCAATCAATTTTTTTATATAGCACCAAATCACAACAAACAGTTACCCCAAGGCGCTTTATATTGTAAGGCAAGGCCATACAATAATTATGTAAAACCCCAACGGTCAAACGACCCCCTGTGAGCAAGCACTTGGCTACAGTGGGAAGGAAAAACTCCCTTTTAACAGGAAGAAACCTCCAGCAGAACCAGGCTCAGGGAGGGGCAGTCTTCTGCTGGGACTGGTTGGGGCTGAGGGAGAGAACCAGGAAAAAGACATGCTGTGGAGGGGAGCAGAGATCGATCACTAATGATTAAATGCAGAGTGGTGCATACAGAGCAGAAAGAGAAAGAAACAGTGCATCATGGGAACCCCCCAGCAGTCTACGTCTATAGCAGCATAACTAAGGGATGGTTCAGGGTCACCTGATCCAGCCCTAACTATAAGCTTTAGCAAAAAGGAAAGTTTTAAGCCTAATCTTAAAAGTAGAGAGGGTGTCTGTCTCCCTGATCTGAATTGGGAGCTGGTTCCACAGGAGAGGAGAGGAGCCTGAAAGCTGAAGGCTCTGCCTCCCACTACTCTTACAAACCCTAGGAACTACAAGTAAGCCTGCAGTCTGAGAGCGAAGCGCTCTATTGGGGTGATATGGTACTACGAGGTCCCTAAGATAAGATGGGACCTGATTATTCAAAACCTTATAAGTAAGAAGAAGAATTTTAAATTCTATTCTAGAATTAACAGGAAGCCAATGAAGAGAGGCCAATATGGGTGAGATATGCTCTCTCCTTCTAGTCCCCGTCAGTACTCTAGCTGCAGCATTTGAATTAACTGAAGGCTTTTTAGGGAACTTTTAGGACAACCTGATAATAATGAATTACATAGTCCAGCCTAGAGGAAATAAATGCATGAATTAGTTTTTCAGCATCACTCTGAGACAAGACCTTTCTGATTTTAGAGATATTGCGTAAATGCAAAAAAGCAGTCCTACATATTTGTTTAATATGCGCTTTGAATGACATATCCTGATCAAAAATGACTCCAAGATTTCTCACAGTATTACTAGAGGTCAGGGTAATGCCATCCAGAGTAAGGATCTGGTTAGACACCATGTTTCTAAGATTTGTGGGGCCAAGTACAATAACTTCAGTTTTATCTGAGTTTAAAAGCAGGAAATTAGAGGTCATCCATGTCTTTATGTCTGTAAGACAATCCTGCAGTTTAGCTAATTGGTGTGTGTCCTCTGGCTTCATGGATAGATAAAGCTGGGTATCATCTGCGTAACAATGAAAATTTAAGCAATACCGTCTAATAATACTGCCTAAGGGAAGCATGTATAAAGTGAATAAAATTGGTCCTAGCACAGAACCTTGTGGAACTCCATAATTAACTTTAGTCTGTGAAGAAGATTCCCCATTTACATGAACAAATTGTAATCTATTAGACAAATATGATTCAAACCACCGCAGCGCAGTGCCTTTAATACCTATGGCATGCTCTAATCTCTGTAATAAATTTTATGGTCAACAGTATCAAAAGCAGCACTGAGGTCTAACAGAACAAGCACAGAGATGAGTCCACTGTCCGAGGCCATAAGAAGATCATTTGTAACCTTCACTAATGCTGTTTCTGTACTATGATGAATTCTAAAACCTGACTGAAACTCTTCAAATAGACCATTCCTCTGCAGATGATCAGTTAGCTGTTTTACAACTACCCTTTCAAGAATTTTGAGAGAAAAGGAAGGTTGGAGATTGGCCTATAATTAGCTAAGATAGCTGGGTCAAGTGATGGCTTTTAAGTAATGGTTTAATTACTGCCACCTTAAAAGCCTGTGGTACATAGCCAACTAACAAAGATAGATTGATCATATTTAAGATCGAAGCATTAAATAATGGTAGGGCTTCCTTGAGCAGCCTGGTAGGAATGGGGTCTAATAAACATGTTGATGGTTTTGGATGAAGTAACTAATGAAAATAACTCAGACAGAACAATCGGAGAGAAAGAGTCTAACCAAATACCGGCATCACTGAAAGCAGCCAAAGATAACGATACGTCTTTGGGATGGTTATGAGTAATTTTTTTCTCTAATAGTTAAAATTTTGTTAGCAAAGAAAGTCATGAAGTCATTACTAGTTAAAGTTAATGGAATACTCAGCTCAATAGAGCTCTGACTCTTTGTCAGCCTGGCTACAGTGCTGAAAAGAAACCTGGGGTTGTTCTTATTTTCTTCACTTAGTGATGAGTAGAAAGATGTCCTAGCTTTACGGAGGGCTTTTTATAGGGCAAACAGACTCTTTTTCCAGGCTAAGTGAAGATCTTCTAAATTAGTGAGACGCCATTTCCTCTCCAACTTACGGGTTATCTGCTTTAAGCTACGAGTTTGTGAGTTATACCACGGAGTCAGGCACTTCTGATTTAAAGCTCTCTTTTCAGAGGAGCTACAGCATCCAAAGTTGTCTTCAATGAGGATGTAAAACTATTGACGAGATACTCTATCTCACTTACAGAGTTTAGGTAGCTACTCTGCACTGTGTTGGTATATGGCATTAGAGAACATAAAGAAGGAATCATATCCTTAAACCTAGTTACAGTGCTTTCTGAAAGACTTCTAGTGTTAATGAATCTTATTCCCACTGCTGGGCAGTCCATCAGAGTAAATGTAAATGTTATTAAGAAATGATCAGACAGAAGGGAGTTTTCAGGGAATACTGTTAAGTCTTCTATTTCTATACCATAAGTCAGAACAAGATCTAAGATATGATTAAGTGGTGGGTGGACTCATTTACTTTTTGAGCAAAGCCAATAGAGTCTAATAATAGATTAAATGCAGTGTTGAGGCTGTCATTCTCAGCATCTGTTGGATGTTAAAATCGCCCACTATAATTATCTTATCTGAGCTAAGCACTAAGTCAGACAAAAGGTCTGAAAATTCACAGAGAAAACTCACAGTAACGACCAGGTGGACGATAGATAATAACAAATAAAACTGGTTTTTGGGACTTCCAATTGGATGGACAAGACTAAGAGTCAAGCTTTCAAATGAATTAAAGCTCTGTCTGGGTTTTGATTAATTAATAAGCTGGAATGGAAGATTGCTGCTAATCCTCCGCCCCGGCCCGCGCTACAAGCATTCTGACAGTTAGTGTGACTCGGGGGTGTTGACTCATTTAAACTAACATATTCATCCTGCTGTAACCAGGTTCTGTAAGGCAGAATAAATCAATATGTTGATCAATTATTATATCATTTACCAACAGGGACTTAGAAGAGAGAGACCTAATGTTTAATAGACCACATTTAACTGTTTTATGTCTGTGGTGCAGTTGAAGGTGCTATACTTATTTTTTCTTTTTGAATTTTTATGCTTAAATAGATTTTTGCTGGTTATTGGTGGTCTGGGAGCAGGGCACCGTCTCTACGGGGATGGGGTAATGAGGGGATAGCAGGGGGAGCGAAGCTGCAGAGAGGTGTGTAAGACTACAACTCTGCTTCCTGGTCCCAACCCTGGATAGTCACGGTTTGGAGGATTTAAGAAAATTGGCCAGATTTCTAGAAATGAGAGCTGCTCCATCCAAAGTGGGATGGATGCCGTCTCTCTAACAAGACCAGGTTTCCCCAGAATCTTTGCCAATTATCTATGAAGCCCACCTCATTTCGTCATAGTCATATCGCTTTCGTGACGGGGGCAAGAAACGCAGGGTGATGGGGGTCTGGGCAAGTTATGGTTTGGGTGAGGATTATAAGTAGTAAATTTAAAAAACATGTCACAAAACGCATCCCATTTTTGTGATTGGCACAGAAGAAAGTGTGAGACTGGGCTGAGTTTAACATGTCAAACAACCAGGAAGGGCTGCTCTATGTCACAGCCATCTTACAAACATCAGGGGGCAGTAAATCTTCACATCAAGATTTCCAGTAGGAAAATTGAATGTCTGGTCACAAATTAGTAGTGTACTCACTTTCAAAATGCCTCATTTATAACATAACTACAGCAACAGGTGACAACACTGTGACAGATATGACGGAAACTGACCAACTGAAGAGATGTTGGTGAAAAGTTGGAAAAAACATCATAGCAAATATGAAGGAAATCCACTGAACTGGGGATGAGATCTGAATCCAGAAAGACAGAAAGATGGACCAGCATCTCAATTTCACCACATGGGCTTCTCATAGCCGGAGCTAATTATGTCCGCCAAGGACATGATAAAATCATTGGCGTTTATACGTATATTTGTCTCTGTTAGCAGGATTACATCAAAACTACTGCACGGATTTTGACGACATTTTCGCCACAGATAGATATTAGCCCATGGAAGACGCCACTGAATTTTGGAGGCAATCCAGATCCGGATTCTGGATCAAGATTTCACTTTGTACTTCACGGATTCTCACCAAATTTGCACCACAGATATGATACAAATAATTAATGTTTATTAGTTCAATGGTACGATTATTTCACACAGTGAAAGATGGAATGTTCCATTCATTGAGGTAAAGCTGTTATTTATTAGGGCATAGAAGACTCCACTGAATTTCGGAGGTGATCCAGATCGGCGGCCGTCAGAAATCTCAGATTCCTCGTTATTATAGGTGGATGTGGTTGGCAATTATGTGAAATAGCAAAGTATTAAACCAACACTGAGATTTATGTGAATTTGTCAGTTTGGTAGTTATAAATGGAACGCTACCTCACTGTTCTCTCACGACTGTCCCTTATCTAAATTGTGTGTTAAGCCCCGGCCACACGGCACTATCAAAGGACACCGAAGCCAAAACGAAACAAGAATCTGGACTTACGTTGACACTGTTTAACGTCGTCCAGCTTCGTTCCTGTAGTTGCCGCTTCATCAGAATTTTCAAAACTGTTGAAAACGTGAACGAACCCCAACGACAACTTCAATTCATCCGTATTTCCATTTTGCTTTGTCTTGACGGTTCCTCATCGTTTGCGTAGTTCCTGTACAGTCAGCATTCCGTTTACTGTCGTTCAACCTCCCAGTCCGAAGTCTTGCACGAACATTGATGATATCAGAACGGATCAATAACTAAAGATCTGACAAGATGAACGTGACTCGTCTATGTGGACGAAAAGCAACGTCATACAGAAACAATAGTGGCAAGAACGTTTTATCAACTACTCTATTTACACGTTCGTATGCTGTCTTTGGCTGGAGAGGCTGTGCGCACGTTTGCATGCCGTCTGTGCGCACACGCACGACTGGAATGTGCGTGTGCGCACAGTTTTTGTGAAGACAGACCTGTTGTCAAGACAACTCTTGCACCTGCAGGTGCTGTGGAGAGCGCACGTTGGCTGCAGAAATGATCACAGGCTGGCACTCGGTCTGATACCTGCTGTCAAGTCACGTCATAATTAATGTTTTGTTTTGATTTTGTTTAAAGCGTCAAGGTCGCTGTTGGGTGATTCTTTAACTACGGACACTATTGGCCTTGTAAATGTAATTTCCACCACACCATTGCCTTACAATATAAAGCGCCTTGGGGCAACTGTTTGTTGTGATTTGGCGCTATATACATGTGCTCTGATGTCACTGTTTATCTCCATAGAAACTACCCAAACAATCTTTCATACAAACTGTTTAAAGGGACATTACAGTGTTGTGGTGGAAATTACGGCAATAGTGTGGGACATTTTGTTTAAAAAAACCACAACAGTTGTATGACATTGAATACCCCAATTATGTTTTGATTATTTTACTGACATTTTATTCAGAGATATTTTAAAACATTAGAAAAAAACGTTTCTTTACCATTCATTTTTATTATTGAAGATCAAATGTCTGGTGTGGGACAAGCACAAAACGGCAATATTTGCATATAATGATGCTGAAAAAAGGTGAAAAAGTCATCATAGACTACTCGAACAAAGTTCTTAACACACTTTCATTGTAAAGATAACTATAAAAGTGTGAAATTTCCCCTTTTTTCTGTTTTTCATACAATATGATCAAAGGACATAAGTGCCCATAATCTAAGAATCACCCTGTTCGCTTGTTTTTGTTTTGTTAGTTTTAGTTTTGTTTTTTTTCTGCGTGCTGGACTCGCAGGCTTTTCAGTGATGGGAGAAGTTTGGCTCATTTTTTGTCGACGATTGTGACTTTTTATTCCTTCGTTCAGCGATCGTTGTGTGCCGTGTGACCGGGCCCTAGTGATATCATCTGGTCAGAGGTGGGCAACAATGGTGCTGTTGTGTGCATCTGATCCCCATCCGATCTCACAAATGAAGCAGAGCAGTTTTAATTAGACCTGATCTGGATATTATTAAAATAACTGTACTACTGTGTACTACTTACACCACTGGCATAAATTCTGTCAGGCATTTTACTCTCCTGTAACATTCCCAAACCAAGTAATCCAACTTTTTCCTTTTCTTTTGCATCAAAAAAAAGAAATGCCAAGAGGATGAATCCGAATAAATACACCTTTTATTAGACTGATTAACAGATCTGATTATACAAACGCCAACACAGAGCTCTGAAATAACAGGACCAATCAGCAAGACAATGACTGTACAACCTTGACATAACCTTAAGGTCTGACCCCCTGCACATCCCCTCCCCACACCAACTATGGAATTTCACTAACGCTTATGTTTGTACAATTAAAGCTCAGCTACCCTCCCACGCGGTCACATTCCCTTTTTATAGTGCCCTGTCAGTTATCTACAAGTTTGAACAGTTTTACCATAGAGGGGAGCTAATGCATGGCTGTGACATTCTGTAGTGTAGTCTCGGTCAGGGTTCAGATCCTGCAGTGTCTTCGAAATGGCTGTCAAAATGCGGGAATTCCTTATGCACTGTTTTAAGAGGTTCTTAAACTTAACAGCTGTCCTTCCCTTTTGTTGAAAGTGCAAACAAGTTTCAACATACAGGTCTAGTTTGAAGTAACTTAACTGATTAACCTCCAACCACCTCACTCACTCTATCATACATACACACACACGTCCCTTCATCTTAGAAAACAAGAGTAGAGTTTTAAATCAGTCATATTTTTGTTTTGGAACTCTTCATCCGTCCAAATTACTGGCCAAGCACGACTTGCCCTCACATGTATTCAACAATCCTTCCAGTACCCTATGTGCAGTTTCTTCAACACGTGCCCTTCAGCAAATCCTGCAGTTAAAAACAGTAACTGTACCACCCCAAATGGATGGAAATGACATCGCCTCTTTCCTACCTCTCTCATTTTTAAACACATTTCCAGTTTGTGCACACTTTTAGTCAGTCTTTTTGATCCCGGCTCATGTTTCTCCTTGTCCACTGGTCTCTCATGCCCATTTATTCTCATGTAACACACAGTCTGGTTGGCAACAATGACAAACACTCATCCTCAGTGGAACAGCCAGGAAGGAGAACAAGTTGTTCAGGAGAGTGAGCGAAAACGATGGGATTAAAAAAAAAAAAAAAAGTGTCCACCCCTTCTGTTTCCCTACTTCCCTCTTTCTCTTTGCACCGCTGTGATGGAGACAGGGAGAGGTGAGAGTGGAGGTAGGAAGGACGATGGAGGTGGAGAGGGAGTGAGAGAGAGGAGCGCAGGTGACGTGCAGTGATCTTCATGTGTCCTGGCCGTCAGCGGCCTCGTTGGCGTTGGACAAGTCTGAGTCAGTCTCCCGGCTGGATATGCGGTCCAGTTCTGCCTGCACATCGCTCAGGCCCAGTTTCGACCCTGCATCCAGTGCACACAAATATTATACATCAGAAAACTCCTTCACAGAGGGACAATCATGTAATCAGACAATCATGCAGAAAAAATAAAAAGTTGCCAGTGCAATAAATAATAATCCATCATGGCCACAAGTGGTTGAGACATTTCAAGAAAGAAAAAAAGCAGTCGCACATGGTTACAACTAGGGCTGGGTGAAGTATGGAATATTAACATTGTGGTAAAAACTGTAGTGTAAAAATAAGGACATAAGAGTGACTCATGGTGTACTTTTATTGCAGTATTTGTCATTTCTGAAAAGCAGGTAATGCCTGTGTTAGTAGCAGAGTACTTTAAAAGCAGTGAATTATGCTGAAGAGGGAGGCCTTGAAACAAGGAAATGTTAATTTTTTTTTTTAAGCCAAATGTAGGAAACTGTCTTTATATTTAATGAATATTTTTCTAATGTCACCAACAGTGCCCTTGCTAACAATGAAGGGTGGATAATTGGAACTGTTGGACCTTTGCAGAGGCATCTGCTCTGCAAGTGTCCTCCAGTTTAAACTTTTTTTTTTTTTTTACATATATATAGCTATATTCTTTATCAGAAAACCAAAACACTCACTATTAGAGGCTGTAACAGAATGCATAAACTCCAAGCCCCGACGTCACATTTATGTTCTTTAACAGAGTTTAAGGGCACGTGGGGGCACTGTTTCACAAAGTACAATTCACATGGAAATTAATAATAATAATCCTAAATTTACAACTGGTGCTACCAACAAGAATTAAAGGCCTGCTCTCATTTTCATGGATATGCATTCCAGATGGCGACAGTTTATGACTGAAAAAACAGCATGCGAAGACTGTTTTCTGCAGATGTGATTGAGCACATGGTTTGAACACACAACCATACCGCCCCATTATTGCTTCTGGAAAACAAAAGTTTAACTCCCAATTTGGAGCAGATGATCAACGATTTAATGCATTAAAAGTTTAATGTGATTTGTAAGGAGCTAAATATGTGGATTTTATTTTAAGTGATGGTCTGGGTGTGCATGTTCCACATTCTTCAAGCAAAACCAATTTAATTTGAATTTTTGTTTTTAAAAATTTAAGGGACTATCCAAAGTTTAAATTGTGGTTCCAAATGAAAAATAAATTTCTCGATCCATTTCCGATACAAAATGTTCACATTGCCCGTGTGTTCAAAAACACTGAACCATAACTCGCCAGCCTTAATCTGAACCATGCACCAAATTTGTGAGAGATGTTGGGTGAAATGCAATGAATGAAACATGCAAAAATAAATTGATAAAAGCTTGTATGACAGAGAGCAGATGGGGGACAGGCACACAACAGTCAAAAGAATAATTTTTGGTTAGGTTTGGAATGCTGTTTTTCTTCCTCTTAAGTGGGGAAAAAGTCCAGAGATCTCTGGCTTGATCCCCACATGGTTTTTGGTTTTCCCAATAATGCATATAATGACTCCCAAATGAAGTAAATTCATTTTTTCCACAAAATTCTACACACGATACCCTACAAAAAAAAAATGTGAAGGTTTTTGAAATTTTTGCAAATTTATTAAAAACAAAAAATAAATAAAATACACATGCACGTAAGTATTCACAGCCTCTGCAGAATTGTCTGTGGACCTCTGAGACAGGATCGTCTCAAGGCACAAATCTGGGCAAGCGTACAAAAAGATTTCTGCTGCTTTGAAGGTCCCAATGAGCCCAGTGGCCTCCATCATCTATAAATGGAAGGTGTTCAGATCCACCGGACTCTTCCTAGAGCTGGACGCCTGTCTAAACTGAGCGATCGGGGGAGAAGGGCCTTAGTCAGGGAGGTGACCAAAAACCTGATTGTCGCTCTGTCAGAGCTCCAGCATTCCTCTGTGGTGAGAGGAGAACCACCATCTCTGCAGCAATCCACCAATCAGGCCTGTACAGTAGAGTGGCCAGACAGAAGCCACTCCTTAGTAAAAGGCACATGGCAGACCACCTGGAGTTTGCCAAAAGGCACCTGAAGGACTCGCAGACCATGAGAAACAAACTTTTCTGGTCTGATGAGACAAAGACTGAACTCTCTGGCGTGAATGCCAGGCATCATGTTTGGGGGAAACCAGACACCATCCCTACAGTGAAGCATGGTGGTGGCAGCATCATGCTGTGAGGATGTTTTTCAGCAGCAGGAACTGGGAGACTAGTCAGGATTGAGGGAAAGATGAATGCAGCAGTGTACAGAGCCATCCTGGATGAAAACCTGCTCCAGAGCGCTCTTGACCTCAGACTGGGGTGAAGGTTTATCTTTCAGCAGCACAATGACCCAAAGCACACAGCCAAGATATCAAAGGAGTGACTTCAGGACAACTCTGTGAATGTCCTTGAGTGGCCCAGTCAGAGCCCAGACCTGAACCCGATTGAACATGTCTGTAGAGATCTGAAATGGCTGTGCACCAACGCTCCCCATCCAACCTGATGAAGCTTGAGAGGTGCTGCAAAGAGGAATGGATAAAAACTGCCCAAAGATAGGTGCACCAAGCTTGTGGCATCATATTCAAGAAGAAGCCAAAGGTGCATCAACATATTGAGCAAAGGTTGTGAATACTTATGTACGTGTGATTTCTTAGTTTGTTATTTTTAATAAATTTGCAACAATTTCAAAAAAGCTTTTTTTATGTGTCATGATAGGGTGTTGTGAGTAGAATTTTGAGGGAAAAATTAATTTACTCCATATTGGAATGAGGCTGTAACATAAAATGTGGAAAAAGTGAAGTGCTGTGAATACTTTCGGGATGCACCGTATATGTAGGCATCAATTCCTGCATTTCTGATGACATTAACGAGTAAAACAAAAGTAGCCCAATCCATGGGATCATCTTTTAAACCACACCTTCAGGTCTAAGTTGCTAATAGTAGTTCAAATAAATTAGCAGTCCAGGTCGTGAGTGCTGACAAGAAGCAAATGGGTGATACAGGAGGCATGAGCCAAAGTTTGTTCTTCATAAGATACATGATAAAGTTGGAGGCTGGGGGATAGGGGTCAAGAGGACAAAGGGATGTTTCTGGCAGACAAGCAATAACAAATGAGGAATATGTCTCACACACACACACCTTAGCGTGGCCAGCATCCTCTGACTAGTGCACACACACAGTGAGATTTCACAGAATAAGAATATGATCGTAGTCAAGAATGTAGAGACATGGTCACACAACAGGCATAAGATGATAGCTGTGTGTTTGGAACATGCACTCAGACTTTATGATTCTCTTTACCATGTGCTAGATAACGAGACAAGCGGAGTAAACGATAAGTGAATATGAAAGTTGGGAGCTGAAAACCATAAAAGCAGAGAGATGAGGAGCAAATGAGGAATGACACAACAAAAGCCCTTTCAAACAAATCAATTCACGTCTATCACGTCATGTCTACGATCTCACCTGACTTGCGTACGGTTCCTGGAGTGTTGTTACCTCCACCTGGCGTTCCAGGTCCTCCCGTCCCTGCCTTCTTCGTCAGCAGACTGTTAAAGAAGTTGGCCAACACCCCCTCACTGGTCTGACCTGCAGCGTACAGGAACTGCAGTTAAGATACTCATGCATGCATTTAGGAATTGTCGAGCAGCGATAGAGTAATCATGTGCACCAATCATACATAGCTTACCAGATTGTGGCACTGAATTGGCTACATTGGCCGCGGCAGAGCGATTACTCGTTCTGGGAGAATTGCTCGGGGCTCTGGTGGTGGTGTCCTATTAGTGACAGAAGTTGTTCCTTTTAAATTTTAAACACATGTGGAGATGTCTTTAATTTCATTAAGGCAAAGGTGTAAGAGTTACTGCTCACCACTGGCCGGCCCGTTGTCACAGCGGGCTGTTTGGCGAGCAACGACTGCAAATTAGAGTACAAATGTTCATTCTATTTCCCTGAACAGAGGTTTGAGTAAACAAGAAGCCATTTGGCATAAACAAGCTTTTTTTTTCCTGACCTGCAGTTTGACCAGAAATACTTGATCATCTTCAGCCTGAATCTCTTTTTCATGTACAATCTGATGACAACAACAAAAAAACAATAAACCACAAAAGGTCACACGCAACTCTCCTTTACAGGTGCAGTATATCATGAGATTTGATCAAACTCATGATTGTTTTGGG
The DNA here is from genome assembly GCF_902500255.1 of Thalassophryne amazonica. Lineage (NCBI taxonomy): Eukaryota > Metazoa > Chordata > Actinopteri > Batrachoidiformes > Batrachoididae > Thalassophryne > Thalassophryne amazonica. The sequence goes on from NC_047122.1 coordinate 49,553,152, forward strand.
ACAAAGTTATTCATGCAAAATAATATGATCATAGCACACCTTTCTGACTGGCGGTTTAACTATTACATCCTCAAGCCGTCTTCTGCTTTAACTGTCTGGAAGTTCTCGTGAAGGATGCCGATTTTCTCTCATTGTCCCACCTGATGGACTAGTAAAACAGAGGCAGTTACACATAAATGTCATCTAAAATACACAGTTGGGGCTGGGCAATAGGGCATCTAAAAAATAAGAAAAAAAAATCATAAATAAATAAATAATCAGTATTGACAGATTTTTTGGTATTTAAAAATCACAAAATAGAATTATAGTAATGCTGACAGTTTGTAAAGTGTCTGATAATGGCTGAAACCTAAGAAACTAAAGGGTCATTATTATTATTAGCAGTATTGTTAGTAGTAGCAGTGCATGTCTGTGGTTTTCGGTATGAATGGTCGGGCAGGGCATGATTCTGATTCTCTTTCTTGTTCTGTGAGAGGTGTTCTCCAGTCATGTAACCTTTACCAATCTATCTATAAAAGCAAGAAACATCTGTGTGTGTGTGCATGTGGCTTCGCATATCTTTCTGTTTGTCAGATTGGCCTCAGCTTTCAATATGGCTTGCGCATGGCACGATGATGTGCACCCTTTATTATGAAAATTTTGGGGATTAATTTTCAAAACCTTTATTTTGATACTGTAGCATTAGTACTTCCAAGACGGTGCCCTCTGTGGCGTCTGTGTCCTGCAAAACCTCCGTTTGTATAAGGATTACCATCAAAATTTGTTATGTTCTGTTTATTTCATCATAAAACAAACGCCAAGTTAAAACTATAAATATAGATTTTATGGCTTGATTTTGACATGAAACACGTTCCTCTCAGCGCACCCTTTCTTCTTCTATGCCATTTAATGGCAGCCGATATCCTTATTGCTGCACTGCTGCCACCTTCTGCATCAGTCTGTTATAGCAGTACTGAATCCTCTCGATGAGTCCAGTGTCTTTCACTTGACTTTATGGCTAAAATAATTCCTACAGAAACTTCTTTCAGGCCTTACAATTGATTTCCTTCCGGTTTTACTCTTTAATAGATAAACCATTCAAAAATGTTGATACAATTTGTAAAATAAAATATTTTGAGGGATAATTAAAGCACTGTGCTAAATACTTTACAGGTATATTCATTGTTATAATTTTTATTATTTATATTAAAGCTGGTGTCATTTGAAAGTGCTGCATTCAGCTGATGACATTTCACAACACTAACATTCCATCTGGTGGTGGTATTTGGCATTATTATGCACACATTGATCTGGTGTTTTTTTTTTTTTTTTTTTTTTTTTTTTTAAATTGGACTTTTTAGTTCCCAATTTTCTATAGTCATACAAACTTCCTACAGACACTGCACTGGTCCATTCAACAACTGGAGCCTCCATGTCTGTTTTTGTTTTATCCTGTTACAACTATATGCACAACTATAACCCTCAGTTAGATAACCTTTTTTCAACAATTTCCTCAGCTTTAGCGATGATACAAGTTCACCTTTACAGCTGCTTTTCTTGCCCATCACCAGTTTTTTTTTTTATTATTATTATTTTTGCTCGCTCCATTCCCATAGCTTTCTTCCCCGTGGATCAATAGCTCAAACAACACTTTGCAGTAGGAAATGGTCATACATGTTGATATAAAAGCAAAAAAAAAACAAAAAAACAAACCAAACAAACAACAAAAAAAACTGTGGCAGTCATGATCATGTTTATTTCTACTCATTTTATCACCCAGCCCCACAAATAGTCCAACACCAGTGTCCACATTTGTGTACATGCTAAAGTGAACTTACATGAAGACAGCGTCTCTTTCCACAACTTGTGCAGGGCAGTGGAAAGGGAAACCATAAAGTCTGTGGACCAGATATTTATAAAGTACATCCAGATTCTTCATCTCCTTCACCGATGTGTAAACCAAAGAAGCTCCATCTGATACAGCTGTGAAGGATATTTTCCAACACCTTTTTAAAATTGGAGCAAAAAAATAAAAACACCAGATCTACACAAATCAGATTTTTATGACAGGAGGACAATACAAACATAGTGAGAAGCTACCATGCTTGTGTAGGATCACTGCCAACAATGCATGTATCCTGGCTAATAATATAAATGTAAAAATAATCATAAAAACACAAAACTGCCAAGTCTTTGTCCAGTGAAGATCATGACACATTCAGTTTCTTTATCATTACAATTATGGAAAGGATGGATTTTTCCTTCCAAAAGTGCAAATTTTACCACTCACTTGAATCGGACTAATCACCAGGAACACCAACTCCATGTACCTAGTGTTTTGGTTTCTGCAACTAAGAATTTTAATTTAAGCACTTTATAGCACTTAGAAACCAAAGTTCAAGATGTAATCCTTTTGGACATTTTTAGTTTGGAGAAACTAACATTTTTCCATAGCTTACTTAAAATTGTAGTTCTAATTTCAACTCTGAAATCCCAAGTTCCAACTTTCTCCCTCAAGGCGCTTCACACAAGTAAGGTCTAACCTTACCAATCCCTAGAGCAAGGACAGGCGACCGTGGTAAGGAAAAACTCCCTTTGATGATATTGAGGAAGAAACCTCAAGCAGACCAGACTCAGAGGGATGACCTATTGCTTAGGCCATTCTACCAAAAGGTTTACAATACAGAACGCAACAATTAATTGAAGGCAGTATGAACTTGTGCGCATGCATTTCCATCTTCCGCGCTGTCTGCATATCCTGAGTTTGATTGCACATTGGAAGTCATTAATTCCGAGTCCGCATTTCAGATGTCTGATCTAAAAGCATTCCAGTGCATCGGACATCGAGTTCCTGTCTGTGATATTTACTTTCTCCATCTTGGGAGGGGGATTGTCACCAGTTTACAACTGCCATACACCTGGATCCTCAACTGAAGTCAGGACCTGTCATATACGTTTACTGTATAAACCCACCATCAACACTACATAAAAGTAAAAATTAACAAAAATGTTATTCTGTTTACCACTCACTTTGTGTGCCGCCACATTGCTGTGACGTCAGCTCGGCGACATCGGGCTTTATGGATACTGTCTGTCTTTCCGATTTGTAATTCGAACTGGAATGGCTGGTCTACTACATTTTTCCAGAGTCAAAGCTCACCCCACTCACTCCTCAGAGTCCAATCAAACAAAGCAATAACCTCACAGAGAAAAACTCTACATTTGCACTCATATCCCTAGACCATAGGGGAGGTGATGGTCTAGTGGTTAAGCGTTGGGCTTGATACCAGAGGATCCTTGGTTCAAATACCAACCTGACCGGAAATTCAGTAAGTGCCCTTGGGCAAGGTCCTTAATCCCCTAGTTGCTCCCGATGTATAGTGAGCGCCTTATATGGCAGCACCCTCACATCAGGGTGAACGTGAGGCATTTTTGTAAAGCGCTTTGAGCGTCTGATGCAGTTGGAAAAGCGCTATATAAATCAGTCCATTTACCATTTATCCCTCCAAAATAAATACTTTTGCAGCAAAAAAATTAGTTGTGATTTTTCGCTCTGCAGAACACAGAAATAAGGTACTTTATAATAACTAGATGTAAACATGAAGCACTTTTTGCCAATTTGTGAAAACTCAAACATCTAAGAATCAATGCCATTTCAGTGAAGGATACACTGCAGGCAGAAATGTCTGATGTGAGACTGGATAAAATCCAGATGTTCGTCTCTGTAGTCGTGCTCCTTCTCCAGTGTGCTGATGGCGTCACACTGTGGACAGAGAAGTAGGTGTTAGATACAGGTACATGTGTAAGGAAAGCAACAAATCAGCACTGTGCTGCTATGAAAGAAAGCCTGTTCTTGGAAAGAAAAAAAAAAAAAGTTTGAAAATCATTTGTGTTCAAATTATTATGCACTACTTTTGCAACTGGCAAATATCACAGATTAGGTGAATGGAATTTGCAGAATGCATGGATGAGAACTTTAACACAAAAAGTAAAATATGCTTCCACAGGTGAGGCAGCAGTGAGTGTGAGTACCTTTGTACAGACCACCACCACTGGTATGCCCAGGTTGTGTGTGAGTGTGTTGTCCCCCAACGGCAGCAGCACACCCTCCTCCTCTTCACTCCGCCTCTGTGGGGCACCGTCCTCCCCGCTGCCAGGTTCTGTGTATTCTTGAAACTGCTTTACAACTACACATACACACAACAGCAATCAAATATTGACAAATTGCAGTACAAAATGTGCACTCAAGTTGCTGTTGCTCATTGAAGTTTATTACATATTATAAGCAGCTATGGTTTACAGCTGAGAATTGTTTATATTGGTTTTTAAAGTTGTTTATACCTTTGGCAATTTGACTTTTAAATGCTCCGTAGGTCTGCCATGTTTTTATTTATTTATTCTTGCTATTCATTTTAACTTCTTAAGTCTGTTTTATTTGTTTTTTATTATTAGTTTTATTGTTGTTATATATTATTTTATTTTTTCTTAAACGAACTGCTCAAATGAAATTGCCCCTTGTGGGATTAATAACGCTGTTGATTGATTGATATTATATATAACGTCACCTTCTTAAAAAGAAAACCTGAAAGTTCATCTACAATTTTCCAGAAGGTACATCTGAAATGCAAGCCTGGATTCGATGTCTTGGTGAAAGAAAATCCTCCTCTGTACCTCTTCATCATGAAGCTGTATAACTGTGCACACAAAATGGAAAATATTGTGCACAATTTCTCCAATCAGCCAGAGAAGACTAAAACTTCTTCTTGGTGTCTTTCCTCACTCTTCTTGCACAGTCAGTTATTGAGAACTGTTGATTTACCATAGAGTGCCATACTGTTTCTTCATAACTGATGTAAATAAAGTCCAAGACGTATTCAGTGACTTGGAAATATTCAGGTATCCATCTCCTGACTTGTCTGAAGAAAACTGGCAATGAAACTGATCATTTACAGGTATTATACCAAAGTGTTCCATTACTTACGCTACTCCTCATCTTGGGTTTTATATTTTTAATTAATTTATATCAAGTTGTAGAGATTTGCTTTCACTGTGAGTTTAAGGAAGATCATTTTACTAAATTTTATTTTTTGTATTTGAAATGGCATAAACAAATTAAAATGTGTGAAACACCAAGTGTTGAAATACTTTTAGAGGGTACTGTACTCAAGAAGACCTGAGGCTGTAATTGCTGCCAAAGGTGTGTCAACAAAGTACTGAGCAAAGGGTGTGAATAATAACAAAAACCTATAATAATAAACCATATGTACCTAAGCAGATGTGACTTTTTTTTTTGTATTCTTAATAAATTTACACACTCATCTACAACCCCTTAGTCCAATTAAGGGTTGCAGGGGGCTGGAGTCTATCCCAGCAGACCTAGAGTGCGAGGCGGGGTACATCCTGGACAGGACACCAGTCTGTCGCATGGCCACATATAGACAAATACATTCACACCCGCACGCACACCTACAGCCAATTTAAAGCTTCCAATCCACCTAACCTGTGTGTCTTTGGATGTGGGAGGAAGCCGGAGCACCCGGAGAGATTTCAGTGTGCAGCTCGCTGATGCCTTTCATTTAAATACAGTTTTCATACATCTGACAATATTTCCTCAATGCAACTACAGTGGAAAGCTTTTCTACTTTACTAGTCTGTCTGTTCTCTGTATGACTCACGTCTGTGCTCGAGCTCCCGCAGTATTTCAGGGGTGACCCGGAGCTTGTCAATGTGCTCTCTAGCAACAGCGGCCCACTTCTGGAGCGAGTCCAAGGCGTTCCATGGCCGGGACATATCAACTGTTATCAGCAGCAATGTGTTGCCAATCGCATCCACTGGTACAGCTACTCCCTGTAGACCTTTGTGGTAAAGGTCACCGTCTAACACCCAGGCATTACACCTAGTATGGTCTAAAAAAAAAAAAAAAAAAAAACACACAAAGCAAAGCTTAAGAAAAAAAATTACATGGTTAAAAAAATGATGAAGCTTCCACTATTATATTTCTCTACCTCCCCCCCCCAAAAAACAACAACAAAACAACCCTTTAGACATTGGTCTAGTGAAAGCCATCTCTAGTTACCATCAATGTCATCATCATGAACACTGAAGTAGAGGTATTCCAGACCACGTCCTTTCATGTATTCGTCCACTCCCTGTAGCTTTGCAACCAAGGTGGTCTTCCCTGAGCCAACTTCACCTAAACATAAAAGTAACACACAATTCTGTTTACCAGAATAAAAAGTGGCATTTTCTGTGATTATGCAATTTGGTGCGATGAGTAGATCCCGTTCAGTTTCGAACTGCAAACTACATTTTATAAGGATAATCATTGACACATAAAGAAAAAGGTGTTAACCAGCCAATAAAGTATGAAACAGAAGAAACCTGTTATCACACAGACACTTATTGATAACAAGTGGTGGTGCAAGTGCAGCAGATAACTGAAACAATCCTGCAAATGGTGATAGAAGCACCAAATTCAGCACAAATACTCCTTCAAGATTACTCTTTGAAAAAACTGATTGGCCACTTAAATTTTCAATAGGCAGCCAGGTAGGGGTCAAAATTAAAAGACGCTCCAATCATATTGAAAACTATACCAAATTATTTGTCTGATCATAAATATTCCAAAAAGGTATAGCTTGGACTATCTATGACTTAATGTTATGAAGTTATGGGGTAAAAACAGCAAGAATGGTGACAAAGGTCAATTTCAGTTTATAAAGGGGTCAAAAGTTAAAGTTACTCCAATGTTGGTAAAAAGTGGTACAAGTTATTGGTTGAGCTAATAAGATTAATAAATGGAATAGTTTTGTCTGTGTTGAATGCTCGGTCTGCAAAGTAAAGATCAAACAATGTCGACATCCATTGGATTCAATGACGCGACATAATTTAATGACACATGGTGCAAACTATTCCTTTTTAAAACCATATTAACTGAACCCTATTAAATGATCCTGTCATCCACCTAATACATTTGTATTTCCTATTGATTGGCATTAATGAAGTTTGTGATTTATAAATATTAATAAAGCCATTCCCTGACCTGACAAATGTTGATCATTCTTGAATGGATAACACAATATTTTTGTTAAAGTTCTTGATTTAAAGCTGAAATTTGTATTTTATTTCATCTCCACTGTGGTGGTGCACAAAGGCAACATTAGAATCCTAATAACACTTTAAAATCAGCAAGTTTTAAGTGATGGCTAAGACACACCAGCATGAATCAGTAGCCACGTGGCTAAATAGCTGCAGTAGGGAGGAGATAATCTCATGCATGGATCTTCACGGTGTGTCCACAAGGACCGAGCACCACGCGGATGCACACTGCTGCAGATGGCCTGATGACAGCATCATCTCCTCCTAGCCGCTAGTAGCATCACTCAGTGCTACAATGACTTGCACTTGTATGAGGTGCGCTCCGAAAATGCACCTGTCTCTCCCCCACTACCAGCATCAGCTTCCACGCTCGAAAACAAAAGCACCAATACTCGCACTGACTTAGCCGAGTTGTGGACCTATTAAAGCCTAATCATTAGCAGCACCTGCTACCTTTAAGCTAAGGATGCTAGCCAGCCCAGCGGGCGGATACCCACCCATAATCAGGACATTCTTCCCGGATGGTAGCTTTGATCTTGAATGTGTTGACACTTCACTGAGGATGGTCGACCTGCGGACAGAACAGCTCTTTTACCAAACGACCAGCAGACACTTAAAAAAAAAAATCATTCATAAACATCGAGCTGCAATAAATAATGAGGGCTGCTGTGTCACTACACATCCTGCTATCACTGCCCAGTCAGGCTGGTACTGATGCTAGTTAGCCATATTAGCGAGCTAGCTGTCAACCCATCCAATAAAACTTCTCCGTACGGAAACTCTGCTCCCTATAACACGACTTTTACCGCTTTTCGCTTACCACAAATTCTGCCCATCGTCTTCCTCCGGGTTGGAGTTCTCCAGCGACGTCTTGGGTCCGGTTGAAGTGAAGGATAATAATGCACTCCTCCCTGGCGCCGCCATCTTTGCAGGGCTTGTAAACTGAACAGAACGCCCGGATGTAGCGGCTTTGTGCGAGGCTACCGGCTAGCCTGGCGCTCAGCACGCCGGGGCCGGGGCGTGGTCCGCCCGCAGACAGCTCGAACGCGCCCCGGCGAAGCACAGTCACCTGGAGCTGATGAAACACACACTACACAGGACGTGTGTAATGTATAATGCTGAATAAATGAACGACATATAATTTATTTACACGGAGTGTATTTTTAAGTGGCTTTTACATAGACATTTTTCTGACTTTATGTTAATGTTATAATATTAAAACAAAACAAATCTGTTTTACCCAAAGGTTTCCAAACGCATTCCTAATTTTGAATGACACTGCACTAAAGCAGGGGCGTATGTAGGGGTGCTGCTCACAGGGCCGTTTCCACCACAGATTGTCATCATGCTGAACAGTCTGTGATGTCACCCAAAGATGTTCTGAGCAGTGGTTTTGAACAAGCTCTGCTCAATATCATTTATTTTTTTTAATAATTATTTCTAGTATCATTGTTATTTCTCTGATTTTTATTTTATGTAATTTGTCACAATTTTTAATTTAGATTACCTTTGTTACTTTGTCCTATTATGTTATTTTACTTTAACGGGACCACAATGGAAACAAGTGTTTTTCACTTTCTTGTACTGTCCATGTATTTTAATGTGCAATTACACATTTGTACATTGTTTTACTAAATAAATTCAATCAATCAATCTGCTGTTACTGTTGCATGGAAAAAGTGAACTTATCCTTTAATTTAGACACAGCGATGCTATTTTTATTTATGTCAACATTTTATTTTGTAATATTTGCACTGCTGATGAAATCTGCTTCATACTTTTTTTTTTTACTTTCACTTTCAATACTTTGTGTGCTTCTTGCCCTGTGTGCTGCTATACAATGCTGCTGGAACCTCAATTTTCCTGAGGGAGTGTTCCCAAGGGATCAATAAAGTTCTGTCTAATCTAATCTAATCTAATCTGCAAATTGGTTGATATGGTTGGCTACAGGATCCTCAAATTTTGATGTGTTAACTACAAAATTAACACAGCAGCCAGTGCATGGTTGAATAAAAAAAAAGTTTAAATCAACTCTCTCATAGTGTTAAATCATTGTCTAAATTAACTTTATGTTGATGTAACCCTCTCATAGAATTGATTGAACAACATTTGAAATGGGACTGAATGCACTTGCTGAAGTGTTAATTTGACAATGTGAAATTTATTGTGAAGATTGAACAGAATTGGTCATGTTCATGATCATGTTGAAAAATATACCACATTATTTGTCTGATCAGAACAATTCCAAAAAGGTATAATTTGGACTATCTATGGCTGAATGTTATGTAGTTATGGAGTAAAAACAGCAAGAATGGTGACAAAGGTCAATTTCAGTTTGTACAGGGGTCAAAAGTTAAAGTTGTTCCAATTTGAAAATTACACAAATTGTTGGTTGAAATAAAATGATTAATAAAGGGAATAGTTTTGACTGTGTTGAATGATTGGTCTCTAAAGAAAAGGTCAAATAAGGTGGATGTACATTGGATTCTATGACATGTGACATATGTTACCCTGTAACATGATAACTAAGCATGACACATGGTGAAAACTGTTTCTTTTTGAAACCCTATTAACTCAATCAATAATTTGCATCACTTTTTACCAGAAATTGAGCAACTTGAACATTTGATCCCTGCCCGAACTGAAACTGACCTTTGTCACCATTTTTGCTGTTTATACCCCATAACTCCATAGAATTCAGTCACAGATAGTCCAAACTATACCTTTTTGGAATCATTATGATCAGACAAATAATGTGGTGTATTTTTCAATATGATCTGAGCATTTTTAAATTTTTATCTCTGTGTAACTAAGTGTTGTTAAGTGACACTGAAAACCTGCCTGGCCCATGGACTATGTGATCCCCTTGGTCTCTATGTTACTGTGTTGGTTTCAGACCTGTTTTGATCAGACCTGGCAGGTCTGATCAAAACACTGAACAAGAGAACACTGAACAAAACTGACGTTATGGACGATGCCAGTCACCCTCTACACACCGTCATCAGCAACCAGAGGAGCCACAGACTGCTCCTTCTCAAGTGCAGGACCAACAGACTGAAAAACTCCTTTGTCCCTCAGGCCATCAAACTGTACAACTCCTCACTCAGGGGGAGGAAGAGTAACAGGAAGACAGAGGACAGGAAGGAGAGGAAGAGTAGCCAGTGACCCAGTAGCGAGCAGTATTTCTGGTGTTTACATTTGTGTATTTATATTTGCAAATTGCTTTTTACTTTCACTTTTGATACTCTGTGTACTTCTTACCCTCTGTGCTGCTATACAGTTCTGCTGTAATTGTGATGATGAACTGAAGCAAAATAAAAAAAAAACACACACAAACAAACAAAAAATAGTCTCTGTCCAAATACTTATGGAGCTGATCTATATTCCAACTTTGGGATGGATAGAAAAATCTATGCACTCGTAGGTTCACACGAATCAACTGCGCGAAATTGTGTCCACACAAACCTGAAACTGATCCTGCGCCTTTCAGCGCATCAGCACGGAGTGACACTTCACTGTAGCGACCAGCAGATGGCGCTGACAGACTGCGTGCAGAGGCGGCTGGTCCCTGGATACCGCGCGCTCTCTCTGCGTCCCCCGATGGAACCAGCGGATTACAAACTCCAGTTAAGTGGTGCACCGTCCTCCTCCTACTCCTCCTCCTCCTTTCCCTTCTCCTCCTCCTTTCCTCCTCTTCCACCTTTCTGTCTTTCTATCTATCAGAGTAAAGCCAGGCGCGCGGAGCGCACCCTCACCGCGCGCGTCCTGTGGGAATTTTATTTATTTATTTAAAGAAATTATTATTATTTTTTAAATTATTTAAAATTTTTTTTTGCAGGATTCAGTAGCCGTGTTTGGCTCTCAGTGCCAAAAGCGGCCGATCTCTGCAGTGTAGAGCGAGAAGATCGAGAGTAAAGCAGGTGGGGAGGAGATGGGTGACATATCTGTGATTGTCAAGTAAACGGGCTGGTGAAGTTCTTCTGATGCGCTTGGATCGTCTCTCCAGGTCGTTGAGGTGAGTATCTCCAAGCAGGACGGTTCATGCCAGATTTGATTTGATTTGATTGCATATCATATAGATTCTGCAGCCTGGTGGAGCTTCAGATGCATTGTGTGACTTTGGTGTTGGATTAGTTATTTTATCCTAAAATGTCATTATAATGCAGCACAATAGGGAATTCAAGAGCAAGAAACATCTTTGGAAAACATGTTTCCAAGCTGATTTCCACACAATCCCATGTGAGATCGGGCTCATTCTGTTTATTTTCCTTTTTTGCCTCTGCTCAACTCTTCCTCTCAGTCATCCCTCTCTAATCCACCCCCCCCCCCCCAACCTCTGTCTCGCCCTCTGTCTCCCTCACTTTCACTGCTCTTCTCACTCTGTCAGCTCTAATGACACTGTGAGTTTGCTGCAGAGTTGCTTCACTTCTTGTCTTCTTTCTCACATCAGCCAACTTTCTTGTCCACTCTAAGCATCTGTCATGACCAATAATCCCCTTCAGGGTTGCATGAGGGGACAAATGCCTCTTTAAGTTTCCTGTACTTTGCCTCCGGGATGTCACTGTTACTACGATGATCAGTTCAAAACAGAGCCGTCCCATTGTACTTGCATGTCACCGACCTTCCCGCTTGCTGAATCATCTGTCAAGAGTCTGCACGCGTGCACATAGGCAAAGGTGGACAGGCGTTCATGCACACAATGCCAAGGCTCGTGACAACTGATCAGTGTGGAAAATAAGAGCTGACACCAAGGAGCCTCGGAATGAGTTGGAGACAGTTTTGATTTCCTGGCAATCAATCACAGTTTTCGTTACGCATTATTTTCATTTGAACACCAATGTTTTAATATCCTTAAAAAGTGAAAATACTACATTTGTGTCAGGGCCGGCCCCAGAAATGGAGCTCTTGGCGCGATTTTAGATTGGTGACCCCCCCATAAACCTGGAGGTGATGCTTCCCTCAGCTTCTGTGTATATGCACTGTTGTCACCTCACCTAGCGGAGGGCCTTGTTGGGTTCACCGTTGGTTTCTCAGTGTGGGCAAGGAATAAGGCTGGTTGGTAGTCCTTCACTATCAGGTAGGTTAGTGAATGTGGCTTTTGACATAGGACCTGCTGCTGCGGAACCCATGCGGAAAGGTTGTGGAGCATTTTATCGGTCCCTTTCCTATTTCAAATCATTCTTAGTCCTTCCACTGTACAGCTTTATATGCCTATATCTTTCTTTGTATGAGCTCCACTTCCATTGGGGTATTCAGTTTCTGGTTGATTGGGAAGGTCATGCTCTGATGACTGCTTGTGGGAGCAGATGGCTAATATTTTGGATAAGTCTTTGATTCAAGTCCACCCTGCTGCACTTTCCATTGGGGAAGGGGTGAGGCGGGGGCGGTGCAGTTGTCATAGTTCATGTTTCTGGTGTTCTATTCTGGTCTTTGGGCTGTTTCTAGTGTTATCTCCTGTGTATCATATCCTAGTGTTATTTTATTGCTTTCTAGTGATATTCTCCTCCATGTTAGTGATTTCTCCTGCTTCTACTCTGACGTCTCTTCCATGTGTTCTATGTGTGGCTTTACTTTCTGTTCAATGGTTTCCAGGTTCATGCGTTTCTCCATGTCCACGATTAAATGTTTCTCACACTTTGTAACCTCTTGCCAGATTGTCTAGATTCCCACATGGTCTCTCCCCTTGATTTTCGATATTACGTCCCATGCTACCATTCTGCTGATTCCAAATTTGGTCACCTGGTATGACAGATCATGGTTTTGAACCTCTGCCTGTGTTTTTTGGATAATGCTTCCTTCACTCCCGTTAAGGACACTGCTGGACACTGCGGGATTGACCTGGGTCTGATTAAGCGACCAAACTTCTCTGCCACCTCAAGGACAATCCTTTGGTACCACCTATTACTATTGTGTGTTTTTGCACTGTCTGTAGGAACTGATTGTAACAAGCCAGCTTTTTACCCACCTTCATTGCTGTTCTCTCCGTTGGGGTCTCCTGTTGTGCCCTTACATAATGTTCACAAAAGTAAAATTTCAAGAACAAAATATTAATTTCTGGCTCAGCTTGCACACAAACTCTTCACCATATTTTCTGTTAATGCATTAACACACCTGTTTCTTCATTTAAGTTAAAAAAAAAAATCTGTCAGTTTTACAACTCTGCTAATAAACTCCCATAAGTCGTACACACTGCAACTTCTGGGGGAAGCATAAAAATCTGTGTGATATTGATCAAACTACAGACACTAAAAATTCTCTCCATCAATGTTACCTTGATGCTACTGCCAAAAAACAATTTCCCCCTGCAAAATTATTGCACCCCTTTTCACTTTACCCCTCATTGCATTACATGTGACAGCTTATCCTCTGATGTACACTGTATAAGATTTTCCGCACCGCTCCTATAACTCTGACTTTATATCTTCCACATCCTCTGTTGCAGTCGGTGTCATCTGCTGTCAAGTGGAATAGACAGGCATCTGCTTCTTCTGGCATACACACACACACACACACACACACACACACACACACACACACACACACACACACACACACACACAGAAATGTGTCGTCCTGCATGGAGGCACACACACACAATTAAGTACACGACATTGACATGCAGGTCCGTCGTATGTCAGACACCTGCCCTGTGGCTCTGTCGCTTCAGCCCGTTCACCCTGCTTAGCTAAAAATAATCAGCACCAGCAACACAAACATGAAACATGAATTATGAAAGACAGTGGTGGTGGGGAAATAAAGACAGAGTGAAAGAGAGGGAGAGAGAGAGAGAGAGAGAGAGCGAGAGAGAGAGAGAGCGAGCGAGAGACATTCAGGTCACAGTCAGACCCAGTTCCACAAGCGTAGCTCCCTAAGGATGATAATACTAGACCACTGCATTAATATTCAGTTTGTACCATCCAGCACATCCGACCTGTGGTTATCCTTTATTTTAGACTAACTCAACCTAAGATACGCACCCTGCTGCTGCAGCTCCCTCATGCTGTATATATATATATATATATATATATATATATATATATATATATATATATATATATATATATATATATATATTAAGAGTTCAGATGTAAAACCCAGTAAGTACTTTTTTTTTTTCAAATGGAGAAAAATGCAGTTGAAAATGGAGATTTAAAGGAAACCATATACAGAAATGCACAGACTTTCATCAATAAAATGAGAACAGTTTATCCAAAACTTTCATATTTTGCACACTGATGGTCCCCTTGACAGCCAAGTACATGTTGACCTCAACCAAAAATTTATGGTTTTGGAGATACTGGGTTTTGCACCTGAACTCTGTATATATATATATATATATATATATATATATATATATATATATATATATATATATATATATATATATATATATATATATATATATATATATATATATATATATACAGCACATCCCGTTCTTGCAGGCTCTTCTGTTGCACTTATCATCTGTTCTGCATCACAAATTCACAACAGTCAAAACTGACCTCAGCATACTATCTTCACTCCCAGTTCAGACTGACCTCAGCATACTTAAGACAAAGTTGAATAACAAGTACATTATCAGGGTTATTTTAAAGACAGACAGGTACAAAGCAGCACAATAACATTTTCATCAGAAAGAAGACAAAGGTACAAATGTTTAACAGTGATAACATATATATATATATATATATATATATATATATATATATATATATATATATATATATATATATATATATATATATATATATATATATATATAAAATCTTTAACATTTATATATATAAGGGTATAATACACACACACACACACACACACACACACACACACACACACACATATATATATATATATATATATATATATATATATATATATATATATATATATGTATATATATATATATATATATATATATATATATATATATATATATATATATATATATATATATATATGCCCGTATATAGAGGGGGCTCAGGGGGTTCAACCCCCCCCCCCCAAGAATTCTGCTGATTTTTTTCTGCTGATTTTTTTCTGATCAGGATATCAACGTTATGTATTTTCTTTTCATTGATAATAAGCAACAAGCACTAACTGTTACACAGCTATTATCACACACCCTCAAGTTTCAATTTCCTCTGCCAGAGTAATCCCTTAAGTGATGAAAGGGGAAACTGCTAGATAAACTTTTCCCATGGGGGTTGAGAATTTTTGCTCCCTGGTCCCTATCTTCCTCTGATATCAAACAGATTAGTAGGCTTGTAAATACCCATGTAGACACACAATTACACTTGTCTGGTTTGTAAAAACATGTTTGTATGTATAAGCTGAGAAATAAAGGGAGCTTCTCCTTCCTGTTGCAAATACTGTAAAGGTGCAAATATTCGCGTGGGATTTATTATGCGAATTTTGCGAGTTAAACAAGGTCGCCAAATTAAATACCCCTATTTTAATACATAACGTACATATACGTACATATTCATAATGTAAACGCGAATATTAATATCGCTAAATACGAGGTCTGTTAGAAAACTATCCGACCTTTTTATTTTTTGCAAAAACTATATGGATTTGAATCATGTGCGCTTGCATCAGCCAAGCTTGAACCTTCGTGCGCATGCGTGAGTTTTTTCACGCCTGTCAGTTGTGTCATTCGCAACCGACAGGCAGGTATAAAGTTTGCATTAATGTTATCTTGGTTCTTCCTGGGTGGTTCTTATGGCAACTGATCCAATCCCAAGCAAGGACTATTTGTATATAAAAATGTATTTCCTAAAATGATACATTTTGGGTTTCAAATGAAATTTATGTAGCTTTTTACCACTCAAAATCCTCAAAAAGCTTCTGCTTCAGGGGGCTTCGCCCCCCTGAGCCCCCCACGAGGGCATTGCCCCTTGACCCCACCGGGGGCCCTGCGGCCCACTGGACCCCCAACTCAAGGATTTGAACCCCCTCTTTCACATTCCTATATACAGCCCTGATATATATACTGTACATTATAGACTGAGAAAATGGATCCATGCATTTTGAGATTAATTATGCATGTGATGCAGTCCTTCTAAAGTAGATTTACTACCTGGTTTAATTGGGTGAGAGCTGTGAACAGTTGGAGAAAATGTCTTGAAGGAAGTAGTAGGCAGTAGCAGGAGAGCACTAACGGGTACAATTTTCTTTCAATGTGGCAAAACTGGTTTTACCTGCTTTTTACAATTGTTTGGGGTTTTATAGTAACTCTCAAAGTTCCACCATTCTAATGTCTGCTTTTAGGCCTAAAACAACTCATTAGCTCACCTGGACTGAAGGTCCGATGACCTAATGCCGTGGGTCACCTGTCCGCGGTCGTCATCGACGATGTGTGTAAACATGTTCTCCGAAACCACTGGCACAATGAAGTTGAAACTTCAAAGTTTGTTCAAATATTTCTGCCATTTCAAATACGACCACCATGGTGGCCAGCTTTAAAATGTCATAGTCACGTCTCAGCTATTTATGCAGCAATTGAGCTGATTTTACACATTTTGCACATGGTTCCTGCTTCATGTGCACTTTATGCGCAAATTGACCAATTTCACACTATGTGTGAAGGGGGCCTTAACAAACAGTTGAACAGTGTACCTAATAAAGTGGCCAGCGAGTGTATATCTGATCAATCCGAGACTTCTAAGGTACGTCTGAGGTATGTTGAGGGTTATGTGTGTTGTCCTTGAGAGGAGTGGAATATTTGTTTCACAGTGTGAGTTGATGTTTTGTTTAATGTCCATGATGGAAAAACCCATCCTGACAAATATACTGATTAACAGATTAGTTGTTAGATTGGTATCAGTATCAGCAGATACTGAAGGTTCCAGTATTTGTATTGTGTTGGACATGAAAAAGTGATATCTTGCACCCCTAAAATAAATACTAGTGGTCCAAACTCCCACCTTGTTGGTGAATTTCCGTGTATTGTATGAGGTACTGCAGGTAGTCTGCAGATTGTGAAACTCATTTTAAAGTTTCACTGTATATATGTGTATACAGTCATGTCCATAAGTATTTGGACGATGGATGTTTTGTGTGTGTAAATTTGCTTCTGCGCACATCACCACAATGGAGCTAAAATGAAACAAAGATGTGTATGCACTCAAAAAAATGATGTATTGGATGAACTCAATTCAATTATGGGCAGGATTTATATCTAATAAATATATGTAGCCCCAACTCAAATAAAGTGCATCCATGCACGATAACTTAATTTAATTTAGTTGAGGCTACATGTTTTTGTTCAATGGAAATCCTGCTCATAATTGAATTGAGTTCATCCAATGAGTCAGTTTTTTGACTCAAACAAATGACTCATTGGATTCTACCTGATAAATATATGTAATCCCAACTAAATTATGTAAATTACATTATCTTGCATGGATGTGTTTTATTTGAGTTGGGGCTTCATATACACTCTAAAACATTGCAGCTGCATTTAGTTACTCATATGTCCACTTGCTACGTCTCTTTACAAGTTTTGGATGTTGAACTCAACTTTACAACTCAGCTCAAGTTGAGCCAAGTTGTAAAGTTGAGTTCAACATCCAAAACTTGTAAGAGCTCTTTATGTTAAAGAGAGGTAAGAAATGAAAAACAGGGGATTTAAATGTAATTAATACTATTATTTTCAATATACTTGCAATTGTTAATTTTAGGGATTTAAGTAATAATGTTTCATTTGATTTAATTAATTTCAACTACAATATTGTTTTCCATTTAACTGGCAATGTTATGTGGAAAAAGTTACCTTAACTTTATCAATTAAATTCATTGTTTTATTTCTTAGAGTGTGGACATAACTAAACACCGCAGCAATGTTTTAGAGTGTATTTATTAGATGGTAATCCTGCACATAACTAAATTGAGTTCATCCAAAGAGCCATTTTTTTAGTGTGTATTGTAGAAAATAATTTTATGTTACGCCCACAACACGCCCTTGAGTAATAAAGGTTAATAAATCACACGCGTTTGTGCTGATTTTTCCTGCACACTAGTCAGCAACAAAGGTACATGTTATGCAACCGCCATCAAAAAGAGCCCTTTTTGATCTATATTAGCTTGTCGAAATGCCGCAACCTCTTTAAATTAAAGAGAGTTCTCCCATAGCTAAGCCACATGATCATCATACAGAGACTCTGAAGTCTAAACAGAGGTCTTTGTTCAGCAGGGTTCACTCAGTGTCAGTATGTGTACACGTATGGGTTTTTTCTCCTCTCTATGCAGTGTATATATATATATATATATATATATATATATATATATATATATATATATATATATATATATATATATATATATATATATATATATATATATAGGTTTGTGTTGTGCATTTGGTACCTTATTTAGCGGCTTCAGTGTCCCGACCTTGAACAGTTTGTTTGCTCTCTGCTTAGTCAGGATCATTGCACCTGCACAAGTCAGTTCAAATGAACTGCATTGCATCGAGTATACCTATCTATCTATCTATCTATCTATCTGTCTGTCTGTCTGTCTGTCTGTCTGTCTGTCTCTAATGTTTTGTGCTCTCTCTCTTTCTTTGCAGCGCGTGATTGTGTGTTCAGCATGAGTAACATCTACGAGTCTGCAGAGGCCACGCTGGGCTTCATCAGCTCTCCGTGCCTGACCAAGGTAGAGCTGAGAGTGGCCTGCCGGGGAATCTCAGACCGAGATGCCCTCTCCAAGCCAGATCCCTGCGTGGTGCTGAAGATGCAGTCACACGGGCAGTGGTTTGAGGTAACATATAGGGTAGCAGGCTGTCAAAGTCAAAATGTTTCAGTGTGACAGGAGACATTACTGTAACGTGGCCGTGACATGTATAATACTTATTAACCCTTTGTAGGAAAATCTAAAAGCAGTGCTCTTTGAGTGCGTACCTCTGCCAAGAGCCAGACCACATGTCTCATGCAATAGTAAAAAGTAAGTCCCTTTGGCTGCTCCCTTGTTTGCACTCGGGCACATCCAAGGTGGATCTGCATGTTGAATTGGCACAAGTTTTACGTCAGATGCCCTTCTTGATGCAACTCCACATTACATGGATAAATGTGGCAGGGGTGGGCTTTGAACCCGGAACCTTCTGAACTGAAACCAAGTGCATTAACCACTTGGCCACTACCCCTGCTACATATCTCATGCAATATCCAAGCTTATACAATATTCTTTATCATGAATGATGTCAATGGATGTCTATGTTCGGGGTCTTTCTCGGACAGAGCTCCCACAAACTCTGTCCGTGGAAGAACCAGATCTGAAATGGCGTCTCACTAATTTAGAAGATCTTCACTTAGCCTGGAAAAAGAGTCTGTTGCTCTATAAAAAAAAGCCCTCCGTAAAGCTAGGACATCTTTCTACTCATCACTAATTGAAGAAAATAAGAACAACCCCAGGTTTCTTTTCAGCACTGTAGCCAGGCTGACAAAGAGTCAGAGCTCTATTGAGCTGAGTATTCCATTAACTTTAACTAGTAATGACTTCATGACTTTCTTTGCTAACAAAATTTTAACTATTAGAGAAAAAATTACTCATAACCATCCCAAAGACGTATCGTTATCTTTGGCTGCTTTCAGTGATGCCGGTATTTGGTTACTCTTTCTCTCCGATTGTTCTGTCTTGAGTTATTTTCATTAGTTACTTCATCCAAACCATCAACATGTTTATTAGACCCCATTCCTACCAGGCTGCTCAAGGAAGCCCTACCATTATTTAATGCTTCGATCTTAAATATGATCAATCTATCTTTGTTAGTTGGCTATGTACCACAGGCTTTTAAGGTGGCAGTAATTAAACCATTACTTAAAAAGCCATCACTTGACTCAGCTATCTTAGCTAATTATAGGCCAATCTCCAACCTTCCTTTTCTCTCAAAAATTCTTGAAAGGGTAGTTGTAAAACAGCTAACTGATCATCTGCAGAGGAATGGTCTATTTGAAGAGTTTCAGTCAGGTTTTAGAATTCATCATAGTACAGAAACAGCATTAGTGAAGGTTACAAATGATCTTCTTATGGTCTCGGACAGTGGACTCATCTCTGTGCTTGTTCTGTTAGACCTCAGTGCTGCTTTTGATACTGTTGACCATAAAATTTTATTACAGAGATTAGAGCATGCCATAGGTATTAAAGGCACTGCGCTGCAGTGGTTTGAATCATATGTGTCTAATAGATTACAATTTGTTCATGTAAATGGGGAATCTTCTTCACAGACTAGGGTTAATTATGGAGTTCCACAAGGTTCTGTGCTAGGACCAATTTTATTCACTTTATACATGCTTCCCTTAGGTAGTATTATTAGATGGTATTGCTTAAATTTTCATTGTTACGCAGATGATACCCAGCTTTATCTATCCATGAAGCCAGAGGACACACACCAATTAGCAGGATTGTCTTACAGACATAAAGACATGGATGACCTCTAATTTCCTGCTTTTAAACTCAGATAAAACTGAAGTTATTGTACTTGGCCCCACAAATCTTAGAAACATGGTGTCTAACCAGATCCTTACTCTGGATGGCATTGCTCTGGCCTCTAGTAATACTGTGAGAAATCTTGGAGTCATTTTTGATCAGGATATGTCATTCAAAGCGCATATTAAACAAATATGTAGGACTGCTTTTTTGCATTTACGCAATATCTCTAAAATCAGAAAGGTCTTGTCTCAGAGTGATGCTGAAAAACTAATTCATGCATTTATTTCCTCTAGGCTGGACTATTGTAATTCATTATTATCAGGTTGTCCTAAAAGTTCCCTAAAAAGCCTTCAGTTAATTCAAAATGCTGCAGCTAGAGTACTGACGGGGACTAGAAGGAGAGAGCATATCTCACCCATATTGGCCTCTCTTCATTGGCTTCCTGTTAATTCTAGAATAGAATTTAAAATTCTTCTTCTTACTTATAAGGTTTTGAATAATCAGGTCCCATCTTATCTTAGGGACCTCGTAGTACCATATCACCCCAATAGAGCGCTTCCCTCTCAGACTGCAGGCTTACTTGTAGTTCCTAGGGTTTGTAAGAGTAGAATGGGAGCCAGAGCCTTCAGCTTTCAGGCTCCTCTCCTGTGGAACCAGCTCCCAATTCAGATCAGGGAGACAGACACCCTCTCTACTTTTAAGATTAGGCTTAAAACTTTCCTTTTTGCTAAAGCTTATAGTTAGGGCTGGATCAGGTGACCCTGAACCATCCCTTAGTTATGCTGTTATAGACTTAGACTGCTGGGGGGTTCCCATGATGCACTGTTTCTTTCTCTTTTTGCTCTGTATGCACCACTCTGCATTTAATCATTAGTGATCGATCTCTGCTCCCCTCCACAGCATGTCTTTTTCCTGGTTCTCTCCCTCAGCCCCAACCAGTCCCAGCAGAAGACTGCCCCTCCCTGAGCCTGGTTCTGCTGGAGGTTTCTTCCTGTTAAAAGGGAGTTTTTCCTTCCCACTGTAGCCAAGTGCTTGCTCACAGGGGGTCGTTTTGACCGTTGGGGTTTTACATAATTATTGTATGGCCTTGCCTTACAATATAAAGCGCCTTGGGGCAACTGTTTGTTGTGATTTGGCGCTATATAAAAAAAATTGATTGATTGATTGATTGATTGATCAACTTCACGTGAAATTCATTAAATTGTCCTTTTAGTAATAACTGAGTCTCACTGATCCAGGACAGATCCAAAGAACCCAAGGCTTAACCTCCACCAACAAAGTTGGAGGAGGTTATGTTATCGCCCCATTGGTCTGTTTGTCTGTTTGTGAACAGCCCGGAGTCTACAATTTTTCATATATCGTTATGAAATTTTTACTGAAAATTGATATCCTAATAGGCAAGAACTGATTCAATTTCAAGGTTATAGGTCAAAGGGCAAAGTCAGGAAAATCTGGCAGATGTAATTACATAATTAACAGGAAATGAAAGGGTTGAGTTCTTCTAAAAACTGTTGAGGTCTAAAGTTCTAAAAACATTCTGGACTCACACAACATTCCAACTCATTATAGAAACTTTATATAATTCATTACCACCCTTGAAAAATATCAGCAACGTATTTGATAAACACTACCCAATCTAGACATTGCCAGTATCTATCTATCTATCTATCTATCTATCTATCTATCTATCTATCTATCTATCTATCTATCTATCTATCTATCTATCTCTCTCTCTCTCTCTCTCTCTCTCTCTCTCTCTCTCTCTATATATATATATATATATATATATATATATATATATTTCAGAGTGGCCTTTTATTGTGGACAGTCTAAGGCACACTTGTGCACTAATCATGGTGTCTAATCAGCATCTTGATATGGCACACCTGTGAGGTGGGATGGATTATCTCAGCAAAGGAGAAGTGCTCACTATCACAGATTTAGACTGGTTTGTGAACAATATTTGAGGGAAATGGTGATATTGTGTATGTGGAAGAAGTTTTAGATCTGAGTTCATCTCATACAAAATGGGAGCAAAACCAAAAGTGTTGCGTTTATATTTTTGTTGAGTGTATATATATATATATATATATATATATATATATCCTCAGCGCACACACTATCATGATTATGTGTAATCAATGATCAGCAGTATATCCTGCAGAGTTTTGATTGTGCCTTGCACTGAAATTGTGGGTTATGTTTAGTGCTCATACATTATGGATGCCAGCTTGTCACCAAAGGCAACAAACATCTTTGCTTTTGCTGACTGGTGTGTAGTTTTAGGAATTTATGCGAAAGCTTTTGGCATCTTGAAAACGATAACATGAAGACAGTTTTGTTTCTGCATTCATCCACAAGAAACATGAAAGCTGTTTCCTGCCTCAATTTTTCTGATAATGACAGTAATGGGAGAATAAAATCACATTTTGATCATATCCGCTGGATAATTTTTATAATCTATGCAATGAAATGTCTCAAATGGCTGAGGATGATTATTTTCTATAGAAGTAAGCTGTTTCTAATTGCTGGCTGATTTTTTACACCTGTTGTTTAGACTGCATTGTGTCATAACACAACAAAAGTGATACATTTTCACTTCATTGTGTAATAGTGGGCAGCATGGTGGCTTAGTGGTTAGCACTGTTGCTTAACCACCTGTGGCCTTCCTGTGTGGAGTTTGCATGTTCTCCCCGTGTTTGTGTGGGCTCCCTCCAGGTGCTCCGGCTTCCTCCCACATCCCCAAGACATGCAGGTTAGGCGGATTGGGAACTTTAAAATTGTCTGTAGGTGTGTGTGTGTGTGTGTGTGTGTGTGTGTGTGTGTGTGTGTGTGTGTGTGTGTGTGTGTGTGTGTGTGTGTGTGTGTGTGTGTGTGTGTGTGTGTGTGTGTGTGTGTGTGTGTGTGTGTGTGCAAATGTGACTGTTTGTCCATCTATATGTGGCCCTTCAACAGACTGGCGTCCTGTCCAGGGTGTACCCCGCCTCACGCCCTATGACTGCTGGGATAGGCTCCAGCCTCCCCGTGACCCTTAATTGGAGTAAGCGGGCATACATGTCAACCTATACGGATTGTCCGTAAATTATACGGATTTGTCAGAGTTTCAGAGTCATACGGACGTACAAATAAAGTCTTATGGATATTCAGGGTTTTCTGTTGTAAATTCATTTTTTTACTGTTGTTTTTCTTAACTCTATGGACCTTCGGCCAGCCACCCACCATCTTTGTACTCCTCATAGAAGCTGTGTGATGACGTGCACAATGTGAGCGTCCAATCAGAATTGGTTCACTGTCACATAGTTTTCCAATATCCAATCGTAGGGCAGAGCAGTCTCAGATGGTAGGGCCAAAGATTGTTAGGAGCAGTGATTTGTTACTCTGTGAGTTCTTGTTTCTGTAAAAATAGAACAGCTGTGTGACACTATATTCACGGGAAATATATTGAGTTTGTACAAAGTACCTACAATGTACTTGTAGACATTGATTTTATTGACAGCAAGCAATTTTACTGTGGATCAAGAGGATTTAACTGTGGAGGACTTCCACCATAAAAGAGCCCATGGAGATCCCTGGTGTTAGTTATTAATATATGGACAAAACCCCAATTATGTGATACTGCTATGCGGTTGTGTGTACTATAATAAAACTGATTTTGGTGCGATTTAGGAGGTTATAAGGATTTTGTGTTGATTTTATGGATTTTATCACTTGGTTATACAGGTGGACCCTCAAAGGGGTTGACATGTATGAGCTGGTATAGAAAATGGATGGATGGATGGAAATTGTTCAACATCCAAAACTTGTAAGAGCTCTTTATGTTAAAGAGAGGTAGCAAGTGGACAAGGTTGGGTAGGATTACTTTGAAAGAATACATGTGGATTACATGTATGTATGTACATACATTTGGATTAGTTGTAATCTGATTACTTTTGGATTACATTTCAAAGTAATCCTACCCAACCTTGCAAGCGGACATAACTAAACACAGCTGCAATGTTTTAGAGTGTACAAGTAGCATACAATCAAAACTTCTAAGCTCTGGGACCAATTGACTTTTACGTTTATGAACTCAAAAATTTTGAGGCAATTAATTGCCTCAATATTGTTGAGTTCTGCTAACTTGTTTGGGTTTACAGTGTAATGAAGTGAAAATGTATTGCATTTTGTTGCATTAGTGTATAATGCACTATATCATTATACTTAGAAAACGATGCAACTGTTGTGTTTTGTAATAAACACTGCAAGATGTAATAATTTATTACCAAATGCACAGTAAACCTAAACAAGTTACTCAAAATACTGAGGTAATCAGTTGCCACAATGTTTTTTTTAGTTCATAAACTTAGTCAATTGTTCCTAGAACATAAAAGTTTTGATTATATGCTACTTGTACCTCATGATTACAATTAAATTAAAGTGCTGATACAAGTTTTACATCAGATGCCCTTCCTGATACAACTCCACATTACATACAAAAGTGTGGCAGGGGTGGAGTTTGAACCCGGAACCTTCTGCATCAAAGCCAAGCACCCTAACCACTTGGTCACCACCCCCGGCATTGCCCAGATAAACCTGTTTTAGACATAAGCCAAATGCCAATCATTTTAATCAAAACAATTGCCCAACATTTGTTTTTGTAATGCTGATGTCTTATAAATATAATAGTTAATGGGCTAAAGTTTGTCCAGCATCATTATAAGAGGTGGACTCCCCAACTAAGTGGAAATACTTGGTTAAAAGACAACACATTTGAAGTCCTTCATGCAGAATTTGTTTTGCAATCAAATTTAGAACAAAATTACACACAAAAGGTAGGTAACAGTAAATGGAAATATCAATGAATCAAAATTGAGGTAGTGGTGTATTTCACTGTTTTTACATTGCAATTTTACAAATGTATTCAGACAGGAAGGCAAACTGGGTTGTACAGGACAGTCAGGTGCTTAACAGTTGAGAACATAAAGTAGCTGAAGGAAGGGATTAAAAAAACAGAGATGGCCAACACATATACAGGGCTGGAAATTTGAATCTGCCTGTCATACCCACAGCCGGCTATTTTGGGGGTAATTTTCAGTTCTATATATATATATATATATTTTTTTTTTTTTTTTTTTAGGGCTACATATTATAGTTTGGGAGTTTATCGCTCATGGTACAACACTGTATGGTCTTACATAAATGGCTATTTTGGGGTAATTTTCAGTTCAACTTTTAAAAAAAATGGTACCAGTTTGTTCTCCATGTCATGAGGATTCAGAATATATATAGTTTTTAGGGCTACATATTATAGTTTGGGAATTTGTCCCGGACAGACAGACAGACGTAGCCCTTTATGTATATAGATATAATTACTTAATTCTTTTAAGTTGTGCTTAAGTTATGCTAAGTTTTGCTTACTTAATATATAATTAGTTCAAGTCAATCAAAATTCTGAGTTAAATTTACTCAAAAAAGAAGACCATGTTACATGTTACATGACCATGTAACTTGAAATATTTAAATCAAATGTTTCTTAAAACTTTGAGTTTACACTACTTAATGTTGTAATTAATTTGAACATTCGGGTTAGAGTGTGTGGGGGACATTTATTATGGATTACGTTCAGGCTGTTTATTACCAAATGTGGTAGATTATTCAAATTGTGGCTGTTGTTACATTACATTTTGTTGAGTTATCCCATAATGCATCATTACACACATTTTTATTACTATTTCCTCCTACCTAAAGTGCTCTTACAGGAAGCTGAAATGGAATCTCTCTTTTAGAGAACATCTGATCCCTGCTGAAGCCTCAGCTGCTGTAGCACTACCTGTAATTTGCAGCAACGCTTCCTGTGGTGCGAGATAAATCTGGATTGTAGGGCAAATAAATAAATAATGAAATAAACAATTTCATCTTTCTTCTCCATCACTGAGGAAACAAAACAAACATAATTTTTAATAAGTAGATAGATGTGAACATGCACGCGTGCACGTCACACGCAAGCATGTGCACATGCAGGAACACGCATTCCCCTGCACGAATGCAGCTTCTCGTACACATCTCCTGTTTCCACAGGGGCACCAGATCGAGCACTCAGAAAGTCGTGCAGCATTGTTCTGTCTTTGGAGGCTGTCTGTGGTGTGTAATGGAGTGGGGGGGGGGGGGGGGCATGAGATTTGTATGCATTTTATGATAAGACCCTTTGTGGGAATGTAGGACTGCATGAATGTTATCACTGCCCATCAGACTCAGTGTTTCTTTTAATTGGGTAATTGCTAATAAAGTCAGTGTGGCTGTGTGATGTATTGGGTGATTCTTTAACTACGGGCACTATTGGCCTTGTAAATGTAATTTCCACCACACCATTGCCTTACAATATAAAGTGCCTTGGGGCAACTGTTTGTTGTGATTTGGCGCTATATACATGTGCTCTGATGTTACTGTTTATCTCCATAGAAACTACCCACACAACGTTTCATACAAACTTTTTAAAGGGACATTATTGTTGTGGTGGAAATTACGGCAATAGTGTGGGACAACTACATTTCGTTTAAAAAATTCACAACAGTTGTATGACATTGAATACCCCAATTATGTTTTGATTATTGTACTGATATTTTACTCAGAGAGATTTGAAAACATTAGAAAAAACATTTGCTTACTATTCATTTTTATCATTGAAGATCATAAGTCCTGGGTGTGGGACAAGCACAAAACGGCAATATTTGCATATAATGATGCTGAAAAAGGTGAAAAAGTCATCATAGACTACTAGGACAAATTTCTTAAAACACTTTCATTGTAAAGATAACTATAAAAGTGTGAAATTTCCCCTTTTTTCTTTTTTCATAAAATATGATCAAGGGACATAAAAGTGCCTGTAGTCTAAGAATCACCCATTTACTTATTTATTTATTTGCTTTAATGAGATGCCAGCCCATTGAGCTGACTCTCAGAAATCTGTGTGTTTGTGAGTGCACATCACAACCCGCTGTCATGCTTGATGTGCACGCCAAAGGGCCGTCAACAATAAAAAGCAGCCCAGTTGTTCTTGTGTTTGTTGGTTGGACTGCTGGGAGAGACTTATTGTTTGGGTTTCTGTTGCTTTTCTGTTTTGTGTGGTGAATTTGAGTGAAGAATGTCCAATAACAGCGTCGCCCACTTCAGTCCCTTTGTCTGTGCAGTCACACAGCCCGCACAAAACCAAAATCAATATTTCTAGTTCTCAACTTGATAAGTTTAAACAATGTGGTAATGGCTGTTTGTGGTAATTCGTTGCTGCAATGCTGCGAAAAAATAAGCTGCTGAGGTTCACAATCAATACTGGGAACAAGCACAGTGTTGGATGTTGAATGAAATCATCATACTTCAGTGCACTTGGAAAATTGCATTATTTCTTGAAAGACATGCATGGTGTTTCCAGAATAGAAAATAGGCTACAACAAGAATGCTGTGCAAATATTCAAATCCAGCTGGCATCTGTATATCGAATAGTGTTTCTTCAACTTCTACCATCGTGCAAAACTTAAAACAAGAGCAATCAGATATTTCTGACATCCGGCAACCTGGATCTGGATCACCTCCAAAATTCAGTGGAGTCATACATGCCTTAATATCTATAACCAAATTTGTACCAAAGATAGATGCTAGGGAAGGAACTAGCATCTATCTGTGGTGCAAATTTGGTGAGAATTAGTGAAGTAGTTTTGACATAATTGTTCAAAGCCTATATAAAGTGAAATCTTGATCCAGAATCCAGATTTGGATCCAGATCACCCCCAAAATTCAGTGGAGTCTTCCGTCCCTAGCATCTCTCTGTGTTGCAAATTTGGTGAGAATCCGTGAAGTAGTATTGACGTAAATGTTCAAGCCTATATAAAGTGAAATCTTGATCCAGAATCCAGATTTGGATCCAGATAACCTCCAAAATCCAGTGGAGTCTTCCGTCCCTAGCATCTCTCTGTGGTGCAAATTTGGTGAGAATCTGTGAAGTAGTAATCGTTCAAAGCCTATATAAAGTGAAATCTTGATACAGAATCCAGATTTGGATCCATATTACCCCCAAAATTCAGTGGAGTCTTCCATCCCTAGCATCTCTCTGTGGTGCAGATTTGGTGAGAATCCGTGAAGTAGTTTTGACGTAATCGTTCAAAGCCTATATAAAGTGAAATCTTGATCCAGAATCCAGATTGGATCCAGATCACCTCCAAAATTCTGTGGAGACTTCCTTCCCTAGCATCTATATGTGGTGTAAATTTGGTGAGAATTTGTGAAGTAGTTTGAGGTAATTGTTCAAAGCCTATATAAAGTGAAATCTTGATCCAGAATCCAGATTTGGATCCATATTACCCCCAAATTCAGTGGAGTCTTCCATCCCTAGCATCTCTCTGTGGTGCAAATTTGGTGAGAATCCGTGAAGTAGTTTTGACGTAATCGTTCAAAGCCTATATAAAGTGAAATCTTGATCCAGAATCCAGATTTGGATCCAGATCACCTCCAAAATTCTGTGGAGACTTCCTTCCCTAGCATCTATATGTGGTGTAAATTTTGGTGAGAATTTGTGAAGTAGTTTTGCGGTAATTGTTCAAAGCCTATATAAAGTGAAATCTTGATCCAGAATCCAGATTTGGATCCATATTACCCCCAAAATTCAGTGGAGTCTTCCATCCCTAGCATCTCTCTGTGGTGCAAATTTGGTGAGAATCCGTGAAGTAGTTTTGACGTAATCGTTCAAAGCCTATATAAAGTGAAATCTTGATCCAGAATCCAGATTTG
Source organism: Thalassophryne amazonica (assembly GCF_902500255.1). Taxonomy (NCBI): domain Eukaryota; kingdom Metazoa; phylum Chordata; class Actinopteri; order Batrachoidiformes; family Batrachoididae; genus Thalassophryne; species Thalassophryne amazonica. The sequence goes on from NC_047122.1 coordinate 49,582,420, forward strand.
GATCCAGATCACCTCCAAAATTCTGTGGAGACTTCCTTCCCTAGCATCTATATGTGGTGTAAATTTGGTGAGAATTTGTGAAGTAGTTTTGAGGTAATTGTTCAAAGCCTATATAAAGTGAAATCTTGATCCAGAATCCAGATTTGGATCCATATTACCCCCAAAATTCAGTGGAGTCTTCCATCCCTAGCATCTATCTGTGGTGCAAATTTGGTGAGAATCCGTGAAGTAGTTTTGACGTAATCGTTCAAAGCCTATATAAAGTGAAATCTTGATCCAGAATCCAGATTTGGATCCAGATCACCCCCACAATTCAGTGGAGTCTTCCATCCCTAGCATCTCTTTGTGGTGCAAATTTGGTGAGAATCCGTGAAGTAGTTTTGACGTAATCGTTCAAAGCCTATATAAAGTGAAATCTTGATCCAGAATCCAGATTTGGGTCAAATCAAATCAATTTTATTTATATAGCGCCAAATCACAACAACAGTTGCCCCAAGGCGCTTATTGTAAGGCAAGGCCATACAATAATTATGGAAAAACCCCAACGGTCAAAACGACCCCCCCTGTGAGGTAAGCACTTGGCAGCAGTGGGAAGGAAAAACTCCCTTTTAACAGGAAGAAAACCTCCAGCAGAACCAGGCTCAGGGAGGGGCAGTCTTCTGCTGGGACTGGTTGGGGCTGAGGGGAGAGAACCAGGAAAAGACATGCTGTGGAGGGGAGCAGAGATCAATCACTAATGATTAAATGCAGAGTGGTGCATACAGAGCAAAAAGAGAAAGAAACACTCAGTGCATCATGGGAACCCCCCAGCAGTCTAAGTCTATAACAGCATAACTAAGGGATGGTTCAGGGTCACCTGATCAGCCCTAACTATAAGCTTTAGCAAAAAGGAAAGTTTTAAGCCTAATCTTAAAAGTAGAGAGGGTGTCTGTCTCCCTGATCTGAATTGGGAGCTGGTTCCACAGGAGAGGAGCCTGAAAGCTGAAGGCTCTGCCTCCCATTCTACTCTTACAAACCCTAGGAACTACAAGTAAGCCTGCAGTCTGAGAGCGAAGCGCTCTATTGGGGTGATATGGTACTATGAGGTCCCTAAGATAAGATGGGACCTGATTATTCAAAACCTTATAAGTACGAAGAAGAATTTTAAATTCTATTCTAGAATTAACAGGAAGCCAATGAAGAGAGGCCAATATGGGTGAGATATGCTCTCTCCTTCTAGTCCCTGTTAGCACTCTAGCTGCAGCATTTTGAATTAACTGAAGGCTTTTCAGGGAACTTTTAGGACAACCTGATAATAATGAATTACAACAGTCCAGCCTAGAGGAAATAAATGCCTGAATTTAGTTTTTCAGCATCACTCTGAGACAAGACATTTCTAATTTTAGAGATATTGCGCAAATGCAAAAAAAGCAGTCCTACATATTTGTTTAATAGCGCATTGAATGACATATCCTGATCAGAAATGACTCCAAGATTTCTCACAGTATTACTAGAGGTCAGCGTAATGCCATCCAGAGTAAGGATCTGGTTAGACACCATGTTTCTAAGATTTGTGGGGCCAAGTACAATAACTTCAGTTTTATCTGAGTTTAAAAGCAGGAAATTAGAGGTCATCCATGTCTTTATGTCTGTAAGACAATCCTGCAGTTTAGCTAATTGGTGTGTGTCCCTCTGGCTTCATGGATAGATAAAGCTGGGTATCATCTGCGTAACAATGAAAATTTAAGCAATGCCGTCTAATAATACTGCCTAAGGGAAACATGTATAAAGTGAATAAAATTGGTCCTAGCACAGAACCTTGTGGAACTCCATAATTAACCTTAGTCTGTGAAGAAGATTCCCCATTTACATGAACAATTGTAATCTATTAGATAAATATGATTCAAACCACCGCAGCGCAGTGCCTTTAATACCTATGGCATGCTCTAATCTCTGTAATAAAATTTTATGGTCAACAGTATCAAAAGCAGCACTGAGGTCTAACAGAACAAGCACAGAGATGAGTCCACTGTCTGAGGCCATAAGAATATCATTTGTAACCTTCACTAATGCTGTTTCTGTACTATGATGAATTCTGAAACCTGACTGAAACTCTTCAAATAGACCATTCCTCTGCAGATGATCAGTTAGCTGTTTTACAACTACCCTTTCAAGAATTTTTGAGAGAAAAGGAAGGTTGAGCAGCCTGGTAGGAATGGGGTCTAATAGACATGTTGATGGTTTGGAGGAAGTGACTAATGAAAATAACTCAGACAGAACAATCGGAGAGAAAGAGTCTAACCAAATACCGGCATCACTGAAAGCAGCCAAAGATAACGATATGTCTTTGGGATGGTTATGAGTAATTTTTTCTCTAATAGTTAAAATTTTATTAGCAAAGAAAGTCATGAAGTCATTACTAGTTAAAGTTAAAGGAATACTCGGCTCAATAGAGCTCTGACTCTTTGTCGCCTGGCTACAGTGCTGAAAAGAAACCTGGGGTTGTTCTTATTTTCTTCAATTAGTGATGAGTAGTAAGATGTCCTAGCTTTACGGAGGGCTTTTTTATAGAGCAACAGACTCTTTTCCAGGCTAAGTGAAGATCTTCTAAATTAGTGAGACGCCATTTCCTCTCCAACTTACGGGTTATCTGCTTTAAGCTGCGAGTTTGTGAGTTATACCACGGAGTCAGGCACTTCTGATTTAAAGCTCTCTTTTTCAGAGGAGCTACAGCATCCAAAGTTGTCTTCAATGAGGATGTAAAACTATTGACGAGATACTCTATCTCACTTACAAAGTTTAGGTAGCTACTCTGCACTGTGTTGGTATATGGCATTAGAGAACATAAAGAAGGAATCATATCTTTAAACCTAGTTACAGTGCTTTCTGAAAGACTTCTAGTGTAATGAAACTTATTCCCCACTGCTGGGTAGTCCATCAGAGTAAATGTAAATGTTATTAAGAAATGATCAGACAGAAGAGAGTTTTCATGGAATACTGTTAAGTCTTCAATTTCCATACCATAAGTCAGAACAAGATCTAAGATATGATTAAAGTGGTGGGTGGACTCATTTACATTTTGAGCAAAGCCAATTGAGTCTAATAATAGATTAAATGCAGTGTTGAGGCTGTCATTCTCAGCATCTGTGTGGATGTTAAAATCGCCCACTATAATTATCTTATCTGAGCTAAGCACTAAGTCAGACAAAAGGTCTGAAAATTCACAGAGCAACTCACAGTAACGACCAGGTGGACGATAGATAATAACAAATAAAACTGGTTTTGGGACTTCCAATTTGGATGGACAAGACTAAGAGTCAAGCTTTCAAATGAATTAAAGCTCTGTCTGGGTTTTTGATTAATTAATAAGCTGGAGTGGAAGATTGCTGCTAATCCTCCGCCTCGGCCCGTGCTACGAGCATTCTGGCAGTTAGTGTGACTCGGGGGTGTTGACTCATTTAAACTAACATATTCATCCTGCTGTAATCAGGTTTCTGTAAGGCAGAATAATCAATATGTTGATCAATTATTATATCATTTACTAACAGGGACTTAGAAGAGAGAGACCTAATGTTTAATAGACCACATTTAACTGTTTTAGTCTGTGGTGCAGTTGAAGGTGCTATATTATTTTTTCTTTTTGAATTTTTATGCTTAAATAGATTTTCCAGATCACCCCCAAAATTCAGTGGAGTCTTCCTTCTCTAGCATCTCTCTGTAGTGCAAATTTGGTGAGAATCGTGAGGTAGTTTTGACGTAATCGTTCAAAGCCTATATAAAGTGAAATCTTGATCCAGAATCCAGATTTGGATCCAGATAACCTCCAAAATTCAGTGGAGTCTTCCGTCCCTAGCATCTCTTTGTGGTGCAAATTTGGTGAGAATCCGTGAAGTAGTTTTGACGTAATCGTTCAAAGCCTATATAAAGTGAAATCTTGATACAGAATCCAGATTTGGATCCAGATCACCTCCAAAATTTAATGGAGTCTTCCATGGCTGAATATGTATCTGTGTTGAAACGTTTCTCAAAATCTGCGCAGTAGTTTTGACATAATCCTGCTAAAAGTAATCCTTCAAACGCTATATGAAGTGAAACTTGATCCAGAATCCGAATCCAGATCCGGATCCGGATCACCTTCAAAATTTAATGGATTCTTCCATGCCCTAATATGTATCTGTGGTGAAAAGTTTGTCAAAATACAGTAGTTTAGATGTAATCCTGCTAACAGTCAGTCAGACAGACAGACAGACCAATAGATAAATGCTAATGATTTTATTACGTTCACTAAGGACGTAACTCTTCTGCTCTCTTTGATTAAAGGGGTCATCTTATGCAAATTCAGTTTTATGTACCTCGTACTGTTAAATATGATTGGGGTTTTGTGCTAAATATCCTTAAAATCCTCCTACATTTGTACGAGTTGACGTGAGCAGACGTTACCCTGCTACAAGCCCTGAAACACCTTGTTTTAGATATTTGTGATGTATGTCACAAGAGTCCATATTTCATTTCCCGCTTTCTTTGTGACATACTAACACAATCTACAGGATAGAGATGGACTATTTGGACATCACAGTCCTCCTACTCTCACTCCTTTTGTTGAGGGATTTTCTTAATTTAAAGTAACAATCACATAGCAGAAAAACCTTTTTGGAACTTTGAAATAATTTTCCATTAGTTTTTAAGGGTACCTTGCTTTAGGCTCTATGCTGTATTTGGGAAATTGTCAACATCATCACCTATATTATTTTTTGGGATGGCACAATAGTTGTTATGGTTGAAAACCCAGAGCATGAGAATTTGGACCCAAATGGCAAGGAACAGACTGTGATAAAAGGAATAACAATTTATTGTAAATAATGAATTGTGCAGTGGTGGTAGTTGCGGAAGCAGGCGCTGGAGAGCGGAGGCACGACAGGAGCTCAGAGCAGGATTGTAGTCCGGGACGTAGAGAGAGCCAGAGAGTTTGTAACGAGGAACCCTGAACGGTTGGATAGGTCCAGGTGGCTACGACGGAGCTGATGGCCGGCAGGTGATCTGAGGAAAGAGTAGAACAGTTAGTCCAGGCTAGGAGTTGAAGGAATGGAGGAATACGAACAGAGGCCTGGTACCCTGCAGGTAAACTGAGTTCCTGGTATAAATACAGGTGCTGCTGATGAGGAACAGGTGAGACCAATCAATTCTGTGACTTGGCGCCTGGAAGACACAGGAAGGGAGGGGGAGAGAGCCGACCAAGACAGCACGACAATACCACTTTTTCATGTCCTATACCTATATGATGCCGATACTGGAACCTTCATTATCTGCCAATACTGATACCAATCCAATACTGTCTTCCCTAAATACATTTGTCTTAATGTACTATGATAACCTAGCTATCTAACAAAAATATCAACTCAAAGTGTGCCTACTGCAGTAAAGGAAAATATACATAGTCCTCAACATGACTCAGAATGTGAAATAAAGCTTGAATCGGATTAATAATTTTATGTCCAATGCCAAAGCCAGTACACTTGGCTGATATTATACCAATAATGATCTGAAATATTGGATTGGCGCTCTCCCAGTTATAATTAAATATCAGGTTTTAAGACACTTGGTGATCTTTGTTTGCTTGCAAATTGTACAATATGATCCCTTCAGTTTTTAAGAAATATTAGAGAATATGTTTCAACGTAGCCCTGCGATAGACTGGCGTCCTGTCCAGGGTGTACCCAGCCTCACGCCCTATGACTGCTGGGATAGGCTCCAGCACCCTCGTGGCTCTTAATTGGAGTAAGTGGGTATAGAAAATGGATGGATGGATGGATGTTTCTATATTTTACTGAACTAGCATTAGCAAATTGTGTTTTTTCTGTCCTTTTCTGCCGATAACTCTAGAGCAGGTGTCACTAAAAAAATGACTCATTGGACGAACTCAATTCAGTTATGAGCAGGATTTCCATCTAGTAAATATATGTAGTCCCAACTCAAATAAAGTACATCCATGCAAGATAATTTAATTTAATTTAGTTGGGACGACATATATTTATTAGAAATCCAATCCAATGAGTCAGTTTTTTTTTAATGTAGACCAGTGAAATAAGGAGTTTGGCTTCCAGTATGTAGAACTGGGTTTAATTCCCGCTCACAGTACCTGTCTGTGTCCTTGGACAAGACACTTGATCTGTTTTGTCCCGGTCCACCCAGCTGTAAATGGGTACCAGCCTTGACTGGGGACTAATGCATGTCCTGGCATATCATCAGGGGGAGTCGTAGACTCTCAACTGCTTCACGCTACAGAATCTGAGGATAAGTACTGGCACCAACTGGCCTCAGAGCCTGAATATGAGCTAATTAGATCTGCCAATAATCCACCTGTGTGTATTTAAATGTCGTGCACCTCTCTGAATCCCGTGAGTCTTGCTCACCTCCGCTGTGATAGGATTGCAGGTATCATCAAATTGATCTTCTTTGATATTCAAGAACAACATTTAGATGGTGAGTGATACAGTATTTGTGAACTGATACCTAGTAGATTGGTTTGGCACAGGTTGTCCGCCTGTCAGCGTGTGATAATGAAGCCCAACTCTTATCATTTATGTGGAAATGTCAAAATAAAAATAGTGCACCTTTTGTGTTCAGAGAGTAAAAACGATCTTGTTCAATTTCAGGTGGACCGTACCGAGGTGATCCGCAGCAGTAGCACCCCAGTCTTTTCCAAGATCTTCCTGGTGGATTACTACTTTGAGGAGGTTCAAAGGCTTCGCTTTGAGCTTTACGACATTAGCTCTGGCAACAACGGCCTACGTGATGCTGACTTCCTGGGAGCCATGGAGTGCACCTTAGGACAGGTTAGCAAGTCTGACCAGCCCGAACGTAGAGGACGCTGTATGTTAAGTCCACTGTTTTATGTTACTACACCATCTGAAAGGTGCATTTAATCGCATCTTGCAGCTCAGATACAGCGCACATGTGAGTGCATGCTTAGAGTGCATTATCTCAAACAGAAATGCCTCTGATGAGAGAGCATGCTTCTACAGGTGGACACGTGACAGGAGTGCATTTACGTGCATCAGTGAGTGCCCATAAATCACTTACCACCAGCAAATTGCACTTGACCAGCACATCGCCTTAATGTTCATATTTTCATATTTCATAACTTTCTTATTTTTATACCAATTTAAAGCACGTAAATGTGTGTCAGGCATGCTTGAATGCAGCGTGTGCCCTTTGCCTATGATAATTATTTGCAAAAGGATATAATAGTGTGTCAAGTTCACTGAGCTTGTAGAAATATTAAATTCATGTATTAGGTATTGGGTGTTATAATTAGGATGACAGAGCAATTTTAAGGTTAGCAGAGCCAACTTTTGGTCGTGTGTGGAAACTTAATGTGATTTCCTGACTTGGGGTCAGGCGCTGTCACCACGTGAAACTACACAATTCCTTCAGTGACCTTGAATCCATAAAGTATGGAGGTTCATGTTTTCAGAACATTCATTTGTGCACATTGAATTAATAATACACAAAGCCTTCATACTAGCTGAAGGGTTTTACCGCTCCTTCTAAATGTCATAGTAGTAATTAATATTTAAAAATGTGTTTATTTATGGTTCAGTAAATTTGTGGGGTTAAAACAAAGGCTAGTACCCTGCAAAGTGTAGTGAGTGAAGAGACAGATGATGGATAGAAAGTAGTGTTGGGCCCAGATCAGCTTATCAGCTCACAGCTAATTACTGAGGCTAATTAGGCTAATTGTAGTCTTACACACTCCCTGCAGCTTCTCTCCCCCTGCCATCCCCTCATTACCCCATCCCCGTAGAGACGGTGCCTGCTCCCAGACTACCAATAACCAGCAAAAATCTATTTAAGTATAAAAATTCAAAAAGAAAAAATAATATAACACCTTCAACTGCACCACAGACTAAAACAGTTAAATGTGGTCTATTAAACATTAGGTCTCTCTCTTCTAAGTCCCTGTTGGTAAATTATATAATAATTGATCAACATATTGATTTATTCTGCCCTTACAGAAAACCTGTTACAGCAGGATGAATAGTTAGTTTAAATGAGTCAACACCCCCGAGTCACACTAACTGCCAGAATGCTCGTAGCACGGGCCGAGGCGGAGATTAGCAGCAATCTTCCATTCCAGCTTATTAATTAATCAAAAACCCAGACAGAGCTTTAATTAATTTGAAAGCTTGACTCTTAGTCTTGTCCATCCAAATTGGAAGTCCCAAAAACCAGTGTTATTTGTTATTATCTATCGTCCACCTGGTTGTTACTGTGAGTTTCTCTGTGAATTTTCAGACCTTTTGTCTGACTTAGTGCTTAGCTCAGATAAGATAATTATAGTGGGCGATTTTAACATCCACACAGATGCTGAGAATGACAGCCTCAACACTGCATTTAATCTATTATTAGACTCTATTGGCTTTGCTCAAAAAGTAAATGAGTCCACCCACCACTTTAATCATATCTTAGATCTTGTTCTGACTTATGGTATGGAAATAGAAGACTTAACAGTATTCCCTGAAAACTCCCTTCTGTCTGATCATTTTTAATAACATTTACATTTACCCTGATGGACTACCAGCAGTGGGGAATAAGTTTCATTACACTAGAAGTCTTCAGAAAGCGCTGTAACTAGGTTTAAGGATATGATTCCTTCTTTATGTTCTCTAATGCCATATACCAACACAGTGCAGAGTAGCTACCTAAACCTCTGTAAGTGAGATAGAGTATCTCGTCAATAGTTTTACATCCTCATTGAAGACAACTTGGATGCTGTAGCTCCTCTAAAAAAGAGAGCTTTAAATCAGAAGTGCCTGACTCCGTGGTATAACTCACAAACTCGTAGCTTAAAGCAGATAACCGTAAGTTGGAGAGGAAATGGCGTCTCACTAATTTAGAAGATCTTCACTTAGCCTGGAAAAAGAGTATGTTGCTCTATAAAAAGCCCTCCGTAAAGCTAGGACATCTTTCTACTCATCACTAATTGAAGAAAATAGAACAACCCCAGGTTTCTTTTCAGCACTGTAGCCAGGCTGACAAAGGAGTCAGAGCTCTATTGAGCTGAGTATTCCATTAACTTTAACTAGTAATGACTTCATGACTTTCTTGCTAACAAAATTTTAACTATTAGAGAAAAAATTACTCATAACCATCCCAAAGACGTATCGTTATCTTGGCTGCTTTCAGTGATGCCGGTATTTGGTTAGACTCTTTCTCTCTGATTGTTCTGTCTGAGTTATTTTCATTAGTTACTTCATCCAAACCATCAACATGTTATTAGACCCCATTCCTACCAGGCTGCTCAAGGAAGTCCTACCATTATTAATGCTTCGATCTTAAATATGATCAATCTATCTTTGTTAGTTGGCTATGTACCACAGGCTTTAAGGTGGCAGTAATTAAACCATTACTTAAAAAGCCATCACTTGACCCAGCTATCTTAGCTAATTATAGGCCAATCTCCAACCTTCCTTTTCTCATCAAAAATTCTTGAAAGGGTAGTTGTAAAACAGCTAACTGATCATCTGCAGAGGAATGGTCTATTGAAGAGTTTCAGTCAGGTTTTAGAATTCATCATAGTACAGAAACAGCATTAGTGAAGGTTACAAATGATCTTCTTATGGCCTCGGACAGTGGACTCATCTCTGTGCTTGTTCTGTTAGACCTCAGTGCTGCTTTTGATACTGTTGACCATAAAATTTTATTACAGAGATTAGAGCATGCCATAGGTATTAAAGGCACTGCGCTGCGGTGGTTTGAATCATATTTGTCTAATAGATTACAATTTGTTCATGTAAATGGGGAATCTTCTTCACAGACTAAAGTTAATTATGGAGTTCCACAAGGTTCTGTGCTAGGACCAATTTTATTCACTTTATACATGCTTCCCTTAGGCAGTTTATATACGGTATTGCTTAAATTTCATTGTTACGCAGATGATACCCAGCTTTATCTATCCTGAAGCCAGAGGACACACCCACAATTAGCTAAACTGCAGGATTGTCTTACAGACATAAAGAACAGGATGACCTCTAATTTCCTGCTTTTAAACTCAGATAAAACTGAAGTTATTGTACTTGCCCCACAAATCTTAGAAACATGGTGTCTAACCAGATCCTTACTCTGGATGGCATTACCCTGACCTCTATCCAGCATCATTATAAGAGGTGGACTCCCCAAACTAAGTGGAAATACTTGGTTAAAAGACAAACACATTTGAAGTCCTTCATGCAGAATTTGTTTTGCAATCAAATTTAGAACAAAATTACACACAAAAGGTAGGTAACAGTAAATGGAAATATCAATGAATCAAAATTGAGGTAGTGGTGTATTTCACTGTTTTTACATTGCAATTTTACAAATGTATTCAGACAGGAAGGCAAACTGGGTTGTACAGGACAGTCAGGTGCTTAACAGTTGAGAACATAAAGTAGCTGAAGGAAGGGATTAAAAAAACAGAGATGGCCAACACATACAGGGCTGGAAATTTGAATCTGCCTGTCATACCCACAGCCGGCTATTTTGGGGGTAATTTTCAGTATATATATATATATATTTTTTTTTTTTTTTTTTAGGGCTACATATTATAGTTTGGGAGTTTATCGCTCATGGTACAACACTGTATGGTCTTACATAAATGGCTATTTTGGGGTAATTTTCAGTTCAACTTTTAAAAAAAATGGTACCAGTTTGTTCTCCATGTCATGAGGATTCAGAATATATATAGTTTTTAGGGCTACATATTATAGTTTGGGAATTTGTCCCGGACAGACAGACAGACGTAGCCCTTTATGTATATAGATATAATTACTTAATTCTTTTAAGTTGTGCTTAAGTTATGCTAAGTTTTGCTTACTTAATATATAATTAGTTCAAGTCAATCAAAAATTCTGAGTTAAATTTACTCAAAAAAGAAGACCATGTTACATGTTACATGACCATGTAACTTGAAATATTTAAATCAAATGTTTTCTTAAAACTTTGAGTTTACACTACTTAATGTTTGTAATTAATTTGAACATTCGGGTTTAGAGTGTGTGGGGGACATTTATTATGGATTACGTTCAGGCTGTTTATTACCAAATGTGGTAGATTATTTCAAATTGTGGCTGTTGTTACATTACATTTTGTTGAGTTATCCCATAATGCATCATTACACACATTTTTATTACTATTTCCTCCTACCTAAAGTGCTCTTACAGGAAGCTGAAATGGAATCTCTCTTTTAGAGAACATCTGATCCCTGCTGAAGCCTCAGCTGCTGTAGCACTACCTGTAATTTGCAGCAACGCTTCCTGTGGTGCGAGATAAATCTGGATTGTAGGGCAAATAAATAAATAATGAAATAAACAATTTCATCTTTCTTCTCCATCACTGAGGAAACAAAACAAACATAATTTTTAATAAGTAGATAGATGTGAACATGCACGCGTGCACGTCACACGCAAGCATGTGCACATGCAGGAACACGCATTCCCCTGCATGAATGCAGCTTCTCGTACACATCTCCTGTTTCCACAGGGGCACCAGATCGAGCACTCAGAAAGTCGTGCAGCATTGTTCTGTCTTTGGAGGCTGTCTGTGGTGTGTAATGGAGTGGGGGGGGGGGGGGGCATGAGATTTGTATGCATTTTATGATAAGACCCTTTGTGGGAATGTAGGACTGCATGAATGTTATCACTGCCCATCAGACTCAGTGTTTTCTTTTAATTGGGTAATTGCTAATAAAGTCAGTGTGGCTGTGTGATGTATTTGGGTGATTCTTTAACTACGGGCACTATTGGCCTTGTAAATGTAATTTCCACCACACCATTGCCTTACAATATAAAGTGCCTTGGGGCAACTGTTTGTTGTGATTTGGCGCTATATACATGTGCTCTGATGTTACTGTTTATCTCCATAGAAACTACCCACACAACGTTTCATACAAACTTTTTAAAGGGACATTATTGTTGTGGTGGAAATTACGGCAATAGTGTGGGACAACTACATTTCGTTTAAAAAATTCACAACAGTTGTATGACATTGAATACCCCAATTATGTTTTGATTATTGTACTGATATTTTACTCAGAGAGATTTGAAAACATTAGAAAAAACATTTGCTTACTATTCATTTTTATCATTGAAGATCATAAGTCTGGGTGTGGGACAAGCACAAAACGGCAATATTTGCATATAATGATGCTGAAAAAAGGTGAAAAAGTCATCATAGACTACTAGGACAAATTTCTTAAAACACTTTCATTGTAAAGATAACTATAAAAGTGTGAAATTTCCCCTTTTTTCTTTTTTCATAAAATATGATCAAGGGACATAAAAGTGCCTGTAGTCTAAGAATCACCCATTTACTTATTTATTTATTTGCTTTAATGAGATGCCAGCCCATTGAGCTGACTCTCAGAAATCTGTGTGTTTGTGAGTGCACATCAAACCCGCTGTCATGCTTGATGTGCACGCCAAAGGGCCGTCAACAATAAAAAAGCAGCCCAGTTGTTCTTGTGTTTGTTGGTTGGACTGCTGGGAGAGACTTATTGTTTGGGTTTCTGTTGCTTTTCTGTTTTTGTGTTGGTGAATTTGAGTGAAGAATGTCCAATAACAGCGTCGCCACTTCAGTCCCTTTGTCTGTGCAGTCACACAGCCCGCACAAAACCAAAATCAATATTTCTAGTTCTCAACTTGATAAGTTTAAACAATGTGGTAATGGCTGTTTGTGGTAATTCGTTGCTGCAATGCTGCGAAAAAATAAGCTGCTGAGGTTCACAATCAATACTGGGAACAAGCACAGTGTTGGATGTTGAATGAAATCATCATACTTCAGTGCACTTGGAAAATTGCATTATTTCTTGAAAGACATGCATGGTGTTTCCAGAATAGAAAATAGGCTACAACAAGAATGCTGTGCAAATATTCAAATCCAGCTGGCATCTGTATATCGAATAGTGTTTCTTCAACTTCTACCATCGTGCAAAACTTAAAACAAGAGCAATCAGATTTCTGACATCCGGCAACCTGGATCTGGATCACCTCCAAAATTCAGTGGAGTCATACATGCCTAATATCTATAACCAAATTTGTACCAAAGATAGATGCTAGGGAAGGAACTAGCATCTATCTGTGGTGCAAATTTGGTGAGAATTAGTGAAGTAGTTTTGACATAATTGTTCAAAGCCTATATAAAGTGAAATCTTGATCCAGAATCCAGATTTGGATCCAGATCACCCCCAAAATTCAGTGGAGTCTTCCGTCCCTAGCATCTCTCTGTGTTGCAAATTGGTGAGAATCCGTGAAGTAGTATTGACGTAAATGTTCAAAGCCTATATAAAGTGAAATCTTGATCCAGAATCCAGATTTGGATCCAGATAACCTCCAAAATCCAGTGGAGTCTTCCGTCCCTAGCATCTCTCTGTGGTGCAAATTTGGTGAGAATCTGTGAAGTAGTAATCGTTCAAAGCCTATATAAAGTGAAATCTTGATACAGAATCCAGATTTGGATCCATATTACCCCCAAAATTCAGTGGAGTCTTCCATCCCTAGCATCTCTCTGTGGTGCAGATTTGGTGAGAATCCGTGAAGTAGTTTTGACGTAATCATTCAAAGCCTATATAAAGTGAAATCTTGATCCAGAATCCAGATTTGGATCCAGATCACCTCCAAAATTCTGTGGAGACTTCCTTCCCTAGCATCTATATGTGGTGTAAATTTGGTGAGAATTTGTGAAGTAGTTTTGAGGTAATTGTTCAAAGCCTATATAAAGTGAAATCTTGATCCAGAATCCAGATTTGGATCCATATTACCCCCAAAATTCAGTGGATCTTCCATCCCTAGCATCTCTCTGTGGTGCAAATTTGGTGAGAATCCGTGAAGTAGTTTTGACGTAATCGTTCAAAGCCTATATAAAGTGAAATCTTGATCCAGAATCCAGTTTGGATCCAGATCACCTCCAAAATTCTGTGGAGACTTCCTTCCCTAGCATCTATATGTGGTGTAAATTTGGTGAGAATTTGTGAAGTAGTTTTGAGGTAATTGTTCAAAGCCTATATAAAGTGAAATCTTGATCCAGAATCCAGATTTGGATCCATATTACCCCCAAAATTCAGTGGAGTCTTCCATCCCTAGCATCTCTCTGTGGTGCAAATTTGGTGAGAATCCGTGAAGTAGTTTTGACGTAATCGTTCAAAGCCTATATAAAGTGAAATCTTGATCCAGAATCCAGATTTGGATCCAGATCACCTCCAAAATTCTGTGGAGACTTCCTTCCCTAGCATCTATATGTGGTGTAAATTTGGTGAGAATTTGTGAAGTAGTTTTGAGGTAATTGTTCAAAGCCTATATAAGTGAAATCTTGATCCAGAATCCAGATTTGGATCCATATTACCCCCAAAATTCAGTGGAGTCTTCCATCCCTAGCATCTATCTGTGGTGCAAATTTGGTGAGAATCCGTGAAGTAGTTTTGACGTAATCGTTCAAAGCCTATATAAAGTGAAATCTTGATCCAGAATCCAGATTTGGATCCAGATCACCCCCACAATTCAGTGGAGTCTTCCATCCCTAGCATCTCTTTGTGGTGCAAATTTGGTGAGAATCCGTGAAGTAGTTTTGACGTAATCGTTCAAAGCCTATATAAAGTGAAATCTTGATCCAGAATCCAGATTTGGGTCAAATCAAATCAATTTTATTTATATAGCGCCAAATCACAACAAACAGTTGCCCCAAGGCGCTTTATATTGTAAGGCAAGGCCATACAATAATTATGGAAAAACCCCAACGGTCAAAACGACCCCCTGTGAGTAAGCACTTGGCAGCAGTGGGAAGGAAAAACTCCCTTTTAACAGGAAGAAACCTCCAGCAGAACCAGGCTCAGGGAGGGGCAGTCTTCTGCTGGGACTGGTTGGGGCTGAGGGGAGAGAACCAGGAAAAAGACATGCTGTGGAGGGGAGCAGAGATCAATCACTAATGATTAAATGCAGAGTGGTGCATACAGAGCAAAAAGAGAAAGAAATACTCAGTGCATCATGGGAACCCCCCAGCAGTCTAAGTCTATAACAGCATAACTAAGGGATGGTTCAGGGTCACCTGATCCAGCCCTAACTATAAGCTTTAGCAAAAAGGAAAGTTTTAAGCCTAATCTTAAAAGTAGAGAGGGTGTCTGTCTCCCTGATCTGAATTGGGAGCTGGTTCCACAGGAGAGGAGCCTGAAAGCTGAAGGCTCTGCCTCCCATTCTAGTCTTACAAACCCTAGGAACTACAAGTAAGCCTGCAGTCTGAGAGCGAAGCGCTCTATTGGGGTGATATGGTACTATGAGGTCCCTAAGATAAGATGGGACCTGATTATTCAAAACCTTATAAGTAAGAAGAAGAATTTTAAATTCTATTCTAGAATTAACAGGAAGCCAATGAAGAGAGGCCAATATGGGTGAGATATGCTCTCTCCTTCTAGTCCCTGTTAGCACTCTAGCTGCAGCATTTTGAATTAACTGAAGGCTTTTCAGGGAACTTTTAGGACAACCTGATAATAATGAATTACAACAGTCCAGCCTAGAGGAAATAAATGCATGAATTAGTTTTTCAGCATCACTCTGAGACAAGACATTTCTAATTTTAGAGATATTGCGCAAATGCAAAAAAGCAGTCCTACATATTTGTTTAATATGCGCATTGAATGACATATCCTGATCAGAAATGACTCCAAGATTTCTCACAGTATTACTAGAGGTCAGCGTAATGCCATCCAGAGTAAGGATCTGGTTAGACACCATGTTTCTAAGATTTGTGGGGCCAAGTACAATAACTTCAGTTTTATCTGAGTTTAAAAGCAGGAAATTAGAGGTCATCCATGTCTTTATGTCTGTAAGACAATCCTGCAGTTTAGCTAATTGGTGTGTGTCCTCTGGCTTCATGGATAGATAAAGCTGGGTATCATCTGCGAACAATGAAAATTTAAGCAATGCCGTCTAATAATACTGCCTAAGGGAAACATGTATAAAGTGAATAAAATTGGTCCTAGCACAGAACCTTGTGGAACTCCATAATTAACCTTAGTCTGTGAAGAAGATTCCCCATTTACATGAACAAATTGTAATCTATTAGATAAATATGATTCAAACCACCGCAGCGCAGTGCCTTTAATACCTATGGCATGCTCTAATCTCTGTAATAAAATTTTATGGTCAACAGTATCAAAAGCAGCACTGAGGTCTAACAGAACAAGCACAGAGATGAGTCCACTGTCTGAGGCCATAAGAATATCATTTGTAACCTTCACTAATGCTGTTTCTGTACTATGATGAATTCTGAAACCTGACTGAAACTCTTCAAATAGACCATATCCTCTGCAGATGATCAGTTAGCTGTTTTACAACTACCCTTTCAAGAATTTTTGAGAGAAAAGGAAGGTTGGAGATTGGCCTATAATGAGCAGCCTGGTAGGAATAGGGTCTAATAGACATGTTGATGGTTTGGAGGAAGTAACTAATGAAAATAACTCAGACAGAACAATCGGAGAGAAAGAGTCTAACCAAATACCGGCATCACTGAAAGCAGCCAAAGATAACGATATGTCTTTGGGATGGTTATGAGTAATTTTTTCTCTAATAGTTAAAATTTTATTAGCAAAGAAAGTCATGAAGTCATTACTAGTTAAAGTTAAAGGAATACTCGGCTCAATAGAGCTCTGACTCTTTGTCAGCCTGGCTACAGTGCTGAAAAGAAACCTGGGGTTGTTCTTATTTTCTTCAATTAGTGATGAGTAGTAAGATGTCCTAGCTTTACGGAGGGCTTTTTTATAGAGCAACAGACTCTTTTTCCAGGCTAGTGAAGATCTTCTAAATTAGTGAGACGCCATTTCCTCTCCAACTTACGGGTTATCTGCTTTAAGCTGCGAGTTTGTGAGTTATACCACGGAGTCAGGCACTTCTGATTTAAAGCTCTCTTTTTCAGAGGAGCTACAGCATCCAAAGTTGTCTTCAATGAGGATGTAAAACTATTGACGAGATACTCTATCTCACTTACAAAGTTTAGGTAGCTACTCTGCACTGTGTTGGTATATGGCATTAGAGAACATAAAGAAGGATCATATCTTTAAACCTAGTTACAGTGCTTTCTGAAAGACTTCTAGTGTAATGAAACTTATTCCCCACTGCTGGGTAGTCCATCAGAGTAAATGTAAATGTTATTAAGAAATGATCAGACAGAAGAGAGTTTTCATGGAATACTGTTAAGTCTTCAATTTCCATACCATAAGTCAGAACAAGATCTAAGATATGATTAAAGTGGTGGGTGGACTCATTTACATTTTGAGCAAAGCCAATTGAGTCTAATAATAGATTAAATGCAGTGTTGAGGCTGTCATCTCAGCATCTGTGTGGATGTTAAATCGCCCACTATAATTATCTTATCTGAGCTAAGCACTAAGTCAGACAAAAGGTCTGAAAATTCACAGAGCAACTCACAGTAACGACCAGGTGGACGATAGATAATAACAATAAAACTGGTTTTTGGGACTTCCAATTTGGATGGACAAGACTAAGAGTCAAGCTTTCAAATGAATTAAAGCTCTGTCTGGGTTTTTGATTAATTAATAAGCTGGAGTGGAAGATTGCTGCTAATCCTCCGCCTCGGCCCGTGCTACGAGCATTCTGGCAGTTAGTGTGACTCGGGGTGTTGACTCATTTAAACTAACATATTCATCCTGTGTAATCAGGTTTCTGTAAGGCAGAATAATCAATATGTTGATCAATTATTTATCATTTACTAACAGGGACTTAGAAGAGAGAGACCTAATGTTTAATAGACCACATTTAACTGTTTTAGTCTGTGGTGCAGTTGAAGGTGCTATATTATTTTTCTTTTTGAATTTTATGCTTAAATAGATTTTCCAGATCACCCCCAAAATTCAGTGGAGTCTTCCTTCTCTAGCATCTCTCTGTAGTGCAAATTTGGTGAGAATCGGAGGTAGTTTTGACGTAATCGTTCAAAGCCTATATAAAGTGAAATCTTGATCCAGAATCCAGATTTGGATCCAGATAACCTCCAAATTCAGGGAGTCTTCCGTCCCTAGCATCTCTTGTGGTGCAAATTTGGTGAGAATCCGTGAAGTAGTTTTGACGTAATCGTTCAAAGCCTATATAAAGTGAAATCTTGATACAGAATCCAGATTTGGATCCAGATCACCTCCAAAATTTAATGGAGTCTTCCATGGCTGAATATGTATCTGTGTTGAAACGTTTCTCAAATCTGCGCAGTAGTTTTGACATAATCCTGCTAAAAGTAATCCTTCAAACGCTATATGAAGTGAAACTTGATCCAGAATCCGAATCCAGATCCGGATCCGGATCACCCTTCAAAATTTATGGATTCTTCCATGCCCTAATATGTATCTGTGGTGAAAAGTTTGTCAAAATACAGTAGTTTAGATGTAATCCTGCTAACAGTCAGTCAGACAGACAGACAGACCAATAGATAAATGCTAATGATTTTATTACGTTCACTAAGGACGTAACTCTTCTGCTCTCTTTGATTAAAGGGGTCATCTTATGCAAATTCAGTTTTATGTACCTCGTACTGTTAAATATGATTGGGGTTTTGTGCTAAATATCCTTAAAAATCCTCCTACATTTGTACGAGTTGACGTGAGGCAGACGTTACCCTGCTACAAGCCCTGAAACACCTTGTTTTAGATATTTGTGATGTATGTCACAAGAGTCCATATTTCATTCACGCTTTCTTTGTGACATACTAACACAATCTACAGGATAGAGATGGACTATTTGGACATCACAGTCCTCCTACTCTCACTCCTTTGTTGAGGGATTTTCTTAATTTAAAGTAACAATCACATAGGCAGAAAAACCTTTTTGGAACTTTGAAATAATTTTCCATTAGTTTTTAAGGGTACCTTGCTTTAGGCTCTATGCTGTATTTGGGAAATTGTCAACATCATCACCTATATTATTTTTTTGGGATGGCACAATAGTTGTTATGGTTGAAAACCCAGAGCATGAGATTTGGACCCAAATGGCAAGGAACAGACTGTGATAAAAGGAATAACAATTTATTGTAAATAATGAATTGTGCAGTGGTGGTAGTTGCGGAAGCAGGCGCTGGAGAGCGGAGGCACGACAGGAGCTCAGAGCAGGATTGTAGGTCCGGAGACGTAGAGAGAGCCAGAGAGTTTGTAACGAGGAACCCTGAACGGTTGGATAGGTCCAGGTGGCTACGACGGAGCTGATGGCGGCAGGTGATCTGAGGAAAGAGTAAACAGTTAGTCCAGGCTAGAGTTGAAGGAATGGATGAATACGAACAGAGGCCTGGTACCCTGCAGGTAAACTGAGTTCCTGGTATAAATACAGGTGCTGCTGAGGAGGAACGGTGAGACAATCAATTCTGTGACTTGGCGCCTGGAAGACACAGGAAGGGAGGGGGAGAGAGCCGACCAAGACAGCACGACAATACCACTTTTTCATGTCCTATACCTATATGATGCCGATACTGGAACCTTCATTATCTGCCCATACTGATACCCATCCAATACTGTCTTCCCTAAATACATTTGTCTTAATGTACTATGATAACCTAGCTATCTAACAAAAATATCAACTCAAAGTGTGCCTACTGCAGTAAAGGAAATATACATAGTCCTCAACATGACTCAGAATGGAAATAAAGCTTGAATCTGGATTAATAATTTATGGTCCAATGCCAAAGCCAGTACACTTGGCTGATATTATACCAATAATGATCTGAAATATTGAGATGGCGCTCTCCCAGTTATAATTAAATATCAGGTTTTAAGACACTTGGTGATCTTTGTTTGCTTGCAAATTGTACAATATGATCCTTCAGTTTTTAAGAAATATTAGAGAATATGTTTCAACGTAGCCTGCGATAGACTGGCGTCCTGTCCAGGGTGTACCCAGCCTCACGCCCTATGACTGCTGGATAGGCTCCAGCACCCTCGTGGCTCTAATTGGAGTAAGTGGTATAGAAAATGGATGGATGGATGGATGTTTCTATATTTTACTGAACTAGCATTAGCAAATTGTGTTTTTCTGTCCTTTTCTGCCGATAACTCTAGAGCAGTGTCACTAAAAAAAATGACTCATTGGACTGAACTCAATTCAGTTATGAGCAGGATTTCCATCTAGTAAATATATGTAGTCCCAACTCAAATAAAGTACATCCATGCAAGATAATTTAATTAATTTAGTTGGGACGACATATATTTATTAGAAATCCAATCCCAATGAGTCAGTTTTTTTTAATGTAGACCAGTGAAATAAGGAGTTTGGCTTCCAGTATGTAGAAACTGGGGTTTAAGTCTCCGCTCACAGTACCTGTCTGTGTCCTGGACAAGACACTGATCTGTTTGTCCCGGTCCACCCAGCTGTAAATGGGTACCAGCCTTGACCTGGGGACTAATGGCATGTCCTGGCATATCATCAGGGGGAGTCGTAGACTCTCAACTGCTTCACGCTACAGAATCTGAGGATAAGTACTGGCACCAACTGGCCTCAGAGCCTGAATATGAGCTAATTAGATCTGCCAATAATCCCCTGTGTGTATTTAAATGTCGTGCACCTCTCTGAATCCCGTGAGTCTTGCTCACCTCCGCTGTGATAGGATTGCAGGTATCATCAAATTGATCTTCTTTGATATTCAAGAACAACATTTAGATGGTGAGTGATACAGTATTTGTGAACTGATACCTAGTAGATTGGTTTGGCACAGGTTGTCCGCCTGTCAGCGTGTGATAAATGAAGCCCAACTCTTATCATTTATGTGGAAATGTCAAAATAAAAATAGTGCACCTTTTGTGTTCAGAGAGTAAAAACGATCTTGTTCAATTTCAGGTGGACCGTACCGAGGGTGATCCGCAGCAGTAGCACCCCAGTCTTTTCCAAGATCTTCCTGGTGGATTACTACTTTGAGGAGGTTCAAAGGCTTCGCTTTGAGCTTTACGACATTAGCTCTGGCAACAACGGCCTACGTGATGCTGACTTCCTGGGAGCCATGGAGTGCACCTTAGGGACAGGTTAGCAAGTCTGACCAGCCCGAACGTAGAGGACGCTGTATGTTAAGTCCACTGTTTTATGTTACTACACCATCTGAAAGGTGCATTTAATCGCATCTTGCAGCTCAGATACAGCGCACATGTGAGTGCATGCTTAGAGTGCATTATCTCAAACAGAAATGCCTCTGATGAGAGAGCATGCTTCTACAGGTGGACACGTGACAGGAGTGCATTTACGTGCATCAGTGAGTGCCCATAAATCACTTACCACCAGCAAATTGCACTTGACCAGCACATCGCCTTAATGTTCATATTTTCATATTTCATAACTTTCTTATTTTTATACCAATTTAAAGCACGTAAATGTGTCAGGCATGCTTGAATGCAGCGTGTGCCCTTTGCCTATGATATTATTTGCAAAAGGATATATAGTGTGTCAAGTTCACTGAGCTTGTAGAAATATTAAATTCATGTATTAGGTATTGGGTGTTATAATTAGGATGACAGAGCAATTTTAAGGTTAGCAGAGCCAACTTTTGGTCGTGTGTGGAAACTTAATGTGATTTCCTGACTTGGGGTCAGGCGCTGTCACCACGTGAAACTACACAATTCCTTCAGTGACCTTGAATCCATAAAGTATGGAGGTTCATGTTTTCAGAACATTCATTTGTGCACATTGAATTAATAATACACAAAGCCTTCATACTAGCTGAAGGGTTTTACCGCTCCTTCTAAATGTCATAGTAGTAATTAATATTTAAAAATGTGTTTTATTTATGGTTCAGTAAATTTGTGGGGTTAAAACAAAGGCTAGTACCCTGCAAAGTGTAGTGAGTGAAGAGACAGATGATGGATAGAAAGTAGTGTTGGGCCCAGATCAGCTTATCAGCTCACAGCTAATTACTGAGGCTAATTAGGCTAATTGTAGTCTTACACACCTCTCTGCAGCTTCTCTCCCCCTGCCATCCCCTCATTACCCCATCCCCGTAGAGACGGTGCCTGCTCCCAGACTACCAATAACCAGCAAAAATCTATTTAAGTATAAAAATTCAAAAAGAAAAAATAATATAACACCTTCAACTGCACCACAGACTAAAACAGTTAAAGGTGGTCTATTAAACATTAGGTCTCTCTCTTCTAAGTCCCTGTTGGTAAATTATATAATAATTGATCAACATATTGATTTATTCTGCCTTACAGAAACCTGGTTACAGCAGGATGAATATGTTAGTTTAAATGAGTCAACACCCCCGAGTCACACTAACTGCCAGAATGCTCGTAGCACGGGCCGAGGCGGAGGATTAGCAGCAATCTTCCATTCCAGCTTATTAATAATCAAAAACCCAGACAGAGCTTTAATTAATTTGAAAGCTTGACTCTTAGTCTTGTCCATCCAATTGGAAGTCCCAAAAACCAGTTTTATTTGTTATTATCTATCGTCCACCTGGTTGTTACTGTGAGTTTCTCTGTGAATTTTCAGACCTTTTGTCTGACTTAGTGCTTAGCTCAGATAAGATAATTATAGTGGGCGATTTTAACATCCACACAGATGCTGAGAATGACAGCCTCAACACTGCATTTAATCTATTATTAGACTCTATTGGCTTTGCTCAAAAAGTAAATGAGTCCACCCACCACTTAATCATATCTTAGATCTTGTTCTGACTTATGGTATGGAAATAGAAGACTTAACAGTATTCCCTGAAAACTCCCTTCTGTCTGATCATTTTTAATAACATTTACATTTACCCTGATGGACTACCCAGCAGTGGGGAATAAGTTTCATTACACTAGAAGTCTTTCAGAAAGCGCTGTAACTAGGTTTAAGGATATGATTCCTTCTTATGTTCTCTAATGCCATATACCAACACAGTGCAGAGTAGCTACCTAAACTCTGTAAGTGAGATAGAGTATCTCGTCAATAGTTTTACATCCTCATTGAAGACAACTTTGGATGCTGTAGCTCCTCTAAAAAGAGAGCTTTAAATCAGAAGTGCCTGACTCCGTGGTATAACTCACAAACTCGTAGCTTAAAGCAGATAACCCGTAAGTTGGAGAGGAAATGGCGTCTCACTAATTTAGAAGATCTTCACTTAGCCTGGAAAAAGAGTATGTTGCTCTATAAAAAGCCCTCCGTAAAGCTAGGACATCTTTCTACTCATCACTAATTGAAGAAAATAAGACCAACCCCAGGTTTCTTTTCAGCACTGTAGCCAGGCTGACAAAGAGTCAGAGCTCTATTGAGCTGAGTATTCCATTAACTTTAACTAGTAATGACTTCATGACTTTCTTTGCTAACAAAATTTTAACTATTAGAGAAAAAATTACTCATAACCATCCCAAAGACGTATCGTTATCTTTGGCTGCTTTCAGTGATGCCGGTATTTGGTTAGACTCTTTCTCTCTGATTGTTCTGTCTGAGTTATTTTCATTAGTTACTTCATCCAAACCATCAACATGTTTATTAGACCCCATTCCTACCAGGCTGCTCAAGGAAGTCCTACCATTATTTAATGCTTCGATCTTAAATATGATCAATCTATCTTTGTTAGTTGGCTATGTACCACAGGCTTTTAAGGTGGCAGTAATTAAACCATTACTTAAAAAGCCATCACTTGACCCAGCTATCTTAGCTAATTATAGGCCAATCTCCAACCTTCCTTTTCTCTCAAAAATTCTTGAAAGGGTAGTTGTAAAACAGCTAACTGATCATCTGCAGAGGAATGGTCTATTTGAAGAGTTTCAGTCAGGTTTTAGAATTCATCATAGTACAGAAACAGCATTAGTGAAGGTTACAAATGATCTTCTTATGGCCTCGGACAGTGGACTCATCTCTGTGCTTGTTCTGTTAGACCTCAGTGCTGCTTTTGATACTGTTGACCATAAAATTTTATTACAGAGATTAGAGCATGCCATAGGTATTAAAGGCACTGCGCTGCGGTGGTTTGAATCATATTTGTCTAATAGATTACAATTTGTTCATGTAAATGGGGGAATCTTCTTCACAGACTAAAGTTAATTATGGAGTTCCACAAGGTTCTGTGCTAGGACCAATTTTATTTACTTTATACATGCTTCCCTTAGGCAGTATTATTAGACGGTATTGCTTAAATTTTCATTGTTACGCAGATGATACCCAGCTTTATCTATCCATGAAGCCAGAGGACACACACCAATTAGCTAAACTGCAGGATTGTCTTACAGACATAAAGACATGGATGACCTCTAATTTCCTGCTTTTAAACTCAGATAAAACTGAAGTTATTGTACTTGGCCCCACAAATCTTAGAAACATGGTGTCTAACCAGATCCTTACTCTGGATGGCATTACCCTGACCTCTAGTAATACTGTGAGAAATCTTGGAGTCATTTTTGATCAGGATATGTCATTCAGAGCGCATATTAAACAAATATGTAGGACTGCTTTTTTGCATTTACGCAATATCTCTAAAATCAGAAAGGTCTTGTCTCAGAGTGATGCTGAAAAACTAATTCATGCATTTATTTCCTCTAGGCTGGACTATTGTAATTCATTATTATCAGGTTGTCCTAAACATTCCCTAAAAAGCCTTCAGTTAATTCAAAATGCTGCAGCTAGAGTACTGACGGGGACTAGAAGGAGAGAGCATATCTCACCCATATTGGCCTCTCTTCATTGGCTTCCTGTTAATTCTAGAATAGAATTTAAAATTCTTCTTCTTACTTATAAGGTTTTGAATAATCAGGTCCCATCTTATCTTAGGGACCTCGTAGTACCATATCACCCCAATAGAGCGCTTCGCTCTCAGACTGCAGGCTTACTTGTAGTTCCTAGGGTTTGTAAGAGTAGAATGGGAGGCAGAGCCTTCAGCTTTCAGGCTCCTCTCCTGTGGAACCAGCTCCCAATTCAGATCAGGGAGACAGACACCCTCTCTACTTTTAAGATTAGGCTTAAAACTTTCCTTTTTGCTAAAGCTTATAGTTAGGGCTGGATCAGGTGACCCTGAACCATCCCTTAGTTATGCTGCTATAGATGTAGACTGCTGGGGGGTTCCCATGATGCACTGTTTCTTTCTCTTTTTGCTCTGTATGCACCACTCTGCATTTAATCATTAGTGATCGATCTCTGCTCCCCTCCACAGCATGTCTTTTTTTCCTGGTTCTCTCCCTCAGCCCCAACCAGTCCCAGCAGAAGACTGCCCCTCCCTGGGCCTGGTTCTGCTGGAGGTTTCTTCCTGTTAAGAGGGAGTTTTTCCTTCCCACTGTAGCCAAGTGCTTGCTCACAGGGGGTCGTTTTGACCGTTGGGGTTTTACATAATTATTGTATGGCCTTGCCTTACAATATAAAGCGCCTTGGGGCAACTGTTTGTTGTGATTTGGCGCTATATAAAAAAATTGATTGAATTTTTCTGTTAGCAAATTAGCTACTTAGCTAACGCTGAAAACCATTAGCTGTCCAATTACCTTCCATTAAATGTAGTTCCATTGACTTTAAGTGAGTTGTAGGGATTTGCCACCTTTTCTAAATGTCATAGTACTAATTAATATTTAAAAAGTTGCTTTATTTATGGTTCAGTAAATTCGAAGGCTGTGGGAGAGCCAACACTTGTACCCTATCAAATGCAGTGATAGATAGATAGATAGATAGATAGATAGATAGATAGATAGATAGATAGATAGATAGATAGATAGATAGATAGATAGATAGATAGATAGATAGATAGATAGATAGATAGATAGATAGATAGATAGATAGATAGATAGATAGATAGATAGATAGATAGATAGATAGATAGATAGATAGATAGATAGATAGATAGATAGATAGATAGATAGATAGATAGATAGATAGATAGATAGATAGATAGATAGATAGATAGATAGATAGATAGATAGATAGATAGATAGATAGATAGATAGTGCACTTCAGCTAAGCACCCGAAGCTAGCATTTTCATTAGCAGATTAGCTTTTCGACTATCTTTGAAAACATTTAGCAGACTTTCAGTTAGTTGTAAGGATTTACCATCCCTATGTCATAGCAGTGATTAATATTTAAAAACTTGTTTTATTTATTGTTCAATAAACCCAAAGGCTGGGTGAAAGCCAGCACTTGTACTCTATAAAATGGAGTGACTAGACAGACAGACAGACAGACACAGTACAGCAAATCAGCTAATTAATGAAGATACATTTTGTTTATGGATTAGACCACAATAAATATTACAGTTTTGAAAATCTCCAAAATACAAGGGGTGATTGAGAGGTTTTGAGTCTGACCCAGAAAAAGTAGGACCTGATTCTCCTTCTTTTGCATTCTAAGAAACTAACATTTCTCGAGAATGTGACAAGTTTGGACTTACTGGGTGCAATGCTGAGAAATGTTGGGTTTCTCAGAATGCAAAAGATGGAGAACCAACACTCTACTTTTTCTGGGTCAGGCTCAAAACCTCTCAATCGGCCCTCGTAACAGGGCATATAATGAGGATAAACCGCGTAACCTTTGTTTAGCTTTGATGTACTAGATCAATACAAATAGCAGGTTTGTCTTGCTTATGTTATACAGTCTATGAATATACCACATTCAATAAGCTGGACATGTCCAGGCTTGTTGCAGGAAATAATCTTGTACCCACAGAGTGATATAGAAGAACTAGAGGGCAGCCTCCTCTACTGTGCATGTATAGCAAGTGTGCCACCATGGGGAGCTGTCCAACATCACCGAATGGGGCAAGACATACTCACAAACAATGGAAACCAGTAACTTGACAGCAAAGCAGTACATAAATGTAGCTTATAAAAAATCTTGAAGTTAAATTAATTAATATTACTTGCTGAAATGCTTTTGATTACAAAAAAGTATATTTTCTTACTTTGAAAGGACAATTTTGGGACAGAATGTCCTTGAACAGCTTTGAGCTAGAGTCACAAAGTGATGTGGTGTAGTTTTTCTATCTGGTTCTATGCTTGTACCATGTACCATGTCTACTCCCACAAGGACATGTCTGGCTTGTTGCAGGGAACAATGTTATCATCACACGCATGATGTAAATTAGGGGTAGGTGTGGTTGAAGTTATAAAATAAGTTGTTTTGTGAGTTTCTTCCATTTTCAAAGTCTAGTGTTGGTCTGGTGGACACCAGGATGAGCACTGCTTACCTCCAAGAGCATTTATGAATAGCAATGACATGAGTAACTCACGTGAGTACCTCACTGAGTTATCATCTAACCAGGCATATTTCCTGAAGTGCACAACCTGCTACACTGCAAATGATACCGGGGCTGGTAAACAGATCGAGCAATTTCAGTTTGAATAGAAGCAAACAGAGGAACAACAAAATGACTCAACCCAAAGGTGTAGTGTGTTATGGACTGAAGGATTTGTTTATTCTCCAGCGCGTTTCTTAAAAGAAGCTATCATCGACATAAAAATGGGGGGTTTACAATAGTTGGTGTAAATGTGATAATTGACGTGGCACTGGAGGATTTAGCCGATGAGAGAATTTTACAGAAATAGGACAACGTGCTGCCAACACTGTATTTGGGTGTGAACAACAGCATTTTGCATTCTGAATGCTGCAACTTGTTTATGGCTCCATTGTTTATGGCTCCAGTGCTATAATCGTACAGTGGAAGCACCAGAAGCACGAATCACACACACACACACACACACACACACACACACACACACACACACACACACACACACACACACACACACACACACACACACACACAAGGTGTCAAAGCAATTAACACTTTCCCATACAGTCACACTTCAAATTAAATAAATTTAAATCTACAATGTGTAAGATTTAGGCGTGTTTATTAGCAGACATGGAATATAACTTTAACAATCATCTCTTTATTAGTGTATAGTTACATGCAGCAAAGAATCAATGTGTTTTCATGAGCGTAAAATGAACTTTTCATATATACATGGGTGCGGTCCCCTTCATGGAGGCAGCCATATTGCACTGCTGTGTTCATAAAGTAGCCCGGAAGGGACATATTTACTCTGACTTTCACCTTTTTGTAGTGTAGTTATAAGACTGCAGAAAAATGAAGAGGTCTCAGTGGCTGCTCCCTTATATACTGTCTACCTGTTGCTAGTGTTGGCTAACAAGTTTGAGAACCCTCATTTTTGTGAAATAGAAAATAATACGTATTGCTTATCACAAGAGAAGGCAAAGGAGCATGAACCCCTATCGCCAAAGAAACAAAAAATTCATAACAGTCATGCAGTCTGCAGCCTCACCACTTGATGACACTGAATCCTACACACTGTAGCTTTAAAGCCTGTTCAACAAATACAACTGCAGGAAGAAAAAAACAGAAAAACAACCATCACACCATTACACAGTTACAGCCATCACCTAACAGTGTTGTATCCCTTCACTCTGTGACTTCTCTGGTAATGGGAATTCATACTCCTTTGATTTCTCTTGTCATAATCAATATGCGCGATTCACCATATCGCAAAAATGAAGGTTCTCAAGCTAGTGCAGCAGATAACGGAAACAATCCTTCAAATGGTAATACAAGCATTAAATTGGGCACAGATACTCCTTAGACATTCCTCTTTTGAAAAAAAAAAAACAAAAAAACAATAGGCCACTTGAATTTTCAATCGGCGGTCAGGTAGGGATCAGTTGAAGAATTACACAGGGGTCAAAATGAAAAGATGCTCCAGTCATATTGAAAACTATATCACATTATTTGCCTGATCATAAAGATTCCAAAAAGGTATAGTTTGGACTATCTGACTGAATTCTATGGCGTTATGGGATAAAAACAGCAAGCATGGTGACAAAGGTCAGTTTTAGTTTGTACAGGGGTCAAAAGTTAAAGTTGCTCCAATTTTGGTAAAAAGTGAAGCAAATTACTGGCTGAGCTAATAGGATTAATATATGGAATAGTTTTGACTGTGTTGAATGCTTGGTCTTCAAAGTAAAGGTCAAATAAGGTCAACGTCCATTGGAGTAACGTGATAGTTAGGCATGACACATGGTGCAAACTATTCCTTTTTAAAACCCTGTTAACTCAGCTAATAATTTGCATCACTTTTTACCAAAATTAGAGCAACTTTTGACCCCTGTACAAACTGAAACTGACCTTTGTCACCATTCTTGCTGTTTTTACCCTATAACTCCATAGAATTCAGTCACAGATAGTCCAAACTATACCTTTTTGGAATCTTTATGATTAGGCAAATAATATGGTATAGCTTTCAATATGATTAGAGCACCTTTTAATTTTGACCCCCTGTGCAATTCTTCAATTGCAAGTGGCCAATCTTTTTTTGTTTGTTTGTTTTTTTCAAAAGAGGAATGTCTAAGGAGTATTTGTGCTGAACTTGATGCTTGTATCACCATTTGCAGGATTCCGCTTTAAATATTCTCTTATCTGCTGCACTAAGCTGACTAGCCTATGCTAGTAACCAGTGGGCAATGTATAAGGGAGTGACCATATATTCAGTCTTATAGCAGCACTTCAAAATGTGAAAGGCAGAGTAAGCATGTCCCATTTGGGCTACTGTATCAACATTTCACTGTAACATAGTGGCCTCCATGAGGGGATGTGCTCCCATGTTAAAAAGAATAGTCCAGTAATATTAGGTATTTTTTTGGCCAAGGCCGGAAAAAAAAAAAATAGCAGAAAGCTGAAAATTGCTGGATGCAATCCTTTAACCATCCTAAATAATATACTAAAAGTCCCCATGTATCCTCCTTGAGCTTTTCCTGGTATGATGTCATGATGTCATGAGTGTTATGGATGTCAAAAGGAGTATTTCACACATGTTCATCATTTAATTATTTGCAGTGGTATATGTGTCTTCATTGTTTGATAGACAAGATTGCATCAAAATGAAACAGAGATTATGATATCAAGTACAACCCCTGGCAAAAATTATGGAATCACCGGCCTCAGAGGATGTTCATTCAGTTGTTTAATTTTGTAGAAAAAAAAAGCAGATCACAGACATGACACAAATCTAAAGTAATTTCAAATGGCAACTTTCTGCTTTAAGAAACACTATAAGAAATCAAGAAAAAAAATTGTGGCAGTCAGTAATGGTTACTTTTTTAGATCAAGCAGAGGGAAAAAAATATGGACTCACTCAATTCTGAGGAATAAATTATGGAATCACCCTGTAAATTTTCATCCTCAAAACTAACACCTGCATCAAATCAGATCTGCTCGTTAGTCTGCATCTAAAAAGGAGTGATCACACCTTGGAGAGCTGTTGCACCAAGTGGACTGACATGAAGCATGGCTCCAACACGAGAGATATCAATTGAAACAAAGGAGAGGATTATCAAACTCTTAAAAGAGGGTAAATCATCACGCAATGTTGCAAAAGATGTTGGTTGTTCACAGTCAGCTGTGTCTAAACTCTGGACCAAATACAAACAACATGGGAAGGTTGTTAAAGGCAAACATACTGGTAGACCAAGGAAGACATCAAAGCGTCAAGACAGAAAACTTAAAGCAATATGTCTCAAAAATCGAAAATGCACAACAAAACAAATGAGGAACGAATGGGGGGAAACTGGAGTCAACGTCTATGACCGAACTGTAAGAAACCGCCTAAAGGAAATGGGATTTACATACAGAAAAGCTAAACGAAAGCCATCATTAACACCTAAACAGAAAAAAACAAGGTTACAATGGGCTAAGGAAAAGCAATCGTGGACTGTGGATGACTGGATGAAAGTCATATTCAGTGATGAATCTCGAATCTGCATTGGGCAAGGTGATGATGCTGGAACCTTTGTTTGGTGCCGTTCCAATGAGATTTATAAAGATGACTGCCTGAAGAGAACATGTAAATTTCCACAGTCATTGATGATATGGGGCTGCATGTCAGGTAAAGGCACTGGGGAGATGACTGTCATTACATCATCAATAATGCACAAGTTTACGTTGATATTTTGGACACTTTTCTTATCCCATCAATTGAAAGGATGTTTGGGGATGATGAAATCATTTTTCAAGATGATAATGCATCTTGCCGTAGAGCAAAAACTGTGAAAACATTCCTTGCAAAAAGATACATAGGGTCAATGTCATGGCCTGCAAATAGTCCGGATCTTAATCCAATTGAAAATCTTTGGTGGAAGTTGAAGAAAATGGTCCATGACAAGGCTCCAACCTGCAAAGCTGATCTGGCAACAGCAATCAGAGAAAGTTGGAGCCAGATTGATGAAGAGTACTGTTTGTCACACATTAAGTCCATGCCTCAGAGACTGCAAGCTGTTATAAAAGCCAGAGGTG
Organism: Thalassophryne amazonica; assembly: GCF_902500255.1. Classification (NCBI taxonomy): domain Eukaryota; kingdom Metazoa; phylum Chordata; class Actinopteri; order Batrachoidiformes; family Batrachoididae; genus Thalassophryne; species Thalassophryne amazonica. The sequence goes on from NC_047122.1 coordinate 49,613,664, forward strand.
GTGCAACAAAATACTAGTGATGTGTTGGAGCGTTCTTTTGTTTTTCATGATTCCTTAATTTTTTCCTCAGAATTGAGTGATTCCATATTTTTTTTCTCTCTGCTTGGTCTAAAAAAGTAACCGTTACTGACTGCCACAATTTTTTTTCTTGATTTCTTATAGTGTTTCTTAAAGCCAGAAAGTTGCCATTTGAAATTACTTTAGTTTTGTGTCATGTCTGTGATCTGCTTTTTTTCTACAAAATTAAACAACTGAATGAACATCCTCCAAGGCCGGTGATTCCATAATTTTTGCCAGGAGTTGTAGATGCCATGATGTCATTGCGACATCGTGACCACCAACATTTACAGCAACAAGCGAACATTCATTCAGAGTCTATCCCCAAATGCAACAGTGGTTCGCAGCGGAGCTGCCACCGACTGAATAGGGTTGGGAATAGATAAACGAACAGCTGCGACCAGTTCTCACCCGTCAACCACCTGCACCTGAAAAACTCTTTGATTTCATGCAATTGCAAAAGTGCTTGTGAGCGATCGTGTGACTGCAAGAAGTCAGCTCTGTTCTGTACAATTCTATGTGCTGTGGAAATGGCTGCAGAAATTCTGAAAAACCAGACACTGATGAAGAGCGTGATTTGATGGAAAAGAGAGCAAAGATGAGTTCAATTCCAATTCACTGGTACTCGAAAATGAAACATATGATTTCCAGGTGGCTGACAAGGATCATTTTGATGAATGTGACTTCATCCGTGACTTTTATCCACAAAACGAAAATCCCCTTAATAATGTTCATGTTGGCACAGTCTGATTCAATCCGTAATACTACATTGTGAACCCAAGTCCCCAAGTTTGATAAACTGCATAGAACTCCTATCCTGGATTGTATAACGACCTCTTTTTTTGTGGTTCTTCAACATTCCCATGAAAATCCCTATAATTACCGACTATGAGGTAATTCAACATGATGACATCATAAATGAGGTCATGACATTATGATCTCATGCTCTTTTGTTTATTTACATTTATGTCAATGTTCCAAAGCATTGTATGGCTGTTTCATAAAAAAAAAAAATCAATATACCCTTGTATACTAAATTATATATCCCGAGGAGGCCATTTCTCATGTAAATTATAAGCTATGATGTCATGACGTCATAACGGTGAAAGCTCAGTGAGGAAACGCTGGGACTTTCTGTATGTTATCAAGGCTGCTGAGAGGAGAGCATACACCAATTTTCAGCTTTTTACAAATTTTCTTCTGATCTTTTTGCCCATTTTGACTGGACTAGAAGGGCTCATTCTGAGCTTAATGAAAACACGTCGATTTGTTGTTACAAGTCAGTATACACTATGAACACATGGTTATGAATGCTGTATTTTAGTCTATAAAATTGTTCACGGACTGGCACCTCCCTACCTAGCTGACCTAATTAAACCTTACGTACCGGCCTGGGCTTTGTGTTCTCAGGGTGCAGGACTACTTAATAAGAAGTCTGCGGGTCATAGAGCTTTCTCTTATCATGCCCCTGTTCTGTGGAATGATCTTCCTGTGTCAGTAAAACAGTAGATTCTGGGGAGACTTTCAAGTCCATACTTTTCCCTCTCGTATTGCTAGCATACTGACATAGTATAGTTCTACGCTTTTTACTCTTTTAATTCATTTTATTAGGAAACAGAGCATGCCGTGGCCTCAACTTTACCTAAATTCTGGGTCTTTTAGTGAAGCTTAGGGCTAGTGGCTGGCGATGACCTTAGTATTTCCTGTTTTTTCTTGTTGTTACTGCTGGCAAATTATACTGTATTTCTTGTCTTTCTAATGACTGATTCTGTTTTTTCTCTCTGTTTAAGGTGCAGCTCCATCCAGAGATGGGTGTGGTATTTGTGTTGGCGACCCTCCTGTCCTGTGCACCGGCAACATTTCCTGTATATTCGTTTTGTGAATTGTTCTGTAATTTATGTCTGTAGCATGGCCCAAGCAGAGGGTCACCCCTTTGTGTCTGGTCTGCTTGAGGTTTCTTCCTCAGAGGAAGTTTTTCCTTACCACTGCTGCTCTGGGGGTTGGTAAGGTTAGACCTTACCTGTGTGAAGCGCCTTGAGGCAACTGGCACTATATAAATGAAAATAAATTGAAATGGAAAAATATTCCATTTATGCAAATAAGCACCTCTAGATCCTACACACTGTAGCTTTAACGCAACATGTTTGGCAGTCAAGTTGATGTTCGAGCAAGAAACGGCAAAATGGGCCGACTTCTTTGTGCCTTTTCAGATCGTCTCACAGAGGAAACTGGCCAAAGCTCTGCTGAAGCAGGGAAACACCGCCGGCAAGTCTTCCATAGCGGTACGACGCTACACGTCTGCATGAACACGCTTCACCTGTCGCACTCAAATGTCTAATTAAACTGATGCTCTGGTGTTCCCATTTCATCTTCTGTCCCTTCCTCCCCACCTGCCAAATCTGAAAGGTGACAGCGGAGGAATTGTCTGGCAATGACGACTATGTTGAGCTCTCCTTCAGTGCACGCAAGCTAGACGACAAGGTTCGTGTGGGGAAAGCTCTTATTGCTCCTCTGATATGTAATTAATACTTGGAGATGTGAGATTTTGTGTACGTGCATGTGTAGATGTTTCTGCTTTTCTGAAGTGGCCGGCGGGTGGAGGGATTTGAAGATGTAGCAACTCATGCACAATAAACACAAATCCAATCTGGCCTTAGAGAAGGCCCCCCGAGAGTGGTTTGCACCCCCACCTCCCCAGTGACCCTTCTATCTGACCCGACCCACCGCACGCACACACACTCACACACAGATAACTATATTAATTTTCAGCCTTCGCATACATACAGCCATGGATGACTAATCCAAACAAGTTGTACCTTAGGGGAAAGATGGAAGAAAGCAGGCGAGGATGGGTAGAGTAGCGAGGGCAGGGAAGGGATGCCTGGAAGGAAAAAAGGAAGAAAGGCAAGAGAGAAAAAGAGAGAAAAAAAGTTTGAAATAATGATGCTGTTAGTGTAGAAATGATTTATAGTGATCAAAGAGAGATCAGAGGTGTTTTCTTATATCTGCAATTTCCCCCTGAAGGATTTCTTCAGCAAATCTGACCCTTTCCTGGAGATTTTTAGACTAAATGACGACGGGACTGAGTCACTGGTGCACAGAACTGAGGTAATTGTACGCCACCAGCATGTGGCTATAGATTGTGCCGTGTTCTGTTCTGCTTCGAGTCCGTGATTAACAGTGTCTGTGCTGTTTGCATGCGGGAAGACGGTCATGAATAACCTGAGCCCGGTTTGGAAATCCTTCAAAGTTTCCTTCAACACGCTGTGCAGCGGAGACCACGACAGGGACCTGAAGGTGAGTCTGCAACTCGGATCGGTGGTTACTAGGCGGCAGACAACACAGTGGAGGGCGTATCACACATAATACTAGCTTAATTTGTTATCTGACACACATGTGACAGTGGGCGGCGCATCCATCAGGTGGTAGAGAAATCAGTGAACCCAAACCGTCAGTTGAGTTTGTACATTTTGCCTCCATCTAATTGGGCAGCGCAGTCTCGTTTGAGGACGGGCGCTACAGGGGTAAAATATGACGCATATGACGTCATTTCTCTACTTCTGGGGATGAAAACACAGCATTTTCTCTAAGGTTTGGGCAAATTACATGCAAACAAAGTCAAAATGCAAAGAAAAAGTGACGATGCGGTGGGAAAGCGGACACGTGTTGCGGTTTGTTTATGACCCGGAGCTCAAACGTTTTGAGGCGGTTGTGCAGGAGGGACAACACAGCTACTCTGGCTGCTGTCTAGGCGAACACTTACTGACACAACCTCTCCCATTTGCCTCGTCTTCCCTTCTCTGCTGGAAGCTGAAAAAAACTGCAGCCGGAAACAAAAAAGTCCACCATTTTTTCTGTTAGAAGTCATGCTGTTTGTGGGGAGAGATATACAAGTATACGATGTTTATGACATGGAAAACAATACAAAAACATTGGGACTTTTTTTGTCCGGTGACTGCGAATATCCAGTTCATACGATGAGTATAAACTGGATAGGTGAGATTTAGTGTACATGAGACTGAACAATAAATTTACCTCTCAAAACTTTGATGATGAAGTCGGCTTCCATCCCACGCGGCTGACTTTATTTTTCCAAATTTTTCTTCTGTTTGGATCTGAAGGGAATCTGTACATCTTGAAGCCCTTGTTGTGTCTATTTGTGCCTCCAAATGCACAACAACCTGACATTTTCAGCCAATAAATAAATAAAATAGCTGGATTTACATGCGGATTAACAGTGAACGCTATTTTGGAACCAAGATGGCACCACGAGTCACGTGAAAACGTGTCAGCATGCACTTGAATGCTGCTAACGTTAAAAACAGAACCACAGATTAATTACAAAGTTTACATAAGTATGATATCATGTTATGATGACTCGTTTTTTTAAGTGATAACTGTTCATTTTGCTGCAGTCACGGAAAAAAACAGCAGCCGCTTTCCACTGTGCAAAAACTTAGTGCACCTGCACATTGCGCAAGTGCGGTGCATGCTGCACTCTTACAGTAGAGTGTCACATCAAGACAGACTCTCAAAGTAAAATAAAAATAAACCCGACCAGCTTCAGTGAGAAGAAGGAAAAAAAAAACCTGAACAGTCATCCACTTGTGATTTCTAAAGTCTGCTCCACCAAAAAAAACAGCGTCATGGAGACAGCATGGAGAGTGTGCACGCTCATGGCGGGACTAAAATAGTGTCCAGCGACACAAACAGTAGCGTCACCGCATGTTAGAATCCAAATCTGACAGACTCTGAAAAAATTAAGAGTTTTGGGGTGACGTGTGTCACCTCCTGTCTCTCTGTACAGCCTCTCTGTAAATCTGAACCTTCACTTTCGAATGAAGCTCGGAAGCTTTGTTATTGGACAAAGCAGTGTTCGTTTCACTGTCTGTCAGCCATCGGGATGTTTCTGCTTTTCCTAAAATGTGCAATCAAACGCTGAGAATGCCGACAAATGCAGAGTAAAATCCAGAGTCATAAGACGTTTTCCAGAATGCACCTGCTGACTCACTTTGTTTTTCTATTTTTATTTTATTTTTGACAATATAGAGGGGTGTCCAAATCTGAATCACAAGGACAAGGGAGATTTTCACAGTGAATGCCCCCGGCCTGGTCATATTGTGAATTGGGAAGTCAAACTTTTCAAATTAAAAAAATGCAGGGAAATGTGTAAAAAATAAAGTCTGCAATCTCCCACATTTTAAATTGTTTTTCTGTACATTCTTTTTCTTTCAAATATGTTTATTGCACATTTGTAACATACAAATCAAGTCAATGAAACATGAACATTTAGATTAATTTAACTAATCAACAATTCAGCACAGAATCAGACCAGAAACAGTACGAAAGGATTTTCATTTTTGTCTTTGGGCTTCAGGACACAAGGTCGGACAGGACCCTGAGTGGAAGCGTTGCGCGCGGTGAACAGCACCACTATACTAAAAATTTCTGGGGAGAACCCTGCAATGCAACACAAATGGGACAAATAATATATGTCACATGACATACAAAGCACCAATCAAATGACAAGGATCCACACAGCCGTTATATAATTTTGCCTATTTGACTCTTTTACTTCTTACAGAAGTGTTTTTCTTGTATTTTCTTTTCTTATTGTTATTCCTTGTATGTGCGAACTTACTTGGCAATACATTCGATTCTGATTATAACATGTCCCACAATCCTTTGTGTCTGCCTACATGTTTGGAAGCCACACATCAGTGCTGAACACTTATTTTTTTCCCCATGAATAACCATGAGCTCCATCATTAAATATTCAGAGGCGTCTTAACCCTGCGTGGCTCCTGACAGCAGGAGAAAGGACTCACACGCACGCCATCAGCAGTGGTTTCCACGGCTACATGCTTGAAGTATCGACGCTAAACTGGCAAGGCCGAGATTTCTATTCAGGCTCACCTCCAAAACTGACCATTGCATAAGTGCATTGTGATCTCTTTCCTTTTGTGTTCCACCTTATCTTTTCTCCACTTTTCTTTGCTGGTCTTCCTCCCTCCCTCCTTTCTCTCTCTCTCTCTCTCTCTCTCGATCTCTCTCTCCATCAAACAGCTAGTATTCACTGAATGGAACAGTGGTTGTTCATTTTTTCATTAGTCTCCTGTGCAGCTCTCAACAAATTAATGTGGAAGCAAGGTTGTAAAAGCAAATGTTTCCCAGTACACACAAATTACAGTCAGAAACACAGACACACAAACAGTACAATGCACAAGAGATCATGCAAAAAGAAAGAAAGGACGGGGGGAAGCCCAGCTCTTCAGGTGAAGGCTCTTGCCTGAAGTTGCAGGCAGCAAATGAGTGGATTAACCGCTGGCTGTTACTGTTAATCAAGCCTTGTTGATTTGCTTCTGATTGCTGTTTGTGTCGTGACTTCAACAGGAAGATTCATGAAACCCGGTGACGCAGGCTGAATGGTCCCCCTCTAAAAATTGGTCTGCCCTGCCTTCACTGTGCATGCGCCATTTGGGACCACAGCAGCTCATCTGAGACTGAGTCTCTATACCCAAAGAGATCAAAGGGAATAATGTGATTATTAACCATCAGATGACAAAGTAAAACCTCTTAAATCATTCTAAAGTCAGTTTTAAGCAGAAATGAGGCGATAATCGGTGAGTCGCTACACTGTTAAACTACATTTCAATACAATAATTAAGTTAATGTAATTCAAACTTTGAAAAAGTTATAATCACTCATTTTCATTAATTAAACTAACTCAAAAATGAATTGTTGTCATCACAACTCAGTTCCTTTAAGTTCATTTAAAGTTTTGGGGCATTTAAGTGTTGGTGATGTGTTTCCAGTGCATTCCATTCACTCATTTTAATTGAGTTTATGTCACGGAGGCCAGCAGGTGTCGCTGTGCAGATGTAGTTAGCAAACCTCGCTCCCAACAGCTCAAAAGAATTATCTGGTCACAAGGCCAGAGCCCTGGGTTTTAGCCTTCTGGTTAGAGAGTCCAACTTCTATGCCGGAGATCGTGAGTTTGCGACCCGAGGGGAGCATATGGGCAGAGTCATAACAACACAATGCAGAGTAAACAAGTAAACCAAAGAATGCATCAAAAAAATCTAATCCAAAATGTAATGCAAATGTTTTAGGCAGAAATTTATGTCACTTTTTTATTGAAAAACATAAACTAGATTTACATAAGTTTAATTAACTATAAATTGTTAACTTACCAAAACTTTAACAATTACATTTTTGAAAATTATTTTATTTAAATTGGCAAACTCAAATGGTTTAAGGCAATCGGTTTCCTCAAGTGGCTTGAGTTCAACTAACTCCTTGAGTTTTACAGTGTACTGATGCTTTGAAATGACGGAGGCGCAGTGAACACTCACCAGCAGCTCATCTGGCTGCCGCGCTCTGATCGCTTCCCTCGTTTTTATGATGAAATAATGCTAAATTTATGTGGAAATGATTGTTGTACAAAAGCTTCAGATATCTGTCGCTGTGATAGATGATGACTGGAGTGCAGTTTGAAGCAGAAACGAGGTGATAATCAGTGAACAGCGGCTGATGTGCAGTAATGAAGCATGCGCAGTGAAGGCAGGGTGGACCGATTTTTAGCGGAGACCGTTCGGTCGGTGACAACGGGGCAGAAAGCATCATCCAGAGCTTAAAGCTTTGTTGCCTTTAAATGTGTTTATTGGACGCCGTTAATTGCACAAACTCTCTGGAGAAGCCGACATATTGGATGACGGCATCGTTTGTCACATTTTGAATGCATAGATTTTCTCTTTTTAAAGGTATATGTGCTCCAGCGTCGACTCGCTGACCTGCACATTTCACTGGTGATTGAAGTCATTTATCTTGTCTTGTAGCTCCTTTGAGAGACACAAACCATTACAGTAAAACACACCGAGCCGACACACACACACACACACACACACACACACACACACACACACACACACACGGGAGCACAGGAGACTGTCTCCAAAGCCGAGTCTCTCACAGCGTCTTCAGATTAATATTTCACCACTTGTGGTACCCCCCCCCCCCCCCCCCCCCCCCCCACACACACACACACACACACACAGACACCTCCTTATCAATCATTCACCATGGCATTTTCCTGCATGCTTGTGAGTGCACGTGCATGTGTTTAGGTGACACATGCACACATTATGTGTTTCTCTATTGCAGTGCACAGTCTGGGACTGGGATTCCAACGGAAAACACGACTTTATTGGGGAGTTTCAGACCACCTTTAAGGAGATGAGAGCAGAGCAGGAAGGCAAACAGGTGAATAGAAGTCATGCTCAAATCCAAGCCACGCCCACAGCTACACCTGCTAACGCGTGTTTTCGTCCTGCCAGATCCAGTGGGAGTGTATCAACCCTAAATATCAGATGAAGAAGAAGAATTACAGAAACTCTGGTGTTGTCATTCTCAACCACTGCAAGGTGAAAATATAGCACAATGCTAAAATACCCTCAGTGGTATGAGCATTAAAAATAGGAAAAAAAATGTGACTTTTTTTTACCACTTAAAATAGGTCTAGGTTAGCCATTTTTGAACTTGTCCAAGGTCTGTGTCCCAAGAATGCTTCCTGTGAATTTGGAGACCCTGACAGTAATAGGACTGGAGTTATGCTGAGCACAGACAGACAGACAGATGGTCGCAAAGTCTTCGTAATACCCTGTGGCCATATTTGGCCTTGGTTAAAAAAAAACATCCTGTTCACCAAGACAGCAAAGTCACAACCACAATGGAGTCGAAATGATACAGTCACAATGTGTTTGTTGTGTTGAATTTCAGCCTGTGGGGAATAGGCAGTTCTCAAAAGCTGATTAATTGTGCAAGAAGGATACAAGTGAGGGAAGCCACCAACTGTGAAGGAGTGATACACATTTGTGGCTGCGATTGCAGAAAGTGTGTATGGTGGATTTTTTTTTTTTTGCCTGTTGCACCATTAGTTGCAGCTTAATGGTGGAATAACACCGACAAGGATTTTTATACAAGAAAACAGATCAGATCTGGACTCCAGTCCTTTGTGTGCTTTCTGGCAAAGTGTAGCTGAAATTTCATGTTGACTTTTTAAGAAAATCCTTCTCTGCTCCACCATGAAGCTGCGACTGGTAACGCAACAGACAAAAGTGGCACCCTGCACAATTTCTCAAGCGAAGGTCACAGAATCCTACAACACCTTGAGCTATTATATGTGTTTTGGTGGCTTCCCTCACGAGTCTCCTTCTTGCACAGTCACTCCAGACAGTTTTACCATAGTGTTTGCATGGCATAATTTACAATTTACATTTAAATAAAATTAAAATAATTTACATATTTGCAAGAATCCCCGCAAAGTCCCCTCTGTTAAATAAAAGACATGTGCAGAAGAGGTTACAATTTGCCAAAGAACACATCAACTGGCCTAAAGAGAAATGGAGGAATATTTTGTGGACTGATGAGAGTAAATTGTTCTTTTTGGGTCCAAGGGCCGCAAACAGTTTGTGAGACAACCCCCAAACTCTGAATTCAAGCCACAGTTCACAGTAAAGACAGTGAAGCATGGTGGTGCTAGCATCATGATATGGGCATGTTTTCTCCTACTATGTGTTTGGGCCTATATATCGCCTACCAGGTATCATGGATCAGTTTGGATATGTCAAAATAATTGAAGAGGTCATGTTGCCTTATGCTGAAGAGGACATGCCCTTGAAATGGGTGTTTCAAACAAGACAATGACCCCAAACACACTAGTAAATGAGCAAAATCTTGGTTCCAAACCAACAAAATTAATGCCTCGCAGATGTGAAGAAATCAGGAAAAAACTGTGGTTATACTACACTCAACAAAAATATAAACACAACACTTTTGGTTTTGCTCCCATTTTGTATGAGATGAACTCAAAGATCTAAAACTTTTTCCACATACACAATATTCACCATTTCCCTCAAATATTGTTCACAAACCAGTCTAAATCTGTGATAGTGAGCACTTCTCCTTTGCTGAGATAATCCATCCCACCTCACAGGTGTGCCATATCAAGATGCTGATTAGACACCATGATTAGTGCACAGGTGTGCCTTAGACTGCCCACAATAAAAGGCCACTCTGAAAGGTGCAGTATTGATTTATTGGGGGGGGATACCAGTCAGTATCTGGTGTGACCACCATTTGCCTCATGCAGTGCAACACATCTCCTTCGCATAGAGTTGATCAGGTTGTCAATTGTGGCCTGTGGAATGTTGGTCCACTCCTCTTCAATGGCTGTGCGAAGTTGCTGGATATTGGCAGGAACTGGTACACGCTGTCGTATACGCCGGTCCAGAGCATCCCAACATGCCTCAATGGTGACATGTCCGGTGAGTATGCCGGCCATGCAAGAACTGGGACATTTTCAGCTTCCAAGAATTGTGTACAGATCCTTGCAACATGGGGCCGTGCATTATCCTGCTGCAACATGAGGTGATGTTCTTGGATGTGTGGCACAACAATGGGCCTCAGGATCTCGCCACGGTATCTCTGTGCATTCAAAATGCTATCAATAAAATGCACCTGTGTTCTTCGTCCATAACAGACGCCTGCCCATACCATAACCCCACCGCCACCATGGGCCACTCGATCCACAACATTGACATCAGAAAACCGCTCACCCACACGACGCCACACACGCTGTCTGCCATCTGCCCTGAACAGTGTGAACCGGGATTTATCCGTGTACTGCCAACTTCTCTGAAATGCCTTTGGAGATGGCTTATGGTAGAGAAATGAAAATTCAATACACGAGCAACAGCTCTGGTTGACATTCCTGCTGTCAGCATGCCAATTGCAACGCTCCCTCAAATCTTGCAACATCTGTGGCATTGTGCTGTGTGATAAAACTGCACCTTTCAGAGTGGCCTTTTATTGTGGGCAGTCTAAGGCACACCTGTGCACTAATCATGGTGTTCTAATCGGCATCTTGATATGGCACACCTGTGAGGTGGGATGGATTATCTCAGCAAAGGAGAAGTGCTCACTATCACAGATTTAGACTGGTTTGTGAACAATATTTGAGGGAAATGGTGATATTGTGTATGTGGAAAAGTTTTAGATCTTTGAGTTCATCTCATACAAAATGGGAGCACAACCAAAAGTATTGCGTTATATTTTTGTTGAGTGTAAATACTAGTTTAGTGATTCACCGGATTGCTAAAAGGCAGTTTGAACATAATAGTTTTGAGTTTGTAGCGTCAACAGCAGATGCTACTATTATTGTGACACCCCCTTTTCTACTTTTTTTTACTAATAGCCCAATTTCATAGCCTTAAGAGTGTGCATATCATGAATGCTTGGTCTTGTTGGATTTGTGAGAATCTACTGAATCTACTGGTACCTTGTTTCCCATGTAACAATAAGAAATATACTCAAAACCTGGATTAATCTTTTTAGTCACATAGCACTACTATTATTCTGAACACTACTGTACGATGGAGCTTGACTTGTCCCATCAGTATAAAAGTGATATTTTGTATTAAAAACGGTACTTATATTTACTTTGCTTTGGGCTCTGAAAATGGAGGGATTGTTTGTCAAAATTGCTGTAATACCTAAATGTGATATTTGTGTTCAACCCCTTGAATTAAAGCTGAATGTCTACACTACAAGTACATCGTGATTTTTCATTTCAGCTCTATAGTTGTGGCGTACAGATGCAAAATTACAAAAAATGATCACTTATATATTGTCAGTATCCAAATACTTATGGACCTGACTGTAGATCTGATGTCAAATTGCGTACCTAAATAATCCATATTGTCTCTGACAGATCATCAAAATGTATTCCTTCCTGGACTACATCATGGGAGGCTGTCAAATCCAGTTCACGGTACGTTTTGTCACATTCCTCTGATATTTGCAGAAGCACATCGTTGTTTGTCTGTGATTACTCATGCTGTGTCTGTGTTGTCTCTGTGTGTGCCAGGTGGCAATAGATTTCACAGCATCCAACGGGGACCCTAGAAACAGTTGTTCCCTCCACTACATCCACCCTTATCAGCCCAATGAGTACCTCAAAGCCCTGGTGGCTGTTGGAGAGATCTGTCAAGACTATGACAGGTAGAGGTTAACCCATCTCACATCAATCACCTTTTGTTAGCACACACACATGCGAGCCTTTCTCTCTGAGACCAAAACCCTTGCGTCTATTAGTTTTCAATCGCCTGTCTTTCTCTTTCTCCAGTGATAAGATGTTCCCAGCGTTTGGTTTTGGTGCTCTGATACCACCTGAATTCAAGGTAAAACCCATTTATGATGCAAGTGCAGCGAACAGAAGGAACACCTTGCTTTTTATTTGGATTAAAGAAATAAAAATGCATCTGTCAGCTTGTTACTTGGACTGTTTCGTGTGGCTGTAAACCACTCTGTGTTCTCTGAAGGTATCGCACGATTTCGCCGTCAACTTTGATGAGGACAATCCAGAATGTGCTGGTGAGCTACCACACAAATCAACGAGTAAACCTTCCAGTGCAACAGTAAAAATATTGCGGCTAATGAATGTGATATATTGATTTAGGATTGCGATGCCGTTATATTATAATGAGAATGTTTACTTGCTTTTGTTTCTGTGCCAGTAAAGTTCTCCTTTTGGTATATTTTGCATTTACTGGTTTGTTTACATTTCTTATATTGTGGATTGGCCAGTAATATCCAGGGTAGGGACCATGTTAAATACCACTTACTATCACCTTGATGCAAATTTTAGACCACTATGACCAAAAGAATAGAAGACATAGAAGAAGAAGAAGTACATAAATTCTGTAAAGACTCTGACACTTGTCAGACCAAAGTAGTACGGAGTGGATGAACATCTAGGACTTTCCATGGATGGGACACGAGTCTGACACCATACAGATTACTTCCCCAGTCAAGACTGGTACCTCTTTACAGTTGGGTGGACTGGGATGATGTAGTGCAGGGGTGGCCAAGTTCGGTCCTCAAGAGCCACCTTCCAGACACTCTTTGTTGTCTCCCTGCTTCAACACAGCTGAATCCAATGATAGACTCCTTAGCAGACTTTTAATGAGCCTTTCATTGGATTCAGGTGTGTTGGAGCAGGGAGACAACTAAGAGTGTCAGGAAGGTGGCTCTCGAGGACCGAACTTGGCCACCCCGATGTAGTGTCTTGTCCAAGGACACAGCCACATGGAAGAGAAAGGATAACTGTTGTGCTTGTTGATGGAATGTCACAGCAGCAGGCTGGAGAAAGAGTCTGGGCCCAATCTTTCAACAGCCCAAAGGAACATTCAGTTCAATATAACCACCAGGCCATCTGACAGTTATGGTTTTCACACCTGGCACCCATGTTCTTTAAACAGCAACATACTAGTCCTCATTGCGATGTCTTGTGAGTTGACTAAAAGTGTTCAAGATTCACTACGGTAACATTGAAAAAATCTCATACAGTATGTGAAAATGGGACTTTAAACTGTTTAAACTGTACTGAGCTTCTTGTACCATCATGGCTTACCAACAGTGTCCAAGACTCACCAAAACACCACCAAGGCTGTCCCCAGGACCTATCAAAATTTGACAGTTGTGATGGTGCCCTGGTTAAAAATCGTGCATGTAGGAACAAGACTTTAAGGTATCGTCCCGTAGGAATGCAGCAGTGCCCAACTACAGTGAATGCTCTTCAATCTGAATTGAACCAAGCTACGTCTGGGAACATGTGCTGGTGCCACATGTCACTGTATCCACCACAACACAGAAATGATCCAGGTCCTGCATGGGAACCACCTAGGCAGACAATCGTCATCCCCATCTCTAGAAAACAACCATCTATCGGCCACATTCAAATGAAACTGGGTTGTTTCCTTGAGCTTCTCCATCTGTTGGGTCCTCGACACTTGGGCACCTGCACACAGAGAAATGCGCCACAGGGCCAAAATGTTGTAGCTGGCACTTCTTCACCATACGAGTGATATCCCTCATCGTAGTCCCCAGAGGTAAAGTAATGTAAAGTCTTTGTCACAGTACCAAAGTGCGCCAGATACCGAAGACATGTAGTCATCACCGTAGGTCACTGGTTAGCATTCAAGTCTCACAACCATACATTAAGACAGGAAGCACCATGACCCTAAGGACTTGGACGTTTATTCTCCTGTAAAGCTATCTGCATCACCAAACACCTCTGTCCAGTGACCTCATGACTCCATAAGCTCTTCCCAGGCATCTCTCAATCGTCGAGCATCCAGAGACCTGAATGTCACTGCAGAGATAAGTGGATTTCTCCAGAAGTTCAACACTTTCACCGGATACATCTAGACTTCTGAGTCCAGGAAGTCATTGAAAGCCCGGATGTCAGTCAGAATCCAGGACCCAGACAGTTCAACTCAATCAATCAATCAATCAACTTTTTTCTTATATAGCGCCAAATCACAACACACAGTTGCCCCAAGGCGCTCCATATTGTAAGGCAAGGCCATACAATAATTATGAAAAACCCCAACGGTCAAAACGACCCCCTATGAGCAAGCACTTGGCCACAGTGGGAAGGAAAAACTCCCTTTTAACAGGAAGAAACCTCCAGCAGAACCAGGCTCAGGGAGGGGCAGTCTTCTGCTGAGACTGGTTGGGGCTGAGGGAAAGAACCAGGAAAAAGACATGCCGAGAAGGGGTGCAGAGATCGATCACTAATGATTAAATGCAGAGTGATGCATACGGAGCAAAAAGAGAAAGAAACAGTGCATCATGGGAACCCCCCCACAGTCTACGTCTAAAGCAACATAACCAAGGGATGGTCCAGGGTCACCCGATCCAGCCCTAACTATAAGCCTTAGCGAAAAGGAAAGTTTTAAGCCTAATCTTAAAAGTAGAGAGGGTATCTGTCTCCCTGATCTGAATTGGGAGCTGGTTCCACAGGAGAGGAGCCTGAAAGCTGAAGGCTCTGCCTCCCATTCTACTCTTACAAACCCTAGGAACCACAAGTAAGCCCGCAGTCTGAGAGCGAAGCGCTCTAATGGGGTAATATGGTACCCAGAGGTCCCTAAGATAAGATGGGACCTGATTATTCAAAACCTTATAAGTAAGAAGAAGAATTTTAAATTCTATTCTAGAATTAACAGGAAGCCAATGAAGAGAGGCCAACACGGGTGAGATATGCTCTCTCCTGCTAGTCCCCGTCAGTACTCTAGCTGCAGCATTCTGAACCAACTGAAGGCTTTTTAGGGAACTTTTAGGACAACCTGATAATAATGAATTACAATAGTCCAGCCTAGAGGAAATAAATGCATGAATTAGTTTTTCAGCATCACTCTGAGACAAGACCTTTCTGATTTTAGAGATATTGCGTAAATGCAAAAAGGCAGTCCTACATATTTGTTTAATATGCGCTTTGAATGACATATCCTGATCAAAAATGACTCCAAGATTTCTCACAGTATTACTAGAGATCAGGGAAATGCCATCCAGAGTAACGATCTGGTTAGACACCATGCTTCTAAGATTTGTGGGGCCAAGTACAATAACTTCAGTTTTATCTGAGTTTAAAGCAGGAAATTAGAGGTCATCCATGTCTTTATGTCTGTAAGACAATCCTGCAGTTTAGCTAATTGGTGTGTATCCTCTGGCTTCATGGATAGATAAAGCTGGGTATCATCTGCGTAACAATGAAAATTTAAGCAATACCGTCTAATAATACTGCCTAAGGGAAGCATGTATAAAGTGAATAAAATTGGTCCTAGCACAGACCCTTGTGGAACTCCATAATTAACTTTAGTCTGTGAAGAAGATTCCCCATTTACATGAACAAACTGTAATCTATTAGACAAATATGATTCAAACCACCGCAGCGCAGTGCCCTTAATACCTATGACATGCTCTAATTTCTGTAATAAAATTTTATGGTCAACAGTATCAAAAGCAGCACTGAGGTCCAACAGAACAAGCACAGAGATAAGTCCACTGTCCGAAGCCATAAGAAGATCATTTGTAACCTTCACTAATGCTGTTTCTGTACTATGATGAATTCTAAAACCTGACTGAAACTCTTCAAATAGACCATTCCTCTGCAGGTGATCAGTTAGCTGTTTTACAACTACCCTCTCAAGAATCTTTGAGAGAAAAGGAAGGTTGGAGATTGGCCTATAATTAGCTAAGACAGCTGGGTCAAGTGATGGCTTTTTAAGTAATGGTTTAATTACTGCCACCTTAAAGGCCTGTGGTACATAACCAACTAACAAAGATAGATTGATCATATTTAAGATTGAAGCATTAAATAATGGTAGGACTTCCTTGAGCAGCCTGGCAGGAATGGGGTCTAATAAACATGTTGATGGTTTGGATGAAGTAACTAATGAAAATAACTCAGACAGAACAATCGGAGAGAAAGAGTCTAACCAAATACCCTCATCACTGAAAGCAGCCAAAGATAACGATACATCTTTGGGATGGTTATGAGTAATTTTTTCTCTAATAGTCAAAATTTTGTTAGCAAAGAAAGTCATGAAGTCATTACTAGTTAAAGTTAATGGAATACTCAGCTCAATAGAGCTCTGACTCTTTGTCAGCCTGGCTACAGTGCTGAAAAGAAACCTGGGGTTGTTCTTATTTTCTTCAATTAGTGATGAGTAGAAAGATGTCCTAGCTTTACGGAGGGCTTTTTTATAGAGCAACAAACTCTTTTTCCAGGCTAAGTGAAGATCTTCTAAATTAGTGAGACGCCATTTCCTCTCCAACTTACGGGTTATCTGCTTTAAGCTACGAGTTTGTGAGTTATACCACGGAGTCAGACACTTCTGATTTAAAGCTCTCTTTTTCAGAGGAGCTACAGCATCCAAAGTTGTCTTCAATGAGGATGTAAACTATTGACGAGATACTCTAACTCCCTTACAGAGTTTAGGTAGCTACTCTGCTCTGTGTTGGTATATGACATTAGAGAACATAAAGAAGGAATCATATCCTTAAACCTAGTTACAGCGCTTTCTGAAAGACTTCTAGTGTAATGAAACTTATTCCCCACTGCAGGGTAGTCCAACAGGGTAAATGTAAATGTTATTAAAAAATGATCAGACAGAAGGGAGTTTTCAGGGAATACTGTTAAGTCTTCTATTTCCATACCATAAGTCAGAACAAGATCTAAAATATGATTAAAGTGGTGGGTGGACTCATTTACTTTTTGAGCAAAGCCGATAGAGTCTAATAATAGATTAAATGCAGTGTTGAGGCTGTCATTCTCAGCATCTGTGTGGATGTTAAAATCGCCCACTATAATTATCTTATCTGAGCTAAGCACTAAGTCAGACAAAGGTCTGAAAATTCACAGAGAAACTCACAGTAACGACCAGGTGGACGATAGATAATAACAAATAAAACTGGTTTTTGGGACTTCCAATTTGGATGGACAAGACTAAGAGACAAGCTTTCAAATGAATTAAAGCTCTGTCTAGGTTTTTGATTAATTAATAGGCTGGAATGGAAGATTGCTGCTAATCCTCCACCCCGGCCCGTGCTACGAGCATTCTGACAGTTAGTGTGACTCGGGGGTGTTGACTCATTTAAACTAACATATTCATCCTGCTGTAACCAGGTTCTGTTAGGCAGAATAAATCAATACGTTGATCAATTATTATATCATTTACCAACAGGGACTTAGAAGAGAGAGACCTAATGTTTAATAGACCACATTTAACTGTTTTAGTCTGTGGTGCAATTGAAGGTGCTATATTATTTTTTCTTTTTGAATT